>NC_079436.1:14395816-15117066 GCF_903798145.1 Danio aesculapii | reverse complement strand
TTACTTCATCTTATTTTCTGATTAATGGCAACTGGCAAACCAACAATGTGCATTCCTGCCACCTTCTGGACTGAAGTGTGGACCCAAAATAACCCATTAAGGATTGCGACACGATACAGAAAATCAAATTAGACAACAATGTATTTATTCTAATAATAAATAATATTATATACTTCATAAGTGACCGTGTATTGATTAAACCTACTGCTTTCATTTATTTGAGAATTTTTAATAAACATTTTGCTGGAGCAGTCATGTCATGTTTTCAATAATCAAAAGAACTAATACTTCAATTAATCACATTATTTATATTTCATAAGCTTGAAGATAGGTTAGATTTCACTACAACACAGCTAATTGAAATTACCTGATACATGCTTATAATTATAAATAATGATATATTTCGTTTTGGCTGTGACTTTTACACTGAAATGACTTATTTTTATGAACTGAGATAACTTCCTGTTATACCGAAATACCTTCCGTTTAAAGTGAAAAACTCATGCGCACTCACATATGAAATCACTTGCATATATGTATATACACAAGTATTTATATATATTTGAGAAGTTTGCGCAACTTTTTTATGGTTGTGTATGGAAGGATCAACTTTATGTATGTGCGTGCAAGGACCGAGTTTATATGTATGTGCGTGTGTTAGTGTGTGTATATGCATGGATGGAGTTTATATGTATGTGCATGTGTTAATGTGGGTGTGTTTGCATGGATGGAGTTTATATGTATGTGCACGTGTGTCGGTGTGTTTGCATAGATGGAGTTTATATGTATGTGCGCATGTGTCGGTGTGTTTGCATAGATGGAGTTTATATGTATATGCGTGTGTTAATGTGGGTGTGTATGCATGGATGGAGTATATATGTATGTGCGCGTGTGTCGGTGTGTTTGCATAGATGGAGTTTATATGTATGTGCGTTTGTGTGTGGGTGTATGCGAGCGTCAAGTTTATATGTATATACACAAGTTTCATATATATTGTTTTGAACATCTAAAAGTATAGGTGTATATGCGAGTAATTTATAGGTGTATATGCACGTGTTTATGTGTGTGTTGATAAGCAAAGTTTGATTTAAATCCTACACGGTGCCTCATAAATGACTGTCAGCATTTTCGTCATAGGAGTTAAACAATGCAACACGAAAATCAATTGTAAATGTACAAACAGCATTATGCACGCAATTCAAATACGTTATGCACTTAGACATTACATTTAACACTTACTTAATTCTGTTTTACTGAGAAACAGCATATCTCTGTATCACACTCTTAGCGCGTTGTCACCAACAGCCGCTCCCTTAAAGGGGAAGTACGTATTTTTGTGCCCCACTCTCTAATACCACCCGGTTACTTGAAACAGCGACCACAAGTCTCTCCTCCATCATTAAAAGTTCGCTGTAGTCACCTTGACAATACCCACCCTGCTCTCACCTCAACAGAAACCCTGCACTGCTTTCATTTGATTGAAGAATGAAAAACTGATGTAACGTGCTTTTTCCGCTCGAGCACACAGCGCGCAACGACAAAACGTGAGGCGAGCAGGGCGCATAAGCAGCATGTGAAACACTCTCAGCCTTTAGTAAACCATTTAACAGATGCCCCTTTCAATGCAAAAAGCGCGTTTGCTGTGATTGGTTCCTTTTGCCGCCAAACTTTAAAAATATACAAAATAATATTTTTTTTATCGTTTTACTGATACCATTAATCGGTTACACATGCACCCTTTCGCTTAACGGTTACTCGATTATTTTGAGCATTCCTAATTAAACCGCATGCACAGGCTCTAAAATATATATATTTTTTTTCCCTCATGGCCACACGCCGGAGATCCGGCACAGTGCCGGAATACTTTAAGCCCTGCTAATAGTTTTCTACTGTTAATAATATAACAACTTGCATCTCTGCGTTCCCTTGCAAACACTGAATCTCCATAGCAACGGTAAACACATGCTAACAGACAAGAGAGATTTGTTATTGTTTATAAAGCTGATCTGCTGCTATAGTGGAAGGCACGATGGTGTCATTCCAAAGCGCTATTTCCTTGAAAAACCACTCAATATATACACACATCCATCATTTTTTTAAAACATTTCTGGCTACTTCTAGATACTTTTTGGCAGTTATGGCCGACAGACAGGACAGAGGGCATCCTGGTACCGAGCAGCCCAGGCAGTGTCTCGAGTTGGGTCAGCCAGGTAATGACTTGGCTGACCAATGGATCGACATGATACGCGGATTGCGAGATGCTCTACCACGTACCTAGCAAGTGCAGACCGCATGGGAGAATCAAAATCAAGATAGACTCACTCCCAGACATGAGGGTCGCCAAGAGTAAGATCCCGCCGACAACTGGGAAAACTTCTAGTCTTTTGGTGGCGCGCAGTGGGTCTTAAGGTCCATATTGCGGCATGTGGACGTTGAACCGTTCACTCGACAGGTGATGGACAACAATGGTCTGTTCGTACACGGCATCACGACAGCCAATTTCGTGAGCTTTCTGATGTTCAATCAAGCTAACTTGCGGAAGCAACAGCTAATCTTGGAGGTCTTCATGCCCAGACTTCCAGAGGACCAAATCCTCCCTATCGAGGCAGCCCAACAAGAATAACATGCCCTACTCAACAACACCGCCGCTCTACGGCTTCTACTGGCTTGCTACTTAACGGCCGTTGCCGTGATAGCGAGGTACAATATCAACTGCAAAGCTTACGAAAATTATAATGAACGCGACTATCACGTTCATAGGGGACCACCTAGGACTTCCAGAATTACAGTTAACTTGGCTGAACTATGGGCACCTCGTGAACTATGAGACAATGCCCAGGATAATGAGAAGATGGCTCGCCTTCATCCCCACTCACGTCATTCGCCTCAGGGTTGTTCTGGCACAAGCGGACAGGTTGTGGTTGACATCCCTTGATGTGATTGCCAGAGCTATTTACGAGCACCCGCACATTCCGTGGGTGCTCATAAGATGTATGTACCCTGACCAATGGGACAATGCAGGCAGAGCGATCAGGCAGGTAGGGAGAGATACCAGGGGTTTGTTGACGACTGCCTGAGAGCTGACGTCTGGCGGCGCCTTATCAACGCATACGTGAGTGCTCGTAGTAGAGAGGGCAGACGTTGATTGCCCGAGGACGCTGGAGGGTAATGGCTATGGTACCCTGACCGGCCTGACGAAGGTCTGCGCAGGGGTGGATTGGGAGGACCAGGCCCACGTCGAGGACCAGGTCTGGATGACAATGACGACGACGATGACCATGGTGCCAGTGGTGGGGGCGGCGGCTGCCAGGGTGAGGCTCACGATGATGGGGACACCAATGACGATGAAGAGTATGAGACTGAAGAGGAGGAAGAGGAGAACTTGGAAGAAGCACAAGCATATCCAATGGATGTAAGGCAGGAGCAATGCTGCCAGGTAGCCGCGGAGCAACCCCCTAGGAGGAGCACTTGCTGAACAACCAGCAACAGAAGAACCTCCAATTTCTCAAGAACAGACCGAATCCGGACCAGACCCAAAAATGCGGACACACCAGAACAGAACGTGATTACCATTGAGGATGACGTATTCTGCGCCGTGTCCACCCAGGCACTGCCCGCTCAATCAACTCCAGGAACCAGCACTTCAAAACCAGACAGGCAGTCCAATCCAGCCGCCACTTTGAGGACTAAAATACCACCCCCCCCCCCCCCCCCCCCAGTCCCAGCCTGATAGTGCTACTTGAGGCAGTGGCTGTGGACAGCGTTCAATCTCATCTTCGAAAGCGCCTGGAAGATCTTCTGGATCTGCCTCCGGAAAGAAACATCACCAGTCTTATACAACAGTTCCTCCAAGCTAGTTGGAGAGCACCTGAAACTCATGACTCTGGTCTGTGGTCAGACGGCTCCTAATTTTAGTTCTTAGTTTATTACAATTCAGACTGTTCCGCGCTGAAAGTTTTGAAGCTCAGGTTCTATGAGCAAATATGAAGAAAATCCAAGTTAACTTAACGATATTTTGTTTTCAAAGAAAAAAAAAAGCTGGCCTTGAAAACACAAGGCCAAACGAACCATTAGCATTTTACAATGTATGTATTATCTCAGCTTAACACATTTATTAATAAACAGCAACAATAAATAACCATGTATTTGCTTCTCTATGATTATATTATTACTATAATAGAGCAGTAGCGGTAACTAACTGGAAACAATTAATTACTTTACTGTAGTGTTACAGCTCACCGCACTGCATACACATTAAATCTAATAGTTTTCTACTGTTATGTAACCCAGGTTACTAGTGGGTAGTACACAGCAATAGAGCAAATAGTAATACCCTTATAAATATGAAAAAAATATAAATATTAAAATATATATTAAAGTTATTTATTTATATAAATAATTGTATTATGCAGCATCCAAGGAAATAGCACTTTGGAATGACACCATCGTGCCTTCCGCTATAACAGCAGATCAGCTTTACAAACAATTACAAAAAATCTCTCTTGTCTGATAGCTTGTTTCCCGTTTCTACGGGGATTCAGTGATCGCAAGGGAACACAGGTGTAAATTCTTATGTTATTAACAGTAGTATTGGTTTAACATTACTGGGAAATATTAAAGTAACTTATGCAGTAACTTTAACGTTTTAATTTACTCTCCTTGATAATACAGTGCTAAATATAGGCTAAATTATTAGGCTAAATAATGTAGACTACTTCCAATAAAATATTGACATGATTTCATTGTAATGACGTCACGCAGGCTCGGTTGCCGCCCCGCGATAAAATTTCCTTCTCCACATGCACGGCGGTGTCACCCGCTGAGAAACGCTTACCACACAAGGTTACGAAACAGACGCCATCTTGGCTCAACGGAATGTCTCCCGCGTTGGAATCTCACGTCACTTCAGCGTAGCTTGAGCCAACATGTCCCACCCTTGCTGCAGTTCGTAGTAACCTTCTCCATGAAAGCTTTGGGGGAGGGATAAACGAGAGCTGTCGCACAAACTACTTCTTCCTCCACTTCTGTGGAATACTGGAAAATGGCCTAGTTGTGCCTGGAGAGATCCTGCAGATGTCAAACACATTAGCGTTTGCTTATGTGAGTGTGTATGTTGGATTTACCCGGGAGTTTCATGGCTGAATCGTGCGTGAAGAAGAAGAAGATGATGATGATGATGATAATGATGATGATGGGGATTCCACTGGTGAGTAAACGATTAACCCACAAACTGTAATTCGCTTTTCGTGGTGTTTACTGTGGAGGTTCAGCGAATGCACAATTCAACACTAACGTTACTTAATACAGTCAGAAATACGGGCGTGATTTCAAACTGAGACAATTTCAAGACGTAAACTAAGACTCTTTAACAATTATTTTTGTTAAAGACTATTCTATACGCAATGTCTTGGAATTTTAAACCTACACTATTGACCTCTGACTGTGAAGCGTGTAAGAATAGCTAGTAATCAGGTTAGTAAACACGCAGTGATGCACGAAGTTAATGACTGGAGTGGGTTCTTTAACAGGCTAATGTTAGTTAGCTAACGGTCTTTAGGGACTGCAGAATAAACCTCATTATTGTGTTATACATGTGGTTTTAGAATAGCGTCCTCATACAATTTTGTCTGCATTAATGTCACTATAAAGTAACGTTGAAATAAGACGTTTTTGACAGCCATATCTGAGGTAATTTAATGACAACTAACAGTATATTGTTAATAAACATACACTGTAATTCCACTGTATTGGGTAATACCAATAACGTTACAAGGTATATAGCAATCAGAATGTTTTAAGCGAGTTAACTTAGCTTAAAAGGCTTTTGGAAAACTGAATATGGTTTAGCTTGACTATTATATGCAGATTTTGTGAAAGCAAATTTAAAACGTTTAAAAGTAATAATTTGATTTAATGCCAGTGTAAATAATGTAAAGGGACTTATTTCAAATGTAAAAAGTAATTTTGATACCCCATTGACAGATTTTGTTCTTGCTTTAAGCGTAAACTCACTTAATTTTTTCGTTTCGTTAACAAACTAAACAAACAACAACAAAAAATTACGTTTATGAGCAATTCCATGCAAATGTCAACCTTGCCATAAAAGTTTTCAAAATATCGAAACCGTTTCTGCATTTTTTTGTGTAAGCAAGTGCTTTTCACACAAAAGTAGCTAGAAATAAGACAATTTTACAAAAAAAAATAAATAAATTAACCAAGTTTAACAGACATAAGGAGGACAAAGAGAAGTGACTGTGCCAAACAAAAGAAAAGAATAAAACAAAAATCAACAAATTAACCCATTAAAATCTTCCCCTAGAACTACAAAATTAAAATAAAAAGCAAACCTTCTATGTCCGAGATGTCGTATCTTACCTACTCTGTTCCTTCCATCCTGAATTATTCCTCAAACCATCTGCTAATTTCCTCTTCTATTATAAAAAAAAGCTGCAATTTCACAACTGGCAAACTACGGGATTAAATATATCCTGGACAAGCCCCCATTAATGTTACATCCCTTCTGTGCTTTAAAATACTCAAAAATGTATCTGTTAATGTTTTCAAACTATTATATTTGATTTACCAAAACCACACAAATGCCAATTTCACATCTGTCACATCCATAATGGAGAGATGTCACATCCACAATGGAGCTTTTTCCTCATAAATGCAAAAAATGTCAAATAAAATAAAACCAATAGTTTTTGTTCTATAGAGAGCCAACTCTTATCCTTTTGATTAGCATTATTTCTTCTGGGTTGTGCGGTTTAAAGTTTATATTGTATACTGCAAACTCGCTAACTTTTTTGGTCACATCCATAACGCATGTTTTTCCTCATTTAAAATTTTAAAAATGTTTACATATTGTTATTTTTTCTGATCTCAAAACTCTGTGGTTAGTAGCTTTGGAAAATATAAACAGATGTTTCAATATAATGTTAAAATAGACTTTCTCTGTGAATTTATGTTTTGAGATTTTACTGCAAACATCACATCCATTACGCTGGAATTACTCTTATATAAACATATAGAAAGATATTAATTTATGATGTTGACTGGAATTGTGTTAAAATAAATGATAAAGTCTAATGGCAAATTTCTAAAGACTGTGGAATATATGATAATGCTAAAATTAGTATCTACATATTTGACTGATTAATCATTGTAGGGCAGGTCCGTATAGCAATAAAGGGTTTGGTATTTGCTTTCTCTTGAGTGAATCAACACTTGTAATGCAGAAGCTAAACTTACTCATTCAGTTTTCTAACGTGTGACTTACCGCACTTGTTTGAGATGAGTTTTGGAAAAAAAGGAAATAAAGCAGCGTGGAAGCTTTTGATATCCATTGGAGCCAGTGACAGGTTGACAGATCCTTGTTTCCTACAGCAACAGATAGTCCAGTAGTCCAATACATCTGAGCTTTCTTTTTATAAATATGACACTTATAAAAGGAACAAAGACTAGTTTGTTGTACTATTTTCATTCTCTTTTTTTTCAGAATAAATTAAAGTGTAGACCTGTTACATGAGCATTTACTATAATGTGCAAATGGAGACACAGTGGCAGCATGAGAGTAAAGAAATTGTCTAGATTTTGGAACTGCACTTAATTTATGTGTCTTATGTTTGAGATGACTTTAAGCTTGGGTAAAATGCTGCAGCAAGCCTTAAAGTTATTCCAAGCTGTAGCAGGAGGTGACAGTGAGACCATTCCTGGAGTGAGGAAGCAATCAAACCGAGCTTCCCATCAGCAGTCTTGACAACAGTGTGCTGCAGAAAGATGCTTTACAAAATGAACAATAACAGGAAGAAAGATTGTACTTGATTAAAAAAAAAAACTAGAGTGAAATGTCTTAACATTCCAATGTCTGGCCAAAATGAGTTAAAAATGAGTACGGTCACAGCATGCTGTTCTAAAAGTTGCTTGTGAGTTTTTTTTTGTGATGTTATACATTTTCATGGTTTTTATAGAGTAAGAAGGTATTTTCTATTGTATTTTTTTAATATGTAAGGGGTAATCAATGGTTTGGCATTTAAGTGAAATGAGCTGCATTTAAAATCATTTAACACATGCAAGCCATTAATTATCCCACTTATTTTGTGGTCATTTGCCAAGTTAGAAGTATAGAAAAGTTATTAGTTTTGGTTTTTGAAGTGCAATTTTTGACAAACTTTTGATCTGTTACGGCCTGTTAGATCTCCTAGTCCCTGCTTTGAATCCGTCACAGACAAACAGATGGAGTAGATGGATTTTATGTGCGCATATAATGACCCGGGCATAGCTAATAGCTCATAGTAACATGTGCTAGCTACCTCTTTGCAAATATTTTTAAGCATATTTGTAAGTTGGTTGATCTCCATTGGCTCCTAGTGAAACATATGTCAGTGTCCTTGCAATTACACAGGATAATTAAGTTTCTGAGTTACTAGTTACTAATGTTTGAGGGTAGTGCATTTACGTCGGACTGTGATGAAACTGACTAGAACTACATTTGCCTTTTAATAATTTTAGAGCTGTGGCTGTAAGGTCTGTGGTGCCTGTCGGGGCGACAATCCACGAACCCAGTGGTGGGCACCTTAAATAATGGATGCCGTCAAGCTGAAGAAGGAGTCCTACAGGGCTTGGTTGGCTTGCAGGACCTTCGAGGCAGCTGATGGGTATTGACGGGCCAAGCGTGCTGCAGCACGAGCGGTTGCGGAAGCAAAAACTCGGGCCTGGGAAGAGTTCGGGGAGAGCATAGAGGAAGACTATCGGGCAGCCCCAATGAGATTCTGGCAAACTGTCCGGCGCCTCAGGAGGGGAAAGCAGCTCTATCGACACTGTTTACAGCGGAAGTGGGGAGCTGTTGACCTCGACTGGGGATGTGGTCGGATGGTGGAAGGAATACTTTGAGGATCTCCTTAACCCCACCGACATGTCTTTCATTGAGGAAGCAGATACTGGGGATGCAGGGGTGGACTCACCCATCACCCAAGCTGGGGTCACTGAGGTAGTTTGCAAGCTCCGCAGTGGCAAAGCAGCGGGAGTAGATGAGATTCACCCTGTGTATCTTAGGTCTCTGGATGTTGTGGGGCTGTCTTGGCTGACACGCCGCTACAACTTCGCATGGAGGTCGGGGACAGTACCTCCGGACTGGGCAACTGGGGTGGTGATTCCCATTTTTAAGAATGGGGACCGGAGGGTGTGCTTCAACTATAGGGGGATCACACTCCTCAGCCTCCCGGGGAAAGTCTATGCCAGGGTACTGGAGAGGAGGATCCGGCCGATGTTTGAACCTAGGACCCAGGAGGAACAATGCAGTTTTCGTCCGGGCCGTGGTACACTTGACCAGCTTTATACCCTCACCAGGGTGCTCGAGGGTTCATGGGAGAATGCCCAACTAGTCCACATGTGTTTTGTGGACTTGGAGAAGCCATTCGACATGTCCCTCGTGGCATTCTGTGGAGGGTGCTCGGGATGTATGGGGTCAGAGGCACTCTGTTAAGGGCCGTCTCGTCCCTGTATGAACAGAGTAGGAGTCTGGTTCACATTGCCGGCAATAAGTCAGACTTGTTTCCAGTGCATGTTGGTCTCCGGCAGGGCTGCCCCTTGTCACCAATTCTGTTCATAATTTTTATGGACAGAATTTCAAGGTGCAGCCTTGGGCTGGAGGGGGTCTGGTTCGGGGACCACAAGATTTTAACTTTGTTATTCGCAGACGATGTTGTTCCATAGGCTTCATTAAACATGGACCTTCAGCATGCACTGGGGCGGTTTGCTGCAGAGTGTGACGTGGCTGGGATGAGAATCAGCACCTCCAAGTCCGAGGCCATGGTGCTCCACTGGAAAAAGGTGGTTTGCCATCTCCATGTTGGAGGAGAGTCCTTACCCCAGGTGGAGGAGTTTAAGTATCTCGCGGTTTTGTTCACAAGTGAGGGAAGGATGGAACATGAGATTGACAGGCAGATTGGTGCAGCGGCAGCAGTAATGCAGTCGAGGAGCAGTAATGAGGAGCTCGGAGTAGAGCCGCTGCTCCTCCACATCGAGAGAAGACAGCTGAGGTGGCTCGGGCATCTGTTTCGGATGCCTCCTGGACGCCTACCTAGGGAGGTGTTTTAGGCATGTCCCACCGGGAGGAGGCCATGGGGAAGACCCAGGACACGCTGGAGGGACTATGTCTCTCGGCTGGCCTGGGATTGCCTCGGGATACCCCCTGAGGAACTGGAGGAAGTGTCTGGGGAGAGGTCTGGGGTTCTCTCTTAAGACTGTTGCCTCCGCGACCCGGCCCCGGAAAAGCAGCAGAGAATGAATGAATGAATGAATAAATTATTTTATTTCACACCAATAAAATTAGAATCAAGAGTTGAACAAGACCATGGAATACTTATATATCAAAATGAACATGGGGAATTATTATTATTATTATTATTATTATTATTATTATTATTATTGTTGTTGTTTTAAAAAAGTAATAAATTAATAATAATAAATTAATAATAATAAAAAAAGATGTATGGAAATATTAGGTAGCCGATAACCGATCTGATAAATAAATGTTGATAAGCGTTTTTTAGAACCTGATTACAAAAACAAAGACAAACAAACACAGTGGATAACAATAGAAACACTCTTCTTGCCAGCAGAACATGTTCTATTGGAAAAATATTCAAATTTATAATCTTTAGGTTTAAAGGGGACCTATTATGCAAAAACACTTTTCTAAGGTTTAAACAGTTGTGTGGCAACATTTTGTGAATATAACCAGCTTCAAATGAAAAAAAAAAAATTTATAATCTCATCACGCTTTATAAAAACAGTCTGCAGAAACACTTTGTCATTCTCCTTTTGTACATGTCATGTTTTGGACGTACTCGCACTATGCTATCCGAACCGTGCCCAGGTGTGTTTCACGGTCCAAATCGGTCAGTTGGCCAGCTCTGGCCTGGTTGAAAGAGGTGTGCCAGAGCGCGGTTCAGTTGGGCTTTGGCGCAGTACGCTTGTAGTGTGAGTGCAAAGCGCGCCTGAGCCCGAAGCTGAAGACGCGATATCACTTTGAAGGGACTATTTCATATGGATTTAATAATCATTCTTACTTTTCAATGAATGTGAACTGTCATAGTTTATTAAAGACGCAAACCCCTCACTGCACGTCAGCTGCACCTTCAGCAAACCTTCTAATACCTGCAAGCATGAGGACTTTCATGAACATTTATGATCGTCAAAAGTTGTGGATCGGTTAAGCAAAATATTTGACTTTGTGTCACTGCGTCCCAAATGACCAAAACGATATAACTAAAGCAGTTGCCACTGTACAGAGCGAGAGTGCTTCTCTTCCTGTTAAACTGAAGAGTCGCATCATCAATGATAGGCGTGGTCAGGTTCGGAACACAAACTGCAGTTTCAAACATGAGTTATAAAGCATTATTTGTAATGTATTTTGCCCTGAAACTTCACATATACGCTCTAGAGACATCAGAGACTCATTTTACATCTCGTAAAAAGGGGCATAATAGCACACTAAATGCATACGCACACTTTTGACGAGTTTGTGTTAAAGGAAAGATGAGATGCCTGCCATGTTGCCGTTTTTTCACCATCAAAAATAAAAGTTTTAGTTTATAAATGATTTTGGGCAAAGAAAGATTTAAATGTTTCTTTACAGTTGCTTTTTTACTGCAGATGCGTTTTTAAAACGAAATCTTTTTTTTGTCTATTGTAAGTTGTCTTTTTTTGTAAATTTTGTCTAAGTTTGTTTACCAAGTTTTTAATATCTTTTTTTTTTTATCAAGACTTGTATTTATTTGCACATGTCATTTATTTATTTCCAAAAATAATTGTTCATTTTCATTGCCATGTATCCATTGTATTGCATCTCTACCCTTGTATATCAAAATTATACAAAGCACAAAGTACATATACATTTTTTTAAATAGGCTTTTACTAATATAGATCTAAAGATTCAATAAACTGCTTCATTTCAAAAATAGATTTTTCACACTATTATTCATGTCACGCTTTACAGGATTAAGTCACAAAAAAAGCCATAGGGCAAAAAGATTAACTTTTCATGTTAGCAGACCTACAAAACTCGCCCTTCGTGGCATTGGTGGCTTTTTTTTCCTAACAGATTTGTTATGTAACAACCCATTGGCTGAAGAGAATTAGGTGATTATGTCATTCACTGTCACAATCTGTATTCTGTTTGCCCGGTCGGTTATTATTTGTGACTTGAAACTGTTTACAAAAATCACAAGTATTAAGACATGTTGATTTAAATGCTATTCCACTACATGGCAATCCCAAAAATATTGCCGATGGGTTTTAAATGTATCGTGGCAAAAAAACATTCTAAGTGTACTGGTGTAAAAGCACAGCACCTTAGTAGACTGAGTGTGCATGTATTATTTAGAGAATCTACTGAGTAATTAAATCTTAATTAGGCATGGTCGCTGGTTTCATGGCTTGCAAACAGCTTGCCTCTAAAACCATTTTAGGTTTATAATTGCTTTTTAAAAGCAATTAAAACAATCTAAAATGGAGGAAAGTGTAACTGTGCACTGTGCCATCAGTCTCTCGTGAATTATATAGCACTGCTTAAACATTGACAATTAGGCGTGAGTGTGAAATAGAGTCAGTTTAATGGAAATTGTGCTGTTTTTTTTTGAAGGTTTTGCTGCTGTGCTGCCAGTCATCTATAGCAACGCTTGTGGATTTTTGTGATTAAAGGCTTACTTTGTACAAGCACAACCCATTCAGACAGTTATAGATGCATTGGGGATTTTACTTTGAGTTTGCATCATGTTCCAGTGTATATAGGATTGACAAGTTGAAATGTCTCTTACACTGACACTAGGGCTGCACGATATTGGAAAAAAATGGTGATATTTTGTTTTTCTGCAATATATATGTTGCGACATGTATAATTACGATGACTTTTTGGAAAAAATTGCATATTAACATTGATTTAGATGATTTTGTTGAGGGTGCATCTGACAAAACACTACGACAAAGTTAAAAATGAAATGTACAACACGATGGTTTTCAGTGGAGTCTAACAGTATTGAAATACAGAAATTCAGTATTCCAATGTAAAATAACTGTCTTCATTGTAACGATATAAAACCAATTAATCAAATCCAGTCTAACTGTCAAAGCTGACAACTTTATAATATCTTGTGTCCAAATGGGTTGTTGCTAGATCAGATATGGTTTGCGACCGGAAGTTAACGGGAGTCATTTATATTATTTATTAAAATTCCCATTAATTGTATTTTATTAATGTCTACCCCTAACCCAATGCTAAACCGAACCATCACAGTACTGTAAAAACCGTAGTTGTACTAAGTAGGCATGGGCCGGTATAATATTCTGACGATATGATAACCTTGGATAAAAATATCAGTTTCACAATGTGATTTCTGCTCTAAAATATATTATTTTAAAATGTCTGGGTAAAAAGCTAAAACTTTTTTCACTTTTGAACACAATATATTACATTTTTTGAAAGATTTATAAGAATGTGAAGCAATAAACATGTCAGGCTAAATTATTCAAATGAATCGCTGACCTCTGCTATCTTCTTTAGATTCAAAAACAAAGGTTTCTTAACAATTTAAATGGCATCTTTGGATTAAATTTCTGCTGGAGATAATGTTGTCCTAAAAAAACAAAACAAAACTTTTTATGACTTTTTTATGACAAAAAATTTTATGACTGTTTTAAAGCCTTGACTTTTCCAAACTGTGGTATACCTTAAACGGTTATCATCCAATGCCTATTAAATATTGTTATACAGTGTCACAAAAATGATGCTATATTGATGTGCGTATCCGCAGCTGTATCCTATCTATACTATACCATCCAAATGGTTTAAATTAACTTGAAATCTCTTGACATCCTGCGATGTAACTATTGCAGATTCGCACATTGCCATAGCCATGCTGAAACAATATATTGTGCAGCCCTAACTGACACAATAGCGAAACTAGACATACCATATGCTTTCTTAGCGAATAAATGGCAGGGAAAATTTTAACACACGGATTCTCCCACAAGACTTGATTATGGAAACTTGACAGTTAAAAATAAGATAGAACATGATTATCAACTCAGTAAACCTTAATTTCCTTGTTTGAATATAGTTTATGTACACTCAAAAAAGAATTTTTGGTGCTTGTTTAAACTACTTATTTAAAATCAGTTGAAACAACAAATACTTTAGGTTATTTTGGGACAACTAAACGGGATGGTCCACTACAATATCATATTTTAAACTATAGATGATGAGTAATGTAGCTGTGTGAACATAAACAACATCTCTGAATGTAATACGCTCAAAGTTCAATGCAAAGGGAGACATTGGCTTTTACAGAGTTAGCTTAGCAAAACCTAAAGCGAACAAAGTTTTGTACTACAAAAAAATATACCCGCGTTAATGATGTCATAAACCCTTCAGGCTGTGAGCATACACCCCATGCAGCAAAGGGGCCTGGACAGATGCACTGTTATAGCAGAGACGCTTCCTTGTGACAATCCGATCCACAAATCACAACACATTATGTTAGCTGACCAATCAGAGCCTCTTGAGGGCAGGCCTTTCAGAGAAACTACGAAATATGACAGTCGTTTTCATGTTAGCTGAGTAGCAGTATATAATCAAAGTAAGTTATATGAATAAATAACGTAATTTTCTACAAATGAAGCATGAGCACACATTGCTTTGTATCTTATAAACACAACCAAGCCTTAAAAATACACTCTGGACTACCCCTTTAATTTTTTTAATGTTCACTCCAATTTGTAAAAATGATTAAGTTAACTTAATTGACTTGTGTTGTGACAACATTAAGGAATTGTGTGTAACCCTACATTCTTTACAGTGTAAGAAGCTTTTGTGCAATAGATGATTTCATGGCCCCGTAGATAGATGGCTTCGATATTTTTAAATGTGGTAATTTCGATTGTTCAGATATGTTTAGTTACATACTAAAATCAGAGAGTGATGTCACATTTAGGTTAAATGTTGTTGATCAGAGTGTCCTATGAGCTGTTTGTTGGAGATTTTTTTGGCCATATTAAGCAATATTATATGAGCTGGAATCATGCATTCGTCTAAATCTAAATATCACACACTCGTGAGTAAAGCCATGCTGATACCATTTTTAAAAAAACAATTCAGTGACTTGCTGAAAAAGATCTTGCCATTAAGTTTGCATTTTTTAAAAACTTGAACTATAATAATGTAATTGATGTGTAAATGATGTGAGCTATTGCAAAAAAACAATATTTTATTGCCGATATTCATTAATTCAGTATATCATGATAATGAACCATAGACTGTAAAATATATGGACGTAGTATCTGTGACGTCACCCATAGGTTTCTGAAGAGCGCAAATGAAGCTAAAAGTAGGCGCGGCCAACCGTCGCCATTTTGTTCGCGCGTCATCGCACCCACGACGGGATACCAAACAAGGAGGCGGAGAGTGAGCGGAGCTTCAGACACCTCCTGGCACTTTGCTTAGACCAGGCAGACAGACTTTACTTTGGGAGAAACGCTTGATACTTTATTACCTGTGACTCGTTTGTATTCTGACCACATGTTTAGACTTTTAAAAACACTGTAGTAATACATTGAGCCACTAAACATTGTTCTTAAGACGTTTTTCTACAGGAGGAAAATGCGAATTACTTCCAAACACTTCAAATATAGTGTGTGTTTGTAAATTCAAGACTATTAATGAACTCCAGGCATAACACTGTATGACAACGCTTCAGATGACTGTTCTAGAGCCTACAGCTAATCAATCTGTCACATTCTGGAGTGCTTTACGGGTCTAAAGAAAAATATTAATGATAAATGATCTTAAATAACACAAATACATTTATAGAGATGGTATACAAAGTATATAACTTTACTCACATGGGAAACGAGGCCACATGAATGGTTTGTAAGCACAGTTAAGTGCACACAGCATCCCATATCATCTGATAATTGTAAGAAATAAGTCCAAAAGGCAGCTGACTGTGTAAAGCCATATAAAACAAAACAAAAATACGTTGAATATGCCGAGATCAGTGGCTAATCTGCCGAATTCAGCTGAGGTGAAGTGACGGCGACCAGCAAGACCTAGCTGTCACTCAAGTGGCCACGCCCTTAATTATGCAAACTTAATATCACCTAATATAAAGGAAATGGATGAGTTATAAAAAAATTCACCCCCCTCACAGTTGTCATGGAGGGTAATAATAGCTATATGAACCAAAATCGTTCTTTGTACCAGGCTGTAAACACCTTTTTTTCTGCTGTAAAGTTGACCATTCTAACAGTGAGCTCAATTGCAGTTTGCTCTATTATGGAGCCAGGACTAGCGGAATTTTGATGAATTGCAGTTTCAGTTACTTCCATATTGGCTTCCCGAGGGAGAGCAGGAGGTTGCCGCTTGTAATGAACATGAACAATTTCTATATCGTGGGCACTTCAAAATACAGTGAATAATTGTTTATCATTACAATTTTCTGTGTGCTTTAAGAATATTCCGATTATTGCATTTTAGTGTTTGTTCATGGCAGCACCAAATGTTTGAAGACGTAATAGGTCATTTATTTTCAAGCATGAACATTTTCACAGTAATCTGGCTTACAAAGTTGAACATTCTTTGACTTAAGTAAATTCTTAATATAACTTTAAAAAAAAAATCATAATTTTATTAAATTGAGTAAGTAATCTAAAGAATTCAGTTGTTTTTTAAGTTAACTTTTACATTTAACAATAATATAGCTATTTCCAAATGTTAAATTTAATGAACTAACGTTTACTAATGAGACTTTAGTGTAACCTATTGTACTTTAGCATCCTTTTGCAATTTAATTTGTTTAAACAATTTATTTCCCCTGAACGTGAATACAATAAAGCAATATTTAGTTTGGGGTTATTATACCTGTTAAAGTACTCTTATTTGCATCTTACGTAGGCTACAGTTCATATATCTGACTTTTTGAATTAAATATATAAAATAATATAAAAATGTATTTATAAATTATACATTTTAATACAAGAGGTCTTGTGCTGTGAAGGTATATGTTAACAGTATATTGAAATATCTGTTTATATTTTTCTTGCCCCTTAACCATGGAGTTCAGGCATAAAAAAAAAAATCTGTCTAAACTTATTCAAATAAATAAATATATTTAAAATGATGGCAAAATGAATGCGTTACGGACGTGACAAAAAAAGACATGAGTTTTTGTGAGTTGACAATCTTTGTGGAAATTCTGTGAATAAAAATGCAGAAGCCAAAAAAATTATAACAGTCAAAAGGTTAAGGGTTGGCTCTGCATGGAACATATTAGTTTTATTTAGCTTTTCATTTTTGCATTAATGAGAAAAAAACTATCGTTATGGACCTGACTTATCTTCGTTAGGACCTGACTGCTCTGAAATTGACAGTTGACATTCTGAAAATTAGATAAATGCTTTCAAAACTTTAACAAAGAACTATTTGTGGATATCTGTTGGGTGTGTAAACCAACAAACGTTAACCTCTGAGACATCTGTATGGTAAGGTTGCACAATTGATCAAACTTAAATAAATATCACCTTGTTATATTTAATTCGTATTAGGGCATGTGCGTTCTTAAAGGTTAACGCACACTGAAATGTTCAAAACTCAATTAATTCGTTAACAATGTTGCATGCTAACATGGTGCTTTTATACCCTGAATGATATAGAATTGCTAATAAACGTAATCAGCTATTTTTGGCCTATGTTTATCGAGCTCCTGATGTTAGTGTTTCCAGTTGAACTTGAATTGAATCATTGCCCGACAGTTAGTGGGCAAGACCGTGTCTGCCTGGAGAATGGTATCAAAATCTAGTTGTGTCACTGACAGTTATGGAAATATTATATTTGATTACAAAGTTAATTTTAGTTTATTCTTGTTAATCTGTTAGTTGATGGAATAAATAGCTTAATTTTTCCACTCTATGCGCTTGCTTTCGTATTCTTGTCGGCAGTCACGTCAGGTTGCAAAAAGTTCATACAGAAGACCAAGGTGAGAGAGTAAGCTTTATTATGAAAAGTTTTGTGTAGGCCATGTTAAACAAGCATAGAAAAATAGCCATTGGTTATAGGCAGCTATGATGGATGACTATAATGTTTATATTTTATAGGCTATAGAGTTTATAACCGATTGTGTAAAATATTGAATTAAATATTTACAGCCGCAGGTCCTATCGATTTTCTAACAAACATAATACTCCTATAATGTAGTTAAAGCTTAGATCAATATCAAGATTTTATTCTTAGTTTGCCGTTTGTAAAATAACTTAATAAGCACTCAAGCGCAATTGCCGGGTGCTGGAAATCTTTGAAAATATTTTCATTTTAATGTAGCCTGTAGCCTGTTTTCAAGGTTTGAAAAGTGCTTAGATTTTGGATAAAGTGCTTGGAAAATAAATTGTGTTGCATTGATCATTTTTCTTTGTAAATAGTTATTTAATGAATAAAATAAAAACATATTTATGCTCTGCATGAAATGAAAACTCAGCTGTAGACCTGGTGGACCCGCGGGTACGCATTTTGAGCAGTGGGAAAAGACCAAATTCATGGCGGTTATTACCTATGCGCCCTGCGCACCTCGCGTTTTGCTGTTGCGAGCTATGTGCGCTCGAGAGGAAAAGCATGTTACCTTAGTCGTGTCTTTTTCATTCTTCAATCAAATGAAAGCACTGCAGGGTGTCCTTTGAGGTGACAACAGTATTTGTGTTGTCAAGACTACTACGGCGAACCTTTTAATTATGGAGGAGAGACTTGTGGTCACTGTTTCAAGTCATCCAGAGCTGTATATGACTTTACAAATCTTAAATATCATAATGCTATTAAAAATTGCAATTATAACAACATTGACAGCAACACCCACGCACAATATGCCTCAGCTGATTCAGTCGTTACCTAGTGACATAAAAAAGAGCACCATGTTTTTTTTTTCTTATCAACATAAAAGGCAGTGCGGTGTGCCTCGTGTTTTTGGAATAGAAAAGTGCGTTCGCTATGATCGGCCCCTAGCAACACATATTAGTTAACTCGCGGGACAGTAACACGTGCAATCACACGTGCCTACAGATGTATTTTGCAAAAGAAGCAAAATGAAAGAAGGATATTTCTGGTCACAGTTTGACACAGACGAGCTGACAAACCAGTGCTGAGGCCGATCGCCTCTGTGCTGCCTGAAGCCGCATCATAAACTCAACAAATTGATGATTTAGTGTAGGCTACAACCAACAAACCAACCTTTTTCCCTTTGGAAAATTACAGTTATTAATCGTTCTATACATTTTTAAATAGCCTACATAGCCTGATCTACCAATCAAACAAATCCAAAGTTTTTCTAGATTTTTTGCATAATGATTACTCTGCACAAAACTGAGGCTTTCATTTTACAGCTTATGAAAGTTGTATGCAAATTAATGCAATATCATATGTAAACAACAAAATTGTTATATGCTATGTAGTAGCCTACAAAAAGTCAACACATGAGCCTCAAGGTTCATTGTCATAGTCTATGACATTCATTGCATGCAGCGCGCGCACACCCGCAAGTGAGATAGAGGAAATAAGTCACAATCATAATTAAGACATAATCTTTAAACTAATGACTTCTATTAAAATTGTTGACAGAGGTTTTGTAATATAATACTAACAGTGGAGGATTAATTAAATGCATATTTTCTGTGGAGCGATCTATTTGAGGTAGCCTAATATTTTTGTTTGACGGAGGAAGAAAAAAACAAGATTGGACAAACAGCCTATGCCGGTTCTTAAAAAAGATTCAGTCAGTGTTTTCGTTTTGTAATCTAAATTTGTAATTTAAGTGAAAAATCTAGAGCAGGATTTATTTTATTATTTTTGTTTAGTTTATTCTGTTTTTCTATGCGGCTGAAAACACTGCAGGTGCATGAAGATGTTCTGTATGCTGTTCACATGTTAAAATAAATCAGTATTTTAAAATGCAATATTTAATATGTCACAAAATAGGCACGTAATTTTTTTTTATTAAATATTTTAATATTAATCTGTTAATGGTTAATTTGTTTAACGAGTGGAAGTTGTCGGTTGGCAAAATTAACTGAAATGAGCATCTCTAGTTTGGTATATATTGTATCTTAATTAATTGATGTATTATTTGATTGTCAAAAAAAAACAAGAAGTGCTTCAACACAAGGTGCTGCATCGCCAAAACGGCAATATGTAAATTGTTATGTTCTCTTTAATAAACATTTATTTCTGAAATGTTACTAAAGTGGTTTGTATTTAACTGAAATGTTCAGTTCTTGATATAACATGGGGATATTATGTAATGCAAGTCAGTAATTGTAACGCAGCATCATAATAAACACGTATGCACTAGTAATTTGCTATAGGGAGTTCAAAATTTTCACGTCCGTAACGCAAAATTGTAGTTGTTTAGAGCAAAGACCTGAGATGAGTTGTCGATCATAATTAGCAAGGGCATATTTTGGCTTTGTATATAAAGTTTCATTGTATTTGTGATAATATTTATTACACAATATAAGCTTTTTCATTAAATCATTACGGACGTGACACATTATTGATGCTGCATGATGTCTTAAATATGTAGCTCATAAATTAAAAAGGTAGCAATGTTAGGAAAAGGTGAGGGTAATTATTTATACTACAGACCCCAATCCTTCTGCAGAATGCTTACTGTTAACAAAGCATGGAAAAGGGGAGTCTTTAACCCCTTTTTTGAAAGCACGAAATGTGGTTGGATGAAAATGGAATTTACCATTAGCACAATCCTCATATTTCATGGATAAACAAAGCAATTTCCTTAAATTCAACAAGAGCACATCATAACAATAAAATATAGACTTTAATGAGCCAAAATGAGTCAAAAGTAAATTTTTTCAGAATAAGGTTGTCATTTTCATGGAATTACTGACTGGCAATTGTATTGGAAAAAAATGGTTTTAAATAAACATTAGCATAGTGTAGCGTATTTTTTGATTAAGCTTGTTCTTTCTATGGCGCTGTTGAAATCACCATATCAAACCTGCAGCATTTTTATAAAATTATAGTAAATTGCAATTTAAATCGCAATTTTGATCAGATAAATCGCAATTAGATTTTTTTTCTCCAAATCGTGTATCCCTAATCTTAGGTCAGTATTATGATAATAACGTATACTATGATAAAAGCTTCTGCAGTCAATTGTCTAATTGAGATTTGGGCTCAAATACTGCTACATCTGAAAGGACGTGCTAGAGCTTTACTAGAACCAGCTTTACTGGCAAAATATGTATGAAAATCACTTTCAACTATTCGTTAAGCCTTAATTAAGATTCCAGTTCTGCAGTTTTACATTCCTGAATGAATCTGGATTTAATAGAATCATTTGAGTCAATGATCCATTCCAAATGATAATCAATTACTTTGTTTCTAAACGAATCATCCATTTTGCATGAAAGATTTGAATGAATGATTCAATGAATCACTTATTAAGACTGGGTGCTTCTCATTATCGTTCCTTTGTTTTCTCAGTCCTCCGTCCTCCAGCTTATGACCAAAAAACTGATCAAGCTTAGCCATCGTGTAAGATATCTCAATTGAACCATGCGGAGCCAAATGGAAACATTGCGCTGGGGATCTGGGTTTTGTCCATTCCATTTAAATATTATTTGATGTTTATTTTTATTTCATGTACACCTGAACACAACATCTATAATACTGCTTTTAATGCTTTGGGAATTATTCAACATGTTTTAATGAATAGAATTGCGCAAAACATGTCCAAATGTATACCTGAATGTGTGCATCTTCCCTTTAATTAAAGAAATAATCAAAATAAATTTAACTTATAAAAATTAAATAAAAAGTTGATTTTCATCATAGGTGCCCTTTAACTAATGGTTGTTGTGGTAGTACGGTTATCTCAAGAGGAAATATGGAAAGTATTTTTATCTAATATTTTTCCTAAACCAAATCTGACACAAAAAGACACTGTTTTGATCTACAATGCAGAGATGGACTCTAACTGATCCATAGCGTATCATTTTCTTGCATGGGTTGGCAGTGCCAGCAAACATACTCCCCAACACATATTTGTAATTTGATGTTCTGAAGATAAAATAGATGATTTTCTTATTTTTTATTGCTAAGCAGAAAAGAGAGAGGAAATGCAAATTCATGGGTCTTGTTCCACCACTGTATTTCTTAATCGCCTCTTTCCGCATCTTGGCTTTGTGCTGACAGTGAGGCAAAGCATTCATTGTTAACTAAGCATAAAATGCGTTTAGTCTGCTTCTTTCAGAAGCCTCTTCTTGGTGGAATATCTCATCTCTGGCGAAATCTTTAACACGCCTGTTGTTTTGTGTGAATGGCCTTTACTTTTACCCAGTTTATCAGTGACAGTCTATCTATTAACAGAGTAAGCACCTGAGCATTTTCAAAGCCAAACAAAATACTGGAAATGATTTTAACAGTAGCATATTCACTGGAAGATTTTGGCTTTATTTGAATATTATCTGAACAGGGTTGTGCTTATTCTCTTATTGACTTATTGGTGTGTTTTTCAGCAACATGCATGACACCAATCAACGTCTCATTTCCCTTTCTCTTTGAGAATCAGTTGTGTCGCGCCATTGTGCATTTGCTATAAACTAAACACTTCATTGGCGAGAATAATTACTTTCATGGATAAGGAAACGGTGTTGTACGCACTCCACAGATGACATCCATTAGCCTACATATTTAATTTCATTTGTTAAGCGCAAAGATTTGTTTCAAAACTATTTCTAAATTCAGTTCTACTTTTCAGAAAACTAATAAATGAACAATAATAGTGAAGTGCTCAAAAAAGTTACATCCAAACACAAGTCCTATCCTTATGCCCCATATGATGCAGGCGTTTCCAAAACCAGACAGGTGGACAAATCTAAGCTTGTTTGTATTAAAAATATCTATAATTATGCATATAATAAACTATACTAATAATAATAATAATAATAATAACAATAATAACTTTATAAAACTGCAAATTGTCATGAATAAACTGAAAAGGCATGGAGGTAGTGGTTTCTACATTTATGTAGAAAAGAATAATTTTAGTAAAATTTTAATCCTTTAATTTTTTTCATACGTAAATATATTTTAAGTAATATCTTAAAGATGTATTAAGTAATGTGAGCCAACAACACACCTCCTTTTTTGACCGGCACACCCATGAGTCCACAAAGTGGTGCAAATGGATTTGCTATTTAAACAACGTGGCGCAAAACCTGAAAATTGCTGTTGCGCTGCTCTGAAAATAGCAAAAAATCGCACCAAACACATCTTGCACCTTATTGTGCCGGGCGTATAATAGGGCCCGAGGTGTCTGTTGAGCATGAGAAGCACAGTTTGTCATAAGTAAATCTTATTCCAATCTATTTCAGGTTTGGCTGTCAAATGTGTGTGAGACTGGATGAGACAAGGGCTCTATCAGGAGCCTTTGTGCAAATATACCTGCAAATACTCGAGGATCTCTGGGCAGGTGAGAATAATTATTCATGTTTGTTTCTTTCCAACTTCTTTAGCCTAAATGCAATTCAGACAGCTGGTTTATTTAGATTTGTCACAATTATCGTATGGAAGCAGTGATATTGTAATTCCTTTTCTAAATAGTAAGCTTGTTATTTTGTGAATGAAAAAAGTCTGTATGCTGTAAAATATACTACTCAATGTTTAAAAATACACCTAAAAACTAAATTAAAATTTTAACCATACTTGAATTGCTGGATCATAATATTTTGATTTACAGTGTGTAAGATAAATCCATTAGAATTCGGTTTTAATATAGTTAATAGTTAGAAGCTAGTTAGTGTAGTTCTTCGAAGGACTTTGAAAGTACCATTTATTAAAGGTTGTGTTTCATTTATGTGTTTATTTTTATACACACACACACACACACACACACACCACTTAGATGTCATTACAGTGAACTGGGGGATGTGTAAATACTCTGATAACTTGCTTATGATAGATTGCTTGTTGTATTTTTTTATTTCTTTGGGTGAAAGTATGCATGCTAAATAAATAATAAATGTAAAATATCTTTAGGAGAGCACAATCTTTATTGGGTAAATGTTGGCTATAATCAACTGCAAAAGTTCTCAGTCTTAAAATAGATGATGATTTAATTATAAGCATAATTAAATATAAAAGACATGCTAATTTAAAGTGTAAGTTGACAACAATGTATCAGTCTTTACCTTGTACTATGCCAATATTCTGTATCATTGACATTTTTACTACATTTCAAAGAGCATCACAAATTTTTTTTACAGCTAGACTGTGGAAGACTTTCTTTTTTGAAGTTGTTAACCTGTGCATCTAGAAAATGTTGTATTTGTGAGCTTATGATAAAGGGGACTTCCTTTCAGGTTCACACGACGCTTGGCAGGGTGGAGTTTCATGACCCATGGAGAATTACTTCCAGGCTGAGGCCTTTAACCTGGACAAGGTGCTGGATGAGTTTGAACGGAATGAAGGTAAGAGAGTGCTACAAATTCTAAAGGGGACATATTATGCCCATTATGTCCCTGATGTCCCTAGAGGAGGGGTCACCAATCTTGTTCCTGGAGGTCCAGTGCCCTGCAGGGTTTAGCTCCAACTTGCCTCAACACACCTGCCTAGGTGTTTCAAGTATACCTAGTAAGACCTTGATAAGCTTGTTCAGGTGTGTTTTTATAAGGGTTGGAGCTAAAATCTACATGACACCGGACCTCCATGAACAAGTTTGGTGATCCCTACCCTAGAGAGTGTATGTGAAGTTTCAGCTCAAAATACTCTTCGAAACTGTCCTTTTTAGGTCCATTTCATTAATGAGATTGAGCTCACAACCCTCTTTTCAAAAGGGGGCAGAGCTACAAATGCCTATGCCTTAGCATAGCAGCAGATTCAAAACAGGACAATATTTATATCTGAAAATGTCAAAAGAAGTGCTCAGAAGTAGGTAGCCTATGAAGATTACGGCGTTCATTTATGCATCCTAAAACTGAATAAAAATCAAAGCCTTTCTATTTTTATGAAAGGTGATTATAAAAATAATTATTTTGCCATTAGAAGTTATATTCACACACTGTTGCCAAACAACTGTTTAAATCCCTTATAAAAGGAATTTTTGTATAATATGTCCCCCTTAAAAAACATTCTTAAAGATAAAAGCAGGAACTCTGACAGTCAAAGATGTTCTGAGGCTGTAATAGTGTACTGTTAGACATTTCAAAAGATATCCTGTCTCAGCATATTTACTTATCTTCAGATAACCCACATAAGTGAATTAGAGCACAATGGACCAAATGCAGGGTAACACAGGTGCTGATAGAACAAATGTTTGGCATTGTCGTTCGAGTCGAGCTGTGCACAGCACAGCTAGCGCTAGCAGGTAACTGAGCTGGTGGCACCAGTCTGTAGTGTAAATGGGGTCAATCGAATTAGCATTTCCCCTTAGGACTTCTGCCTCTCCCTGATTTTCCTAAACACTGCTTAATCGGTGTCACACAGTCAAGCACACATAATTTACAAGGTTAGGGTTGCATGTGCGTTTGAGTTATAGCAGGATATTGCAATTATTTTTATCACGGTTCAGGATTATGCGGACAACAGCTCCTGGTGCACAGCCCTATAAAATTGACTGTTTGAAATTTATTGATTGCTTTTGTCCTGTATGCCACAATAAATACTGAAAGCCACGCAGACTTGCCTCACACACACAGCCACCCTCTTAGTGTCGCCACTGAACAGTGGAACGAATGTATGTCCCCTCTCTGACACTAATCTTGACAGATTAATGGGGTGAAAGGAGACTCGAAACTATTAAATGGCCCCAGAAGAAACGCGAATAGGGAGGGACAGTGCATGTATGTTTGTGTGCAATCACGCTTGAATGTATGTAAGGGAATGGGTGCCTGCCCACATTCCTAAGCATTCATGTGTCATTTTGACAGATGGATCCCAAGGCAATGACCAGATTGGCCCACTTCCTCAACATTTTCCAATTTATCTTGACCTCATTTCTCAAATTTTCCTCTGTTTGTTTCAATCTTTTCAAAAAGGAAGCTAATGAGCTTTCTCCTTATCCTTTCAGATGAAACGGACACACCGATTCTCTCTGATGCCAAGTGGACTCAGATTCTGGCCCCTCCATCCCACCTCCTTTCCCTGAATCCGGCACTGACCCACTCTGACCTCAGCCCAAGGGACAGCCCTATCAGCTTCAAGCCGCTTCTGGACACCCAGACATCAGATGGGCCCTCTTTGGCTGAGTTCACCAGGTTAGATGGGAAACAGGGACTGGGGCCACAGCCAGAGGGCAGGAGTGAAGAACGGCCAGCAGATGTTCACAGTCCACCTCTGCCTCAGCCAAACATTGGCAAGCTAGTGAGCACTGATGGGCATTTGGCAGACTTGCCGTCCTCCAACAAAGAGGTGCTGGAAAATGGTTATCCAGCTAGTCCTGATCATACCGTCCAGTGTGATGTCATTAGAGTCAATGATGAGAAGACAAATCAACCAGTTATAGACGAGAAGTGTCTTAAGGACACGGGTCCCTGTGAGCTTAAGACGGAGCAGAATGGTCAAATAAGTGATGCTGGTCGAGATTTCACCTCTACAGAGGAAGAATCTGAGGATAAGCCATCGCTTTTGAAGAATGGTGTTAAGATGGATGCAAGTAAAAAGGAAAGTGTTTCACCCACCTGTGAGGTCGGAATAAAGGACTATGGTATTGGATTATATCCAGAAACAAGTACTCCCCATAAAGGGGAAATGGTATTGCACAAATCTGTAAATGGTGGCAGAGAATTGGATTCTGAGAGGGAGAATCGTCAGGGTGCCTTTCAAAATGGTGTAATGGTTGAGAATGAAACTACAGGAAAAGACAACTCTGCGTCAAATCAGAAAGAGAAAATGCTAGAGACTGACCACAAGGGAATGCATGAGGACTCATTAGAGGGAGATAGATCTCTGTCCAATGGTCTGGTGGAGGACCTTGATGGAGATGCACAGAGTCAGCTTGCGGTCTCTTCAAAAGAGGACTCTGTGACGGAGGAAAAAGAAATGGAGGAGAGCAAGCAAGAGACTTGTGATCCAGTTCGAGCACTGGAATCTGGAAGAACAGACAAACTTAACAACAGTCGGCTGCAGCCTGTCAGCGTTCCCTACGGTGGGGCCCGTCCAAAACAACCTGTCAATCTGAAGCTGCAGATTCCTCAGCCTCTCTCCAACCAAGTCCAGAATGAATTTGGCACCAGTAGCAAGAACAAGAACATGGAGCCACAGAGTAGAACAGGAGGCTTTGAGGCGTCTTGTGGAGCTACTGAGTCTGCAGTTGTTCAGATAAATGGAGAGCATGGAGATGGTTCTTTAGGCTTACTCATCCCATCTGAGAGTCCAGACAATGACCTTCAAGCAGGCCAGCAAGGAGCCTTTTCTAAGACACCCTTGAGCTCCTTGGGGGAAGTGGCTCCAGTTTGGGTTCCTGACTCTCAAGCACCCATTTGCATGAAGTGCGAGGTCAAGTTCACTTTCACTAAAAGAAGGCACCATTGTCGGGCTTGTGGCAAGGTAAAGCCTCTTGTTCATTATTGAGTGGTGTTTCTTTAAGGCAAGTTTATTCAGACATCTAACTCAAGTATTTAACTAACAGGCTCTAACTTGTTTGTGATACATGCATGCTATCTGAAGTTTTACAGCTTTTTTAGGAGTGGTGTGATGATGTTTTTCCAATCAGGCTTATTAGACTCTTAACTTTGCCAAGTAAGCATTAAAATACTTGTGTTGCAGCATTCTTGAAAACCACTTATAACACTTTAATAACTGCATAGCAGTTCACTGGCAATAGGCCACAGCACCCTTGTATTGTGAGGTGAGTTTTGTATGAGTAAGCGCCACTCACATTTTTTTACAGATATTAAAAATCAATTTAATATTGATTTATGGGCAGGTTAGGAGCTCAAGCAGAATTCAGGTTTAATGCAGACCAATTAATTTATTATTATTTTTTTCACATGCAGTGTTGGGTACGTTACTTAAAAAAAGTAACTAATTTAAAATTGGCAGAAATAGGGGTTTTACAGGTGGTATTGTTTATGTAGGCCCATAACTGTAGCCTATAAGGGTGTACTTGCACTAGGAAAGGTTGCCCCCCCCCTCTCTGCACCCACAGTCCGCACTCGCATTGCTTTTTACTTTCCAAGCTTGAACATGCTTACGTTATTGATGTTTTTTAATAAAAAATTTTTTACATATGTTTTACAATTATTTTATTTAGTTTTTAAGGATAACAGTATCTCCAGCAGAAAAGGACCCTCCACATCTAAAGCTACTGGTCAGCACATGATTCAGCAAACATTTGAGAAACAAATTGGTTATAAACCAACATCCTATGCCGCTATGTGCATTGTTTATGCTCTGCACATGAACAGTGCAGCAGCTTACTTATATATCCAATGTATCCAAAGAAATAAAATATATCCTTAGATACCTTTTCAAATTTGTTTTGTAAACTAATTAAGATGGCAGGTCAATTATTTATTTTAAATATTTATTCTGACATGTTAACTATTCCAAATTATTTTAAATGTTTCATAAAATATAATATCTTGTTGTTTTTAATATAAAAAGTTGTTGTTTTTTTCCCTGGAAGAACATATTTGAGTCATACTGTAAAACTGATATTTTTATCCAAGGTTTTCATACTGTCAAAATCTTATACTGGCCAATGCCTACACACAAGTCATATTTTTATGAAAATAGGATATACGAAGTTCGGATACAAAAGCCTTTAAGTATCAATCTGAACAATCTGGAATTGTCTTCTAAAATGAACAGTTTTCTCCTGTCCTGTGTGTAGAATCAGTAATTTAACTTTTTTAATGGCAAAATATTTTCCTTTTATTGTGTTTAAAGATAAATAACTGACATAAACACAGGAGACTGAGAAAATGCTAATTTTAGAAGTCCATTTACACATATTAATTTGTATTTATTAGGGCTGGGCGATTTGGTTTAAAATCAAAATCTCGATTATTGAACATTTTAATTCTATTACAATTAATGAACGATTATTTTATGTTTTTTCCCCTCATAGTTCACTGACAAGTTTTGTACAGTAAATATGCTCACATATTACAAGTGAGAGATTTTTGAATGAAGGGTGCATCACTGGTTTTAAAATATTTGAAGGAAACACACTATCTACTATCTGTAATTATTTACTGAACATCAGCATTGAACAACTGAAATTAAAACACACATTGCTTAAAACCTACAGTAAGTTTTTTCTTATAAAAAAAGTGAAAATAAATAACTTGCAATTTTGAAAACAAAATAGATTATTTTCATATCTGTACATCGTGTTTTTCATATTAAAAGTAGAAAATAAGCAGCATCTCTTCTAAATAAACTAACTCTTGTATACCCTGTAAATAATATTTTAAACAGTGCATTTTTTGCATCTTCTGTACACAAATATTTTCATGTAAATAATAATATGAATGTAATGGTAAATATGCCGTCTCAAGGCATCTCTGGCACAGCTTACAATCATCGTTAATTTAGTGCAAAGTAAGGCTCAAGAAGTAAGGGTCCATCATCTTACTTGACCAGAGATTGTGGGGCTGCAAAGTGGCCGCAGAAGAATAAATGAGCCTCAGGCTTTGAAGGCTGATTTGTACATTTGCATCGAGTGATCGGCGTAACAAACGGTGCCTGCCTTGCGCGTTGCTGTGCGTTGAAATGCTTCATTGTGCTGTTTGTGTTGCTCTGCAATAACACTTCCAAAACGCTGGCTGGCAGCGGGTTTTTATGTTCCGCTGTGTCGAGTTTCTTCACGGGGGTTTTGTTATTTCTAACTGATATTTTAATTTACAAGAAGCCAAAACTCAGTTTTTCAGAGGCGGGAACAGGCGGATGTGCAACAACTTTAATCATTAGGTAAACACAAAACAGCTCCTCCATGGGACTCCACACAGGAAGCGATGTTGGAGAGAGAGAGGGGGGTAGGGTAGGGAAATGTCCTCGAGCCGGGATTCGAACTCGCGACGCCCTGACGTGCTACTGCACCATATGTCGACGCGCTAACCACTAGGCTATTGCACCGACAGGGACTCCACACTTGTAAACACTCGCTCCAACCGGCTCTCTGCTGTCACTTGGCTCTCCACGCCACCCACACGTGTCAATGTTACAAAACCAACCAATCACAGAGCTTGCGCTACACGTCTTTGCAACGTTACATTTTTACATTTACAAGTTACATTTTTAAGAGGTGCATGGATATGCGACCGTGCAAAGGCTGCGCTGGACCATACGTGTGTTCTCGATATAAATCAGTATAAATCAGCCTCAACAGAGTGTTGTCAAGTGTTGTCAAGTGTTGACTCCACACACAGTAGGGAAAATAATCGATAAAATCGACCTGGGAAAATTAGATCGATTATAGGTTCTGAATGTCAATTTTGATTATTTTTGATTAATCACCCAGCCCTAGTATTTATTAAATATTAATAAAATTATGCAACAATTAAATAAACAAAATCTAAATTTAGTTGTGTTGACCCAGCATTGGAAAATTACAACATTGACAACAACAAGCTCTGATATCTGATAATCTGATATAATCAAAGCAATCAACAGTACTTGCATATCTTCAGGATCTAGACATAGTCCTAATCACAGAAAAAAAGGCATTGCTGAAAAAGATGTTCTGCTTCAAGACACATTGTCAAGTTGTGCGAGTTCATGCCAGTTTAACATGCCTATTTACAAAATCTACCTTCTAAAAGCACTGTAGGATTGAACAATGTGATCTGTTAGTTGTGAAAGTGAGGTCTAAGAGAGAAAATAATTGTGAATACAGCTAAAACTGATGTTGTACTACAACCGTGGCCCTTACAAGGTTAATTACAGTAAGTAGTTACTTTAACTAATTTCACCCAACACTAGTCACAAACAAAAAATATTGACATTAGTTTGACAGTCAAAAAACGGTATGCCTGGCATCTCACTAACCGAGTTTCAGGCAATTTTTACTGCTAAAGTTTATTCGTTGTATCTCACACTTCTTTTCCATTCTTAATCAGTAAACATGACAAGAAAAGAGTGCGACTTCAGGAAAAGAAGTCATTAGTTGTGACATCCAGACAGAACACAAAGAGTTTAAGTCAGCTGCTGGAAGACAAACAACGAGAGAGCTGAATTTCAAGGAAGTTTGGGCGGGTAATTGTCGTGCAGCTCCAAACCTGTGAAACTGTCAAAGTACTTCACGGAGAAATGTTTGTCAATGTGGCCCTTAAAAATAACTGCAGTACTGCTCGAATAACACCTTAATTTCCCTTGGTGAGAAACTGCTGCATTGTTGATGACATTTTCACAGATATGAGCTGGAAAGAACAACTGAAAAGATCAGGCTGAAAATGAAATGTTGCTGTGGTCCAAAATGGTTTAATCTGGCGGAACTGTTTTAGTTCTAGACCAGGGCTTTTCAATCTTTAGATGCTGCAGACCTTCAGATACAGTATGACCATCCTTGTAAGGTCTTGAAATCTTGTATAGAATTTATAGTGTAGGTTTAATATTATTAATGGAAAAAATAAATTAATAAAATTTAATGCTATTCTAAAATTTTGATTATAGCTAATGTTTTCTTTTTTATTAAGAAAATAATTTATTTTTTATGAAATACTTTTTAGACTTGTTTCTTCTCACTGTAGTTCTGTATGTATATATATGTAATATATTTATTTATTTATTTATTTATTTATTTTAATCAAACCTGAATTTTATATTTATTATTAGTTATTTATTTGAAACATATTTAACCTTAAATCTAATTTATCATTTTAATCTTTAAATCTAATTTCTATTTATGTTTGTTTTTGTATATTTAAAAACTTTTTGTGTTAATTTATTTCTATATTCATATATTTTCCCTCCAAACATTTCCAAAATACGCCTAGAATTGCACTGTGGACCTCAGTTTGAAAGCCCCTTTTGTTGTATTATTTTTCCTTTTCTGTTGTTTGGTTTTTAAGCCACTGTTGATGTTATGTCTCATTTTCTGATATAGATTTTTTAGCTTAAACAGCTTTTTAGCTTCCTTTTTTTTGTCTGGCCAGGTGTTCTGTGCTGCTTGTTGTAGTCTGAAAAGCAGGCTGATGTACATGGACAGGAAAGAAGCAAGGGTTTGTGTTACCTGCCACCGTACACTCATGAATGGTGAGTAACATGAAACTCAAGAGAATAGGCTACTATAGGTTAGGTTGAGAGTTTACTTCAAAATTTCCCAAATTACACACTTTTTTCATGTATTCATAAACTGTATTGTAATGTTAGGATTGTTAACATGTAGCGATTGTTTCGTGAGGCCAACTAAACCTTTGGCTACGTCTTTTAATCTGGATGAATTAAAAAATGTTGTTTTCGTTTAAAAACGCTCCATGTTATTGTTTTCAAGTCTTGTCATCATCCACACTAAAATGACTGAAAATGCTTTCGTTCAGTATTGCGCACAGACGTAAAAACACTTACCTGTGTCACATCTAACTACCGTTTATTTACTTTCTGTTTCTTTGATACGTCACAGCAAATGGTTCCAACTGTTATCTTCCACCACTGAACAATACATCCCAGTAAACATTCCGTGCCCTTTGAAGACAGTTCAAACTGACATTAAAGGTTCAAGACACCCTGGAGTACATTTTATAACTTTAGCGCATCAGTTAAGACCATGTTAGCACCTGTCAGCTTTAATTGTGGGGAAAACTGGATAATTTTGAATTTTTGTCAGCTAATTTCATCTTCCGGGTTTAAAATAATGTTTGGGGCGGGATCAAAATCTGTGATGTATAGCATGAATCTGCTAGTGGAGTGATAACGTGTCGGTTACTCATTATTATTCATAGCAGAGTTTTCTTATCCAATGAGAAGACCCGCTTTTTAATTCTTTATGAGAGCATGTGCTTTCCGGAGGCAAGGCAGACCTGCCAAGCTGTGAGACCCAATGACTGGGTGAGACCACGTCCGCACACGGCACACAGTATTTAGCCTTTCATAAAGGGTTGTATGTGTTTGTTTCCATGAACCACAGGGTTTATTGTTTTTCCCCGCGATGCTGTCAGGGCCAATACAGCAAAGCTGTTGGTTTGCAGCAAACATTTTTGTTTTGAGAGCTATACGAGAATTGGAGAATGGCGGACTTTGTCTTTTATCAGTTCAGTTTGTTACTATTCAGACACATCGCCTATATCTGTGCTGCTGTGTTCCCTATGTTATTAATTCTCTGGATTACCGGCAGGGTTAATGGTTGGAATAGACAGGGAAAGAGACCTGCTGCACGGCTATCCATTGTGTCTGCATTCAGACCCAGGGATTCAGGAGGAGTCCTCCTTATTTATAGTGCTTACATGATTATATTTTATATATATTGATATAACAAATTGTGGTTATGTGTATAAAATTACGAATAACGTATGTAGAAAGGCATTCAATTACTGTTTATTTCTTTGCATTTTAACTATAAAATCATGGGTCTCCTCGTGGTTTGTGTCTCATTTTGTGAGCCAACTGACAACAGTTGTTCGCTCTCCTCTTTTTCCCCTGCTCTGCTGGCCACGCCAACTCCTCCCTCTGCTCGAAGCACTCCTTGCCCATCATAAAGCATTTTTTGAAAAAAGTTATGAGGTAGACTGAAAGAGAGGGGTTTGATAGCCCTTTTATCTCTAATAAATAACGGACAGCATAACTTTTGCTAAAGTCATCATCATTTTCGAAAGCTTCAGTTTTCACAGTCGACACTGCAACATGAAAATTGTGTTTTCAAATGTATCCACTTTGTACAGTGTTAAAAAAAGATACAATTTCATTTTCTAAACATGCTGTCGCATTTGGATGAAAGAGAAAAATAAACACTTTTAAATGAATTTTTTTGTTTTTGCTTAAGTCAAAGATGTTTTAACATTTTGAGACACTTAAAGGATGAAAAAGAACAGAATTATTTACTTTACCAGTAGTTTTATAGAAAATATTAGAAAATGAACACTTCATTTAGAATATGTGAATAACCAGATGCTTTAAACTCACTCATTAGCTCAAACATGGGAAAATACGGGAGGTGGTTGTAACCAGAGCCCAAATCCCAACAACCCGGCAGAATACTGCTCCACTATCCCTCCTCTGCAGCAGGCGCAGGCTTCAGGAGCACTCTGCTCCCCACCACCAACCGTCATGGTGCCTGTTGGTGTCCTCAAACAACCAGGCTCTGAAGGTAAACTTATTTCCAATAATCATGTTTGTTCTTCGAGCTGAAACAGAATATTAAGAAGGGGGCGGGCTTTTCATGCACATAATTTCCTTATAGCAAACAAATGGAGAGAGGGACGTGGCTAGGGATATTGTGGCTGAAGCCATCAAACTGACATCAACAGAGAAGAACCACCAGAAACAAATATTCAGACATTGATTTAAAATTACTAAAACAAACATTTTTCAGTGGATTAGTACAGATTAATTGTTCACCTAAAGAATAACAATCTACTCTAACAAAAAAAAAACATTGTAAATTTAGCTTTAAAGCCTCGTCTCTGTAATGTACTTGCAGGTTCTCTTCCTCGAGAGCAAAGAAGGGTTTGGTTTGCGGATGGCATTCTGCCCAATGGGGAAGCTACAGACTCTTCTAAAGCCCCTGCGGCAAATCACAACCCCCCACAGCCTGTGGTAGCGTCCCAAAACTCAAACAAATCCTCAGGAGCCAATGCCTCAGAGGTGACACTTTACGTTGTTCCATTTAAGCTCATCTGTAAAATCAGACACTTAATTCAGGCTTGTTTCCCCCATTACGATGCTTCATTTGTGTGTTTTCCCCTGCTGCAGGCAGTCCATGGCAGTGGAGCCCTGACTACTAGCCCAGTGGGCAGCTCTTTCAGTCTGATCCCAGAGGACGGACTTCCTCCCATCCTCATCTCCACAGGCGTCAAAGGAGGTACGGGAGGCCACATCACAGGTGCTTGCCCATCCTCACCATTCAGCTTCCTCCACTCCTCCAAAATATGAGTGTCGCTGCATGTTTGCATGTCGGTGTGCGTGTTTTTGCTTATGTCTCCACCTCTCATGCTAATGGATGGCTTTCATTGGGTTGGTTCCTCATCTGCATTGTGCAGTGAGAAGAAATTGAATAGAGTCTGGCTTAAATCCATTTGTTGCTAGTTAACGTATTGATGTTGTGTGTCTGCAGACTATGCTGTGGAGGAAAGACCTTCTGAGATTGCGCTGATGCAGCAGCTCGAGGAGGGCTGTCCTGATCCCTTGGTGTTTGTCCTCAATGCCAACCTGCTGGCTATGGTCAAACTGGTCAATTGTGAGTGTGACACGTTTTGCTCGATGTTCTCTAGGGTTCATTTTATTTGCTAATGATGTGAATAATTTGCAAACTGTTTGTTTGTGGGCATTTTCTTTCAGCTTAGGGGATGTTTAGGCCAGTAGAAACTATTTAAAAGAGTTTGCAAACTCTTGATGTTTTATGTAACTTGGATATACAGTACAATTGAAATCAGAATTATTAGCTTTCCTAAATAATTAGCCCCACCCCTCCTCCCCTGTATATTTCCCCCCAATTTCTGTTTAATAAAGAAAAGATTTTATCAACACATTTTTAAACATAATAAATTAATAACACATTTCTAATAACTAATTTCTTTTATGTCTGCCATGATGACAGTACATAATATTTTACTACATATTTCTTCAAGACACTAGTATTCAGTTTAAAGTGCAATTTAAAGGCTTAGTTAGGTTAATTAGGCAAGTTAGGGTAATTGGGCAAATCATTGTATAACAGTAGTTTGTTCTGTAGACAATTGAAAACAAATATTGCTCAAGAGGACTAATAATTTTGACCTTAAAATGGCTTTAAAAAAATTTAAACTGATTTTATTCTAGCTGAAATAAAACAAATAAGACTTTCTCCAGAAGAAAAAAAGTATTATAGAAACTGCTGTGAAAAATTTCCTGCTCTGTTAAACATCACAGTGCTTCCCACACATAGACTTTACTTGGGCGGGCTTCCCATGTAGCTTAACAGCTGCCCAAGTATATTTAGTGACACTTCTTTATTATTACCATCCTTTTACACTTTTTTTTTTTGTATCCACCCGACATAAACAAACATACGTGAGTAGTGGAAAATCTTATCTTCTTTACTTGTTTCACACTGCTTGTTCTGTGTCTGCGAGAACTATCAACACTCACGTGCTCAGCAGACCGACAGAGACCCGCACCTTTTTGTGTCTGGCCGGGGTTTCAAAATCTACTAAAAATGTCAAGGTTTTTGGTTTTGCTTTCATTTTTTAAGCTGTCGTTATTTTTTTGTACACAGCCACGAGAGTGAGAGAGACATTAAATAATTTTCTTTTTTTTTTAATCTAAACGACTCAGATAAACTTTTCTATATACTCGGAGAGGACGAAAGTACATCTAAATTGGCTGCAGAATATTTGTACACCATTAGAAATGTCTTATTTAAATAATCTACACGTTTTATTCTTGTAAATATTATATTTATTTGAGATATTGTCTCTTTTTGTTCCTTTTTTTATTCATTTATATTTCATTTGCTGATTATTTCATTAATTTGATGATGTCAATATATTACATATTTTATACATCTATAATGCTCTGGCAATACTGTACAAAATGTCATGCCAATAAAGCAACCTGAACTTCAATGAGAGATAGAGAGAAGCAGATTTTACCTGTCAATGGGTGCATATGGCTCCTGAATACCATATAAGAGAAATAGTGGATTTTTAAAAATGTATTTCAACAGTCTTTTTTTACTTTAACCCATTGAAAAAAAAAAACAGATAATAATAAAAATTGTGTTAAAAAAATCTAAATATGTTTTGTTTGTCGCATATAACTATTTATGTGATGTGGGTAAAAGGTGTGTTTCAATCAGGCCCCCACCACAACTATATTTCAAACCTGTGGGAAGCACTGCATCATTTGGGAAATATTTGAAAAAAGAAATAAAAAAATTCACAAGAGGCTATTCATTTAGACTTCAACTGTCTACATCTCTATATTTTTTACATGATAAATTATTTTAATTAGTTCTTTTGATCACAAAGATGAATTTATGTTGCCTCCAGTCTTGGAAGTGTCATTTTGATTCTTTAGAAATCATGCTAATATACAGATTTTGTGCTTAAAGCAATAATTTACTCAAATTTAATTTTAACTCCTTAACTACCCTCACATCGTTCCAAACTTTAAAGGGATAGTTCATCCAAAAAACTTTCATCTGTTGAACACTAAAGACAATAATATGAAGAAAGCTGAAAACCAGTAAACATTGGAAAAAAATACTATGAAAGTCGATGGGTACATTTTTTCAGCTTTCTTTAAAGTGTCTTAGTATTTCAGTGATTTGAGTTCATATAAACTGAATGTAAATGAATGTATGCTTTGCACATTTTGTTGATGTAGTTGTTTTGTGAAATTGCAAAAAAGTCATAATTAAGCTTCCTTAAACCTTTTCCCCCCAGAATTGTTTAATTTAAATTATTTATTTATTTTTCTTAAAAGTTGCTGATACCAGCCCACATTTTTGATGATTTTTGTCTAAATTTAGGGTTCTAATGGGTACCGACTATGGAAAATGCTTGCATTTAAATGTAGTGTTTCAAGGTTTGGACCAAATAACATGTGAAGTAATGTAGTATGAAGTATGTAAATATATAATAGTTTGAAAAAGCATCTGGAGTGTGCTTGAAAACTACTTAAATTTGACTTTGAAAAATGTGTGAGAACCCTGTAAATTTTATTGTCCTCAGAATATTTTCTTACTATGAATATCCAAGCATTTTGTAAAATGGCAAGGAAAGAGTTAATCGAGCCAAAGAATTTCCCACGGCTCCCAATGAGTCATAACAGTCTTTTGTGTCATCTCTGTGTGAAGATGTAAATAGGAAGTGCTGGTATATGACAACAAAGGGCATGCATGCCGTGGGCCAGGCTGAGGTTGTAGTGCTCCTGCAGTGCCTCCCTGACGAGAAAACCATTCCTAAGGACGTCTTCAGCCACTTTGTCCAGCTGTACCGGGAGGCTCTCGCAGGTAAACTGATACGCCTCCGCAGGGGGGGTCCTGTTCTGGTAAACTGATCTAGAAATGAGAGTAAGGCCTACATAGATAAAATTAGACCGTTCTGCCAGGAGGTGCTTGAAGGTAAAATGAGGCTGCAGGCCATGGTGGCACTGAAGATTCACTTCAGCAGAAATTGTTTTCCAGACACAATTCTCCTCGTCACCCAGTCCTACGTCAGGTCAATGGGTTTAGCCATTGAACAGCGTTCCATGTCCCCTTACTCTAAGAGCAGTCCTCGTGAGACTGGTGTCGATGTGTCAAAAGTGCAGAGGCCAAATAGTGTTATCTGTCTGACCAGGTTAAGTAATCTTCAGATTGCACAGTGGCTAATGCTAATGCTTGACCTATTGTAGTGAAATATGAAGGAAATAGTTTGCCTAAAAATGAAAATTGACTCACCCTTAATGAATCGAATACTTTGAGTTTCTTTATTCTGCTGAACTCAAAAGAAGCTATTTTAAATAAAGCTAAAAACGTGTAATCATATGAGAAAAAATAAATATCCTGAATGCCAATGCCTACAGTTTTGTTTAATTTTTTTTGTCAAACTCAAACAAGTCAAACTGGTTGTAACAAGTAAGGCGTGAGTAAATGATAGAATTTTTTGGGGAACTTAATATGTGGAGGAAAAAAAAAAGCTTTTTAGCTTTTATTTAATGTTTACAATGCAACTCAATCTAGATCCACTTATTTGGTAAATAAAGCAAGTCTCTCCTATAATATATCTACTAAAATATTACTTTACAAACTGTATTGTAAATAAATCAAATGAACACTTTCATATTAGTTAATATTATTACTGAAATAAATTAAAAAACTGAATAAATATAAATTTACACACATTTAAACAAGTAAATAAATAGACTCAATGATGGGCTAAAAATCTGCGGATTTCTGCGCGCGCAGATGTCGTGTGGACCCAAACTCAAGGAACAAAAGCCTTGGTTACTGCTGTTTGGTGAGTATTAACACTCAATATAATTTCAGTCTACATAATTAGGAATTTTATTAGATTTTTTTTATGCACATTGGTCACTAAATCGACCAATAGTATGCTGCTATTGTGCGAGTTATGCTTTATATGTTTCTACATCGCTTTGTAGACCACAAAATCACTAATACTAATATTAAATACTAAATTACTAATATGACTAGACTATAACATCTGTGCGTCTCACAAATGATAGACCAGTCTTGAAATGTCTTTTTTTTGTAATTGGGACATCCCAAGTTGGGAATAGTCATTTCCAGGTGGGACATAAATAATTTGCGGGAGGTTACGGGTGAAGGAGGTGGGGGAGACGCACGATTTGCGGGAGATTATCATTCATTAACGGAAGTCTCTATGGATATGCGGGAGACTTGGGATGTCTGTATTTGGTTGACATTTTTCTCAAATAGCCTCTATTATGGGTTTTTGAAAATGAGCTTCCATGCTGTGTGCAACACAACTCTAAGTGAATGAAAACATTCAGCTGAGGGTTAAATCTGAAAGTGCAGCTTGTTTAAAAATATATATATTTTTAAATAAAAGATTAGTCTCAGAGTTGTTAAATGATTTGTCGTTTGTCTAGATCTTTCGCCTGTTCGTATCGACGTCGACATGAAACAATACCAAATATGAACTGCCGGATCTGGTAAAACATGAATGCGCCTTTCCCTTCAGGCATTAGCAGAGTGCAAGGGATCATAGAACTGATTATGACACAAAGATGACGATCAAAGATGACAGGAATAATGGGTTAAAATATAGCCAAAGTATACACCCAAGTATAGCCACAACCTAGTGCTGTTTGTTCTTTCATTTTTCTGATGATTGAAACAATAACCTACCACTGCAACTCGGGATTCGCCGGCCATTTGTTATTAAAGTAAGGATCCGTAAAAACTACAAATGTATGGGACTTTGTCAGTAGCTGTTACATAGTTTATATGGACCAGTTTCTTCTTTCTCCAGATTCTGTAAGTGTTTCTCCTTCTTACACAATGTGTAGTGTGATTAAAATAGTTACCTTTTTTTCTGTAGTTTGCAAAATATGTATTTAGTTGTGTGTTATCTTGTAATCGCTCAGCGCGGCTTGTAATCATGTGTCTGTTATAGATCAGTGCTTGTAATGTATCTCTCAGTTGAAATTTGTATGGGGCTATTCATATTGCGTCCAAAACCACGTTGAAAACGAGACACATGCTTCTTTCTCTGCCGATTTAAATGCGTTTCTGAACTCGCGATGTCGTGCTGTTTGTTGCTATGGCCACCACTAGTTGTTCCTCACATGCATAGTGCGGTCAATTTGTTAAAATAGTTCAACTTTCGCCACTGTGTGGATTAATACTGAATGTGTGTCATTGTTATTACTTGGGGTTGTGGTTAAGAGTAGAGTAATATGCTGGTGTTTAACTACATTGCTTTAATGTACTCCGCCATTGGGCTCACGCATATACTCTGTGCTCTGACTGCTTCTTGGGTGATTCTCTCCGTCTCACGCTGAACAGTCAACCAATCACTACAGACTGGGTCATCGGACCAATCAGCGCAGATTAGGCTGACGCAAAGGAGCGGTTTGAGAACAAATGTGAATCACTGAACAAATCATATGGGATTTGTTGAGATAATTAGGTAAAAATAAACGCACATTATAAGACAATGAAAGTGTTTTTTGACCTTGCACACATATCAGACTGTTTATAATGCATAATAGGGGCTCTTTAACAGGGATAGTGCATCTTAAATTAATATTCTGTCATTATAAGCTTAACATCATGTTATTCCAAGCCTGTTATGGCTTTATTTTATCTGTGGAGTATGAAAGAAGGTATTTAGAGGAATTTTGGGAACCAAATAATTTTAATTCTCCTTTGACTTCCGTTGTATTTGACATCCTTTGTTAATACAGTTTATACAGTAATAAACCTTTGTTAATAATATTTATCATCATTGGTTGATTATCATATACCAACCACTTTGTGTATTTTTAATTACACTTCATTTGCCTTTAGTTAAGATCCAGTCTTACTCAACTTTATAGCAATCGAAAATATTATTGGTCGATGTACTGATACAGTAAAACCAATACTAGTGCAAAGGATGCTAAAATTTGGATATTGCTAGCTGTCATTTTGTTGTGGTAGACCCTCTGACCAATCAGAGCAGAATAAGCTCTCAGAAAGAAGGGATAAAGAGAGTGGATCCTTGAACAAACTATTTCAAACAATGAGAAATAAAGTGATGCGGCAGTGTATATTTGTGAGGTAAAAATCGGTTGTATAGGTAAATTGGTTGTAAAAAAACTCCAAGCTTAATTAAAGGGACAGTTCACAAAAAAAACCTGAATATTCTGTCATCATTTATTCAACCTTCGCTTGTCACAAACCTGTTTGAGTTTCTTTCTTATGTTGAATATATATATATATATATATATATATATATATATATATATATATATATATATTTGATTTTTTTTTTTTTTCCTACTAAGTAAGTCAGTAGTTAGATGTTTCGAACATTTTCAAAATATCTTTTGTGTTCAACAGAAAAAGGAAACTCATAAAGGTTTGGAACTACTTGAGGCTGAGTAAAGTGTGAATCAATTGTCATATTTGGGTAAACTATCCCTTTGATATTAAAGAATACAGAAATAATACAGTGGTTGAGCTTGATCTAATCGCACTCTTTCTTGTGTGCAGGAAATGTGTTAAGTCACCTGGGCCACTCATTCTTCACACAAAGCTTCCTGGGCAGCAAGGAGCACGGCGGCTTCCTTTACATCAACCCAACCTTTCAGACCCTGCAGGACCTGCCATTGCCCAATCCGCCCTACCTCTTTGGCATCCTGGTGCAGAAGTGGGAGACCCCCTGGGCTAAGGTCTTTCCCATTCGACTCATGCTCCGCCTCGGTGCAGAATACAGATGTGAGTTTGTGGCTTGATGTTGAGGCCAGTTCAATCATGTAGGTTATTTAAATGTTTAAAGGCGTCCTATTATGATTTTTTTCACTTTTTTAAATGTGAAAAAAAAAATCTAAAATGTTAAAAATCTCAAAGTCCACTCCAAAGTATAAAATCTTTAGTTTAGAAAAAATACATTTTTAAGAACTACAACTAATGGCTCAATGGACTATAAGCTTTGCTTTCTGGGGTTTTACTAATGTCAGTAAATCATCCCAAATCCTGTCAGTAGAAATTAAAGGTGCAGTATATAAATTTGACACCTAGTGCAGTGCTTCCCACACATAGACTTTACTTGGGCGGGCCGCCCAATTATAGTAACGGCCGACCAAGTATATTTGATGACAGTTGTTTTTTACTAAAATTACCCTTTTTCCGCTTGCACCAAAGATAACCAAACATCTGCGTTTGATTAACCAGTGGAACATCTTCACTCGCACCTACATATATTTTATACTGCTCATTATGTGTGCGCGAGAACTGTCAACACTTTCTCAGATGCTCTGCAGAGACCCACAGAAATGCGCCTTTTTGAGGCCTAAAAATGCTTCCGGCATCTCCAGACCGTGTTTCTAAATCTCCTAAAATGTCCGGGAGTCGACTTTTGCTTTCTCTTTCTAAAGTTGTTGCATTTTTGCATTACTCTTTTATTAAGGACAACTTTCTGCTTGGCTTTGCAGCCACGAGAAAAAGTTAGTAATAGATTATTTAATCTAAAAGATTCAAAAAACGTTACTAAATACTCCGAGAGCATGAAATGACATGTAAACTGGCTGCAAAATATATGTACACTGTTAGAAATGGTCAGTTAACTCAAATAATCTACACTTTTTTGTTCTAAATACTTATTATTAATAAATATACATTTAGAGAGAGCAGGGAGAGAGAGAGAGAGAGAGAGAAAGAGAGAGAGAGAGAGAGAGCGAGAGCGAGAGCGAGAGCGAGCAGTCGTGTGCACATGGCTCCCAAATAGCATTAGATGTTATTTCAACAGCCAATTTTAAATCTACAACCCATTGAAAAGAAATAGTGTATAACAGTGTCATAATTAAAACATACTTTTAATAGGTATTGCACACCTGGTTCAAAATACACGCAAGTGAAGGTTGCCAGATTGACAACACCAACAGGAGCGAGCCTTACTATCGAGCCTAAAGGCTGATTTAAATCGTGTTCTAAATAAAAGCAATAGCATTTGATAGAAGGAATATTTACCATATTAAAAGGAAAATGTTAACTAACTAACTGATTAACTATTTCATGCAGCTGAACAACAGAAAAATGACTATGACAATGATCGGCTCAGGTACACCTCATGTCTTTTATTCAGTGTTAAATGCTAATAATGTATGACACTAGTTCACCTCAGATCTTGAAAATAAAACAAACCATTTGAAATGGAACTTCAGAACTGTGACTTCAAACCAACATATATCAGTGATTTAGCATCTACATGTAACAATGTTAAAGTGTAATGTATTAATTAGATTATAAATCTTACCATTTCATTGGAGTGCAGTAAGTGCCCCTATCTGTGCTTCTGAATGGCTACAATTTCTGTTGTTTCATCTGGTGCAAACAGCCAAATTGTTTATGACTATGTATCTCCTCACATAGCGTGTTGTTAGGGTTACAATGTAACCTGCTCACCTAATGTTTGCGCTAGTAATATTTATATTATTTGCTAATTAATAACCACCTCACGTGGAACTGAATCTGCATCTCATTTCAGAGACTGCTACTGTCCACTGGAGGTCACATTTCAGTCGCGGACACATGCTTTGAGAGACTTGAATGAATGAAATACGTGGTTTTCCACCAAGGAAACCCAATGTGCTGAAATATAATTTGCTAAACCGTCGTTGGACTGGTAAAAGAAATCAAAACAAAGACAGATGTTCTGGCACGGAAAGCTCAATTTCCATGCAGAATATCTGATTTACATTGTTTTTCAGATAAACAAGTATGTTTCTTAAATATCTGAAAACATATTATGGCATTGCTATGCTTTAGAAGAGACAAAAACATATGTACATCACCTTTAAAATATTTTCTGGGCAGGGAGGGGCAAATAAACAATGTCATCACTATGATATGTCTTGCAGTGTTCATGCTTGTAGAAGTTGCAAGTTGAGAATACTCTTAATCAATATTCTCAGCTCAAATTGATTATATTGTGAAATATTTGACATTCTGATTCTTGGTTGTGTAAGGACACAACACATATTTTGTTGTTTAAACACCTTAATAATGATCATATTACTTGATGCATGATGGCTGATGGGCTGCACTGCACATTAGAGATTAGACCTGTGGGATTTAGAACACACAGACTTATCAACTACTCAAAAAACACATAAAAGTAAGTGTCTGTTTAACTGGGAGAATAGAGAATACTTTCTAGCTTACTAAACATCATGAAAGAATGTTTTAGTACAATCAACCCTTTAAACATGTAAAACAGGACTCCTTTAAAAATTCTAAGTCTTCCTCTAGTTTTTATTTAAAGGCCAATGATTTCTGCAATAGGTAAAATGCAGATCTACATGCAGAATATCAATATTTAATTTTGTAAAAAAAAACAAATCAAAAATAGCTCTTTACAGCCAACCACATCACATTATGGACTAGTGGCTGTGAATATTTAACAGCAAAGGAGACTAAATATGAAGTCTGCGTGTCTGTGTGCCAGCCATTGTGGAGCTTCATTTATTATACATATCCTCAAGCACACACGATGCTGGTGGCGATTTCAGTATCTGCTCACAGTGACATGAACTTAATCTCCAGAGCTTATAATTTTACAGTTGTATTTAATAATAATAATAGTTTAAAAAAAACTGTTGTCATGTCAAATACAAAAAAAAAAAAAACTGAATAGCCACTCAAAATAATAGTTTAACTGATTCATATAAATTCGTACAATCATTTTTACATTTCAGTATGGTTTGCTTATCTCCCAGTGACGCTCTGGTTTAGGGGTGGGGTTTGGGGGCACGCCTCCTTTTGAAAATTGCCTTATGAGTCCATTGAACTTATTTTATGTTAAACTGACTTAACTGCTTGTGTAACTTAAAAATTAAGTCAGAACATAATTAACTTAGTTTAATACTTTTAGTTTAATGACCTAAAAACATATGCTGTCAAGACTAATTGATTGTATAATTTTTTACAGTGTAGGAATTAAGTCCTACAAAACAAGCAAGTTAAGTTGAATTCGTAAAAATTAGCCACTTTTCAGACAACAGGTAAAAGAGTTACATTTCCTCGTGAGATGGCACTAGACATCAGTCAGCATTTAAAATGGATCAAAAAAGTTTTTCGAAATTACTACTTTTCAAAGACAAGAACGGGTACTGTTCCATAGTTTTAAGACAACTTTGAATAAAAGGTGATGATTCACTTTAAATATTGACTATTGTATATTGGTCTATTGCAGTTGTAATACTAATAATCATATTAATTATAATTCAAATAAAAAAAATCCATTACTTTTAAGAAGATTTTAACAAGTTTAGGGAAAAAATTAAATACAGTTGTGAAAATTTTAATTTATATAATCTAGTTTCAAATAACAATAATCTACATATAACTAAAAAGTTATATTCTTTGGTTTTTAATTGTATCATTTCATTCGAAACTGTAACTGCCCAGCTATGAGGGACATTAAACCTTTGTCCTCCTGACTACTGGCTGAGCCAAAGTGATGCAAATGCTACAGGCAGGGTTTTAACGACTCTGCCTTTGTTTTCTGGTGATACATTCAGGCCAAAGAAACCCTTTTGTTGATAAACTTGTGTGGTCAGTGGCTTGGCAAGTATATTCACCTACCTACCTTCTTCATTTACATGCTTTGTTGAGCCATATCCACCTAACCAAATAAAATATAAAATGATAAAACTCGCAGACTGCAGACCTGTAAGAGACTACTATAGGCTCTTGCAGACTCTTGGACTTCTTGAAGGCGCTGTATGACCGCACATTAACCAACACGTCTCAATAAAGGAATTCTGCTCGTTTCGAGTCTCCTGGGCAAGGTTCTCTCTTCACTCATTTATTTTTTACAACACAGTGCTCAGCATATATAAGTACACCCCTCCCAAATCTATCTTTTAAATTAATATGTTTAATAAGAAGCTATACAATCTATATAAAATCTTTCAATTTCTAAATGTTTGGTGACTAAAATATAATTTTAATAAATATATCTGTTTAATAAATCTGTTTTGTTTAATTCACCAAAATACGTTGCCGATATTCACTGAGAAATGGAAAAAAAAAATAATTTTCAAAGTGGGCTGTGCTCAATTATGCTAAGCACTGTAGTTGTAAAAAAAAAAATTTTTTTAAATTTGTTTTGATCATATTTTGCAATGTGAAAGTGTGCCCGTTTTTGCAAGTGTTCGAACGTTTGAATCAAACAAAATCAAAAAATTTTTTCAGTTTGCCTGAGTTAATGAACATACGCACTCGAAGGAAACAAGATCACGACACCAACCTCATTTATATCTGTTTTACACATTATCATTCTCTGAAGTAATTCACAACTTGGTCTTGATGGCAAATGTCCTCCAGAAATGACAGTGACTTTTTGTTTACAAGTTTGTGGGCAGTCAATAGTTGCTGTCATGTGATGTGCGTTTGACTGAACGGACTGTACCTCGCGTTCGTTTCATACAGATAACAAAACAATAAAACATTTTCAAGTATGTTTAGTTTATTTAAATGTAAAGATTTCAAGCTTTATTTGGACATATTTCTTATGTCTGTGAAGCAAGTATTTGCTGAGATTCTAGTGTGTTTGTTGACCTCAAAAACTGTCAAAAAAACACACGTCTGGTCTGAGCTTCTCCCCCGGAAAAACGTCAGTCTATAGTGATCGCTGTTTAGCTCCTGTACTAGAGGGTGGAGCTTTATTCGCCATATAGATTGTTACACTTTTCCAAATTCAAAACTATACAAGTGACATGTCTTGTGTATTCTATAGTCTTTAACATATCTCTTAAAACAAAGTCCAAGATGAAATGCAGAAAAAATCTGAGGTATTTTTGAAAACTGGAGGGAAAATATATATATTTGATTTATATTGCCTCTCATCATGGTAAATTGTGCAATCGGAACAGTAGGAATGCAGTAGGAAAGCCTGTTTTCTGCATCCTGTTAAAGAGCTGTTTAGGAAATGTCTTTTTCTTTGACTTTCTCACACCGACATCTCTGTTCATAATTCGCAAGCACAGCCCCCCATGGGGATAGAATACATTAACAGTGTGTTTCCTGCTGAGCTTCTCAAATCATGAACCCTCAGCCTTGATGTGCAAGCCTTTTTATACTTAGGAACTCAGTGAATGGTTATAGTCTCATGTTTAGCAGTGTTTGAGGACTGGTTGGGCACAACAGGCACCTTGATTTTTTTACATTACAGTAATTGTCTTATTATATAATAGGGGTCGCTGAGTCATGCGGTGTGTGAAGGAGCTTATTGTGAGCTGCTGATTTAACTAGTGTGATTCGTATCAGTAGTTTAGCATGTTCTTATTGTGAACTTGTTTTGCAGTTTACCCCTGCCCGCTGTTTAGTGTTCGCTTCAGAAAACCTCTGTTTGGAGAAACTGGTCATACAATCATGAACTTACTGGCAGTAAGTATGCTTATTTACCTGCATTTTTCTGCATTTAGCACATACAAGTACCTTAAATAAAATTGGGAATGAACAGGTTTTTGATAATGATTGTTATATTAGAATTTGCTGAATGTTGGTTTCCTGGGTGGTTCTGGCCTGTTGTGGATGATTATGACACTAAGGCCTCGTTTACACTGTCAGGTCTTGATGCCCAATTCCGGTTTGTTGCCTATATCTGATTTTTTTGTCTGTCCATTTACACATCCTTTTAATTGTGACCTATATCTGATCTATACCTGTGTTTACACTTGCCATACAATTTACGAGGTCGCACATGCATAAAGGCAGGTTCTAGCATCTGCCCCACACTAGCCACGATGGAAGAAATTGTCTTGCATTTAGCTCTGCGTAATATGCGAAGTTCGGCAAATGATTTTAAGGCGGAGGAGGAGGGAAATGGCCGTCATCGCAGCTTGCATCTATGGTTTATATGTGGTGTCCTCCACCATTCAGAGGAATTGTGGGTACAAGAGAGATCTCAGGTCTGGTGTGAGCAAATTGTGGCGACTGACCACTTTCCCTCTCCGTGTTTCCTCTGTTGTTGACCAAATCGGCATCTCCACACACGCTCTTCCTTCTATATCATTAAACCGCAGAAAAGTACCTGTCAAGTTTAATCACGAACAAAACAGAATGCCTTAATAAATCCGATCTGCCTGTTTACATGATAGTCGCATTGTCACATATTCAATTTATATATGATTTATTTCCACTTATAAAGGAGGCCGATCTCTGAATATTCGAAATATTTTTTTTTCCGTGTTTACATGGTCATAGAACAGATTCGATCTGTGTCACATATGAGCAAAAAATCTGAATTGGGTCACATTTAACTGGCTGTGTAAACGGGGACTAAAACACACCAGTGGGTTTCAATTAATGAGTGATTCATCGAATCATTCATTCAAATGATTGGTTTAAAGCAGCTGACTCATTTTAGAAACAAGTCAAGTGCTTATTTTCATGAAAGGATCTTTAAATGCTAAATAATTCAGGGTAAGGCTTTAAAATTATTGTTCATTAGTTATTATATTTAATAATATGAACAAACAGTTAGTAAGACATTTATATGGGTATTATTGGTATTTAATGTTAGTTAACGTTATACAAGATCATGTTAGTTTATGTTAACTCTCTGTGCATTAGCTAATGTTAACAAGCACAACTTTGGATTTTAATAATGCATTAGTAAATGTTGAACTATGATTAATAAATGCTGTACAAGATTATTAATAGTTGGTAAAAGTAAAGTAAAAGTTTATTTATAGTCACAAAGTGCTTTACAGTAAAAGAAAACATAAATTACTTTGTTAAAGTTAGTAAATACATTAACTAAGTAGTGTGTCTGCAGAGTTTTCAAAGTCTTACATTTATAAAACAATTTTAGGCCTTAAAAAGTCATAAATTCACTGAAATATTGTCTTTTATGTCTTAAAGCATTTTAAACAAGTCTTAATTTTTTCTATGTCCATGTAAAGCAACCCAATGGGACCAACACCAGTTTATTTTTTCAGTTTATTCATGACAATTTGCATGATGTTAGCAGTATTATTTATTATGCATATTTATATTTGTTTTAATAAAAATAAGTTTAGATTTGTCCACCTGTCGGGTTTTGAACCATACGGTGCAAAAGAATAGAACTGGCAAAAGAATGGAGCTGGAAATTAGAACTGAATTTAGAAATAGTTTTGAAGCAAATCTTTGCGCTTAAACAAACAAAATTAAATATGTAGGCTAATGGAGGTCTTCAGTTTCCGTATCCATGAAAGTAAAGAAGTAGGGTAAAGAGTAAAAGTAAAGTAAAGAGGCTGAATGAAGGAGGCTCATTCTTCATCCTCGCTCTGCTGATGGTTTGTTTAACTGGTTTCTCACTAGGGAAGCGTTCAGTTTTACAAAGTCCGCCATGTAAATAGCAACAGCGGCATGAGCACAACCCTGTTAGACCATGCGCCAGGGCGCAAAACATTTTTTTCGTCTTTAAAATAGCAAAAGTAGATTTGGACATGCCTTTAATTCATTTGCGCCATGTACTTTAGACTTTTCGCCTAGATCGTTAAAAAAGAGCCCTTAGTGTTTAGCCCTGTGTAAGTCTAAAATTTCATTCATAATGGCCCTAAAAGTAAAAAAAGTGAAACCTGCAGAAACCTACTAAGGGACCATTATTCTTAAGTGTTACTTTACTTAGAAATAAGTCACCACAACATTGGACTGAGACACACAGATGCTGCACTGTAGCTTTGTTTCAGTTATTTTCTTCAGTGAAACTGGGAACAAAAAGAATGGAGTATGAATATGTGAGAATGTGTGAGTTTTATGTTGCACAGGTATTCGTTGGAATAGCCAAAAATATTTTATTTGCTTTGTCTTGCTGATTACTTATGTCTTGTTTGTGTCTTATTTTATATATAAATTGGTCAACTTCAAGTCAAACTTCTAAGTATTTAGATTTTATTTTGAACTCTCAGCCAAATAATGTGAAACCATACATCATTGGAAAGATTTCTTTACAAACATGTACTTTTATATTTGGTTTTGTGCTCCACAGTCCTATATTGTGTGTAAAATCTAAATCCCTCAATATTAAATTGTTAGTTAAAAAGGTTAATAACACATTTAAGATCATTCTCACATATTGATATTTGTAAAAACAACACTTGCTTTTATAACATTATTTAACTATATCATATAGGGATGATTTTACTATAATTATATAATAATTATAGGACTAACCATTACATGAATTATAGTTTTAACATTTACATATAATCATAGACAATAAATATCATAGAATTCTAATGTGAAGCAACGTCAACTCCTTTAAGGACTTCTCGTGTGTCTACAGGACTTCCGAAATTATCAGTACACGCTGCCGGTGGTGAAGGGGCTGGTGGTGGACATGGAAGTGAGGAAGACGTGCATAAAGATACCGAGCAATCGCTACAATGAGGTCAATGAAGGCTGACACATGAAGAACACTCCACCTTTTTAACATTCCAAACTTCTTTCAGGTTAAATGGATAGTTCACCCAAAACTGAAAATTCAGTCGTCATTTACTCACCCCTCACTTGTCACAAACATGTTTCTGTTGAACACAAAAGAAGATATGTTTGAAGAAAGCTGTAAACATGTAACCACTCACTTCCATAGTATTTGTTTTTCCTACTATTAAAGTCAATTATCTCTTCAAGATATCTTCTTTTGTGTTCAACAGAAGAAAGAAACTCTTGGAAAGAAACTTGAGGATAAGTCCATTTTCATTTTCGGTGAATTATCTTAGTCTCTTTGTGCGAGTTCCAAATAGAATGCATGATGTAAATTAAATGTACAAGATCTTTGAGCAGCGAGCACAGCAGATTGATGACAAATGGAACAAGTGAAGTGCTGAAAACGGCTTGATTCAGTGTCTGGAGTTGTGGAAATCTATTGGTCTTTCGCTTCTATTTGAAAAGCTTTGACCGAGCAGAACTTGTGATGGCAGACCTTTGACTAACAGAGATGATTTAAAGCTTACTCTCTATGGGCTCTGTTAGCCTCATGTTAATTCATTCACTTAACTAGAACATTTTATACCCTGAAAAATGTCATCAAGTCTTAGGATTATGCGGGACTTTGAAATGTCCTGACAAGTCTTTTTTTTTTTTTTTTCAGCTCATGAAGGCAATGAATAAATCCAACGAGCATGTGCTGGCAATGGGTGCATGCTTCAATGATAGGGCAGATTCCCATCTCGTCTGCGTTCAGAATGATGATGGTAACTACCAGACGCAGGCCATTAGTATTCATCACCAGCCTCGCAAAGGTATGGCAAGATCACTTGCATTTGCGAACTCAATTTTTAAGCTCTTTTTTATTCCCTTTCAGCAAGCATGCAATACATTTCCTTTTGAAGCAAATAGAAATCACAGAGTCATTTATTACAGGGTTTTATAGTTATTAAACACAAAAAAATCTACAAAATTATAAATCCTGTGTAGGGCACTCATCAGAAAGACACTGGTGTATTACTAGGGTTATTACAAGACTTTAGAACTGTATGACTTAAAGGTGCAGAGAGTAATATTGACACCCAGTGGTTGAACTAGGTATTGCACTCCAAAATTAAAATACTTTTTAAACCGGCCCTTCCTTTAATGACTCCGATCTAATGCAGGTTGTCAGATTCACCAACAGGAGCGAGCGTCCCTGACTATCGAGCCTACATCATGTCCAGGAATAGTTTCTATATTAAATGGAAGTTTTAACCATCACCTGAAATATTTCAATATTCTCAATATTTCAATTTATAATCAGCAGCATAAACTTCTATGACAACGATCACCTCAGGTACTGGTTATGCTTTAATCAGTGTTAAATGCTACAAATTTGAGTAAAACTTTTTTACCTATCATTTATTGCCATACTGAAAGCAGCAGCAGATCAGTTAACCTCAGATCTTGAAACAAAAATAAACATATAAAATATATAATTTGAACTGTGACAAATATGAGTTACACAGCATTTACTTTTAATAATGTTAAACCATTATAATTATACCATTTTGTTTCAGTTGGTATTTAAATGTATCTGTTGTGTTGCATCTAAAGCCAAATAGTTTGTCACTGGAATCTTGTGCATCGCATATTGTTGGGACATGTTGTCACAATGTAACATGCTCAGCTAATCTTTGCGTTTGTAATAGGTTGTTTGCAGTTACGTGGTTCTGATGACGTGCAAAATTGAGATGGAGGGCAGGAAATAAAAAACTGAATTGGAGACGTAGAGAAAAATCTGTATTTTTGCGACTTATACCATATTTCAAAGGAGATATAAATAGAAAGTAACTACAAATGTTGGGCATGATCCTTACATCATGATGAGGGCTGAGTTTTCTACTGAACTAAAACATATTTGCCTGTCATCGATGCGGTACATGCTGTATAGTTACGTTACATGAAAAATACTATAGTATTTTTGAAGCATAATATAGATAATTACTTGTAGTAATTATATTGTTGCTGTGGTATGACACAACTGTAGTAATAAATTATTAAATAGGATTTCAGTTTTCTACGCTATAATCACAATGCACCACAGTTTACACTAACATTACAGTATTTATTGCAGTTTATCAGTTTAGAAGGCTACAGTATTTTGTTGCATTCATTAACAAAGAATGTGGGTCAAAAACATGTTTATGATAAATTACTATAGTTTTTCCCCCATGCGGATCGTCCAGACATCACAAAATAACAGATAAAAGCATACAAAATCTTGTACACATAGTCTGGATTATTATTTTTTGTAAGTGGGGAAAGGTGCTCCACAATAATAACAGTCTCGTTATGTCGCAAAAGTTGCATTTTTTTTTGGTCAATATACAACCTATATTTATATAATGTTGGCTAATTAAAGTAAATAAAATGTTACATTATCATGTGTAAATCAGTCTCATTTTGGAGGCTGCTGCTGTCCTTCTGAGGTCACATTTTCAGCATACATTGATGCAGCCTTCATGACAAATGAAATACCTTTTTTCACCAAGGCAACCATGGGGTGCTGAAATATAATTGGCTAAACTGGCAGTGGGTGGGTCAAAGAGATCAAAACAAAGACAGACCGTCAAGGAACACAGATTTTCAAAAGAGAATATCTGACTATAGCATTGTTTTTCAAATGAACAAATATGTTCTCTCAGCATGTTTCTTAAATATGTGCAAACATATTATGGTATTTCTATGATTTTGAAGAGTAAAAAACTTACATACAGCACCTTTAAGCCACACTGATAACAAACAACTGATAATAATAATAGTGTTTCTTGAGTTCTAATCATCATAATATAATGATTTCAAATTGATCATAGTAGTCAAACAGTCAAAACACTGAAGACTGAAGCAATTATGTTGAACATTCAGTTTTGTATGACTAGAATAAATAACTCTTTATGGTGCTAAAATAGGTAATTGTAGATAATTAGAACCTGCTCTATATTACAGCTATTATATTTCAGTCATTATATTGATGTTTACAGTTTTACTGAATTTTTGTATTTGTATTTCATGTTAAATGCTAAAAAAACCTTTTTAAAATATACTACTCTGTGTGTGTGTGTGTGTGTGTGTGTGTGTGTGTGTGTGTGTGTGTGTGTGTGTGTGTGTGTGTGTGTGTGTGTGTGTGTGTGTGTGCGTGCGTGCGTGTGGATGGATGGATGGATAGATTACATACATATATATATATATATATACTGTATATAAGAGTTTTATAGCAATACGTATAGCAGTAGACAGAACGATCATGAATATAGATATACAATGAGTCTTCAAGTAACTGAACCTGAGGTATTCAAGCATTACAATACTTTATGTAAAATGTATTAAAAATAAAGTCGGTTCAGTTTTTACTTGGAAATGCTGCTATAAATACAAAAAAAAAGGTCTTAAAAGGCCTAAAATTACCTTCATAAAAGCTCCAGAAACTTTCTTAATGTATGTAATTTACAGCTGTAAGTTGATTCGAATATGCTATCAATAATGATATACTATCAGGCAAGTTCTTTCAAGGATGAAAATTTAAAAATGCAATCATTTCCTCATTTCCTCACGCTGTTCCAAAACTGTTATGACAGACTTTCTTCTGTAAAACTTAAAGAAAAAGATATTCATTAATAATGTTAGTAACAAGACGATTTCATCTCCCATTTACTTCCAGTGTCTTTTTGACACTTTGGTTAACAGTAGTGTGTAGATAAATCCATTGGATCTATATTATATTTGATATTTTTTAAACTTTTAAAAGTGGAATACTATTTAAGTTAGTAAATGACATTCATCCCAAAGCGAACATTAAATGTAAGTTTTTTTAAATTGAATGTATTTCCTTTTCAGTGACCGGTGCCTCGTTCTTTGTCTTCAGCGGGGCTTTGAAAGCTTCATCGGGCTACTTGGCAAAGACAAGCATTGTTGAAGGTACGACAAAAGACATTTGCAGCCTCTTTCTCTAAATGTAGAACATCTGATCCCTCTGGAGCTGTTTCTAAACCGGACATAATCTCCCTGTTAATGCTTCTCCTTAAAAGTCACAGTTGTACTTTTTGTACCTGATCCTAATTTCCAAGTGCTTAAATGTGCAGATTCGTGTTCTTATGGGCTGTTCTTATAATGCTTGTACCGCAGATGGTGTAATGATGCAGATTACAGCCGAAACCATGGAGGCCTTAAGACAAGCTTTGAGAGAGATGAAAGATTTTAGTATTGCCTGCGGAAAAGCTGATCAGGAGGAGAACCAGGAACACGTCCAGGTTCAGTGGGTCGATGATGATCATAACGTCAATAAGGGGTGAGCGCAAAACTAAAATTGAATCCCGCTTGAAAAGTGAACCGACACCATTTCCTGAAACCACATTTAAAAGCATTTTCTTCAAATTATTATCCAGGCGTGTGTAATGGAGTGTGCTGTTGATATTTTAATTAAAGGCACATCATGTACTGCTATTAGCAGTAAATGGTTGCAAACCCACAAACATTTAGATGGGGCTCATAATGCCGCTTTTTTACCTTTACATTTAAATGTTTTTTTTAATAATGCTTAATGTTGACTTCAGTGTTTCAGAAAAAAAAAACATAATATAATGTATATTATGGTCCAAATATACTATAATGTTCCATCATAATTCAGTGTACTGGCTGTATTTATACAAAAATGAAAACATACTTACACATACTTGTATATATCAAATATATTCAAAACTAAGTGGTCACAAAAAAAAAAAAAAACTAGTGGTTTAAGAATAGTGGCAATGTATTTAGATTTAAAATGTCTTTTAATATGTCAACAAATGGCTGAATATAAGCTACTGTCTGCTTAAATTAAATTGTATTGGTTTTTTTATATATATAAAATAAACATGCTAATTTATGGGCTTCCCACAGGTTTGAAATATACTTGTGGTGGTAGCCGGATTAAAACACACCTTTTACCCAAAGCAGATGGTTAACTACATATGACAAAATATGGATTTTTAGCCATATTTTCATTTATTATACACTGTTTCTTTTCAATGGGTTCAAGTTGTTGTTGTTGTTGTTTTTTTAAGACTATTGAAATAAAAAGAGAAATCCACAATTTTTTTACTTTTATTCTATTCAGGACCAGAGTTTGGTGTAACGCGTTCCACAATAACATGTTACTGTAGTCTAATTAAATTTTTGAGGAACGCAGTAATGGAACAAATTACATTTTACATGTATGTAATTTGATTACAATTACTAAAGTCAATGTAATTGCGTTACTTAAGTTACAAATATAATGTTTAGAAGAATTTTCTTAATAACTATGCGCTTTTAAATAGCTGGAGAATGCGAGCTGAAATAGCTACTGTCGAGAGTGGTTGCTTCAAATGGAAATACAGACATTACTTTGATTTCATTGAGCATAAAAACTAAAATATTGTTGAGAAAGTCAGTCTATGTCCAGATTAAAGAACTGTCGACTGCTTTTAACTCGACCAGCAACTTGTTCAAGCATTTGAACAGAAAGCCTTCTAAGACGATACTCATCACAAAGGAGGACACTGGCGCCCAGAAACCAGCGGCCCAACAAATTAGATTTTTGTGCAGGATCAGGAGTAAAGGTATCTTCTGAATGTGAAGAGAAGCGTAGCTGCTTATGGGGCCGTTCACATATCGCGTGTTTTGCGTGTGCGCCCATATTGGGAGTGAATATTGCACGCGCATATTGACCACATATTGCACACGCTCACATTTCCCAGGCGCGCGACTGACCGATCAGCTTCATACTTTGTAAGGAATTTACACATTTTGTTCGAGTAATTACCTCAGACAAACACAGAACACCCAAACACTGCAGTGCTTTTTCATACCATGGATGCCAGTGGTTAAAGGTATCCAGTTTTCTTCATGTCCTACATTTGTGTAAAAAAGAAAAAAGAAAGATGAACCGGTTTGGAACAAGTAAATGATGAGAGAATTTTAAGTTTTGGCTAACTATCTCTTTAGCTGTTTTGAATATGTCAAGCTGCTGTGTTAAACCCATTGTAATGTTTTTTTAGTGAATATTAAATTACTTAAATAGCTGCAATTTATTTTGTATTTTCTAGGTATATTTTATATGTTTTAAAAGTAACTTCAAAGTAAATTAGTAATCTGATTACTTTTACATGAAGTAATTAGTAATGTAATCAGGTTACAATTTTCAAGTAGTAATCACTAATTTGTAATCAATTACTTTATAAAAGTAACTTACCCAACACTGTTCAGGAGGCTGCCATGTGCACCCACTGGCAGGTAAAAATCTGCTGCTGACATTTTGTACAGTATTGCCAATGCTTGTTAGATATGTATGAAATATGTAATATATCAACTTTATCAGATGAAAAAAATATATAAAGCAAATGAAAATTAATGACATAAAGGAATAAAAACATCTATGGAATAAAAATCTCTAAAAAGTATAATAATTACAAGAATAAAAAGTGTAGATTATTTAAATAAAGCAAATGAGTTGATTAACCACTTCTAAACGTGTAAATATATTTTGGAGCAAGTTAAGATGTAATTTAAAATTTTAATGTAAATTTTCTGAGTAAATAGGCAAGTTTACTGAGTCGTTTAGATCAATAAAAATTAATTAAAATCAATCAAAAGTAAATTAGGCTTAAAATAAAAATGACAACGGCTTAGAAAGCAAAACCAAAAGTAGAATCCCGAATCTCTGTGGGTTTCTGCAGACCACGTGAGACAATTCTTGCACAAAAAGAGAAGTAGGAAACATGCAGGGTTAGAGGAGATTTTTCCACTAGTTATGATTGATGTTTGGCTGTTGGGCAGATACTAAAAAAAGTGTAAAAGAATGATAATAATAATAAAAAAGTCACCAAGTATACTTGGGCGGCCGTTAATATATTTTTTCAAGCAAACTCTATGTGTGGGAAGCACTGGGCTGTATACATTAAAGCTGTAAAAAAAGCCCTTTTTGTTTTTGACCCATGTAAAATACTGTTATTTTAATGCAAGCTGCACATATTTTTAACATTTTGTGATTATATTTCTCTATTATGAGTGGTCAACTGACTGTTTATAGAATATTTTTTCTGAACCCTTTTCTTAAAAACATGGTTTTTGGAGTGCAGTGTTAACAGTCTATATGTAATACATATATTGGTACACATGCACATTTTCGATGGAATTAGGTAGAGTTGTGGCAAAAAAAAAACAACAACTCTGCATTCGTTCTCTGTTGAATCTAAGTTTAGATTTTAAAGTCCCCAAGAAATCAAAACTAACCATATAATTTTGTTAGCTCGCATTGCTAGTTTTGTGGTGAACAATTCATATGTGCATGTCATTAAGAAAAAAATGTTTGCCCTTCTAATCTTTAATTGAAATCTGAAAATGCACTTCCTGTTTGTTTTCAGTTAAATTGTCAGATTACCTATATCTTAGCAAATGGGCGTAGCTAACATATTTATCCATCTGCTGCAACTGTCAGTTTTGACAACAAACAGTAATGGTGAGGAGGAGGAGTCTGTTAGTTTGTAATAACTCTCCTCAAACCCTTTTCTTGATCTTTCTAAATGAAATGCTTACTTTAATACATCCGTTCAGCTCGCAGTAGAAAAACAATCCACACCCACTGTTTTCCATTTAATATTTGGTTTCTCTAGGAACTGCGTCACAATACTTAAAAAATAACGATCACAACTTCCGATTCATGGGGACTTTAACAGCACGTGCTTGCAATCAGTTCCTTACAAATACTTCTTAAACCTCACATAATCAAGTTAGGAAACGTTTAAATGAGTCTTCATTGTGAATGGTGTTTACATGAATCTTGTGGCATATAATCCAACTTACATGACCCAGCTCAACGCACAAACACTCTTCCTTGTGAGCATTTGAGTGTATGGGAAAAAAAACATGCTTAGAGCATCATCTGCTGGTAAAAACTAAACTCCGAATCATTCCAGAGAATATTGATGCATTCTGAAAATCTTAGAATCAATGTAGAATTGACTTCTTGAATGATTTTGGAGCCTGCACAGCTGTAGAGTTGGGATTTTATTGTTACATCAAGGCGAAAATTCAGTTCAAAGACTGCAACAAATGTGGGAAATCAAGAGATTACAGCACATCAGTTTTGGACATTTCATGCCAAACAAGTACCGTTTCAGCCAGTTCAACATGGTATAACAACACATACACGCATTAACAGGCACTGACAGAGGAAACACAATAACGTGACTATTGCCATCTGTTGGAACTTCACAAATTAGTCTTTAGATCCTGATTTCAGGCTCTGAAATTGAGTCATAGTGTAGTCAGAGCTGGGATGTGTAAGCTTAAACATCATCTATTGTAGGATATTGTGAGCCACTTTTGTAGACATCCTACTAAAAAAAAAAATCTAGGAAATCTCAGATTTTGGAGTATTACGCAAACTATGGGAAATGTTTAACAAGTCTCATTCTTGTCTGGCCATCTCAACTTTTCTCGTTTTCAGAGTGATCAGTCCCATTGATGGGAAATCCATGGAGTCAGTCACCAGCGTTAAGATCTTCCATGGCTCTGAGTATAAAGCCAATGGAAAAGTCATTCGATGGACAGAGGTATTCAACGTTTATTTGATTCAATGTTCTGAACACTTTTGTAATGACATTTTAAATCTCTATGATTTTCTTGCTTTTTTAAAGAAAAAAAACTTGGAATGCATTGAATTTTTGGCTAGTGATTACCCTTTACATGTGCATGCCTTGGTAATAGCTCAATATTGTGATCTGTGGATATTCTGCCCATGTATGTTTAGAATTCTCAATCCATGAGCTGCACATGAACTGCACATGTTCATTGAACAAGTCTAGTCAAATAACACACAGACAGGACATTTCTATTTCATATACTTGTTTTTTTTATTTGTATAATTTATTATATTATTTATTTTATTATTATATAATATTATATAATTGTTACATTTTAATTAGTTCTGAAATTATTATGTAATAATTAAAAAAAAATGGTTTGGTATCTGTTTATGGCTGAGTGCATCCAGAATTTTTGGATTCCGCCCAGAAATTTCATTTTGGTGGATCCCTACAAACATTTAGGAAAAAAATAAATTTTTAAATGCTTTTTGATTCGTAATAATTACAAAAGTATTTGATACAAATTTTGCTGTGAATGATTAATTATTTTTTTTGTGCGCAGGTGTTTTTCCTGCGGAGCGAGGACCACAACAATGGCCTGAGTGATCCTGCAGACCACAGCCGGCTCGCTGAGAATGTGGCAAGGGCTTTCTGCATGGCTCTGTGCCCTCACCTCAAACTGCTCAAAGAGGATGGCATGGCCAAACTGGGCTTGCGGGTCACACTGGACTCAGATCAGGTGACAATGTTTATGTAACTATTTTTTTATTTATTTATTATTTATTTTTTTTAAATGTATATATCTAATGGCCTTTTGAACTAATGGATTTTAATATTCAACAAAATTGTATAATATTAGCAATATATCATCATGAGCGTCCATGTACTGATACAATATTACTGCGGAAAATATTTTGGTATCAATATTTTTTTTCTACCAAAAATAAACTTGCCTTGCCTTACCACTAAAAAGGGACCCTTTTCACATTTTCTGGTTTCCCAGCAGAAGAAGTCATCATAGTTGGGTAAGCTTAGGCTGCATTTATACTGCAGATCTTGATGGTCAATTCTGATTTTGTGACTGTATCCAATTTTTTTGCTGACCTGCTTACATCATTTTTTAAAAAAGACACGTATCCGATTGTCTGCATTGACACTGCACACAGCAAAGGTGCAATGACAGGAAAAAAGTGCGGGCGCTGTCTTACATTAGCTTATTACAGAAAAATTCTAAATTGGCCATCTTTTTTTATCTAGGCTTTTTTAAACGAGTAGGCATTTTAATGTCATGCCCATGGCGTGGTTTATGCACGTGATGTATGCAACAGTTTTATATTAGTTTATATTGGTTACGTGGCGGATACTATCTCTCTCTGAAGTCTGTTCTGAAATGAAAGAGTCAGACTACATCATTCGCTATGGTTTTTAATGACTCGCGACTCGCATTGACAGGTGAAAATCCGATCTACCTGCTTGCAATGCAGACACGAGGGCATGGATCCAATTCATATTGGATACATTTCCACATATGAACAAGGCCTTAATCTGATTTGAGTAAATTGGAATCCATGTGATGTTCTCCTGTTTACACGTATGTGGGCCAAATCCAATCTGTGCCACATGGGAGGAAAAAATAAATCAAAATTGAGTCACTTGAAGCATGTAGTGTAAATGCAGCTTTAGAGCGCAGTGAACGGGAGAGTACAACAAATATTTTATTTACAATCCCTTTTTGCTTAAATAACTAAAGAAAAAGTCAGCGATGGTGTTATCAAGACTTTCAGAAAAAGGAAAAAAAAGTATGAGACTGATAACGGCAGCCAGAAGAGAGAACAACATCAAATTTACTGCCCTGCCCATAGACACTGCTTTAGAAACACCTCGCAAAAGAGGTAATTCGTTTTTTGTAATTTGATGCAAAGTTTATATAATAGATGTGTAAATGCATATAAATGTGCATACGTTTAAAGAAAAATCTAAATATTAAAACGTTTACAGGAATTAAGATGATGATGACCGTTGCGACATAACATCTTATGAAAAGTAGGGATGCACCGAAATTAAAATTCTTGGCTGAAAACCAAAAAAGAGGCAGTAAACCAAAACACCAAAATAAATTATACTAATTATTTGTTCCATTGCATGTATGGCTATGACTGTGTTTTAACCTTACTATAATCAAGGCATTGCAATTTCAAAAATTTATATTAACGTTTTCTTTACTTTTTGGGAAAACACAGGTGCAGAATTTGGGAACAAGAGCAAAGGAGAAAAGACCATAACCACACAAAACATTCAAATATGAGCAGGAAAATTGATTTTGTCTGAATGCGTTTTCATTTTTGATTCATGCTCATCTTTCGGTACACGACCTCGTTGTTTCTTATTCTTCATTTAGTTTTCTTTTGCGTGATGTTAATTTTTGATTTACGCTGATTATTTTTCGATCCTCGACTGCAATACTTTAGCCGGGAATTGATCTGCCTATATAACCACTGGCTGTTTCACAATTCCAAGAACGCTGAGAATGGACTCATTCTTATGGAGAACGGTCTTGCCAGGTCGCCTTGGAAGAACAAACTCGGGAGACCACGAGAACATAGAATGCGTCCTGTGAGAATTGAGATGCTGCTTTCTTCCTGATGGTCACATGACCTTTACACATTTTAAAGGAAAATTATTTAAATATTACAGCATTTACAATAAATCATAGTTTTTTTCCCCTTTTCTATATATACATGCACAAAACCTTATAGATATACTTTGTAAGTACGATACAAATAAAACAGATTTTAATATGAATTTCAGCAAATAAACGCCTTTAATGTGTATATGCTTTTATTAAGATTTTTATGGTAATGTTTACTTTCACTGTCTCATTCAGGGAAACTCCTGAGATAAAGTTATATCTCTGAACTTTAATAATAAACAGGTATAGAATGCTGAAGAACGCATATTGAGAAACAGCCACAGCTTCAGCTCTGCTTGCGCGAGCATGTGAAAGACCCATGTGTTCTCCGCATCCATCGCGGCCTGGATCATTTCTCTTTGTTTTCGCATTCAAGTAATGATCTTTATGTCACGGATCGAATACAGTCATGATGAAGTGCAGAATAACTGAATAGACACACCACACGTTGCTTCAGACAAGCATGTGCAAGCCGCGGTTTCTGTTTGCATCATCATAACATACTGTTTTGGCCGCGTTGTTTCAGTGATAATAATGTTTCCGCCGAAAACTGAAAATGCACTTTTGGGCCATTTTCGGGTTCAAATTTTCGGTGGCCGAATATCCAGTGCAACTATAGTGAAAAGGTTCCATTATTAGATATATGGAGGTGTAAATGAAGATTAAAAAATGCTTTTGAAAATGGATCTCAATGGCAAAGGTCCATTTTTTTGGACTTTAATTTCCCGTTTCCACTGAGTCGAAACGGTACGGTATGGGTTGGTACGGGTCACCTTTATCAAGCTTACGTTTCCACTGCCAAAAGGGTACCAATGGTGTGGTGTATGACAGAAAGTTTCAAAGTAAAAGTGGGTCGATCACACATCATATGAGAAGCACTTCTTACAAAACAAATGCTTTATACGCATAAATACTGGTGTATAAATGTTCATGACTAACCTTTCTCCTATGAATAGGATTTGATTATAACTCAAATCAATGATAGGGTGAAATAGCCTACTGTAATTATAGAAAATAAATAAATGTAACAAATATGAACGTATACAGACCCTTACAGTCTCTGATATGTTACCAATTACAGAAAAACTACACATCGCATTCATTTAGGCCTTATTTGGGTTAAAAAAAAACGCGCAACATATATCCCAGTCAGTGCAAACCTCTCATCTGTATCTTAAATCTTCACCAGCATATGTAACCTCTTGTTAGAAAGTAATTTCGAGTTCATAATATTCCAAAAGGTGATGAAAATTGTTAAACATGGCAGTTTGTTCATGTTTTAGGTTGCTGAAAGAATCATTTGCTCCATTGTTTTTTCCAGCTTCTCCTTTGTTTTTTCGCACTTCACTCTTGCATTTGTCCATTTCTGAATGGATCGGATGTCAGAAGCGATTCAATAATCACGTGCACTTTATTATCATGAGCTCAAGAAGTTCGCTATTTCTAATAAAGATGCAAGCGATAAAGCGGAACCAATCACGCTTTAGATGGATTTTGTAAACAACATCAGCACACAGGGTAGATTCTGCTCTTCTTCTTGGCTTCTTCTGTAAACCAATAGCGTTCAGCTGCACGTCTGGCTCTGCCTTTTGGTACCCTTATGTTGTGCTAGGTACCCTTTGCAAAGGGTACCCAAAAATTGGTATGGTATGGTTGGCTTTTAGGTACATTTTGACAGTGAAAACGGCCATAAAAGCGTACCGTACCGTACCGTACCATACCACTCAGTGGAAATGGGCCATAAACGTCTCTGGACTGTTGTTGTGTATATGGAGGGCCAGAGAGCTTTCCTTCTTAATTTGTGTTCCAAAGATGAATAAAGGTCTTAGGGGATTGGAACGACAAGGGTAATTGCCAACCAATTTTTCATTTTTGGCGAACTAACCTAACTCCTGATGTCTTCCAGGTGGGCTATCTTGCAGGCAGTAACGGTCAGCCGCTGCTCCCCCAATACCTGAGCGATCTGGACAGCGCGCTCATCCCAGTGATCCACAGCGGAGCCTGCCAGCTGAGTGAGGGGCCTGTGGTGATGGAGCTCATCTTCTACATCCTGGAGATCATCTCTTAAAAAAAGGAAACCCCCATCCAGTCTCAGACTCGCGCCTCCCACCAGCTCAAGATCTTCTTCAGTCGCTCCTTTTCTCTCTCATTTGCACTTCAAAGAGCCTGAAAGCTGTGCAGGAACAAGTCCTCCATATCACCTATGCACCATCTCCACCGGGACGTCCTCTGCTGAACGCGGTGCTCCCTTTGGTTTCTCCTCACCCCTCAACTCCACTGTGGAAACCATAAGGCCCTGTTGAGTCTGAAGGGGTGGTCGTTCTGAATTTGATTGCTTTGGACGCATTGTAGCAACACTATGCTGAAACACAAGATGGCGCTCTTTAAGTTCAGCCCTAACGGAGAATCTCCAGATGTCGACGTTGGCCGAGAAGAGTAGGTTTGTGCTATGTAATGGTTTGTGGTCCAGTACCTGGGCCATCGATCGGAAACGAAAGACGAGATTCAGTCTCGCCTCTAAGCTTTATGAATCACCAGATGCTTTATTTCATGAATATGGACCTTGTTTTTTTATTGGTTTATGAAAAACTGCTCCAAAGCTAAAATGATGTAGCTTCTTCAAAGTTGGACTGCTTGGCTTAGGAAAGTTGATGATGATAATCTCAAGAATGGACCTCTGTTACTTATTAATATGATTATAAGACAATATGATCCAACTACAATTTCAAGCGGCCTTCAGGAATGAAACTACAGCTTCAAGTTCTACGTAATAGTAGGTTTTGAGGATCTCAGTCCAATAGAGCTTTGATTGGTTTGGATTGGGATGGTGGATGATATGTTACCGTTTTTTTGGCCCGCTGCATTTCGCATCCCGTCCCATCTGTTGACCTATTTAGCAGCCCATGTTTATATATATATATATATATATATTTTCTGCCAGTGTTTTTAACATGCTATCATATAAAGGATTGTGTAAGGAATAGCAATGCAGAGCAAAGGATATTAAGCCATCTTTAAGAAATGTAAAGTGGGAATAAAGAATGGAATTACTATAAGTGAAATGTTATTGGAAGTTTGAATGTTAAGTTCTATGACCAAGGTTGGATTTTCATACATAGTTTCTAAATCAATGGTCTCAAACTCAATTATTGGAGGGCCGCAGATTTGCATAGTTTAGCTCCAACCACCTCCAACTAACACCTGGTTAATGGTGTCTTGTAGTCTTGAACACCTTGATTAGTTGCATCAGCTGTGTTTGATTAGGGTTGGAACAAAACTGCAGAGCTGCGGCCCTCCAGGAATTGAGTTTGAGATCTATGTTCTAAATGAAAGTTCATGTAAAAATGAAGATTTGCAGTTACTTTACTCATCCACAGGTCATCCAGGTTGTAGGTGGCTATTTTTTTCTTCAGCAGAACTATACAGAAGATTTTAGCTCAAATCTAGATCCTTGGGGATTTATAAGGCAAGGCACTTTGAAACGATCTATATGTTTTTTGACTCTCAATGTGGTGATGTCATTGGCCCATGAACATTTTCTGCTTTTCATTAAATAATTCACAACTGTAATAAGAGGCAATTCAATCATAACTTAATGTTAAAACAGCTGTCATAACATTATTTATCAAGATGAGTCTCTTTGTGGATTCTCAGAAGCTATAGAAATGAAAAATGTACAGTAAAAAAGGAAATGCAATGTGACCATTGTTTTTGTTTTCATCCCTCAAAATGGTCTATACAGGTTAAACTAAATAATACTCGTGGCTCTAGATCAAGGGTGCTCAACCCTGTTCCTGGAGATCTACCTTCCTGCAAAGTTCAGTTCCAACCCTGATTAAACACACCTGAACCAGTTAATTAGGACCTAAACAGAACTTGGTAATTACAGGCAGGTGTGTTTGATATGGGTTGCAACTGAAACCTGCAGGACGGTAGATCTCCAGGAACAGGATGATACATTGAGGTCTTAAGAAACGAGAGACCGACCTGCTTTTTTGTTTTTAAATAGTACGTCACCTACATCTTGGATAAGTTGAGGGTGAGTAAATGTAACACATTGCAATTTTTGGATGAAGCATCCCTTTAATCTAGTCGTCAGTTATGAGGCGTCGGAGTGGACAAAAGTCAAGCAAATGCAGAGAGACTGAGAGACTATTAAAGTTACTATTATTAATTGCTATTACCAATACTACTATGTTTACTAATTTGTTTCCATGGGTTTCATTTAATGTAAAGATGGCACATTTTGTTAACAAAATTGTAACGTTTGTGAAGTTATAATTTGCACTTTATTTAAGATAATTTGAGCAGTTTTGCTGACTTTAAAAATGCAATTTATTACTCAGGTGTGTCCTAAAAAATGCTGAGTGACCATGTAAATAAAAACAAATAGGAAAAAAATGGATTAATACGTTGAAAATTGCATTTATACTTAAACGTTTTATTAAACTTTGAGCAGATATGTCGAGCACCAATAAATATAGACCACTATTATATTTTAATATGTATTAATTCATTAGGCCAACTGATACATTATCTTTTCTTTTTATGGGTTCAATCAAAGGCTATAGAATACTATAAAGGGACTTTGGGTTTATTCAGAGTTTTTAAAAAAAAGTTTTACTTTTTAAATCATCCAATTACTAAACAATTGAAACAGAAGAGGAAATTCTGTGAACTCACTGATGTGATGACAGCTCAAGTATTTTTTATTGCAGCGCTTTAGCAGGCTACTGCAGTGCAACAAAATAATGAAACTTAATATTAGATGTCTCCTAAACATGTTGGAAAATTTAAGCTTGAACAAAAGTTGGCTTTGTATGTTAAATCTCTCTCTGTCAATTCAAATTTGTATCATCAAAACATTTGTAATTGGGTCATTCCTACTATTCGGTGCCATTTGTGTCCCCAAGGCATTATATGGTACAGAATATTTAAAATTGCAATAAATAATTCCTTAAAGATGGTTTGATAGGATTATCCCGTTTCACAACAGGACACAATGATAACTAAGTGCTCAAAATTAATAAAAATGTAAAATAATTACTCTGTATTCAGTGCAAGAAGCTGAATTGCCGTGCCATTAATTAATTAATAAGAGTAACTTTAATAGTCACTTGGTCTCACTCGCGTGCACTCGGCCTCTCTCGCGTCCACTTGGCCTCTTGCGCATACTCGTCTCTCTGCATTCGCTTGACTTTTGTCTACTCCGGCACCTCATAGTCAGTTTGGGGTCATTATTTTCTCAGTGTTGAGGTGTGGTCGTATTAATGGAGCCTGAAGTAATTGTCTTATTGTTTGAACATAGTATAAATTACAACAGAATCACAGGTCACTTTCAGATCTAGTAAAAATCCTTTGCTGGTCATCAACAAAATGCTTAATTTAATGTTCTTAAAAGTGAAGCCAAAACTTTTTTTAGTGTCCCGCTTTGGCTCATGTAGCGGGATGTTCAGCATGATGATGGAAGGCATGGCTGACATCGCGATAATTTATTTTACCGCGCTATTTTTTGCGATGTGAATAAAATTTCACAAGAATAGCTCTATTTTAAGATATCATTATTGTTGATCGACTGGGATGATCAAGTCTTTTTTTATGCAGTGCATCTGCATAAATTATAATAAATCACAAGCAAAGATAGATAAATAAATAAAAAGGACATTCCGGGGAGTCTAGCAGCATTTAAACAATCAAATGTAAAATAACATGGCCATCATTGCATAAATAATAAAAAATAATAATTAAATTTAATAATATCTTTTAATCTTTAATAAATAATCTTATCCTGTTAATATTTCAGTTACACACATTGCGATATCAATGCTCAAACGATATATTGTTCAGCCCTAGTGGAAGGTTTTCATTGGCCAAATATGGTTGCTTTACAAGTCAGTCACATGTTGTTTTATTGTCTGACCAGTTTGTAAAACTCTTGTTTTAAAGAGGCCTTATGGGAAATATTATTGTAATTTAAAATAGCCAGTGTTCAGTTGATGATGATGAAGCAGTTGTATAAATGACTCTTTTATATGGATGGATTTTACATCACTTTCCCATGCAGACTGTTAATGACGTTACATGACGTCTCACAGACATCCTGCAGAACTCATCCAATTAGATCACAACTTCAAAAACTTTTGAAGTGATTCCTATTTTGTGTGCCTTATTCATAAAAAAAGTTCAGCCAGTTGTCCATTAATAGGACATGAGTCAAACTAAACAAAAATCAAGTCAATATAGACTTTAAATAATGTTTTCCCTCAAAGATCCCAATCCTAAAGAGGCTTTGTAATTTTAGATAGTTCTTATGGTGCAGAAGTATGAACACCCTTTAGTTTTCTTCTAATTCGTTTGCTTTCAGTCAGTTATTACCTGCTCTTAAAACAGCATCATTAGCTGTCTCATTTCAGAGGCTGCACAGGCTGAACGAACGTTTTGAAATGAGACTATCTGGCCTACAGAGGACGGATCTCGTCACCAGGCAACCGTAACAGCTGCAGTTAATAAGCACTGATGACATTTGTAATGACTTTTTTCAAAGTGATTTTAAAACTTATTTTAAGCGATCTGACGGCAAAACAAGGTATACAGAAGAAAAAAAAAATTGCTTTGATCCATATATGTACACGTAAAAATGTGAACTGTCTATAAAATCACTCTTTAGTAAGAAATGTTATACTCTTTGTTTTTTTTGAACGTGTGTTTAGATATCCAAGTAAAATAAGTTAATTCATTCATTCTTTTAAAATCGTTCTGCCATTATCAGCGTGCAATGAATCTTGGGACGTTGAAGGCAACGAAGGATCCACCGATTGTGTCCTTCATTACCTGGAAAACGAAGGACGCATTTTGAGGCTGTGTTTGAAGGAGCCTTAGAATGTATTTTTTTTTAAAATGAGACCGCCTTCGTCACGCCTTGATGACACAGCGCACTTTGGGTGCATCCTTTGGAGGAGCTATTGTGTCCTTTTGATTGGATCTGTGGGATTTCACGTTGATACTGCGACACCAGCTTCTGAAAATTACTGCACAGACTCCAGCTCCAAATGATGTAAGCAGTGTCATTCGGCCAATTTGGCTTCACTTTTCTGCAGGGGAATAAAGTGAAGATGTAGGCCCAATCCAAATTCTACCCCTAAGCCCTTCCCCTTACCCCTCGTTTTGCGGGCTAAGGGGAAGGGCTAGATAGCCCTTGAAACAGATTTTTCAGGACCACATTTAAAACCAAGGGGAAGGAAAATTTCCCAGAATTCACCATCAGCACGTGGAGGTCAGGAGATGCACAACTTAGAAATCAACTCGCCATCGTTGATCTTTTATGAACTAAGAGATCACGAGGATGTATGAGGATGTGTGCAGGCAGGTGTTGTAGTAGTGTCCCATTTCTTAGGGGTAAATTTTGAAGCCCTTCCCCTTCAGACCCAAGGGGAAAGGGTAGGAGTACAAAAATAGAATAAGGATTTGGCTATAATGTCCTTTTTTATCTACAGTCTATTATCAGCAGCACCTTAGTACAATCTACGTGAGGATCTTTAATCTGTGGTGAAATGTGTGCGGCAAAACACAACAAATTCATATTGAAAGGGTTGTGGAATTTTGCTAAATGGTGATAAATGTGACCACACCGAAACATTTGTTCATATGAATTGGCTATAGCAGGGCTCCAGGCTTCCACTAGAATAATCTTAATTACAAATAACACGAGTCATGACTTATAATAGCCAGGAAAATGTGATGAGTGTGTGTGTGTGTCTGCATATACGATTTCGGATGGAACTCCTAAAGAGACATGGTGATGGGGGGAAAATTATTTAGCAAATCTATTTACAACTGAGAAACTTTGCAATCGCTCACAAAACTCTTCGCATAAATCTTGTTTCTTTTGTGAAGGAAATATTAAGCTGTACTGAAAACTACATTTCATTTAGCTAACGAACACAAGCTTCACATAAGAAATTAATACCTTTGTAAGAGAATTCAATTCACCTTTATTTGTATAGCGCTTATACAATGTAGATTGTGTCAAAGCAGCTTCACATAAAAGGTCATAGTAAATTGGAACAGTGTAGTTCAGTTTTTAGTGTTTAAATTCAGTTCAGTTTAGCTCAGTTCAGTGTGGTTTAATAATCACTACTGAGAGTCCAAACACTGAAGAGCAAATCCAACGATGCGCAGCTCTACAGATCCCAAACCATGCAAGCCAGTGGCCACAGTGGAGAGAGAAAAAAAACCTCACTAATTGGCGAAAGTGAAGAAAAAAAACCTTGAAACCAGACTCCAGAATGCAAAGTCACTGAAATCTTTAACCTCTTTAACCATGTTATAAAGTACCTTTTGCCGTTAGATAATGACCTTTTGCCTTGAACTCTGATTCACTCTGAAAACTTTTTTTATGCTAAACTGGAAATTGGTTCTCGTTAGGGTTGTAAAGTATTGAAATTAATGGGATACTTCATGCAAATATTAAATATATAAGCCTATTTATGAATTTGCTACTAAGGAAGTCAATGGGTGCCAGCAGCCAGCATTCTTTAAAATATCTTCTTTAGTGTTCAACAGACGAAACTTTTTTTTTATTTTTTTTAGATTTTTATCAGATTTTTGTGACCATTAAACAAGGAGAAAATAACAGTACAAATACACATTTATATATATATATATATATATATATATATATATATATATATATATATATATATATATATATATATATATATATATATATATATATATATTTCATTTTAGGAATGAAATGAATTCAGCATACAGTCTTCATAGCCAATTCATAATCAAGCAGGGGAGTTCTCGAGACCTACCTGGGCTCAGACTCCCCTCTCGCCCTGCAACGGGAGGGAGCCCCGGGCTTGAGGATCTCACGACCTCGGGGCTCTCTCCTGGGACAGCATGCCAAACATGATTTATAATCAATCATTGGCAAGGGCAAACTCTTGAAACAATATATGATGTAGGGCTGCACAATATATAGTTTCAGCATGGATATCGCAATGTGTGCATTCGCAATAGTCACATCGCAAAGATAGGTAATGTCCAGTCTGAATTATAGTTGAACAGGAGCTACAGAGTTGTGTTTAATCACTGTATTCAAACTCATTTTCACTTATTTCTTCTGACAGGAAAAACTAAACAATAATTTTACTTGCTCTAATAATTTATTTATTTATTTTTTGATATTTGTAAGTTTTATTTACATTTTTTTTTTGCATTTTGATTATTAAATTTCTGTCCCTAAATACTATTAGACTGTCCAGAAAACCCTCAAATAGTGCTATTCAAACCATCTTCTGAAACAGATTAAATATTGCAATGTCCAATTTTTTCCAATATCGTGCAGCCCTAATATGATGTGCATTCATTTTACTAATTAGGCATATAAACAGGTCAGTAATGAAATAAACTCCTAAAGGTTTAAAACCACACTAGGGAGAGAAAATAATCAGGTAATTTAGATTTTTGGGTGAACTATCCTTTAAAGGATTTCTTTAATTCTGAGCTACCATTATTGTACAGTTAAGGTTTGGTTCAGCTATTTAAACCCACATTTGGCTCCTAAACATTTTTAGCAACCAGTAGTTTCTGTTTTTTTTTTTTTTCTTAGTTAGCCTCGAGCCCTGCTTTAGATACACTGTAACACCCAAAAAGTTAAGGTAACTCAAGCCATTTGAGGAAACCGATTGCAACAAACCATTTAAGTTAAAAAACTAATCCTAATGAGTACTGTGAACGTACTCCATTTGAGTAAACGAAGCAATTTGAGCACAGTAAGAGAACTCAGCTTACTGGGTTTTACAGTACTCAATTGGTTTGAGTTCTCTTCATCATTTAGTGGGTTTTACTGTGCTCAAATTGCTTCGTTTACTCAAATGGAGTACGTTCACAGTACTCATATAGATTAGCTTTTTTAACTCAAATGGTTTGTTGCAATCGGTTTCCTCAAATGGCTTGAGTTGCCTTAACTTATTGGGTTTTACAGTACTCAATTGGTACTGTAACTCAACAAGGCAACTCAAACTGTTTGAGGAAACCTATTACTACAAACCATTTGAGTTAAAAAAGCTAATCTATATGAGTACTGTGAACCTACTCAATTTAAGTTGAAGTAATGAGGTATTTAATTAACTCATTACCTTTATCACGGAGTTCAAAACTCTTTTTAGATGAGTAGAATTAACTTTCAGTCAATTTTGAGTTAACTACCCTCATTTCATTTGATAAAGTTGACTGTTGGGTTTTACAGTGGGCTTTTTCTTTATTTTTGCTCATATGGCATCAGATTCCATGAAGAATTGATGAGCTTGCTGACCTCACAGGCAGGACTTGTTGTCTTAATGATTTTTCTGTATTGATTTTTAACTACATATTGACTATTATTGCATTTAACCAAAATGGAAAAATTCCATTAATGGAGCTCTCTGAATGTAGATCACCATAACCGGCTTTTCTCATCCGTACATTTCAAAGGTCAGCTGGATTTGTTAGTCATATCTAAACTGATAGAGAAACACTGTGACGGCGGAGTGTTTTAAATGAGCCCTGTTTAGTCATTATTAAAATGACTTCAGTAGAAGTGGTATCTTGACTATGACAATCAAACAGTAGTTAATCTTTCAGTCAGATAACCCAACGTAAAGGTGGGATGGTAAATGTTTTGCATGAAGACTCATGATCTGGTTGGTTTGATTAGATGGCCTGTGTTTGAAGATCCACAGCAAGTGAACATCGCCGCTATTTATTACCCGCTCACCAGTTGAGACGCAAACCATGTGTTTCTGGCTTTTGGTAAAGAGCAGCTTTGAAAACAGCCTGTTCATGAAAAATAAATGGCATTACACGAAGCGCTAACACTGCTCCAAACAGCCTTTTGTTACTTTCAGCATCCATCCATTTTTTTGTTGTTGTTTTTAGAGGTGTATAATGACATTTATTTCTATATTTTGCTAACAGCTTTTTTCCCCCCATGTATTGTTTGTTTCTTTTTATTTTGTTTGTTTAGCCAGCCCAAAGCGTGACAGTGTGCATGCAGAGCCAGTTCTTGCACCACTTCCAAAAAAACATCTGCATATAACAGTTTTACATACTATTGGAATATGATGAATGCTGGAAATAAATTTGCTATGTATGAAAAGCCAAAAATAAAACCAAAAAATAATTAAATTAACCTTTCTTTATTGTACACTACAAATGTCAATAAAAGTCTTTATCAAGCTTTTTGAATATAGAGAAATGTCATCTTTGTACATGAAATTAAAAAAAAAAAAGGACAATTGTACAATTTGTTGATCTTTGAAACAAATAAAAATATTAGAGATGAAATCTGAGAGCTCCCCCATCCTCCATATACAGCAGCTATTCTGAGACATTCTTGTCTATTCTTTCTGGGTGACCTCAGTGGTTCAGCATGTAAGAATGGGTTTTAACCTCAGCGGTTCGACCTGTAGTTTTGCAGAATGACTAAAAAGTTATCAGCATGATGGTAAAAAACTGTATATTCGAGTCAAACCATTCTTCTGCAATCTTATACAAAAACGGAAGGGCAGCATTAATAGCTTAAACGTGGGAGGACGTTGATATTATGTGACTATTGTATTGCAGTATGGAGCAATTAAGTGTTGATGTTAAATCAAACATAATTCACAAATACTTGAAAATGAAATGATTTAATTACAATAACTTGCTTTGGTTATAAATGGATTAATTACAAATAAATGTATAAAATATCAAATGTTAAAACATATAATTGTACCCAGCATAAATTCAAATAAAGTTACCAGAGGTATGAGGAGAAACAGAGGGAGGGAGTGACCAAGAAAACAAGTAGGCCTCAAAGAAAGCCTAAGAGCAGTAGAGCCAGACAAGATCAGAGCCTTCAGATCAGGAGAGAAGCAGACCAGGAAAAGAAGCAAAGTTAACCAGCTATTTTGTCTCTTTCTTGTCCATGTGACTAAAGCCCAAATACTGAGACATTTGAACTAACCAGTCAACATGTGACCACATCGTAAAACCCCCAAAGTCCACACACCAGGTCCTGATCTAATCAGTATCTGCCTTTGGAATTTGTGTGAGCCTTCTTTGTAGAAAAAGACATAAACAAATGCATATGATAATTTTCATTCCTACAATGTGAAGCTCCAAGAAAACTTTTATGTGCCAAAAAAACCTAAAGATGACTTTGTTCGACTTAATCTTCTGTGTCAGATCAGGGTGGATGTTTTCTAATGTCAACATGAGGCTTGCGTGTTGATAGGGCTGTGTGATTTGGGGAAAATATCTAATTATTTATTTGACAGATATTGGCATTTCGATTTGATTTGCGAATTTATTTGGTAGTCAAGCTTCAGTTCAATATTCTGTATCATAGCTGTATGTTAGCTTAAACAATGAACTGAAAAGATACTTAAACATTTATTCAAAAAAAATTTATATTCAGAAATGAAACACAAATTTTTCTTTAGAGCAAACAGTAAACACAAATAAAATGACTTTACCTTTCTGTAAACAAACTCAAATAAGGATATAGTGTAGCATGTAAAAGCTAAATAAATAACTATAAAAATACAGAACACGCAGCAAGCTAACATGGCTGAAACAACTCTGAAATTGTACTAGGCTGTTGCTTGCTGCTAGATTGAGTGTCACTGGCAATACTTTGTTTGCTTTTTAGCTAGACGACACACAGCCGCCTGTGGCGCTTTTTTAAGATGTGGGTTGTATTTCCTCGTGCTGGCAACAATTCTTACAAATGACCTGTTTTTGTTTGATGTCTGTGACTTTGAAACTATAATAGTCCCATATTATCAACGTGCTGTTTTTCTTTGATATTAATTTGTCTATTAATGCTTCTGAAGCGGCAGATGCCATCATCCCACTTTCCACTTTGTTTTTTTTTTTTATTGTAGGCGTTTCGCATTGCTCGACTGTGCAATTCTGATTGGGCAGAGCGAAAGTGTGCTCACTCAATTGGCTAGTAAGACTGTCACACACAGACGGCAGTCACGCATTCGCTCGGGGTGTAGGAAATTAAATAATACATTTGAGTTTGCAGTCTCTTGTGATTAGCTAAACGCAACGCTTCAAATCACGATTGCGATTTGATTTCGATTAATAGCACAGCGATACGTCTTGCACTTCTGACTTTATTGGCAAGATGTCTTACACTGCAAAAAAATGTCTGCAAAACTGCTGTAAACTATTTATTTGTGTTGAATTTAAACTGTTTAAATTGTTTACAAGCACTTAACGTAAAAATTTATTGTAAATCCAAGGAATCATCTTTAAAAAAAAAATTCAATGCACTGCCCATAGTAAACGTGCACCATGACAACCTGATAAGATAGAGAAGACAAAGGCAAAGCGTTTTGTTTGTTATTTTTGACACAGAAGTGTTCGTGAAGATTTTAAAGTTGAACTCGCTCTGGAACGTTTTTGGTTCCTTTTCTAAACTTTAAACATCTCTGAACTGTTGCTATGGAGGATGAAGGAGCTCTCTGATTTCATCTAAAATATCTCAATTTGTGTTGCGAAGATGAAGGAAGGTCTCGAGAAAATGACGGAGAGTAATTAAGAACAAGTATATTTTTGAGGGTGAACTAACCCTGTGGTCTCAAACTCCATTCCTGGAGGGCCGCAGCTCTGCATAGTTTAGCTCCAACTACCTCCAACTCACACCTGCTGAATAGTGTCTAGTAGTCTTGAACACCTAGATTAGCTGGATCAGCTGTGTTTGATTAGGGTTGGAGCAAAACTGTGCAGAGCTGCGGCCCTCCAGGAATAGAGTTTGAGACCTCCGAACTAACCTTTTAAAATTCTCCACTACATCTTGAAATGATCGTTTCATTCAAGCAAGAAAAACCCAGGAACCACAAACTTTTGTTTCTTCATTTAATAGCAAACAATGTGAAACAATGAATGGCATGGGCGAAAAGAGTAGAATGAACAGCAGGACATTAAAGTGAAACATTATTGCTCATGTAACATGAACAGACAATTGAGAGTTGGCTTTTTCAGAATCAAAGAACCGTTTAATTAAGAATCAGCACTGACGGTGTGTTTTAAACCACAACACGAGACGAATAAACGTGCCAAACTCCATCATTCACACGAGACCAGAATAAATGAAATGAATGGACACACCACTGTCTACATTTAAAAGCCAAAATGTCAGTCAGTTTTCTTCTCAAAAATTAAATGGAACAAGAATGAGGTATTTTTGCACTGAGTTCTCTACAATGGCTAATAAAAATCAATGTTTATGTGTGTCAATAAAATAACTTAGGTGCGCATTGTAGACCACAATGGTCAACGAGTCAACTAAGACCAACCCTGGTATAGAACAAAACCATCAAAGGTGCAAGAAGAGTAGTTTCCAATAGATTCCTCTCATAAATTATGTAAGGGAAGGTTAACATATATACAAAACAACACAGAAGTTTCCAAAATCTACTTTATAACGTCAACTCAACTGACTCTTCTGATCAAGAAATGTGTACACAAATACAGCACCAGATCTAGTCTGAGTGATTGTCTCAAAGTGCTGGAGGAGCTCGTTTAAAGCCTGAAGAGTTCATCCCACAATGTCAATTCCCTCATTATTTATTCACCCTCTTGACATGTCAAATCCTACAGATATCTGTTCATTACATCACACCGCGCATTTGAATTTCCACTAGAACCAATGAGATTCATTCTTGTGGCACAATTGCATTTTCATGAGAACTAATGAGGTTTGTTCCTGCATAAGATGTGATGAAGTTAATGAAGTTCCTTCTTTTCATGCGGGACATCTGAGCTTCAACAAGCATACAGCATGTCTGAGTTAACACAAAGACCTCTGAGGTTTATTCTTGTCACATGGAAAGTTTGAGCTTCTGCACGAACCAATAAAAATTCATACTTGTGTTGCAACACATTTGAGCTTTCAGGAGAACCAGTGAGGTTTTTACTTTTATCACTTGGCACATTTGACATTCTTTAAGTACTTGCAGGATGCAGCACATTTGAGCTTTCGAAAGAACCAATGAGGTTCATTCTTTAATCACACGGCACCTCTGAGCTTTTATAAGAGCCAATAAGGTTCATTCTTTTGTAAAATAGCACGTCGGGTTTATTTAAAAGCCAACAGGCACATTTGGCTTTCAGAAGAACCAATGAGGTTTATTCTTCTGTCACATGGCACATTTGATTTTCTTCAAGTACCAATGAGGATCATTCTTGCAGGATGCAGGATGTTAGAGCTTTCGAAAGAACCAATGAAGTTCATTGTATAACACAGCATGTCTGAACTTTTGTGAGAACCAATAAGGTTCATTGTTTTGTCATTTGGCATGTTTAGGTTTATTCAAACACCAAGCTTTTAACATTTAAGCTTTCAGAAGAACCAAGGTTTGTTCTTGTGTCACATATTACATTTAAGCTTAAACAAGAGCCAAACAAATTTGATCAAGACAAAAACCAGTCAGGTTCATTCCTGTGTCCCACAGCACATTTTAGCTTTCAGAACTACCTGTGAGGTTTGTCCTTGGGTCACTTGTACATTTGAGTTTCTTCAAGAACCAATGAGGATCATTCCTGCAGCATTCAGCATGTTTTGAGCTTTTAAAAGAACCAATGAGGTTCGTTCTTTTGTCACATGGCACATCTGAGTTTCTATGAGAGACAATAGACTCATTCTTGTGTCACACAGCACATTTGAGCTTTCAAGAGAACCACATTTAAAAGCAACCAATGGGAACCAGTGAAGTTTGTTTTTGTGTCTCACAGCACATTTGAGCTTGTACAACAACCAATCAGGTTCATTTCTGCATCCCACAGCACATTTGAGTCCAGTGTGGTTCATTCCTGAGTTATATGGCATATTTGAGCTTTCGAAATAACCAATTTGATTCATTTTTTTTCTTCAATGATTAATAAGGATTTATTTATCTACATCTTATATATTCATTCTTATATCTTTATATTTATTTATATAGGCTTCAATATTTTGAGAGAACAGATCTGAAGTAGACAGACAGAATTTGATTAAAATACTTTCAATTCTACTCTGAAAATGAGCAAAAGAATGACATGAGGGGGAATAAATGATGGAAATTTTCTATTTTGAGGTGAACTGACCCTTTGAAGCTTAAACTGAACATAAAAAGAGAGATTTTCATCCATTTTTACCCAGTTTGTGTGACACACACACACACACCACATACACACACACACACACACACACGCACGCACACGCACACACACAAACTGTTCAGAACATGAATAATTCACATCTGTATATATATATATATATATATATATATATATATATATATATATATATATATATATGGAATATACTTCAACAGCAGTACTTTGGCACAGCCCATAATAAACTGTGCAGTCAACTCACAGAGGGTATAAATTAATTCTGAAATGTTTGGGATTTAAACGCAAACCTTTTTTTTTTTGCATAGTTAATGGCATACAACTGATTTGCATAGCAGTCATACATTAGTACTGGAGATATGGCTGGAATAGGGAGAACAGATTGAGTCATTCATCTTACTGCAGCAGCAGTGATTACTTTGGCATTAGTGCATAAGTGCATCCCAGAGCAGTAAAAAAAGAAAAAAGGTTAGCTCTCATTGGCTTCAGCTCCAATGCATTAATGTAACAGTTGGGGTGAGCGTTATTATAAAATCAAAAGGCAATCTATCTCAAAAGGGCCGTTTAAAAGGCATATAAATGTCTGTGCACATTTCCCCTCTCTTCCTAATAATATCTGCTGTTTTTTTTAAATAACCACCCCAAGTGTTACACCGTAGCCCAATCTCTTTTACCCTGATAAAGACGAGGCTAACGTCATCTGTCAGTAAACATGTCTCTCTGTGAGCGTCTGGAAGCACAGAGAGCATGATAGGAAAGCTCCTCAGGATCTCTGTGGTGTGATTTCGTACCCGAGGCTAGCAGCACTGCTGAGCTTTCACCATCCATATTTTCATCCACACCGACAAAAGCACTCAAGACCTGAAAGACAAATCCACTGTGAGGCAAAGTGTAACCTGAAGTGAAGTATAATCTGTCACTTCAAACAAACGGGTGGAAGATTCTTACTTTGAGAAGATGAATCATAGTGTCAGTTACAGTAGTACCTAACAGACAACAGATCACAGTCAAATCCAAATAAATGCGTCAAATGCACAGGCAGAAAAGAATGATAAACTGTCATGTATATTTTAAGGGGAAATGAAGCACTCAGACAAGTTTACATTATTCTGTACATTGGATTCCACTTTAATGGAAATATATATAACAAACTCGATTAATGTAACAATTTTGAAGAAAACTGCATGTTTTACTATAGATTTTAGACCTAGGGTGCTGTCATGTTGGAATATCGCTGTGTCGCAATGTTGGAATATATGTTGGAATATCACGGGGTTGGTTCCCAGAGAGTGGAGCAAAGCGCATCAAATGATCGGGAATTAAAATGGAAAAAAGAAAACTAGAATGAATATATATATTTATATTAGACACACATCTGATGCTTGTATTTGTCTCCACGTCCACAACTTCACACATTGGCTTAAATTAGGCCTTGCAGTCTCTGTGTTCAGTCTTTTACTTCCACTGTAGCTGTTCAGCTGAGGGAACGGAATCAACTCTGTGACGTCAGACACAGTGATATTCCAAGATGGCGGCACCCTAGGTCTAAAATCTATAGTAAAACATGCCATTTTCTACTAAATGGTTACATTAATTGAGTTTGTTATATATATTTTCATTAAAGTGGAAATAATTTTACAAAATAATATAAACTTGACTGAGTGCTTCATTTCCCCTTTTATGTTATAATATTTATATTTTTAATATTTAATTTTATATTATTAATATTTAATGCCACCTCCACTGTGAAATTAATTTATGTAGAACAGGCACTTATTCAGGCCAAACCATAAATAATAAAATTTATGATTTTTCCTTTAAACCTTTATTAACTATTATTACACAGTGGTATAATGAACAAATAAACTACAGAATTATTATTATCACCATTATTATTATTATATGGTGTAATATTTGTTAGGAATTATTTTTATCACTATTAAATAACGAATAATTTATTTGTTTGGCTGTTCACCTTTGTTTTTAAAGCCCAGCCAAAAGCAACAACATAATCAAAATAAAAATAGTAATAATCAATTAATGAATAATATTGTTTTTGGTCCACTATCTACCTGAAAATCAGTCAATGTAATAGTAATTTATGAATTGTAATTAAAAATATAAATAAATAAATAAATAAACAAACAAACAAACATGCCAAGCAAGGATTGAAAATGAAAAAATGAACACAGGTCTTTATTTCCCATGACGATAACCATTGAGTTGATGTGTAAACTGATAATAAGTGTTATATTTCTACATAAATACATACAAGGATGGTAATTTTTTTGCTCTGTATCATAGACTTTATTTATCTTACTTTAACTGACCTGTGGCTCCTCCAGCACTACCCATCTCTCAGTGACCGTCTGGAGCTCCTGCCCACCCAGAGGCTCTCTGAGACGCACCCGCACCTCCAGTCGACCCCCGGTGGCCTTCCTTCCATCCATCAGCTGCAAAACAACAACCCAATGCATAAACACACACTCATTCCATTACTGTTCTAAAGTTATGTCCATTTTAGCTCAAGTTTACTTATTGATGATTATGCAAAATGATTAGCCCTCCAGGTAAGTTTTAATAATAAACTTTAATATCGAATACTTTCCAAGTGCTGTTTAAAATGAGGATTTTTATAATAATTTTAATTTAAAAAATTCTAATAAATAGGTTCCTCTGTCTTTGAAATTCTGAAAGTACATAATATATTACTGGTTCCTTTGCAACATACTAGTATTTAGTGAAATTTAAAGACTTAACTGGGTTAATTTAGTTTATTTCTATTTAATATTTGTTTTTAGAAAAAGGCACATTTTACAAGTCTCCAAGAGTTAAATAGTTGACATGAACCTTTTTTTAATCCATTCAGCGATTTCTTTTTGTGGCAGGGTCACTATTAGCTTAGCTTAGCATAATTCATTGAATCAGATTGGACCATTAGCATTTCATTCAAAAAATGCAAAAAAGGAGTTTTGATAATAATAGGAAATATAATAAACCTCTCCTTGCTTTGTTAAACATGACTTGGGAGATATTTTAAAAAGAATTCAGATTTTACAGGAGGGCTAAACATTTAATATCCATCTGTATGTTTGCCTTCACAGCTGATGTTTGTTCTCACCTCCACAATCTCTCGGACTTCACTCTGAGCTTCCAGCTTTTCCAGTTTGATCTGGGCACTTCCTACCGGCTTGTCACTCCTCAGGAAGCCTCTGTCATGAGACAAAGAGGTTAGTGTGAAGCTTATATTAGCCTACACACACACACACACACACAGACCCAGAATGCACCACAGCAGCCACACAGTTCAGTGTCACAGCTGACACACATCATGACCTGGTTTTCTTAATACAAATCAAATGTATGCTGCTTTTCCACTGTGTGCTAAGCCTCACTTTACTTTTTCGGAGAGTTTTAGAGATCAGGATATTTGTGGAGTCACTACAGAGTTTAACCATAATAAAGTGAAGGTTTATCATCTGCATGCTTTCAAGGCCCGTGACTGTTTGAGTATTCAGGCACAAGGAATTGTATCATTTGTAACTTTAACAAAGGTGAATATGATTGAATTAGTTATATAGAATAAAGACTATACAGTGTTATTTTACATTTGATTATTCAACTTCTGCCCCTAACTACTGTTAAGATTTCCCAGAAAACCACAAAGCACTGTTTGTTTCACTTGTATCTTTGCTCTATTGTACTTATCTATGCTTTTAATTTATAATTTTTTTTACATTTTATGCATGATTCACTCCTACAGAATCATCTTAATCTAAAACAACAACTTCTTTTCAAAGAGCTATTCAATCTATCTGGTGAAATTGTATAAATATCGCAATATATAAATCACAGAAATACTAAATATTGAATGGTCATATATTTCCAACCTACTCTTCACCATACCCTGACAAGCATCTTATGCATCTTTCTAAAAATGTATCTAAACTAGGGGTCTCAAACTCGTGGCCCCCACCTTAATTTGAAAATTTAATGTGCAGCCCGCGAGTTTGATATGTATAGCACTTTACAGTTTTGTGTGTGGAGATGAATGAACCCACCAGTCACAGTGGCTGGGGGCTTGACGCAGGCAGAGAAACATTTCCCAATAAGTGAAAGTTACAGCAGCGTTGCCATGGAGTGTTTTCTTCAGTGCCTGGCTGGCTGCCTCGTTTCTATTGGGCACACGTGGACATTCGTCCCAGCGCGTTTCATTCACAACATTTAAAAAACAGTTTTTTAAGTTGCTGCCCAGCGAGACATTATATGTAGATAAATGTATATACATCAGTGCTTAATTTGAGCACGATCTTGCTGGATCCTGTTCCAGGAATTGTTAAATATTCGTGTTTTGCTTTTTGGTATTTATTTTAATTGATTTGGCATTAACTTGTGTGCAGTGAATACCTGCATGTGTATGTGTGTGTGTGTGTGTGTGTGTGTGTGAGAGAGAGAGAGAGAATAAGTGCAGCGAATGCTATGTGAATTGTGTGTGCGCACACACGTGACGGTAGTTAAATGACCATGACCATACGCTAGTTAAAGCAAAATTCACAATTAACTATTGGTCCTGAACAATATTTTCAACCAATCATCGTTCTTGCATTTACAATCACTCGCATTGGTTGGTGGTTATTGTTTCGTGCGCAGTAAGCAGAAAAGAAATCAAAGTGATGCATGCGCAGCGAGATGAAAGAAAAGTAAGGAACACAATGCAGCCTAATGTAGTCGTCTGCAGTCACACATCGACACCTGTCCATTGGCAGAAAGAGTCCCCGGTAACCCAGACCTATTATAGAGTCGCACCGTTATTTGTGGGTCCTTATTTGTCGCTCTACCTGCATTGTATTTGCATGCCCTCACACAATGAACATTACATATATTTCTATATGATGTAAAAGTAGTCAAAACATATGACAACAACACAGTGTTGCTTTTATTTCTGTAACAACAGCACAGCGGATAACAGTAAATCTAATTATTATTATACTACTATTATTATTATTATTATTACTGAATGATTTATTTTCTTATTAATTTTTATTTATATTTAACTTATTTTGTGTAAAAAAATGTCCAATCTTCTCAAATCTCTTTATTTATTTATTTTTTTTTTAACACAAAATAAGATGAAAAAATAAGCAAATTAAAATGTAATAATCTAATTAATTTCTTGTGGAAAACCTGATGTGGCCCAGCCTTACCCAGATTCTGCCTCCAGTGGCCACCAGGTAAATTGAATTTGAGACCCCTGATCTACATGTTGCGGCGAAACATATCGCAGGATCTGTGAATGGTCAGCTTGGTAACGATGTTGAGTGTGGGCGGGGTGGAGAGCCGTGAATGACTGTCAAGTGTTAGGATAAGAGAGCTCTCAGATTTCATCTAAAATATCTTATTTGAGTTTCATAGATAAAACTAGCAATCTCAGGGGATTGAAACAACATGAGGGTGAGTAAATGATTTTAACTAATTCTTTAAGAAGAAATCCTTTCATTTTATCTTTTCAACCTCTTTTTGTAATTTACTAAAATACAATGATTATAATATGATAGTACAAACAGAAACACTCACCCTTTGTGCAGTACCTCCAGCTTTAGGCCTTTCGACTGTATGACTCTCCTGAAACCACGGTGGTTACGGTTGATATTCAGTTTGAAGCTTTGGTTATACTCTGTCAAAACACCAAATGACAATTTTAGCAGCAAAGTTTCAATCGTGGAGTCCTGAAGTCAAACATTTTTTCGTATACAAAAATAACTGATTTTCTAAATGTAACCTCTAGTTGTAACTTTTTTGAGATCCAGTTTAGTAGCATGCTGTTTCAAATTCTAATTAACTGAAGTAAATAGAAGCTTAATAGCTTATTGTTTTTACCTGGGTTGTTGGTATTTTTGACGACTGCTGTTTTGTGTTTCTGAGGTTGCTCCTAATGTGAACATAGACAATACAAATTTAATCTAGATGAATAAAAAAAGTTTGTCAAGACCAGACAAGAAACACCAGCATGTGTTGCTAAGTGGTAGCTGTACTAACATGTTTTAAACACATCACTAACATGCAAGTAGTATGTTTTAACACATGAATGGCATTTAAAAAATAATGCTAGCCTGTTAGCCTGTTGATACCATGTTAACAACATTGCTAGCATGCTTCTAACATAATTTAGCAGTTTGTTAAAACACTTTAAAGGTGCTGTATGTAACGGTTTGGTCTTAAAATACAATAATATGTTTGCAGTTATTTAAAAAAAAAACATGCTAAGTTTATAATAAGTAACTTCTTCATCAAAAAACAATGCTAAAGTTAGCTATTCTGCTTTCAAAATGTGTGTTCCGTGTTGGAATTTCTGTCTTTGTTTTGCTTTGTGTAACCCACCCACTGCCAGTTTACCCAATTATATTTCAGCACTCATGGCTTGCCTTGGTGGAAATCTGCCCATTTCATTTCTTGAAGGATGCTTGTTGGCTGTATGCGGCTGAAAATGTGACCTTAGAAGGACCAAAGCAGCTTCCGAAATGAGACTGATTAAGAGTTTTAAAAATGCATTTGATGTGGTTTTATGTTAGCAAATTTTTTTTTTTTTTAATTGCTTGTTCCATCAATCTTGCAACCTCTGTGTGTGTGTGTGTGTGTGTGTGTGTATATGTAAAGTTGGAGAGGGTATTTCCAATATTTTGAATTTGGACTGAAATCCCTAGTTCCAACACTAGGTGTCAATCCTACATACTGCACCTATTTTAATACATTAAACATTAATACATAACATGTTTTAACATTTCAATAGGATGTTTTAAATACAGAGATTGCAAAGTCAGAGAAGGAAATAAGGGTAACTTTCAACTGAAATGAGGACTAGACATAAAAAAGGTACTCACTGAACTGGGATATGGAAAATCAAACTTGACATAAGCATCCAAATCATTTGTTGCAACACCTTTCAAAAAAGCAGAGAGAAAGAAGATTTCAGTGTATTGAAAATATTTTATTTATGTCTCAATAACCCTTTTTGGTAGAGGCTCTTTTAATCCCTAAGCCTGTCTGCATAATGTAAATTGATCAGTGTGTTCAGCATATTTCTTTTTTAGAACAAATATTTGAAGCTCACCAGAGGGAGCAGGAAGGTTCATGCCTCTAACAATGACCACAACCATGTCTGTGCTACTGAGCTCTGGGAAGATTCTAGAAAAACAAGTCAAGAAACAGAAAGTGTTATTCAGAGCTTCTTGTAGAAAACACGAATCAGGATGTGATATTGTGTTTTTCCTGATGCAAGATCTGCATTGACAGTGTCAGACCTGACAGTGCGATATGTTCTCTCCTCAAAGTGATGTTTAGGAGGCTGAAGGCCCCTGTTTTGTGCCAGTTTGAGGATCTCCAGGCTCTTCTTGCACTTTTCTGCCATGTTCTCAAATCTAAAAAACAAAAAGAAAATGGGATTAAAATAAATGCAAGGTGAAATCAAAAATTAAATATTAAAGTGGGGTTTTGGTGCGATACATACTTGGTTGTTTCCGCAACATTCCCCAAGTGTGTAAACTGCTTGGAGTATGTCACACATTTCTACAGAAAAAAGAAAACATGATATAGAACTTTTTCTACATCCACTTACAGGCTGCTGCTTAGTGAAGCTAAAGCCGAGTGAACTGAAAGCAAATTTAATCAAAACACAGGTATATCTAACAAGACTATATCGTCTATAAACACTTTCTTTATTAAATAAAAACAACAGTGATTACAGAATAATATTTATTTCATGTGTATTCAAGCATTGCTAGTCTTTATTGTTGTAAATCAAGAATGAACTTTTTGTAAACACAATTTGTGGAATACTGACTATCAAACAATTTTTATTGAATACATTTGATTATTTTCAAGAGTATAGCTCTGTCAGGTTAGCAATATGCTAAAATTACTTTAATTACTATTTTCACCTAACGTATATTTTTATGCATATTATAGAATTATTTAATTAATAAGGATAGCAAATTTAGCAAAGGAAAATGAGGAACAGTTCTTTATTGGAAAATACATGACAGTTTAATGTTTTAATACTGTTTTATTGTATACATGCGTGTGTGTAGGTATCTTTAAAAATAGCAGTACAACGTCAGTAACCTCTTGAACCACTATTAGTAACAGTGATATTTGTGCATTGCGAATAATGTACTTGTGGTAGTAGTAGTGTAATGAAAAAGCAGCAGACACAATTGTTGTGTCACGTGTGTTCACGTACTGAGAGTAATTGTAAGGGGCGTGTTCAAAATAATAGCAATGTGGAGTTTAATGAGAGAAGTCATTCATGCCATGAACAGCTAACAGTTGTCATTTACGCTCCTTATTACAGAGGAGGGTCAGCAATGTACCACATTCTTTCTGATCATATTACTGGTTAGAAGAACAACATAGTTTAAGCAAAAAGTTGATTTGAGAAGAGGAAACTTATAAATAAAGTATGCGAATTATAGAATATTCATCAAAACCCATCTAAAGTGCATTAAAGTGGCAAAAAATTTTTGTAAGCGAGCAATCTTGGAAAAGATTGAGGTAATAGAGTTGCAGCTCAATCCCTCGACCTCAACCAAATTGAAAATTTATGATGTAAAGTAAAAAAAATACAGTTTCTTAAATTTAGCCAACCAAAACCAACCCAAATGATTAAGGATAAACCGATACCACTTTTTTACAAACCAATACCAGTACAAGTATTTTAATTTGTGTACTCGTCGATACCGAGTACTGATACCAATACTTCATATATTTGGTTTCAATGAATGTGTAATTTATTTATTTATTTATTTATTTATTTTTCCTGTAGCAAGGATGAACACAAAAATCTTTCACAGAAGAATGTTCCAAGCCAAAAATATACACACATTTTTGATAACCCTGCGAATCCATAGACCTTATCTATTACCGATTAAGCATGGACATTTAAAGGATGAGTTATCCTTGCGCTGACATGCGTCTACGACTTCACACATTACACGAAGTGTGTGCAGTGTATGTTACCTTATGGAGTCACTTTCTGAACATTGCTACTTGGGGACGCATAAAACCCTGTTGTGCGCGATTCTTTCATTTTCGGGTGTCCTGCCGTTAATCCGCGGGTCAGCTAACCAAAAAGTCGTCTACAGTCGTCTCACGGGTAGATGAAATCAATAGCCATAAATACGCAACGCATATTCTCATTTTAAAAATCATGTGACCATCATCTCACGATGTTAAATAATAAACCTTATTTTTTATTAAAACAAAAGTGACTTAGCAATGCCGTGCCACTGACAAGCCAACTGCAGAGAAACAAAGCAACAATCGCGACAACCGCAGTGATCACTTTTTCCGAAGTTCAGCTGATCTTTTTTGCACTTGATTATTATGCGTTTAATGTTAAAAAAAATCAATAATGAATAGGCCTACAAGAGTGTATCCTGTGTGTATGTGTGCGCGTCACTGAAGCAGCTCTCTTCCAAAACCGAAAGTTGCTTTGTCTGTCTGGCCATATTTCGACTTTTAATCGAACGAAAAGTTAATTTAGATGAGCCAATATTCAAAAATTGCAGTAAAGAAACTGTGACGTGCGGCCACACATTGAATCTGAGGTCTGATCTCATCTCTCTCTCGCTGTCATCCAGACATCGATACGTAGACGCCACACAAGTCAAGTTGCAAAACTGAGGCTGGTACCGGCTGACAGTTAGAATAGCTGAAGCCATTGCAAAATCTGTCAAAATACAGCACTGAAATTAACAGCCATAAATGTCTTTGAGCCAAAAAGTCTATCTGTAGGATATCTGTATAAACGCAATCAGAGCCAGTGTCATGTAGAAGTTGTGTAGCCTAATAATTATATTAATTCTAATAAAATGAAAACCAAAATAAACAATTAATTGCATTTTCTGTGTGATAAAAAAAAAAATACGGAAACGAAAAAATATCAAAGGGTGGTTAGTTTGAATTAATGTCTTTTAATATTAATAACAATATGCTTAGCCTATTTATGCTTAACGGTTTAAGCCATTCAATAAATAGTATTTTACTGTGTATTGGGTTATAATTACAATAAAAACTAAATGTAGTGTGCTAAATGTTGCACACTACAAAGTATCGCACCAACAAAGTATCCTGGCAACTGGTTCTTTCCAAAGGGAACTGGCAGACCGCTCGGGGTTAAGCCAGTCGTCTTTGAGCCGTGCAATGCCAGCTGTATGGGATGGGATCATACGCATGTCTAGCAGGTATATAAGGTTTCCATATCATGCAGTTGACCAGCCAAACATTAAAGCGAAATTTGCAGCGATCACCGGTTTTCCCAATTTCATCGGAGTGATTGACTGCACGCACATTGCTATAAAGGCGCCATCTGAAGATGAATTTGCATATGTTAATCGGAAACATTTCCATTCAATAAATGTGCAAATAATATGCAATGCTCAAATGTGATTGGGCAGCTGAAATGCCGGTGGCGCTGCCTTGATAAGAGCGGAAGGGTGCTGCTATACCACCCTAACAAAGTGTTTAATAATACACCTGTGTCTCCCACAGACACGAATACTACTCCAGACACTAAAGTGTCACCAACAATTGAGGCAACTCTCTCCTCAAAGGGTGTTAGTTCAGCATCCACTGTTCCCCCGCCTATTTGGTCCACACTTTGACGGTGCGCCGCTGTTGTCCTCTCAACCTGCACCTTTACACCTTTACCTCAACCTTACACCTTTACCTTTACGGACCATTTCTTTTTAAATTCACTCACAGTGCGATGTTCAGACCCCACTGTGATACCAGTGTCAGTTAAACTCTCCCACTCTATTTTTTTTCTTTTGTTATTAATTCCGGAGGACAAACTTGCAAACAACACAGGTTTTCTCCGGTCTACCACCGATAGGAGCACCTCAAATTCACATTCTGTGAAGTTTCTCTTCTTGCTTGCTTGCTTTTGCTATTGCTTTTTCGTTTGGTTTTGCCTAAGTAGAGTCATTACCATATTTATCAGGGGGAGGAGGCAGGGAGGGGTTTTGTGCTCGTGCGCTCAGTTTCACGTTAATTCGGATATATACAAAGAGAATATGCGTGGGATTCCACGTACGCAGTGTTTCATACATCTGAATTTTTTACTGCGTACGCACATTTACAGCTTTGTGTGTACGCAATGTTTTAGTATGAATTCAACGCAATTCTTCGTACATGAGGCCGCAGAGATGTAGGCCTATAGTCTATGCAGTGTGTAAACTTACAAGGAGGTTGGTCAATAGCCCTCTGCACACCACGTTATTAAACTCCAATATCTCTGATAGAGATTATGTTACCAGATAGCCTATATTAACTTGAGAGATTTTAAAAATAAAAGGCATTTTAAAAGGCATTTTAAACAAATATAACTGGCGCCGTGGAGTTCAGCACTTGTCTTCTTGCCAGTGTATGCTGTGTAGGGTGTATAGCACCCTTATGCAGCGCATGTCAACTGCTGCTAGTGAGAGAGAGAGCGTGCATGAGAGCTCAAAGCAGGCATCGATATAACCAAAAGCAAGATCATATCGTTATAAATATTCCATTAACGATACTTATCGAAATATTTATACACTTATATGAAGTGTTATTTGAGATTATGTGATCCGTATAGGCTGTCTGATCTATACAGAAGATGTAATCTGACACGTGTGCGGTGACCGCACTGATGTTCAGCTCTTATGAGGCACTTTTATTTAGCCTGTAGTCTTTAGATTTTTTACATAATGTTCCATTACTTAAAATGTCTTTCATTTTTTATTCATAGTTTAAATATAAAATCAGTGCTAGCTTATTTAGCTGTGATCATTATGCAAGGATCAGATTTCATATTCGGTTTATTTTTCAGTAGCCTATAGATTTGTTAATAATGTATTTTATAAACGGATTGTTTATAAGGACTAAGCTGTTATTAATATATAATAAATTAACTAATACATTAAGTCACTGAATTCAGGTAGGACAACAAATCACATCCATACAGTGAATTACTGTTGAGTTGTATCGGTGCGTGGTATCGGCCTTTCATGTACGATACGAGTATGAGTATTTTAACCAGTATCGACCCGATACTGGTATTCGTGCATCCCTACGAATTACGAATGTTTTATTCTTCCATGGCTGACAAAAACAATGGCTATGCAACTAAATAACAGTTCAGTAAATTGAACTGAAGTGTAAAAATGTCTTTAGTTTATTAAGTATTTGAATTGAAATACAAAATATTGATACTGCTATTTTTTGCCTTCTTTATTTATAATACTTTAAATACTTTAAATACTTTAAACTAGAACTGAAAGTGTAATGTTTCCACTACATTTGAAAAATGAAAATAAAAGCTATTTAACAAATATTTGCACTTTATTTTTTAAGGCACTACAAATGTATTAAAAGCAGTACGTATAAGCTTTAAATGAGGCCTATATGTATATGGCAAACTTTATTTCACATGGATTTATTACAGAATTCTATGTTGAAGTCTTAAATTCAGGATGACTTTACATTGTACAGAATGGCTGGTAAACCTAAAAAAATCTTTGTAAGCTTATAACAACTGGCTATTCATACATTCTATTGGGTTATAAATCAAACTACCGTCATCCAAAATATGTTATTTGTGACATATCCTTTACAGTGTTCTGGTTCATCTAATTCTGTGGTCTCACTTTAATGTTGGCTGACTATGTATGCAGTACACTTTAAAGGGATAATTCACCCAAAACTGAAAATGCTATCATCATATACTCACACATCAAATGCTATAAATTGGTTTGTGTTTTTTCTTCTGTGGAACACAACAGATGATATTTTGAAAAATGTTGGAAACCAGTAGCCATTGACATAAATGTCAATTGCACATCAGTATATCTTGTGTTGTGTTCAACAACAAAAAAAGAAACTCACAAAGGTTTGGAACATTAGGATCCTTTAGTTTTTGGATGCATTATATACCTTTAAGGCAGCTCCCTAAATTTTTTCACAGATCTCTTCTCGCTACTTTATTACTTCACCACCTTCCTTTTACCTCGTGTTGCTCATTGAGTAGTTTGTTGAGTTGAGTGTAGACCTCCTCAGCCTTCTCAGAGAGCTGAACATCACTGTGGTGGACCAGAATGAAGTCCTCGTCTTCATCTCCAGGCGGTGAAGGCACCTAAAGCATAAAGAGTGAGTCAATTACTCCTAAAAATCATTGGAGTAGTTGAAGCATTTACTAAAAACAGGCATTGTGGTTACCTTGCTCACGTCCACAGCCTTCCCACTGCGGGCAGCTTCGATCATGGGGTCCAAACCCTTGGCTGTGCGCAGAAAGGTCTTTGCCTGCTCTAGGTCTTTCTTCTGCTTTGCCTGCAATGCCGCTTTCATGTACTGCTTTTTGCGGCCCTCTAGAAACTCCAGCTGCTGCTGAGCTGAGGAGAAAATAACCGTATAAGATAATACGATTTAAACATGTTTGCCTCAGAGTTTTGTGTGCATTTCTGTCATAAAAATGTTATGAAATACAAAAACATCCCAATAAATTGTACCAGCGTCAGACAGACTTCCTCTTTTAGAAGTTCTGTCGGGTGAAGGGGTCCTTTGTTTTGGCTCCTGTACTGTTGGCTGCACTGCAAGAGTAGGCTTCTTTTGGTCACTTAGTTTTGGAGCCTTAAAAAGCAAATACAATTTCTTTTTGTTTAATTGATAATTTATTGTTATTTTTTTAATAAGGAGCAATTTTGTACTGCTAAATCTCCTTATCTGGTCAAGGGTTGCAATCTTATTTCTAGCAAAACATTCTTATTGATCATGATTTAAGAATAAAACACTATGCAAGATCAGATTGTCTAAGATTATTAGGATTATTTATCTTTTTTTTCTTAGTATATAAAATTTAAAGTTAGGTCTTTTATCAAAGATAATCCACACTGCAAAAAAAAAAATGGCTAAATATGAGAATTAAATGAATGATTTAAGATGATACAAGCTAGAAACAATAAAAATTATCTGCTACTGCGGAAGGATAGATATACTGGGAAAGATTTCTTGCAATAAGAAAACACACATAGGCTTTAGCAAAAAATAAGTATTATAACATTTATTCCAAGCAGTGTATTAGTCTATTTGTTTTAAAACCTCGTTAATTGCTTTTTAAACAGTTTGCTTTTCTTAGTTTGTGTGAAAAGGTCCTAAAACTAAAGTTACTAAACAGGAGAATTGCTGATAAGTTACATTTATATATTGTTTTAAAATAAGTCAAAGCGTTTAAAATTAAAACAAGATTATCGTATGAATTAAATTAAAATCACACATACATGCATATTGTCCACAATCTTTTATTCAAATTAATACTGGATAAAAAAATACAAATAATCACTTGTTGCTTCTCAAAACAGTTTTTTAGCTTTCCTCAATGAAACGTAACAGTATTTATTTCGTCAAAAAACATATTTTGTTGCAAGTATAAGTGTGATTGAGCACTGTGATTGTGTGTGACGTTTAATGGGAAACTTATAAAAAGTTCTATTTATATACAAGTTTCGGTCTTAAATTTTACCTCTTGTAACTAAGCCTAATTTGCAAGTAAGATACTTAATTTTAAGATTTACCTACTAGGTACAAAAATATAGATAATCTTAAAACAATCATAATAATAATACACAATCTTGCATAGTATTGCGTTCTTAAAACAAGATCAATAAGAATTTTAGCTAGAAATAAGATAAGTAACTGTTGACTAGATTTTGTTTTGCTGTATTAACATGCTTTAAGCTCATAAAAAAAGCTTGATTACACTTCTACTTGTTCTTTAGTGACAAAAACATTGTTATGTTTTGTTGCTGTAACCTTTAGTATTTTGAGAAGCAAGTAATCATTTTGCATTGTAATACGCACGTATACTCCGTATGCCTACCTTTTTCTACGAGTTGTTCGGGTATTACGACTTCTGAGGATGAATAATTGTGTATACTCTCGGTATACTCACTTGTTTTGCTGATTAAACTTCTCGAATTTACGGGTATTCGTGTCCTCTTTAACTGTGTACGGAATGTATTTTTAACTTGCACCTTAACTTGTTGCAATTAGTGCATTTTTGTTTAAATTGCACCATTTCCTGCCCCCTGACAACCGCAGCAGCTGTGACAATTTTGTGCGAGTTTTTCAAAGAAGACAACAAGTCAACTGAATAATGTCTCGCTGAAACATTCAGGTACAATTATAAAACAGCATGGGCGTCGCTTTAGCTCTCTATATTTCTATTTAGTCCCCCTAAAACTTTTGCAATTACCTCATGAACTGTACAATAAATTATTGCCTCAGTCCCCTTTAAAGCCATTCTCAGCGTCTGCTGGGGGCACTATTAGCTAAGCATAAACCATTGAAAAGGATTAGACCATTAGCATCTCGGTTTAAAATGAACAAATTTGTTGAAATATTTTTCCTTTTTTAAACTGTTCACCCCAAAAATGAAAATTGTCATCACATTTACACAACCGTTACTTGTTCCAAACCGGTTTGTCATTTTTCATTCTGTTAAAGCTGGAAACCTGTAACTATTGACTTACATAGTATTTGTTTTTTTTGTATCTGTGGAAGTCAATAGTTACAGGTAACTTATGTTGAATAAATATTCATTGCTAATGAATCAAAGAAACATTGACTTTCCTCATTTCTTTGCCCACTTTTAAAATGTGGGTTGGGTGGGTAATAGTACACCACCTTTTTTTTTTTTTAAGACTACACCTCTTGACAGAATATATAACAACAATTCTTAAATTAAGAGAAATTCTCCTGTTTAGTAAATCTAGTTTAAAGACCTTTTCACACAAAATAAGAAGAGCAAGAAAGCAATTAAGAAGCTAGTTTTAACATGAATATACTAAATCCACTGCCTAGAATAAGTATTATAATACTTTTTTAAGACATTGTTTTCTTTAGTAAAGCCAAGGTACATTTTCTTACTGCAAGAAATCTTCCCAAGTATAATTATCTTACAGCACTAGCAGATGATTTGACTTGTTTGTAGTCTGCAACATCTTAAACCATTCATTTATTTCTCTCTTTTCATATTTTTCAATGTAAAAAAAGAAGAAATTCTACAGAAATGTACAATGAAATACCTTCTCTTCTTCCTCCTCATCTTCGTCTTGAGCATCTTTAGCTTCAGCTTCATTGGATGTCAGCTTATTGGCTGTTTCCAGCACAGCAGCCAATCCCTGCTCTGGAGAAGTGACTTTTTGGCCTGGGATTGGAGGAAAGCCTATAGACAACACATGCATTCATTTTTATTAACATGCAGGACAATTTAACTGACCACAAAAATATTTGCAGATTAAGATAATTTGCAGATAATTTGAAGATTAAGATAATCCTTTTTTTATTATTATTTAAACAAAAGAAATGACCTGGAGGGGCAGGAAGTTCATCATAATTAACAGGTCGTCCTGCTTTATGAGCACGGATGGCAGCCTGGTATTGCTGTGGGCCACAGAAAGAAAACAACAACTCTGAATTCAACAAGTCTGTGCAAACACCTTACTGTGCGTAAAATGTGTTGTGGTGTGTTAACATGAAAGCATCTAGCAAGCAGATAGTATCTAAGAAGGAAACACTGAAAGAGATAATGAAAGTTGGAGGGCATTCGGCAGTGTTTGAGGTTTGTGTTTCAGTTTAACAGGTGTACTAACTTTAGCAATGCGGTCATGCATGCGGGTTTTGCGCTCATCGCCGCTGGCTTTGGCTTGTGTGAAGGCCTCTTTGTATTTGGCCATTCTCTGTTCCAGGGCCTCAAGAATTGTGTTAGGTTGAGCTGGACCAGAGGCGTTCTCTGCTGTTATAGCAAAAACACCATATGGTGAATAGGAGGAGACAGGAAATACAGTCATTCAGGTTAGACTATTTACATAGAGATGAGTTCTAAAAATACTTCACATGAGAAGTGGTGCACTAACCTGAAGGTGAAGGAGAGACTTTAACAGATGTCTGAAGTGCAGCTTGAGTAACTGTAGAGGTGTAGACAAAATTGCAGTGTTTATTTAAAAAGTTACACACATCAAACATGGCTAATATGCAACCAGGGTCTAAAGATTTTCCGCCACACTTGCCATAAGGGTATATGCCGAAGCATGCTAATAAGACTTTTAATTTGCCAGTAACCTGGGTTAAGCGTTTCCGGTGAACTGTTTGCAATTGCAAAATTGGCAAGTTTAAGGTCTGTTTTCTGTAAAAATCAGCGATCTCCACTGGCTGAGTGATATCCGATATAAAGTGGGTCTCAGATTGTACAAGAAGCACTGCATTAAATTACATTTTCCCCGCCATGTCTTTATAATATGAGCATTTATTTTACCCCAGAAGCCTGCCGATTCTGACAGGCGCGTGTGAGTAAACGGCTTTTTGTCTCGTTTTACGCTTGAGCAACTGAATGAATGCCAAAGTCTATTTAACTGATTGTATTTTAATTACATTACAACATGGATGCTGTAAAAGAAATCGTATAAAATGAAAAAAAAACTCACAATAACCGGTCACCGGAAGTTTATCAGTTTGGGAACAACACTAGCTCGGCATATACCCTATAGTCATTTACTTGAATAAAATACTTATAAATGAACTGATTAGACATATTCTGATATTAAATAATTGAATATATGATGTACATGAACAATATTGATATTGTAGGCATTTCAAAAGATCACAAATAACTTTTTATCATTTAGCTTTTTAAGGAATATTTGTCTATTATATAGAGTGTATTTGCAGTGGTGTTCATCACAGCATTATTGCTTAGTTTTCAAACCTTTTCACATGTTAATTTAACCAACTCTCTGCTGAAAACTGGTTGAAAGTATTATATAAAATACTATTTTTAGACCTATTGTTCATTAACACTACAGTAAAGCTCCATTTGTTAACATTTGTTTTTAATTGAACTAAACTAACAATGAAAAATTCGAAAGCTTTTTATTAATCTTGTGCTGATAATGCATTTAAATCAAAAGTCATAATTAGAGTTGGAGTTAGGAACTAATAACATTCTGTTGTATTATTATTTTTTTGTAAGATAGTAATTATAATAAATGTGGCTTTTTCTAACATTTACTAATTAGTTAGTAACATTTACTAATGAGACTTTATTGTAAAGCATTGAGCAATATTGTGCAAACGTCAACCTTGCCTGGAAAAAAAAATCGGTTTTCACAAAAAAACGGAAATTGTTTTTTTGTAAGCAAGTATTTTATAATACTTTAGAAATACTCAAAATTGTCTCTATCAATGTTTTACAACTATTATATTTGATTTACCAAAGTCACACAAGTGGCAATTTCACATCGGTCACATCCATAACGACAATTTTTCTACATAAAATGCAAAAATGTATACGTTTACGTTACACGTGAATGCATTGTCACTTATATGGAGGTGGACTGCCGCTTCAAAACCAAACCCAAAACCAAACCATCTGCAGTTTTCAGTCAGTAAACATTGTTTCTGAAACAGCAACCTGAGCTAGCTGACACCAACAAAGATTATATGAGACTGATGCTGTACAATCAGATAAAATGTTGCTGACATTCATTTTTATGTAAATATGATGGGTGATGCATATTGTGTCAACAAAACTTATTGTGTCATGTCCATGTATGATTGCCTTTATGATGATAGGACAGTTGATATTGACAGAAAGTGAAGTTAAAGAGAGTGTAACAAGTTCTCTGCACACATGATTCAGACTAACCTTGAGCCAGAGGGGGCGGGAGAGAGCTCACATCCACCGGCTGGCCTTTCTCCAAAGCTTCAATTGCTGAATCGAATCCCTGAGACAAACAAGAAAACAGCATAGTGCTACTCTTTGTCTACTTCCTACAAGTCTAGAATACCTCAAATAACTCAGCACATTTTTGTTATGGGAAAAAAAAATCAGGGTTTACAGGACCATTGGTTTAAAGGAACATCTAAATGTGCATGAAAACATAGCTGACGCCTCAGATTAAATTTAAAACTGTAGCTGGATACAGTACTGGCATTGATATTTAGAACTCTTTGGAAAGTTTAAGTCAAAATTTCCATATTAGAGCAGAAGGCAAATGGAAAAACCCACATTAACAAGGTTTGACTGACATGCAAAATGTGAAACTCAAAAAAAATGCATTGACAAATGTCTGTATATCGCCTATAGTAGTCAACATTTGAAGTGTTTGAAGACAAAAATAGACGTTTTTGTTGCTAGTTTTAAACTTTTTTTATCCAAAGTCAAATAAATCAGATATACAAAATCAGATAATGGAAATCCCAACTATGTACAATTAAAAAGGGCTAATTTTAAAGCCCTGAAAGACTGAGCCACTAAAACATAGCTATAAATACTATAATATAAAATACATCTTTACCTTACTGGCCTTTATATGCAATTTGGCTTGGTCAATGTCTCCTGCTTGTTTGGCCTTGAGAGCTGCCATCCTGTACTCCTTCTGTTGCTCCAGCAGAGTGCCTTTTGTTGGCTGCCCGACTGGAAAATCTACTTCAGGAGCAGAGGAAACCACAATGTGTCTTTTTACAAGAACTGCTCGGTAGAATGACATACTTGTAGTTAAATTGGCAAGTGTGAAACTTAAAGGAAAAGGCCAGCATTTTCAACATTGTTTGCTTTTACGTGTGCAGTCTTAAGGGCTACATAAAATAATACATTTTATGTATTTGAACACTTTGGCTTCTACCATTAATTAAAATGTAACAACTGTTGAATTAAATGATATTATCAATATAAACACATATTGGGGCTGTTGGGCAAGAAGGAATCATTTATTAACTAGAAAACAGAACATATGCAAACTCTATCATTAAATCAAAAAACTGCAGTCAAACATTAATTAAAAAGACAAGTCTATATTAAAATATTGATTAAAGATTAAATAGAGCACATGGAATCACATACAAAACTGTAAAAACCACTTATATTTTGCATTGTTTTAGGTTGGACATACATAAGGTTGATTATAAAATTGTAATATCATCTTAGCAGTTCTATGAACAGTCCAAGTCCAAGTTATTTGGAAAAAAATATTTTAAATATTCTCGACATTTAAATAAACTATTCTTATTTCAAATTATTTTAAGATATAACTGGTTTATGATGAGGTGTATTTTGTTGAGTGTATGATGCAATGTATGAGCAAATTTGATCACAAAGTCACAATGGTAAAAGGAGCCTAGAGGACTAGATTTTTCAAAACACCAAGGCATTTTTTCAGCTTAAAAAAACTATATCCCCTGTTTCTTTAGATAGCAGATACACAGTATAATCAGTTAGTCATCCATAAAATTTTTCAATTGCTTAATTGTGGTCTGTTGAAGCAAAAACACTTGTTTTAAGATATAACTTGCTCAATTTTCAGCATCTTTGCTCTAGTTTTCAGTTTCTGGTGATCCTTCAGCAATAATTCTAATATGATCATTTTATCTTCAAGAAACATTCCTTGTTATTATCTTATCTTATTATATTATGATAGTTGGAAATAGCAACATAATATTTTAGTATAAACTGCAATACTTTTTTAGGATTATTAAGAATAACCGGAAGTTAAAAAAGACAGCACTTATAACTAAACATAATTCATTTTGTAGCATTGTCTTTTCAGTTAATTTTAATCAGTTTAATGCATACTGGCTGAATAAAAGTGTTAATTTCTTTCAAATGGTTTAAAATGAACCAAGTCAATAAGCTTGAGCTTCATTCCTCTCCATTTCGAACTGGCTAAATTCATTTATTAGTTTAAATGTACATGGTTAAGTAAACATTTTTATTGTTTATGACGAGGTGTATTTTGTTTGAAGAATTGTTTTGAGTGTATGATATTCTGTTCGCAATGAATAAATCAAATCAAATCAAATTTAACTCCACACACTAAACTTTGCATTGATATTCAGCTAGTTTGATCACAAAGTCACAATGTTTTGGTAAAAGGAGACTAGAAAGGGTGCTGAATTAAAATATTTTAATATTTTTCAATACACCAAGGCATTTTTCAGCTTAAAAAACTATATCCCCCATTTCTTTGGATAGCAGATACAGTTTACTCAGTTAGTCATGTATTAAACTTTTAATTGCTTAATTGTGGTCTGTTGAAGCAAAAACACTTGACTAGCCTAAGTTTTAAGATATAACTTGCTCAATTTACAGCATCATTGCTCTAGTTTTCAGTTTCTGGTGATCCTTCAGCAATATTTATAATATGATCATTTTATCTTGAAGAAACAATCCTTATTATTATCTTATCTTATTATATTATGATAGTTGAAAATAGCAAGATACTATTTTTGTATAAACTGCAATACTTTTTAGGATTATTTGAAAAAAACAGAAGTAAAGACAGCGTTTATTATTAAAATATAATTTATTTGGTAGCATTGTGTTTTCATTTCAGTTCTTTTTAATCAAATTAATGCATGCTGGCTGAATAAAAGTGGTAATTTCTTTCAAAACTGTCTTTTTATGTCATTTTAGATGTATTCACTGCATATGGCTATATACTTTTTTCTTTCTTTTTTTTTTAAAGAGCTCCCAGACTTTGAACAGTTACGCAGGTCCTATTTTTGCATTAAAACAGCAGTGCTCAATTTAAAATGAACTAAGTTAATAAGCTTGTGCTTCATTCCTTCATTTCGAACTGGCTAAATTAATTTATTATTGTAAGTGTATATGGATAAGTAAATGTGATTATAATGAGGTGTGTTTTGTTTGAGGAAATAACAATTCATTAATCAACAAAAATATTTAGTGATTTATGAGATTTTGTTTGAAATGATTAAATCAAATCAAACTCCACACGCTGAACAGTTCACTGAACTTCTGCAAATTTGATCTGTACAAAGTAGCTCACATGGATAAAGTCACAATGTTCTGGTAAAAGGAAACTAGAATGAGTGCTGAATTAGTCTAAATTAGACTAGAACTGAAAATTAGCAGATTATAGCAGATTGGCAGTTTATTTCTCAACTGTTAAACTTTTAATTACTTAGCTGTTGTCTGTTGCAGCAAAAACACTTGACTAACCTAAGTGCTTTTCAGCTTCACTGCTAGCAAGGTCCCCTTCTGGAGATGACAGTGAAGCTGGAGACGTTACACCAGAGGACTCGTCTCTAATGTTTGATTCTGAATCCATGACAACAGGAGCGGCCTCCGGGGAGACAGGACTGATCTCGACAGCACTATCACACTCCCCCTGCTCATCAGGGGACACTGCAGGGCCTGGGGGCTGACTGGGTCCACTGGGACCCCCACATGCCACTGGAGGAGGAATCTCAGATTCGTCAATCTTCCCTCCTTTCCGTACTGTTGCCAGCATAGTCTGTAATGTCTAAACAAGAATATTAAGAGTTTTAGTTGTTATAAATTGTATTATAAAATACATTATTTTGTGCTACTCAGTGTTTGTTTGTTAAAGATGTGACACTGTATGCACTCACTTTGAGTCCTCTCTCATATCGCCGAGCTTTAGAGGTTTCCCCTGCAGCTTTTGCGTTGGTAACAGCCATCCTATACAAGCTTATTCTTTCCTCTAAGGTGTGTTCGATGCTCCCAGGAAACGAAGAAACCTTGGTTTCCTGTGAGAGAAACAAAAATTATACATGACGTGATTTCTTATAAAAAGCTTGGGATGACAAAAAAGCAAACGCGATTGAAAGTCCCATGAAATTAAAATATTATTTTTTTAGAAGTCTTTTTAAAGACATCTATAAGCTAGTGTGCTCCAAAACAGTGACAAAATTCATGTTTACAAAATATATTCCAATAATATGTAATAATATATTCATATAATAATATACTTATATTATTTGAATATATAGACATAAACACCCAAAGCTTTCAGTTTGTCACTTCCGTCTAAATCAATCAACAAATTTCATATACATCATACTTCAGTTTCTCATCAAATCTTGACCAATCAAAGGTTCTCTAGTATCTAACATGCACTCAAAAAAATGATTTGTTGGACTTACATAAAAAAAGAGTGTCAAGTGGTTCCACGTAACTGTGTTGAGTAGTTTCTACAAGTAACAATATAGTTGAATGAACTAAAGAAATCCAGGTAAAGTTTACAAAATGTTTCTCAGTACATGCAACACATTTAGACGTGTCATTATTGCATTTTAGTTATATGTATATTTTACTTAGTAATGTTATGTAAGAATAATTAACTTTTAGTATGTAAGGTGAACACGTTTTTTTCTTTTTTTTATTCACTTTTAAAAGTATGTGCTCTACAAATGTAAAACTTAAATCATCAAACATATTTTTAGAAACAAAAATAATTTATTTTTTGCAAGGTTTTGCAACATACAACTGCTAAAAACCCATAAAACTATTTCAATTTCACAGGTCCTTAGAAACAAATACACAAAAACATCAAAGGTTTTACACTCAACATTTACAAGGTCTTTTAATGTGCAACTGGCTTCAAGAATCTGAAATAATCTTACTTTGAAAAATTAAATACATGGAATGTTAAAATACTGCTAAACTCTATTTCTGATCTTAACAATGAATAGTAAGAGTAACATTCAAAATAGCCTCTATTTTTGTAAACATCCACAAACCGCTCAAAAACAGTTTGAAAAAAATGTAAAAACAACATTTTGGTCAATAGTAAACATTCTTACAATGTGCTACTTCCTTCAAATATTGTAAGAAAAATGTATGAGCAAATTTACAAAATAATTTTTTTTTTCCAAGACTATCACGAAATGCTACAATGCTCAATTGCTGACATTTCAAAATGTTTAAGCTATTGTTAACACAACTGGCCTCTATTTATGAAAACCACCACAAAAATAACAGTTCGTTTCAAAAAGACAGAAAAAAAAAAACCATGAAAAAAAACAAAAACAAAGAATGTTTACTATTGACCAAAATGTACTTTTACTATGTGCAACTTCAAGTAATAAATTTTACTTGGAAAAAGAAAAGAAAAGTTTAAGACAGGCAGCATGTCACAAACTAATACAGTGCTCAATTTTTGATATCTCAAATCGTTCGAGCCATTAGTAAAGAAAAGATTAAAACTGAAAAATCTTTGAATTTTTGTAAATAACCAAACAATTTTAACCATTTAAAGTTACAGAACTCCATTTAAAATGTTGGTTCCATCGACAAAGACAACATTAAAACCCTTAATTTTAAAACCAGAAACAATTTAAATGTCACAAAAAAAGCTTCTTCCTTTATTTCTTTCATTTGTCCAGAATGATGTACTGATTCAACCAACAGGTTTGTTCTTAAGAACTTGTATTATGAGTAACAGTTTATGTGCATCAAGTCCCAGCAACACTTTCTGGAAAAACTCAAAAGTGTATTTCAGGTCTGAAGGATAACTGAGATTGAAGCTGTATATGACTCTCAAAGAAAGAGCACAAGCCTAGGTGACTTCGCCAAGGTTCTGAAGCACATTTACTCCCTCAAAAATCAGTCCAACATCTGATGGTGGGTCACAGGCTTCTGCACCTTCAGGTCTGATGATGTAGATTCCAATGACAATATTGCCCATGTCTTAGAGTTTTCAAAGTCTGTGTCCTACAAAACACAAAAACAGTATCAATGTTCAGTCAGTTTGATTCCACAAAAATACAGATTGTACATTTAGAGAATTTTGTATCTACTGTCCATTCCTTAATCTTTCACATCACGCACCGCATTTACTTAAATAACTACTTTACTGTGTTTGTTAGGGTGGTCAAAAGTACAGGCTTCTGTGCTGAATTTTAAAAATGTGAAGAAACCAACATTCTACCAAAGAAATTCAATTGGCCAGTGTTCTTGTGCTCAACAGATGTGACTGTGAACACTGATAATCGCTTAATGCGGTTCCTTAATATTTCTGCTTAGACAAATCTGCTGAGAGACATCTTCAAAAGCTACCATACGTAAATGTAATCTGTGTAACCACTCGGTCAACAATATGAAGCAATATTATAGCCAATCAGAATCATATGTCGAGCATGTGAACACTATGGTTAATCAGCAGCCTAAGAATCTGCTCACCTGTGCTCAATTTCCTCAGAAAAATGCTAGCATCATCACAATCTTTTAATTTTAGGACTGACTGGTACCGAAGTCTGTACTTTTGACAACCCCAAGTTAAATATACTGTGTGTATTGATATTCCTTGACAATATTTTGCAGGGGCATTTTGGTATATATTCACTGCCAGAGAACACTTACTGTATACATGAGGTTTCATAGTCTTCATTAAGATACACAGAACATGCTCTGAGAATGCAAGTTCAGATGGTATCATACTGTAGAAGAGACATTAAGTGTAGACAATGAAAAAACACAATACTAATGTGGAAATTATTTACAAGCATCATAAATACAGATAACAAACCTTGTCGATGGTAGCCATCAGTTTCCAAATTTTACACCCTGCAATTCCTCCTTTTATGGTAGATGCTGGCCAGCTTGCTGGTGTAACCATCTTGTTTTGACATAAATGTTTGAATTAGTGGGACAGTAGTGATTCGACTGAATTCAGCAGCAATCTGTGGATTTAAGACACAAGATTATAATAAGGATAACTTTCATACAAGGCACTGTCTCACTGTTTTTAGGTGGTTATGGATGTGACAAAAATTTTATATTTTATTATCTATATTGCTGCAAAAACACACATGGCAATTGAACGTGGCTAGCGTTACACTTGCAGGTAACCAGATGTTCTCCTTTGGATGGCTACGATTAAGATGGCTGTGTAGCGCATTCCACGTTTTAAATCTATGCACAAATCTATAGTGTTTCAACAACTGTGATCTTGGAGTCTTTGCACTGCCACATGCTTTCCTTGAGAAACACGAGTCAGAATAACTGTCTAAAAATGCTAAAACTCAAAAGACTCCGAAATACATTCATAACATAAATTACCATAATTCTGTGTACACTCACATCACTTTTCTTGGCAATATTTAACAGTAAAGAGTTATGAAATACTCATACCTGACAAAGCCACCATCTTCTCCTCCTCAATGTGCTTCCCGCGTTCGTTTGTCTTCTGTTCTGCTCTGGTGCTCCACCTCTAGGTAAGCAGCTACGGTATCCACAAATATCCAAACTTAAGAGGGTTTTGCGTTTTACTCCACAATGTTAAGTTGGCCAGTCAAACCCTTATTAAGTAAAGTCTACAGCACTACATTTTTGTAGAAATAACATAGTTTACTTGTGTTAATTTAATTACTAATATGTTTTATGTAATGTGAACAAGGATGGGTATAGTAAAACTAACAATAAGGAAAGTTCATTTTTTTGAGTGTGCCCCGCCCGCTTCATGACGCTTCTCATTTGCTTTTCATTTGACGTTGCTTGAGCTCAACCACTCTGACTGACAGAGCTGAGAGAAAAACCAAACGCTATTGGAAGCATGATGTGTGATCAGCTGAAGGTCAGAGGGTGCTCTCATGCGGAAACTCCAAACACCCTTGAAGAAGAAACCCAGGAAATCCCTATAGCTTACAAACAGAAATTAATCTCCTTCCATTGATTCTGCGTGACTATAAGCACATGACTACTGAGTCATCTCACATAAGGATTTATTTCATACACTCTACTGAATTATGAAGTGAGTTTGGAGTAAAAAGATGTAATTATTAAATGCGCTATTTTCACATGCAGCATTTATTACAGAGTCGTAGTTTACAGAGAAGCTAAGCAAACAGCTGTCATTACGACAGAGCAATTTTCTCGAACTCATTATCCTGATTACATCAATATCAGTTTTAAACATGATTTTGCATAGCTTGTCAGTTAACTACAACTAATAAATAACTAGTAAATGCTGCTCCATCTGAAAGCAGCTAATAAAAAAACAAAAAACAAAAACTTTTTTTAAACACAGTTTAAAGAAATAGTTTGTCCAAATATGAAAATGACCTTTTACTCACCCTCAGTCTATACAAGATGTAGGTGATTTTTTTTGTCCAATATGACATTGAAGAAGATTTTTAGCTGGAACTATGTTCCTGATGCTTTACAAAGAAGTAAGTTAACAGCTTCTGTCACTTTAAGAGTTAAAAAAAAAATGCAAGCAAAACAAAATGAATGCTCATGGCTACTGACTATACATTTAAGTCTAAGGGGCCGTTTACATTTCAAGGCTAAAAGCATGTGGAAGTTGCGAGGCAGTCACTTCTTTCACCATTTTCAAAGTACTTTGCGTTTTCACTCCCATGTCGTCTGTTGTTGCAAGGAGACCATCAACCATTTTCTCAGAGCATGAGAAACTGGGAAAACATTGCTGCAGCTCTGATGCAAGTTTTATTTTGTTAAAATAAAAAAGCATGGCAGTGTATGGTTGTTAGTCGGTAATTAGTCTACCGAAATGTGTATATTCCATATAAAGTATAAAACTGATTGGTCAGTTTTTGTCACGTGATTCATGGTCCGCTTGCGTCATTCTGATAAGTTGCAACATACGCAATTTGTGAATGGCCAATTAAGATGCCAAACAGCTGGTCTGTGAAAGAAACTTAACATTACTTACAACATCACTTGCTGGCAAATGCTATCATCTTCACAAAGGTCTGTAGCACAAGCTTCCTGTCACATAATGATCTGTGTGTGGATACAAACTCATGTAATGTTTGTTCACACATAGGGCTGGGTGATTTGGCCTAAAATCAAAATCTTGATTAATTGAACATTTTAACTTAATTATGATTAATGAATGGTAATTTTATTCATAGTAAATAATATTCATTCATTCATTTTCTTTTCAGCTTAGTCCCGTTATTAATCTGGAGTCACCACAGCAGAATGAACCGCCAACTTATCCAGCACATGTTTTACACAGCGCATACCCTTCCAGCTGCAACCCATCTCTGGGAAAACAGTAAATATTACTTGATTTTTAAAAAAAATGAAGGAAACACATTATCTATGATTATTTATTGAAGATCGACATTGAACAATTAAAATGAAAGCACACATCAGATGAGGCTGCAAAGTGGCCGCAGAAGTATAAATCAGCCTTTTAAAACAAATGCTTAAAAGAGCGGGGTCATGTGACTCCACATGCGGTAGGGAAACTAATTGAAAAAAATCGTCCTGGAAAAATGTTTTCGATTATAGGTTCTGAATGTCGATTTCGATTACTTTTTGATTAACTGCCCAGCCCTATTTACGCATGCTTTATAAATTTTCATTAACCTTCCTGTTGTGTTCAGTCATATCTGACCGATTTACAACTTAAAACACTCATAAATATTTAGTTTTACATCTGATTGCCTCAAGGTCTCATGATATCCTCCTCACTATGCTCTTGAACATATAAAAGCGACGATCACCGCTTTCATTGAATTTTGAGTGTTTTAATCAACCTTGTTACACCTGTGCTGTTCCCGGTCAAAAGTGACCGCCATAGGAAATGAATGGGTATCCAGACCATATTCATCCATCAGACAGAAATCATCCTCATACACACCACCCCAACTCAATCACTCACTCACTTACTTACACATTTCGGACTGAACAATGTCTTTTGCAGGTACACATCTCTTTTACATGCTTGTGCCGATCCTCTAGCTTGATCTCACAAGGAAACATAACTATTATAGGTTTTGTCAGTTTAGTGGCAAATTTAACTAAAGTTTGTACTAATTTCTTTCTTTCTTTCATTCTTTCTTTCTTTCTTTCTTTCTTTTTCTTTCTTTCTTTCTTTCAATCTCCATTCAGCCATTCTCTGTGTTTAGCAGGAGCACTTTTTAGCTTAGCTTAGCATCAATTATATTATTGGATTAGACCATTAGCATCTCACTCAAAAATGACCAAAATATAATTAGTGCTAGTTCTGGGTCCATACTCACCATTCATACCCTCAGTCACTATTCTCTAGATTAGTACACTAATACAGTCCAATTGAAGGACTGAATGACAATTTGAGCACTCAGTACACAGGAAAGCATACCGTTTTGTTTGTGCTCTGCTGGCTGATAAATCATTCAGATGGATTAAAATTTCAAATTATTTGATCAGACCCAGTGATCATTAGATTAGCAAGCTGTCCATTGGTAATGAAACAAAGTATTTTGATTTCTGTCAAATTCAGTGCCTATTTGTATTTTCATTGCAGTTATTTTATGCTTAATTCTAGTAATTCTATTCTATTGTCAAATTCATGTTAAACACAACTTTAAGACATTGTTCACAGCTAAAGAATGTTGAATAAAAATTTGGTGGTTAAATTATTTTTTTATTTTAGAAGTAGTTAAAATAGACCAGTTTTGAGCGGGAACACGTAAGGAGTAAGGAGTGAGATGTAAACACGACACGAGGGTTAAAATGGTTCTAGTGTTTTTCCTGGTGTCTGCAACTGATTTTTAAAAACTTGAGCCTGAGCATCGTTATGCAACAGGAAGCTTGCGCTACAGATGGTCATGAATGCACTCAGTACTTTTTCCAGGGGCTCTGGATTAAAGTTAGTAATGGTCCAAATAATGTTCAGCATCTTCACAATTATTAATTCACCTGAAATATTAATTATTATCTACCCCTTTAAAATAATTTATTGACAATAGCACAAAACCTGTAATATAGGTTCTGTGATTCAAATAGGATGCAATTTAAAATGGCTTAATGTAAGTTTATAAGCGTTTTTTAGATAATCTTATCTATCAAATAGCATCTAATTTTTGATTGGTAATCCAAATTGGTTCCTTTGGACTCACTCATACTACCCCCCAACTAGTCGAGATGTTCATGAAGTTAACTGAACGCTAAAAATAACTAATTTTGGAACATTTTAAATGCTTTTCAAAATTTTAAAATATTAAATGTTTTTCAAAAATGTTCTGCAAGCATCCGTGATTAATAAAGTTTTCAATTCTTGTAAGCAAACCATCTTACGGAGCACAAATGTGGAATTCAGCCATACCACCAACATGACACCATGAGCCAACGTGACATCTATACAACTCGGTGGTTGACGAGGTACACAAATCAGGCACTTTGGTAAAATTACAAATCCCCTAATAAAATATTACTCCTCATTCTCAATATTGCTTGAATGGAAGTACAAATGTATGCGTGTTAAGTACTCAAGTATTAAAAAGTACTTATTAATGAATGTTGTTTACAGTATTACAATACCCCACTCAGATCAGTTCTAAAATTCAGTGAATCATTTACTGTTGACTCGAGAACGGATGTGGCCAGACAAGTCAAATTCCCAAATGAACTGTTCAATGCAATTTGTGAACTGATTTAACAAGCTGAATGATGAATAAAATGCCACTATCACATCTCTGAGCATGTGATAATTTCTCCATTTTAAAAGACCCATTACTGAGCTTTATTTAGGAAATGTAGAGGAGCAGTGCTTGACATTAACACCCGCCAACCCGCCAAATGTGGGTAGATTTCAGCTGTAGCAGGTTAGACAGCCACTCCTACTGGCCACTTTGGCTGGTTGAAAATAATTTTTTAATTGTACTTTTCCTAAAAGCAGGGCTTGACAATAAGGATGGTCCAATATGCATCCAAATGTGATCTTAGAATAAAGAAGCAGCACAACTGACAAAAATAGTATCCGCACGAGCAAAAGACACGTTTAAAAATTGTGGCTAAGAAAAAAATATTTAATTATTTATTTTTGGTTTGGTCAGAGAAAATTTTATAAAATAAATCCTTATTGTTGAGCCCTGAAAAGTCATGTGAAATTAAAATAAATTGCAATGCGACACTATGAAAGCACAACCCATTTGCTCATGCTCATTGAGCAAGGTCATACATACCTAATAAACATTTAAATGAATGAGGAGCTATGTGGAAATAACACACAATCTAAATTAAGTCATTTTAGCATGCCAAAGTCACATTTTATGCATGTAAAACATATTTTCCTAACAACAAAATTGTGGCTAGTGAAAATGGCGACGCGACATAGTGGCGCAGTAGGTAGAGCTGTCGCCTCACAGCAAGAAAGTCGCTGGTTCGAGCCTCGGCTGGGTCAGTTGACATTTCTGTGTGGAGTTTGCATGTTCTCCCTGTTGCATGTTACATGTGCTCCGGTTTCCCCGACAGTCCAAAGACATGCGGTACAAAGACAAGACAAGGATAAATTGTCTGTAGTGTATGAGTGTGAATGAGTGTGTATGGATGTTTCCCAGAGATGGGTTGCAGCTGGAAGGGCATCCGCAGCGTAAAACATGTGCTGGATAAGTTGGCGGTTCATTCCACTGTGGCGACCCCGGATTAATAAAGGGACTAAGCCGAAAAAAAAAATGAATGAATGAATGAAAATGGTGAGTGGCTAGTAAGGTTGGAAAACTACTAGCCACAGTGGCTGGTTATCAAAAAAGTTAATGTCAAGCCCTGCAGAGGAGTAATATGTAGAGTATTTTGTTTTCAAATGTAGTGAAGTAAACGTAAATAAAATAAACAACAACAATAATAATAAGAATAATAAATTATTAAAATTAAATAAAAATACTTTAACGAGGTACTGATACTTTTGAAAATATTGATTTTACAATCAGACCGTATTTATATAATATGATTATGCTGTTGCAAATAAATTCTTAGATTGTACCTGGCTTTCTGGTGTCGGATCTGCTGAAGGAGTTTCTGCACTAACAGTGGAGGTTGGTGTTGCGGCACCTGAGTCTTCTGTTTCCTCCTCACCAACCACTTCCTGCAGCTCAGCCTAGTGAGAAAGACAACAAACAACATTAAATCACACTAACAAAATGAGATGGTACTGGGGACACTGCCAAAAATCACAGGCTTCATTTACCAGAAGGTCTTCATCATCCTCCACACTTTCGTCTTCGTCATCAAAGTCTTTCATGCACGCCTCTGCCATTTTTTCAATGTCTTCCATTGGCAATGGAGCTTGAACATAAACATTCAAGTAAGGTTCAATTTAAAAATTAAAATATTTTGAAAACAGCTTGAAAACGGTATAATAGTTATACACTATCATTTTAAAATTTAGGAGGAAATAGAAAGAATCTAATTTTTAAAATTGGAAATGGTTAAAAAGAAGAATCATTAACAAATCATCAATTTAAAAATGGTTTATAAAGGATCATGCATTACTTAAAAAAAAAAAAAAACTATAAAATACAAATGTATTCTGTCAGCTGAATTTAGAAAAACACCCCATTATTTTACAAATCCCCTAGAGTTAAACAGTTGAGTGTTTTTCTTTAGTTTTTGAATCCATTCAGCCAATCTCTGAGTCTGGCGAGAGAAATTTTAGCTTAGTTTAGCATAATTCATTTAACCGGATTAGACCATTAGCATCTCCCTCCAAAATAATTTTTTTTTTTAAAGAGTTTCTTAATTTTTGGTATTTTCCTTATTTAAAGTTTTAATCGTTTGTTGTTGAATCATGTACTAAGACTGACAAAAAAGTTGCTATTTTTTAGCATGATATGGCTAGGAACTATTCCCTCATTCTGCCATAATAATAAAGGAGCTTTGTTGACGTACAACAGTATGTCAGAGTGTTTCTTTAACATCACAACTCAAGTTTACAAGATATTTACAAGTGAAAGACTTGGGACTTTGTTGTTGTGGTGATTTTTAGCCAATCAGCTTTGTCAGTCATTATGTCATCTTTGAGTCATTAAGGACTTAATATATACAGCAAGGTTCTTTTTCTTCTTTGCTTAGGGAGTTAGTAGCAGTTTAGTTTTAGTAAATCCTTAAATTTGGTTGCATATGTCAATACGTGCTGCTCATTTTCTTCTGAATAAAAACTAAACACCTAAAATTACATTTACTTAACTTCACCCAACTTAAATGACAGCAATGAGAAAACAGCAGTTAAGAAAGTGTGTGAAAAAAAGTGATGTTTTGTTGCATGAGCTCTGCAATTAGATACTTCAGTCAAACAATTATGTCCTTTTCTTAAAGATATTGTTCTTTTGATTTAGCTCTCAGTAATTAACAAGTCGAGCCGGTTTACAAAATCAAAGTGAAACAAACGTCAGTTCTGTAATGGTGATGCAAGACTCACAGCTGAAGTAGCACAACTTCAATATTGAGCTGTTAAATTAAGATGTTTGTAAGAGTAGTCTATTCTTTCTATATATTTTAGACAAGCAGAACATATCCAAGCTAGTGCATCAATGCCTGTAATGTTTGATGTAGATGCTGCAAAACTTTATGAAACCTATTCAAGATGTAAACTACTCAATATTGGTTATTTGTATCCACATAGAGGATCAGCAAATAAAACTTTGAACACAAACCTCATTTACTTCTCTATATTACAATAACTAGCAACAAGCATTTCCTCAAGTAACTTTGTGCATCACTGATATCACATGACAGGGAGTTGTTAGAAAATTAAACGTGACCCTAGACCGCAAAACCTGACTAATGATGCATAAGTAATAGCCAAAATTACACTGTAATGGTCAAACATTTTTGATTTGGCCAAAATTATTTAGAATATTATATAAAATCATGTTCCATCAGGAAATTTAGCAAATTTCTTACTGTAAAATGATTTAAACTTAATTCTTAATTAGTCATTTGGATTACACACACACACACACACACACACACACACACACACACACGCACACGCACACGCACACGCACATGCACACAAACAAGGAATTTGTTTTGGCTGCAGAAGCTTCCAGTGTCCTTAAAGTAACAAGTGACAACACAAAATAAATATGAGAAAATACGACAAACATTAAACAGAGACACAATTTGATCATCAATGGAAGTTTTTTTTCTGCTTTTTGTATTAAAAAAATACAAAATGAAACTAACAAACAATAAACAATAGCAGCAATATAACTGTAGCAAATGTGTGTTTTTATTTTATCATCATTCTAAAGTATTATAGATATAGAAATAGATATAGATGACGTCAATGGTTTGGATAAAAACTCTATTAGCTGACTGCACATTAACAAAGATGTCTGTACTGTACATCTGAGAGGTTTTTTGTCAACAAAGCAACTGCTACTGAAATGAATCGCAATGCTAATGGACAACTCTCTCCAGGTAAAACAAACCTTGGCACAACCACAACATGTGCACATAATAAAATACATTAGATGGTGGCATTTCAAATCACACCTTTTAAAATTTGGCTATAACAGATAGAGTCTGCATTCAAAACAGGAATGGAAAATAAAGACAAAATAATCATAATTCCCACCTTTGCCAGCCTTTTTCGCCCTGGTAGGCACATTTGGTTTCTTCCCAACAATGGCAGCAAATTCAGCTTCTAAAGCCGGATCATCAAGATCTTGATCCATATCCATCATATCATCTGGCTTGAAATCAAGGAACAATCCCATCTACAAAGAAGCAAAAGCTTAGTCACACTCAGTCGGGTTTTCTTTACTCTTAAAAATAAAGCTTCTTTATTGGCATTGATTGTTTCGTGAACAACTTTCATCATCAATAGAATATTTACATTGTACATACAGAATAAAAGTCTATATTTACATAAAACATTTATGTGCACTGTGTATATTTATCAATCAAAATCTTAATCATTAATGTAAAAAATATAATTGCATAACATTTGTGTCCTGAAGCCCCTCTGGGAACTTTTTAAAAAGTACAGCCATAACAATAAATAAAATGGCACATTTCATTTCATGAATACAAATGACAGAAACTTAATGGTGAGGTGAAGTATCATCGCTTCAAGACGATATTCAACATTTATTGCAGTATAACACAAGTGTAATAAGGTAAAATTCAAATAAACACGTTCATCAAAATTTACAGACGAGCACAAATAATAAATATAATCAATAAATAAAACAAAAATTATAACAAAATCATTATAAACCACAAAACATAACCAAACAAACAGTCATTCACTCTTTCTTTTCGGCTTAGTCTCTTTATTAATCTGGGGTCGCCACCGCGGAATGAACCACCAACTTATCCAGCACATGTTTTACGCAGTGGATACCCTTCCAGCCGCAACCCATCTCTGGGAAATACCCATACACTATGGACAATTTAGCCTACCCAATTCACCTGTACCTCATGTCTTTGGACTGTGGGGGAAACCAGAGCACCCGGAGGAAACCCACGCGAACGCAGGGAGAGCATGCAAACTCCACACAGAAACAACAACTGACCCAGCTGAGGCTCGAACCAGCGACCTTCTTGTTGTGAGGCGACAGCACTACCTACTGCGTTATTGCGTCGCCCCAAACAAACATAAAAAAACAAAACTAAAACACATACACTACAGGGTCTTCCATCAATTATAATTTTTTATAATTGATATGCGCAGGCTTCAAGCTAGAACTATTGAGTTCCTTGATTTTCACTGATTAAAAACTTAATTTACATTATATCTAATGAACGTAAACGGGCTGTTGTTGTGCTTTAGTTGCCTAATGTATAAAATATACCCTCTCATTCGGTAATAAATATATAAATAATAATTTTAAATGATTCTTATGAGTTTATGTTGTTCTTTATTAAGCTAGAAACTAAAAAAATGACAATAAAAATATGACAACATAAACTAAGTGTTTATTTGCTTATATCACAGGCTGTAGTAAACTTATTTATCTCCTTTTCTCAGAAAGTGAAAAATCGAGCATAAATCAGACTAAAACTCCTGTAGTCTGAGCTGTAGATTAGACTGAGGCAGTGACTCTGAACACAAAACTAAAGTGCTGTCCAGTTGAATATTCTGATTTGCTGGTGCAGGACACTATAGCCTAAGTAATAAAAAAAAAAAAAAGTAATACGATACAATAAAGTCACTTAAGGAGATAAATGTGTTACTTTTTAAGGAAAATACAATACAATAAAGTCACTTAAGGTGATAAATGTGTTACTTTTTAAGGAAAATACAATACAATAAAGTCACTTAAGGCGATAAATGTGTTACTTTTTAAGGAAAATACAATACAATAAAGTCATTTAAGGAGATAAATGTGTTACTTTTTAAGGAAAATACAATACAATAAAGTCACTTAAGGAGATAAATGTGTTACTTTTTAAGGAAAATACAATACAATAAAGTCACTTAAGGAGATAAATGTGTTACTTTTTAAGGAAAGTAATGTGAAAGTAGTCTATTGGTTTTGTTATTTTTGCGTTTAAAAAAAGAGTTAGGTTTATTTAAAACACAAATTTGCAGTTATTATTAAGCATTTACACTTTATTTTATAAATGGGCCTAATTCAACATGCCTGTACATTTTATTTAATCAAATGTTGAATATTTACGTTAGCTGCATTTAGAACGTCTCATCACTCCTCATTACAAGTTTACTACAGCCCGTGATAAGCAAATAAACACTTTATGTTGTCATATTTTCATTGACCGAGCTGGGAAGAATCGTGTCAGATTATCCTAATAATCTTTTATCTATAATTGTAATCTATAATTATTATCTACAATAATCTTAAATTATCTTTCTTTCATTTGCCACTTGTTATTCTGTGTGTGCCGTAAGTTATTCCTGACCCAGATGACAAATAATAAAATAAAATAACAAGCAAATAGACTAATTAATGATAATTTAGTTAATTAAGATTTTAATCGGTGAAAGTCAAGGAATTTAATAGTTCTAGCTTGAAGCCTGCGCATCTCTTTCTTCGTTCGTTATGCTGGAGAGGAACAGTCTGCGCAAAAGGAGCACAGAGTGAGTGACATCAAGTACAGCTCTCATCTGATTGGCTGAAAGTTACGAGTTTGTCTGCTTCTGCCAGGACAGTCTCAAAAATGCACACACACGTAACCAGGGGGAGTCGTACGTGAAAGAGGATTTGCACATTCTAAACATTGAAAACTTTTTATACACTCTTATACATTTGCTAATGGTGTTTTGCATTTGTGAAGCGTATTTTATAAATATGTATTTTTATTTTGTGCACATGAATTGTTTTTGTGAATATGTATAAATATTTTACGCATATGATTTTGGTTTTGTGCACGTGAATTTGGTTACGCATGTGTGCATTGTGTCTTTTGTGTGAATTACTTTAGATACAAAACTAGCTCCATACTATGGGCCTGTCAAAGTAACGTTACCATGGTAAACAATATAGGGAGCAAGTTGTCAGTATTGTGCGATATAAAACCAACTTTACATACAGAACAGAGCACAAATAATAAAGATAATCAATAAATGAAACAAGAGAAATGATAAATAAAATTGATAAAATTATAATTTAAAAAATATTATAAAACATAGGACATAAAACAAAAAAATTAAATAAAAATTCTAAGCTATAAATCTGAAATGCAAACGGCATTTATTCAGTTTTTGTGTAAATGGACCAAAATTATAACATGGAAAATATATAGTATAAACACAAATCTAAAATATTATTTGGAAATACGGTGGCGCAGTAGGTAGTGCTGTTGCTTTACAGCAATAAGGTTGCTCGCTGGTTCGAGCCTCGGCTGGGTCAGTTGTTGTTTCTGTGTGGAGTTAGCATGTTCTCCCTGCGTTCGCGTTTCCTCCGGGTGCTCTGGTTTCCCCCACAGTCCAAAGACATGCGTACCACATGGTGAATTGGGTAGGCTAAATTGTCCGTAGTGTACGAGTGTGAATGAATGTGTATGGATGTTTCCCAGAGATGGGTTGCAGCTGGAGGTGCATCTGCTGCGTAAAACATGTGCTGGATAAGTTGGCGGTTCATTTCACTGTGGCGACCCCGGATTAATAAAGGGACTAAGCCAAAAAGTAAATGAACGAATGAATGAACGCATTTCGGAAATTTAGTTTATAATCAGTTCACTGCAGTCAGGTATTTATTTATAGAGACAAATATGTTTAGAAAAACAATTATATATTATTCAATAAATGTAAAACATAATTTATGTGTTTAATTTTAACATATTTGAAAAAAAAAAGTCCACAGTTTGATTTTATATTTAATCATATGTAATAATTTGAGTAAATACAGTTTAATCAAGGCATCATATGTAATAATTATTGATTTCAATATATCTTGTCCAATAACGTATCTATCTATCTATCTATCTATCTATCTATCTATCTATCTATCTATCTATGAATCCCTGAATCATGTTATTTCTCACCAGACCTTTTGCATTATGCAAATACTCATATTTTCTCTATCTTTTTATAAACTTAAGAAAAGAAACCATGCTAAAAAAAAAGAAAAATATATGTTATAAAACATGGGACATAAATAAACATACATACAAAACAAAACAAACAAAAAACAACATTACCGGGTCTTTCAATGAGGGACATTCTACCAGAAACGTACATCTTCACTTATACAAAATGTGACAGGGCAAAAAAATCATACAAAAACAAGCATAAAATCATAAAATCCAATGACAGAACGCATCCTTGATCACTGTCAGCTTTTTCTCCATCATATTATGTCACTTCATTAGAGCCATAGGGCCCTGTCATACACCCGGCGCAATAATGCACAAGACATGTTTTGTGCGAATTGTTGCTAATTTGACAACAGCGCAACCTTAATTTTCAAGTTTTCCTCCACGTTGTTTAAATAGCAAATCCATTTGTGCCACTTTGTGGACTCATAGGTGGTCCTGTCTATAAAGGAGGTGTGTTAAGGCGTGTTTGGATATAACTCCAAACTTTTGACCACACTTCGTGTTTCATTTATTCGTTTGCTGAAAATTAGAACTGATTTTACAAATAGTTTTGAAACAAATCTTTAACAAATGAAAGTAATTATTTAGGCTAATAGATGTCTTCAGTGGACGGCGTACAACACCATTTCCTTATCCACGAAAGTAAAGGAGTAAAGGAAAGAGTAAAAGTAAAGAGAAAGAGAAAGTGAAGAGTGAATGGAGGAGGCTTGTTCTTTATCCTCGCGCTGCAGAGGCTCTGTTTAACCGTTTTCTCGCTAGTCAAGCGTTCAGATTTCCACTTACAAAGTCCGCCATGTAAACAGCAAATGCGCCATGGCCTGACGCAACTGACTCTTAAAGGTAATGAGAGATGAGACTCTGATTGGTTTAATGCACGTCATACTCAAAACACACCCTTAACTCATGAGCACAACCGTTTTAGACCATGCGCAGGGGCGCAGAGCATATTTTTCCATCCTTAAAATAGCAAAAGTGGATTCAGACATGCTCTTAATGCTTTTGCTCCATACGCTTTAAACTTTGCACCTAGAACGATATATTTGTAGTATTTAATATTAGAATTTATTCATAATTTTATGTTTTTAATCAATTGATGTGAACGATAACAACTTAAACTTGCTATTTCTTAAGTTTTCTTTCTAAATAACAGTTTTTAGCATAACAAAACTATTAAAGCTGTAGGTTTAATTGGGGGACAATGACAGGGTTTGTACATTTGTAAAGTGTTTTTATTGATAATAAAAAAAACTAAGAACCAAATGAATGACATACTCCTTTACAGAACAACTCGCAAAAATCAACCATCAGTCCATTTTAGAAATTTTTGGGATGAAATATTAGAATGTGCCATAAACTAAACTGTCTTTTTCCATATTTAGGTTGTTCAGTATAACCAAAATCCATTCAGGGAAACCAAAACAGCAGTGGTTTTGCGTTAAGTCACAGATGATATTAAACGTGTACAGCTGACACAGCCACATTTGCAAAACCTGTCAGCGCTCACCTGTTTCGCGGCTGCTGCTCCTTGGCCTTTCGGCGCCGCTGCTCGCTTGTTTTTTCGAGCAAACATCCCGTCCTGCTCGCGCTGAATCCCCGCCCTTTACAGCACACACCAACACCTGGAGGCTGGAGCTCAGGATGTCGAGCAGAATAAACGAAGACTGCAGAGAGAGAAGAAATAATCTTTAAGACCCAAACTAAATCTGAGTAGCGACAAAGCTGTTGACAGCTCAGGTTCAAAGGAAGTTTTGCTAAACGACAGTCACATGCGCCGTGAGCACGTGGGCTGTGCTGACTCACCCTCTGATGAACTGTGGAGTATTTAACTTTCTTTTCCTGGCCAACAGCAAACCCACTCCACTTCCTTCTTCCTGGCCCAACGAAGGGCTTCAGAAACCTGACAGCTTATGTGATGCGCAAACAACACCACCCTGCGAGGAACAGAGACGACATTATGACAACACAAACTCACTGAACACGGCAAACTGAAAATATTTCCATGTCAACAGAAAATAAGATGTATCTGTGCTCCGTTCCAAAGATAAATCTTGATGCTGATGTGTTAAAAGACTGACATATGATGTTAAAATGAGCATTTATTGATTTACCTTTGTAAGTTTATAATAAAAACGAATCCAGACACACTGAGATACGTAAAACATTGGGTTTGTTTTGCTCCTGTCTGCAACTGATGCAACAAAACATCAAGACAGGCCACGCCCAGCTGTGGCAAACCACCACACCGGTGTTTGGGCATTTTTAAAATAAAAGTAATGCTGTAAACGGCATTTATTCAGTTTTTATTTTAACGGACCAAAATTATTACGTGGAAAAGAAAAAAATATATACATATATATACATACATACATATATATATATATATATATATAAATTAAAAATAGAAATGTCTATATATATATATATATATATATATATATATATATATACATTTCTATTTTTAATTTATATATTTTAATTTATATATATATATATATATATATATATATATATATATATATATATATATATATATATATATATATATATATATATATATATATATATATATATATATGCTGTAAACGGCATTTATTCAGTTTTTATGTTAACGGACCAAAATTATTACGTGGAAAAGAAAACAAAATATACATATATATATATATATATATATATATATATATATATATATATATATATATATATATACATACAAACATACATACATACATACATACATACATACATACATATATATATATATATATATATATATATATATATATATATATATATATATATATATATATATATATATATATATATATATATATATATATATATAAATTAAAATAGAAACTAATCAGATAACCAGAAGTGAAGGACTCTTAATATATAACATTCTCCGGAAGTACTCTATGAAGCGATTCACCAATCAGCGCGCAGCATTGCGCCTCGCTGCCTTGGTAACAGCAAAAACTTTTGCTTTTTAAATTGACCAATCACGACACGCGTTTCGCACATTTAAACTGGCGTTCATACGTTATCCCCCTTCAGCTGTTCAGATGTGTGTTGAATTCGCATGCTTAACTACGAAACCCCCCACAAAACCTGTACATAAGAGTGTCTGAAACTGAGACGAATTTGCGGAGATATTTCTGCAGTACTTCGGAAAAACGTTGTTGGGTTTGTGGTAAGATGGAATATAAAGTATGTTTTTTTTTTATGCGTTCAGTTCCTGTAATCTGTAGGCAAGTTAATTTAACTGTTAGTTGCATTAATCTGCGTTGACTTATTACGTGATTATTTTTTTTTATAATTTATTTCATAATATGCTAAAGCTTAAATTGACTATTTGTTGCAAATGTTATTTGCTTTAATTTTTCTACATCATAACATTAGCTTCAGTATACTTTTATCACGTTTCGCGTTCCACACATGGTAACGTTACATATTCTCCATTTAATATTTGTACTTTAATAATTCGCCGCTTTCGCCAACAGAGTGACCAAAACTGCAACAGAAATGTCTCAGTTTGGGTTTGAGAACGATATCCACAACGTGCTTCGACTGGATATGCCCATCACCAACGCCCCGATGGCGAGATGGCAGAGGAAAGCCAGCACCTCAAACTCCAGCAGCACTAATTCCCACTCGCCCAACAAGAGCGTCAACAGATCCGTGAGCCTTTCCAAAACCCCCAGTAAAACACCAGGTAATGCTTTCATGTGTCCAGTTTGTGCTCGTATATATATTATATATGCACATCTGTATTTCCCATATAGAAATCTGATACATGAAAGTACATGCAAAAATTACCTACAAAAATGTAATTACCGAAAAAGTTCATTTTTGTATTTCACATATGTAAAATGTCGTATATGCAACATTATTTCGAAATGATGCAAAAATGGCTGCTTGCATATGTTTGACCATTGGAGTTATGGATACATGCTCAATTATATTAGGTATTTATTCATGTATGTATGTATGTATGTACATGTTCAGTAGTCAACATTTGAAAGCATCAAAGTTTTTAAAAATTAGAGAAGGCTGAGCGTTTAATAGTTTCAGAACAATTTTTTTTGTGTAATCTATATGTAAACTTGTATGTAATTTTGCATATATTGCCATATCAAATTTCTATATTGTTTTTAAGCATCCCATGTCCCCAAACAGGGAAAAATGGAAAGACCCAAAACACCCCCTCTAAGGCAGGAGGAGATCGGTACATCCCAACAAGAAATAACAAGCAGTTGGATGTCGCAAGTTTTCTTATTTCTAAAGAGAACGAGCCGGTGGAAGAAAGTGAGCCCTCTACTGCGGTAAGTTTCGGGTGTAACGGTCAAGATTTCGTTTGTTGAGGTTTGTAAATGCATGTATTATGCAGTAGATTTTTCCTTACTTTGCCGATTATTGTCCTGGCAGCCAAATCAGAAGGCTTGGTCGATGTCACTAAATGGATATGACATTGAGGAAGCAAAGATTTTGCATTTGGGAGGAAAACCACTTTACGCCCCAGAGGGTATGGTCATTTTTATCTTATATATTGTATGTATGTATGCATGCATGTGTATTTTTTTATTTTTATTTGTATATATTTTTTGTATTAATAATGGTAACGCTAATCAAGTTTACCTATTTATTTTGTTTTGTTATAATCGCACTACAGTCATACAGTGCTTTTCTTGGACGCTGCTTATCACAGCACAGTGGTGAAAGGGTATGATTTGCTATTGAACAATTTAGAAATTATTTATATATTGAAATCAGCATGTTTGAACTGGATACTGATTTGAAAGGAGCAAATTTCACAGGATCTCAATTGTTGTATCAACATGTTACAGCTTACTATAACATTGTATACAACTGCAATTAGTTTTTGCCTTGACTAAGTTATTGAATAGCCACACATCCTGTTTCAGTTGATCTCGAGCAGCTGTCATAAAGTCAGTATCCTCGTTTAAAATGGGACAAAAAATGTAATGAATCTGTGGCCAAAGCCATGGAATTCATCATAATATACATGACTGAACTACTAATATAATGTTTAGATCTAATTCTCCCTATCACAAGTGGTCTGTGGTAAATGGGCATGTTCTGCATTTGAGTGTTTATAGGACACTGTAGTTTAGAAAAAAACACTTTGCAATGACGTGAACCCAAATAATTTTAACATGTAACTAGGCATGGACCGGTATAAGATTCTGAATGAATGAGAGTCTTGGATAAAAAAAAAATCCTGGTTTCTGTTTTTTGATAACCACTTTAAAAGATGTTCTTTTTAAATTTCTGGTCAACTTAAAAAGGCATCTTTGGATATCTGTGCAGCCATAACGGCTGCCGTTAATAAGTGGTAATAAAAAAAAAAAAAAAAAAAAAGTCATTACTATTTTTTTTTTTTTTTTTTTTTTTTTTTTTTTTTTTTTTTTTTTTAACAGCTAAAAATATATTTCCTTTTGATCCATACATCCACACGTAAAAATGTAAACTTCCTATAAAATAATTTTTTGTAAGACATGTTGTTGTTTATTAACATGTGTTTTGATATCCAAGTAAAATAAAACTTAATTCATACACTTAATCTGGAGTTTCCTTTTAAAAATGTCCTGCCGTTATCAGCGCGAAATGAATCTTGGGATGTTCGAGGCAGCTAAGGATCTACTGGTTGTGTCCTTCAGTACCTGAGAAATAAAGGACTCATTTTGAGGCTGCATTTGAAGGAGCCTTTAAATTTATTTTAAATGACACTGCCTTAGTAGTGCCATGATGACTTTGTGCCCTTCGAATGCATCCTTCGGAGGATGCAGCCTCTGAAATTAGACACGGCTATAGTAAAGCACTGCACTGTTCAGGTCCATAGTTGGTCTATAAGATGTTTGTGTGCAAGTGATTTTGTTATGTTTATTGCCCTAAATGAAGTAGTCTTTAAAAACAAAACAACTACTTGCATATTCCTTAAAACGATATAACAGAATTTTAGCGGTTTTAAAACCGTGACTTTTCTAAACCACGGTAAACATTGAAACTGGTTCTCTCATGCCTACATGTAACACAATTCCTTGGTAATCCTTTTTTTGTCTCCTCTCTCTTCTCAACCTTTTTCTGGAATTAACTAAACTATCTTCCACAGGTTATCAGAATAATTTGAAGGTTCTCTACAGTCAGGTGCCCACACCAGTCTCTGTCAAGAAGAGCCGGTACATTTCCTCTTATCCCGAGCGGATTCTAGATGCCCCTGATATCAGAAATGACTTCTGTAAGCTCATTTTGAAAAGTTACATTTTTGTATATTTGTACGTTTTGTATATTATTAGCCTGTCATGTTTATTGTTCGTGCAGACCTAAACCTTATGGATTGGGGAAGGCAGAACGTGTTGGCAGTTGGTCTTGCTAATCAAGTGTATTTGTGGGATGCCGGTGAAGGAGACATTGTGTTACTGAAGAAAATGGAGGATGATAATGAATATATCTGTTCGGTCTCGTGGAGCAAAGATGGCAATTTCTTGGCTATTGGAACCAGTGACTGTAAAGTTGAGGTAGAGTATAATGCACACATTCCTACTTTAATCGTAAGCACTTTCTTCCCAATTGAAAGTGTCAGTGGAAATTATGAAAATGATAATGAAACTTTCAGCATTAGAAATTACACTTTCATATGTAGATTTTGGTTCTGGCGCATTCAAATAAAGCGGTTAAGATCAGGTTATATATTTGTGGCTGAATTGCAAGACTCAAGTGGTGAAATTTGTCATTTAAAGGTGCCATAGAATGGAATTCTGTGTAAACCTAATAGGGATGCTCATTGACAGTTTAACTGTTAAACGAAAGGATTAATTTGACTGATTGTCATGTTAGACAGATTATTATTATTTTATTTTGTGTTCTATTTTGCTGCATAAATGTGCAAAACATGTAAACTCATGTCTACAGATGTGTTTTACCAAAGTAAAATGAAAAGCGAAAAAGATATTGCTTGACAGACGAGTTGATGGTCTTTCTCCTGGATCTGCTCCATAAATGCCTTCGTTTCTTTGCACATGCAGAGAAAAGCCACAAAACTTACTGAAATAGGCTCCGCTTTGGAAATGGACAATGGCAATGCTATGATGTTGCCTGGGACCTTTGTGTCACACAGTATATGAGTGGAGCGGTCCTCTCTCCCCCTCTTCTGTGCGTGTCTATTTAAAGGCCAGTACACACCAAGCCCACACCAAAACAATTAGCAGACGAAACCCAACTGTGTTGTTGGCTCACATCTGGACCAAAATGCTGAGCATAAACATAAACCGGATGAAAGCTGACTGAAATGAGAGTGTGTGTTCTGTACCTGCCTGGGAGAACGTGTCTCTGCACCTGCAGCTTTGCCTGTGGAGGGCAGTATCAGTTTTCTCCATCACAACAGAAATCTGGAAGTTCCAACACGTGTGTGCAAATCGTAAACACAAAGCAATGTTCAGTACCATTATCACAGCAATTGTCACTCACCACATGGGGATTCACTCCTGCAAATATGTCTGAAATGAGAAATGTAGTGAAATTACAGCTAACCTGTTTCTTTTTGACTTGAATTGTTTACTTGCTACGTCACTTCACTACATCACACTCGCGCTATAATTCATTGCTGAATAACTAATCCGATTGCTCGCTTCAGTCAATGGCCTCACGTCAACATGCTGTGATAACCCGACATGTGGAACAAAACAAACTAACTGGACTGACCGACTAAAGCCTAACAGCCAACCATTGGCTTGGTGCATCTCGGGCTAAAGTCTGAATTATGCTTCTGCATCGAATGATTGCCATAGCTCACAGCGCGTGCCTTGCGTTTAGTCGTGCATCTATACTTCTGCATTCGTTTTGTGTTGCTCTGCAATAAACCTTCGGAAATGCTGACTGGCAGAAGGGCTTATGAATTTGTTCCTTTTGTGTTGGGTTTCTTTGATGGCTTTATTTATGCCAGAATTACCTGTAATCCAAACTTATCATACAAGTAGCTCGAAGTCGTTCATTCAGAGGCGGGAGCTGGCAAGCATGCAAATATTTAAATCAAAGTGAACCCAAACAAAACGGTCTATCTGGAGCTGCACCACGGGACTCGATGCTTGTTAAATGCTCGCCCTCTTCCGTCATTCTTGTCACCACTACCAGGCCGACCAATCACAGCTTTTGCTACGCGTCACAAAAATTAAAGAAATGAATGGTCTTGGTCTGACCAAAGAGATTAGATATGGCTGATGCTGTAATCTTAAATGCCAGGTCAAATCTTCTGGAAAATTTACCTTTTTTATTTATTTTATTATTTATTTAATCGCTGTTTGTGAATCTGTCAATCTTGTAAGGCTGATTTAGTAAATGAGACTAAATATCATTATATTGCAGTCTTTGATGCTGAATTTCTCAAGTTTGCCACTTTTTTTACTTTTTTATTATTTTTTTTATTTTATTTTTTTGGTAGTTATGGGATGTTCAGTACCAAAAGCGTCTCCGCAGCATGGATGGTCATTCGGCAAGGGTAGGCTGCCTGAGTTGGAATGATCACATCTTGTCCAGGTAAGAGCATAACCTCAGACTGGCTATACTGATCATTTAGAGTGTTAAACAAAATTTGTTCTCTCCAGTGGCTCCAGGTCTGGATTGATTCATCAGCATGATGTTCGGGTAGCAGACCACCACATTTTTACCTTCGGCGGGCATACTCAGGAAGTCTGTGGCCTTACCTGGTCTCCAGATGGGAGATATTTAGCTAGTGGTGGTAATGATAACATGGTGTACATCTGGCCAATGACAACAGGCTCAGAAAATCAAGCCATCCATGCGCTCAGTGAACACCAGGGGGCAGTCAAGGTAATCTTAATTTGGCCAGATGTGGCCCTGAATTTTTACCACTGATCTTTCATTGTAAGATTTTTAACTGTCTTTTTTTTTTTTTTTTTTTTTTTTTTTTTTGGACCTTTTCAAGGCTTTGGCATGGTGTCCTTGGCAGCCTAACATTCTTGCATCAGGAGGGGGCACCAGTGATCGTCATATTCGCATCTGGAATGCGTGCAGTGGCTCTTGTATCAGCTCCTTAGATACTTGTTCACAGGTAGGCTCACCAACTGTTTTATGTAAAACCTTTGGCTCAGTACTTGTAGTGGAATGGTTGCTAAGTCGCAGGTGAATGGCTGTAGCATATATTAAAGAGTCATGAAATCCCCCTCTTTTAGTTCGTCTACCTCCACTTTTTTTTTTTTTTTTTTTTTTTTTTCTACGATGGGCATGGAGCATTGCAACAGAAGGGAGGGCATACTTGGCAAAGTAAACGTAAAGTCCGTACGTGACAGTAAAATAAGCAGTCTGTCCTTTTAAAAGTAATTCAATGCCCCATTACATGTTATCAAAGTCACTTTAAGGCAGTTCATTTCACCTGGCAGCCATCTTTGAAACTCCTTTCGGGCATTGTCTGAATGGGGAAATGTTAAATTTTCCAATACTGTTTGTCAAGCTTACGATTACATATTTGGAATCACCAATAAAATTAAACCACAACTGTCTCAATTTAATTTTTAAACGTTCAAATCAAACTCAATTGGCATTTTTTTTTCAGGTTGCCCAAGCTAATGCACATGTGTGCTCTAAAGAAACACGACACCAACCTCATTTATGGCCATGTTACTTTTGACCGTATTATCTAGAGGATTCAAATGTGCCAACAGATCGCACTGGTCTTCTGAAGTAATTTACAACTTCGTCTTGATGCTAAATATCCTCTAGAAATAACAGTGACTTTGTTTACAACTTTGTGGGGTGTTTGAGTAGTTGCTGTCATGTGATGTGTGTTTCACAGGACAGACTGCACCTCTCTCCCCTGGAGAAGACTGATATTATTCTTTTCATAGAGCATGCATGCATACATAAACAATTTTTTTTTATATATCACGGTAAAGGTACACTTTTTATATAAAAACTAGAAATGTGTATAGAACTATAAATATTTCTAAATAATTATGCATAATCTCATAGCATCACCAGGAAAGATATGCAACAAACCCAAGCTAATCTACCACTGAAACAAAACCTTACAACCCTTCATAAACTACTGTGTGCCATGCACTGTGTCTCACAGTTTAGCAGGTCTAATTAAGAAGCAGGATGAGAACTCCGTTAGTGAATGAAACGCGTGTAATCACTACGTCACCAATAATTTTTTTTTATTTTTTATCTTGGCCCCAATGATTTATTTTTATTTATTTTTTTAAACTAAGATGAAATTACCAGACAAAGCTCAATTATCCAGTTTTCCCCCACAATTAAACCTAACAGGTGCTGAAAAGTAAGCAGCTCAACTAATCGTAATCAAGAACCAGACCTATTAAATTTCCTCTTTTTTTTTTTTTTTTTTTTTCCTTGTTTATACTGTTTGTGATCCATGCAAGAGTATAACAGTCTGCATGCATGCTGTTTTCACTTGGGCTTTCACTTATTGCATGAGTTACTGGCGCCATCTAGAGGTGGTATAGAGTTCTGACCTGCGTAGTATTAAAGGCCATGAAACACCCCGTCTCAGCAGGGTGTTCTGTGTTCAGCTCTGTTTAGGTGGGAGCGTCGGGGGAAGGAATAAGGGAAGGTTTTGCATAAAAATGGGAGTTTCTGTTTGCACATGCTTATTTTTAAAAGAGGCAAAACAAACACGGATGCAGGGGAGAAAGACATTGACCATGTTTACATGGACAACAGTAATCAAATTATTTTGCCAAATGATACATTTTTCGTCTTCAACTGCTGTTTGGAACTTTCATTCAGGAACATTTCGTGCATGCCCCCCACGTGACAAACGAGATGTTGTATGCAATGAACTGCTGAAAGTGTAATTTTAATGGAATGTTTGATACCGCACAGTGAATGGGAGGAAAAAAAAAAACCTCCGCATTTCTCTGTAACTTGGCTTTCTGACGCTACCTTCTGAGAGCATCCATGTATAGACCATCCTTTCACAAAATGCAGCAAATCCTACACGACGATAATAGTTTGATTTAAGGTGTTTACATTAAGAGAGCAGCATTTACAGAGGATCTTTGTCTATAATATTTTACTGTAATATCTCAGTGATGTTAACTTGGTAACTAAATCATTTTGACTAAGGTATGTCTTTTTAAAAACTGAAAGTGTACTGGTGATGATACGATCTAACTTTGCCATCTGAATCAACAAACAAAAGAACACCCATCACACACTGACCAAATCTGTAGAGACTGGACAATCAACACTGGAGCAGTGTCACTTTTTATTTATTTTTTTTAATGGAGACTTGTGGCAAATCCGAATTTCACCATTTTCAGATGCGATAAGCTCTCGGGTAAAAATATACCTTACAAATTTCTGTCGCGTGCATTGTAATCCACACGCGAGTCCAGCTGCGTGCTCATAGTGGGAAATGAAAACAAAAAGCAGCACATTGTCTCAATTCTTGTTCTTCCACTTGTTTTGGCAACACAACGTGGTGTCTCTCTGCTGTCTGAACACTGTAACCGGTAAAAACTTTCTTCGAAGCTATCATGCATATTAATGGAGTTGCACCTCATTTACAGTTTGAACCAAGTCTTTCTCATTAATTAATGCTGCACACTCCGAAACGTCACGATGTACTGTCAGGTAGAGACATCCACTCTTACACTGGATTACATGCAAGGATCTCATTGCCGTGACGCAGCTTCAAATATTAGTTTAGTTTAAAGCCGGAAGAACAAATTTGCTCAAATTAACGCAAAAACCAATTTTCACTTTTTTGTGAAATGTGTCCTGATAGTGTTTTAAGCAGCGTAGAACACTGTCAACGTCTCAATATACATATATAACCCCTTAAAGGGTCACAAAACACAAAGTAAGCCTCCTTCCACACAAAACATTTCATTAGGATGTGAAATTCTTTTTAAACTATTAGAAAAGATTTTTTTTATACTGAAACAATTTGTACGATTTTAAATCGTATCCCCAGAAATAATTTAAAGTTAATTATTGTATATTGGGCTGAAAAAAATCCTATCCTCTAATGTTGTTTATTCATTTTCTTATTTGATTATGAAGTTATGTAATGGTTATCCACATTTAATCTTGCCATAAAATAGCCATAAGTTGCTGATGCTTCAAAAAAAAAAATAGTATAATGATAATTTTATTCTGTAGACTATTGGAAAAACACAATAGCTTAAAAAGGCTAATAATTTTGACCTTATGTTTTTTTTTTTTTTTTTTTTTTTTTTTAAATAAAAACTGCTTTTTATTCTAGCTGAATAAAACAAAAGACTTTCTCCAGAATAAAAAAATATTATCAGACATGCTGTGTAAACTTCCTTGCTCCGTTAAACACCATTTGGGAAATATTGTAATATATTAATAATAAAAAAAAAAGGGGGCTAATAATTCTGACTTCAATAAAATTGTCAAGACACTATACATACAGTTGAAGTATCTCAAATGGAGAGGTTTCATACACATGCAAATAGTGAGCAACATGCTTGTGACGCACATGTGATGTAACATGCTCACTTTTTCAGGCACACCTACAATGTAGAGTTGAAAACCATTATTTTTCAGAATACCACAAGTGCACTGCGGGTCATGACAAGAACCAACCAGCTTCATATGGATAATACATTTCAGTTAGACCTGTAAATTATTTACCTCAAATGCAGAGCCCAAACACTGGTTCAATTTCTCCATAAAACTTGTATCAGAACTGCAGCAAGAGTGTTGTCGGTGTTTGATTCCTCAGTGTGGTTAGTGGTTGCACCGAATCGCATTAAATCACATTATTGGTCTTCTCACTAGCAGGTAAAATCGATTATCTATAACCAGTTGTCTTTTTCATCATGGTACAGGGTCATGTAAATGTTTGTCTTTCCTTTCAGGTTTCTTCTCTTGTTTTTGCACCAAATTACAAAGAGTTGGTGTCTGGCCATGGCTTTGCACATGACAAGGTTGTCATCTGGAAATACCCCTCATTCGCCAAAGTTACAGAGCACGAAGGCAAGTTTGACAATCTACTTCTATATATGGGACCTATTATGCAAAATCACTTTTATAAGGGGTTTAAACAGTTGTGTGGCTATGTCATCAGAGGGGGAGAGTCCACCTGTTAGTCACTATATCTCTCCCTCATTAGCATAGAATGTTAGTTTTGGTTTATAATCTGCCACTATTCTGACCCAAAGGCATTTGTAACCTGGCCCTCTTTTGAAAAGAGAACTGGGAGCACACTCTCATTTGATATTAAAGTGACAGTCACCAAAATGGCACCATTAGGATCAACGCTAAAAAGGGACAGTTTCAAAGAGTTATTTGAGGGGCATTTTGAGCTAAAACTTCACATACACGCTCTAGGAACATCAGACTTTTCATGTCTTTTTAAAAAGGGCATAATAGATCACCACCTTTAAGTTGCTTTTTATTCATCTTAAATATTGTGAAATTAGGAGAGGGTTTCTTTTAATTCCCAACCTTTTCCAATTACTTCTCAGGACATGAAGCCAGAATCCTCAATTTGGCACTCAGTCCAGACGGTTCAACGCTGGCTTCTATTGCAGCTGACGAAACCATCAGACTTTGGAAGTGTTTTGAAAAGGAAAAGGATGCTGCCAAGAAACCCAAGCAGGCTAGCGGCAGGATCGTTCAACAAAGTATCCGATAATTATGAAACACTCATTTTTAATGCCTCCAGCAAACAGCAGTTGGGTATGGTTCTTTTGAACACTGCCAAATGTTCATTAGAAACTCCCCTTTTGATTTGGGTTTTCTAGGACTTGTTCATGAACGCTGTGCCGTCAAGCTCTACACTAGGTTTTATTGGATGCCTTTCTTGTTTGCGTTTTCGGAGGCGTAATGTTTTTAAAGGGATGAGCACGGCTGCTAAATGGAATTGTTAGAACACCATGTTCTTTGGATGCTAAACCTTTTAGTGACTTTCATACTGAGTTTTTGCATATTTAACCATAAGCAATCCCTAAATTATGTATTTAATGTAAGTTTTGCAAATAAAGTTTAAGAGTAATTGCGTCTGTCTTTTGAAATGCATCTTGTTAATTGCCTTTTGGTGTTATGATTTATTAGTGGTTTAAACTTGTAACCAAATCACATGTTTTAAAGCTTTTTAAGTGCAATGTTTGCTATGCTGACAGATTGTTGAATTAAATACCACAAAGTCTTTTGTTGTCAATGTGTGGTCAGTTTAAATTCATGAGGAGAAGGAATGAATAATTGATTCTACGCACAGTTGTTGGTTTTTTTTTTTTTTTTTTTTTTTTTTTTTTTTTTTTTTCCCCCAAGCCAGTGATTAACTTTTTTTATTCACAGCATGTCTGATGATTTATTTTTTTTGCTTCTGGAGAAAGTCATGTGTTTTATTTCAGCTAGAATGAAAGCAGTTTTAATTTTTTTTTTTTTTTTTTTAACTGCATTTTAAGGTCAAAATTATTAACCCCTTTAAGCTATATTTTTGTTTCAATAGTCTATAGAACAAACCATCGTTATACAATAACTTGCCTAGTTACTCTAACCTGCCTAGATAAGCCTTTAAATGTCACTTTAAGCTGTGTAGAAGTGTCTTTAAAATATCTAGTCAAATATTATTTACTGTCATCATGGCAAAGATCAAATAAATCAGTTATTAGAAATGAGTTATTAAAACTTGTTTAGAATTGTGTTGAGAATCTTCTCTCCGTTAAACAGAAATAGAGGAAAATAATTCGGGGGCGCTAATAATTCTGACTTTATCTGTGTATGTGTGTGTGTATATATATGTATATATGCAGATAGATAGATAGATAGATAGATAGATAGATATATATATATATATATATATATATATATATATATATATATATATATATATTTTTTTTTTTTTATTCCTGAGATAGTTTTATTTAAAAAATGTCAAGGTGTGAACATATAGACTTAAAGTCTACATGAACTGGAAACTATGACTGTGCTGCTTTCTATTTACTTTTTTCGTCTTGGTATAGTGTGATGCACATCCTAGAGAGAACATGAATTGAACTGGGCGTGGCTTGTTTATTCCTACTGCAAGCTGATTGGATGTAGTAAAGTAGGCATTTCAGTCAAAGTTTGGGAAAAAGGATTCAGGAGAATTATTACAACTTAACACACATTCTCTCCATTTCTGTTTGATGTCAACTATCATATGGTGGAGCGTGGTGAAGAATGTTGAAGGTCTCATGAAATTAAAGTCTTTAGATGTTAGTATCATTATTAATCGTATTTAGGATATTTTAAAGCTAGTGTGCTCTAAAACAGTGACAAAATTCACGTTTAGACGATATAAAACTGATATAAACATGTAAAGCTTGTAGTTTTAGTTCACTTCTGCCTGAGTTTTTTTTTTTCTTTTTTGTTTTTATCAGTAATGCTTGAACTGTAACAGAAAGTTATTAATACTTTTCAGAATTACACAAAACACTGAGGTAACAATCAATTTGCATACATTCACAATCTTTCCATCCTCAAAAATACAACATATATAAATAAAAAATGAACAAAAAATCAATGCTAAAGAAATTAAGTAGCAGGGGAGTTAAAGTTCTCAAAATATGAAACCAAAATCCTCTAATTATCAATATATTGCTACTTGGCTTTTACATCTCTCTTGATGTCTTCAAATATATCACAAATTCTTCTTTAAACATCACTAGTCTTGGGGGAATTTTGAAAAATGTACATTTATGAATATAGAATTTTAATAACATCAAATTATTCATTATATAAGATATCTTTTTATCCTTAAGTATTAGGCCAAACTTAATAATTTCCCATGAGAAGAGATAAGAAGATCTTTTCTGTTGTCTCCAAACTACTTCCGCCTAAGTGGATTAATGGTTTTATTCATGTCAACACACTACAGTTTCTCATCCCATCATAATCAATCAAATGTTCTAGTATCTGATATGCTCCGGCCCATCGAAAAATTCGAAAATTCAGATTTTTATTGGCTATTCTATTGTTATGTTTCACTCTTGCATTAGTATTTATTGTCAACTCTAGGTTCTACCTAACTGCAACTACTAAAGAAGTGGGGATAAATATAGTGGAGTTCCCATCTGATATGTAAGATTTGGATAACCATTTCATGTGACAAAAATAATTGATTGCACATCATTATATTGGATATACTATTATCGGGATAATGATACTTTTTCAATATATTGTGCAGCCCTAGTCTGAATGGTAAGTGGTAGGTTCTCCTAACATAGGGGAGAGCAGGGATGAAGTTGATTTTCTTGAAGCTCTGACAACATTTGCTTTCCAGGCTAGAACAGCATATTCAGCATGCACCCCTTGATGGAGCTGCCAAATATCATGTGAGTTTGGGACTGTGTCCCGCGGTTAGGTACAAATTTCAGTTAAATGCAGAAAGTAAAATATTGTACCAGTTCTTTTTTTCATATAGGTTTCATAGTTGTGTTTTCTTTTCATGTGTCAAAATAATATCAATCTACAGGTTATTTAGTGCAATAACACATCCTTAAGTTTGCAATGTCTGAGTTTTACAGTTTAAAAGTAAATCGGGTTTAAATGGCAAGAGTTCATGTGGGGATGAAAGTTTTTTATGTCCCACTGCTAATAGCCATGCCTTATTTTTCACTTCCACATGAGAGTTTTTAGTGTTTTGATTCATATGTTGTATAAAATAATGCATAAAATATTCCATTTGATGAAATTTAAATTGAAAATGCAGTTTAATATACAATAAAGGACAAAAAGATGTTAGCCATTAACAAAGTCAGAGTCAGGTATATTTAAAATAAACAAGATTAAAGAGTAAATCTAGCAAATATTTCACTTTAAGAGGAGTTGTTCTACACTAATACAAAATAAAACCCTTCTATTTCTTATTGGAACAACCTTCAATGATATTACATGGTCATGCATGTGGTCACTCCACCAGAATTTTTTTTTACAAATAAAATGAAAGAAATATCTTTCAAAATTATTCGCAGATTTTATCCAGTTAAACAATTTTTTACAGAAATTCAAAAATGACACTGACGTCTCTTGCTCTTTATGTGAGTCTGTTACTCACTTGTTTTGGGAATGCCCCATTGTACAATTATTCACATCAGACCAGAAAGATTTATGTTGACTTTCTTTTAAGCTATAGACATATCATTTGGGCTTTTACATTAAAGAAAAACAATTCCTTAAATCAAGTTTTTTATAAAGCTCATATTATTTATTGGAATTTTTTATACATAAATGTAAATATACTCAATGTAAACTCAATTTTGTATTTTTTAAACGAGAATTGGAACTGTACTTGAAAACCATTACAGAGTGTCATAACAAGAAAGCAGTTCCAATTTATAAAATGTGTGTTTTATTTTAAATTCTGCATTATTTTGTATTATTTTTTTCATGTGCTTTCTCTTGTTTTTTTGTTTCTTCTTTTTCTTTCTCATTGTCTTATTTGCTTTACCATTATTATATTTCTTTAAAATTGTCACATTTCTCTTGTTGCAAAAAAGTTATATTTGTATTTGTATTCTATTTGTTGTTATTGTAATAATAATAAAAAATACAACTAAATAAGACCTGTTTCCCAGTGATGGGTTGTGGCTGGAAAGGCATTCGCAGCATAAAACATATGCTGGATAAGTTTGCGGTTCATTCCACTGTGGTGACCCCAGATTAATCAAAGGACTAAGTCGAAAAGAAAACGAACGAATGAATGAAAATAAGACCTGATTTTGATGGAGCACTCTTGTAAGTCAGTAAACACAGAAAAAATATATTTCTGCTAAAAACATTATCTTTTAGAATTCATTTTTTAAAGAAAAGTGGTACCTTTGTCCCCTGTTGTGGTTTGAAACCACAAAATACTGTTTCTAGAACATTACTTATTGGTAAATAAATGAAAAGCTAGACCACGTTGAAGTCTTTGGTGCTAAAGAAACACAATTTGGGTGTTTCCCATGGAATATTTTAGATCTTATTTATTAACTAGCAAATCCAAATGAATCCATATGATGGTGCTCGGATGATTTTATTAATTTAGCAATAATTAAAAACAACATGGTTTGGACAGAGCTGATTATTGAGGTTGGTCAACTCATCCTTTATAATGCTTCTACTACACTGGATCCCAGTACTGCTGGACAATTACAGTCTGGAAACCAGTAAATAACATTTCATAGTTGTTAACAGGAAGTTCAAAACTGAACTCTTTGGCTTTCTTTTGTCAAAACTAAACATTTCACTGGCTTTTTCCTTCTTCTACACAAAAGACAAAGTCCAACACATTGGCATGAATGCTCTTAACTTTCAAAACTAAATAAAACGTATAAAATATTGATCTCTCTTTTTCTCTCTCTCGCGATGTATCTTGATTAAAGTAGGTCAGATGGGTAAACATTTGAAAAAATTAGTAACTTATAAATTAGCAGTCGATAAGACAAGGATATAAAAACCAAGTACACAAAGACCAGTACGTTATTATCAATGACTCATGGAAATGGTGAGCTGATGTGCTGTCTTTATCATCCAATCAAAAATGTTTGATGTTTAGTGTAACTGACTGACAAAAGAAGCAGAATGTGTGAAAGATTTGCCTTGAATTTTACATTAAGTCCTCACATAACAATTTCACGATTGCAAGTTTCCATGAATATATTTTCTGTTTTGTCGTGTTTTTCTGCAGACTGTCATTCTTTCTAAAATATTTGTAGGGATCCGTCTTGGTTTCTCATTGAATTCATTGCTCTGTGACATTACACCAGATTTAATTTGATATCTCTGAAAAACCTCAGAAATTTCTATTACCTTATGTTCCTTTTTTATAAAGTGGTCAGAAAATTTCTGCGAAGAATCATGTTGCTTGAAGCTGCAACGCAATTTATGATAAGTATCTCTATTTGTTTTTTTGTTTGGCACACAAAAGTGTTTTCAGAGCTTCGTATGATTACTGTTGAACTACTGAAGTCAGTGTTTTTGTTTCTTTTTCTGGATGTCTTGGGACCAGAAATGGAGGATGAGGGAGGTCTCAGATTTCCTCTAAAATATCCTAATTTGTGTTCCAAAGATGAAGACAAAATAAGAGTAATTAATGACGGAATTTTCATATTTGGATGAATGAACCCTTTAAGACTGGAACGCACCTTAAATGTGACATTTTGGATTGTCTCAATTGAGTGGTTGTGTTGAAAATGTACTCACCCTGAAGTAGTCTGAGTTTTTTCAGTTAAATACAAAAAAAGATAATTTGAAGAAGGCTGAAAACCTTAATCTGTTCAATCGTCTCTTCAAATTCAAAACAAAAAAAAGAAACAACTCTGTTTTTCCATTATGTTTCCTGAAATAAAAGGAAAACATGAAGAATGACTCTTTATATAACTAGGGTAATTATGTTAACTAGGCAGGTTAGGGTAATTAGGCAAGTTTTTGTATGGTTTAACAATCGATGGTTTGCCCTGTAGACTATCGGAAAAAATAGGGGCTAATAATTTTGACCTTAAAATGTTATTTTTTTTAAATTAAAAACTGCTTTTATTCTAGCCAAAATAAAACAAATAAGAGTTTCTCCAGAAGAAAAAATATTATCAGACACACTGTGAACATTTCCTTTCTCTGTTAAACATAATTTGAGAAATATTTGAAAAAGAAAAAAAAAATTCAAAGGGGGGCTAATAATTCTGACTTCGACTGTACTATGGAAGTCAATGGTTACAGATTTCAAACATTTTTCAAAATATCTTATTTCATGTTCAACAGAAGAAAGAAACTAAAACAGGTTTGGGTTCATTTTTTAAATCTTCCAAGTGTATAGGCAAATGTTGAAAATGTTAACTACACTCATTTTGTCAACAACAACACTTCACAAAAAGAGCACAAAGCAAAAACACACATTTTATTATAAAAAGAAAACATTTATTAACTGATAAGTTACGAACAAACAAACAAAAAAAGAAAATGGACAACTCATACATTTCCAATCAATTGTGAGGAAACATTTATTTACAGTCAAGTTTGAGTTAGGTCTGTGAGAACTGTACAATGTGCAAACCACTGGGAGACTCATATGCCAGGAAACAAAAAAGCTCAGGTCAACCACATTAAACCACAGAGATGCTGTCAGGTGTCAGAGCGACGTCAACCAAGCCTTCAGTGGACGAACTCTCTTCATGCATAGTGCTCCCCAAACTCCAACATCCACAAACACAGAAAGGGAGACCCATCGCCAGATCCAACGTGCCGTTTCATCTCCCATACTATCATAAAACGTATCAATTTGAACAAAAAAAATGATCTAATAATGATGTCTCTGATATGCTGTTTTGACTGGTTCAGACTTCCTTCACTTTCCCGTTGTGGGCAAATCCATTACTGTAGTGCGCATTGCCGTTTTCCAAGTGTTTGCCATTGGCCACTACCACTGGCTCAATCACAGTGATGATGCCGTTCTGTTTGGGTTTGTCCTCATTGGAAGCTGGTAGTCGCTTGCCCTTTATATAGGCCTGGATCCAGAAGTTAGAGAAGAGGATGAAGAAAAAGGTGCCGTAGATTAGGATGAGGTGAATAAAGATGGGAACCTGGTAGTCACACTTTTCCATGAAGTAATACTGAGAGATATGGCCAGTCACCAGCACAAACTGAATCTGAGGAAATGAAAATACAGCACAAATGACATTTGTGACACTATTATCCTTACATTTATATACTTTAGCACTTTTCTGGACACTCAAAGCGCTTTACACATTTTTTTTGGAAGGGGGGGGGGGGTCTCCTCATCCTGTGCAGCATTCACCTGGATGCCGCGACGGCATATTGCGCCAGACCGCACACCAGCTGATTGGTGGAGAGGAGACAGAGTGATGAAGCCAATTATGATATGGGGTGGATAGGAGACCATGATGATGGACAGAGGCCAGTTGAACCCCTACTCTTTTTTTAAAGAACATTGTGGCATTTTTAACGACCACAGAGAGTCAGGACCTCAGTTTAACATCTTATCCAAAAGAAGGCACAGTATAGCGTCCCCTTCACTATACTGGGGCGCTAGGACCCACACAGACTGCAATTTGAGTGCCCTCTGCTGGTCTCACTAACATCATTTCCCGCAGCAATCAAGCTTTCCCATGTGTTCTCCCATCCAGGTACTGACCGGGTGCAATCCTGCTTAGCTTCAGTGGGCAACCATGTAATGAGAATGATGCGAATGTGGTTCATATTAAGGGATGGTTCACCCAAATTGAAAAAATCCTCAACATTTACTCAGACTCTCAAGTGGTTCTAAAATGAGTTTCTTTCTTTTGTTGAGATCTAATGAAGAATGTTGAGAAAAAAGCAGTCACCTGCCCCCAGCATACTTCAGTGTATCTTATTTGTGTTCAACAGAAAAAAAGAAACTCAAACAGGTTTAGAACAAGTAGGCTGTGAGTAATGCTGGGTGGTAAATTACTTCAAAAATGTAATTAATTATTAATGACATCATTACAATTGAATTGAATTGACTTTCTCTGAAAAGTAACTTGGTTACTCAATACATAATTAAATGACTTGACTAAATAGTAATCTACATACATCTCAGTGCATATGCAATAGAAATTAAACTCTAAATTTACAAGATGGCGCCAGCGTATGGGCTGCCGTCTGATCCTACAGGTGTTATGGTTTTATGACCTGGTTGTTTTAATTTATGTGTCTTTTTAGGTAGTTTAGATACATTTTATCATGTGTTTTATAGACTGTTATGCTTATTTTGTTGTTTTTCTGCATAGCGCTTTGGCTCACTTCTGTGTTTTTAACCTCTTAAGGCCCAAGGTGTTTTTTTACATGCATTTTTATTTCTCTTTGCTGTTTGGGCTTATTGGAACCTAATTAGAATAAAACCCAACTATCATATTTTGATATGATGTACTTTTAATGAAAAATGATGTCCATATATGTGGACTAGTGGTCCGAATTTACATAAAACACTTTTTCCTGACTGTTTTTTAATGCATATATAACATAATTTTTTAAAACACGTTTTGACTATTAAAGAGTAAAAACACTTTTTCCCATTTTGGACAGTTAAAAATAGGGTTTGGGACATTTCATATGCTGTCAGAAGATGGGTATGCTGTGGTTATAAAGGGATGGACATGGTCAGCAACAATACTCAGGTAGTCTGTGGCATTGACACAATGCTCAATTAGTACTAATGGGCCCAAAGTGTGCCAAGAAAATATCCTCCACACCATTACACCACTACCCCCACCAGCCTGAACCGTTGATATAAGGCAGTATGGATCCATGCTTTCATGTTGTTGATGCAAAATTCTGACCTTTTGATACAAAATCTGACTATCCGAATGTTGCAGCAGAAATCGAGACTCTTCAGATCAGGCAATGTTTTTTAAATTTTCTATTGTCCAATTTTGGTGAGCCTGTGCGAATTGTAGCCTCAGATTCCTGTTCTTAGCTGACAGAAGCAGCACCTGATGTGGTATTCTGCTGCTGTAGCCCATCTGCCTCAAGGTTGGACATGTTGTGCATTCAGAAATGCTCTTCTGCGTACCTCAGTAGTAACGAGTGCTTTTTTGAGTTACTGTTGCCTTTGATCAGCTCGAACCAGTCTGGCCATTCTCCTCTGTACTCTGCAATCAACAAGGCACTTGCACCCACAAAACCACCGCTCACTGGATATTTTCTCTTTTTCAGACCATTCTCTGTAAACCTTAGAAATGGTTGTGTGTGAAAATGAGCAGTTTCTGAAATAATTAGACCAGCCCGTCTGGCATCAACAATCATTCTTATGCTCGGATTGAACTGTAGCAGATCGTCTTGACCATGTCTACATGCCTAAATGCACTGAGTCGTCCCATGTGATTGGCCAATTAGAAAATTTCGTTGACGAGCAGTTGGACAGGTGTATATAAAGTGGCCGGTAAGTGTAATTATATATATATATATATATATATATATATATATATATATATATATATATATATATATAAGAAAAGTAATTTAATTACAGTAATTAGTTTAGTAGATTTCTTTATAACTTAACTCTGAGCATTAGTAAATGATGGTAGAATGTTTATTTTTGAGTGAACAATTGAATCCTCTTAATCCCAAATAAAAGAAAATGTTATTGAGTCAATACTTACTAGCTGGATAGCAGTCATGTACTTTTTCCACCATAGATACTTCTGGAAACGAGGCCCTGCAGCAGCCAGACCATAGTATGTGTACATGATAACATGGACACACGCATTGACCAAAGCATGGAAAGAGCCCATGCCACCCGCTGCAAATTTAAAAAGAAAATGTATCAAAACCGTTGCAATGGTACATATTTAGAACAGTTAGCAAACAACCATGATTCTCCTGTAGTTACTTTCACACATAGAGGAACAGTATTAGGGAGCACAAATACCCTAAAATACCCTAAAATCTCCTAAATGAATTTTTTAAGGGTGTGTTCATGCTTGGCAAATTTGGATTGATAAGTGTGGTTCAATTAAATAATGTAAGCCTGAATGGGTCTTAAGCAAAACCAGTTAATAACTACTGATCTATAAAACCAGATTTAGACTCACCAGGAGTAAGAGTGATGCCCCACCACCAGGTCCAAGGCAGGACAGAATGATGGAAGATATGCAGGAACGTCACCTGACTGTGCTTCTTCCTCAACACAAAAAACACCTGAATCACAGGAACAGACTTAGTGAACATTGCATCAGTCTCATTTCAAAAACTTCAATTCAAGAGATAGTTTACACAAAAAAAATCTAAATTCTGTCATCATTTACTTGATCCAAACCTGTTTGAGTACATTTTCATTTTTGGGTGAACTACCCCTTTAACATTTTAATATGGACATAAACTATTCCATTTCTCACCGTATCAAGAAGTTCAATATATTTGGAAAAATAGAACAACCAGGCCGCTCGAACCATCTGAGGATACAAGGAGAAACATAATGAGTCAAACTGCTTGTTCGGAAGATTGAGGAACAGAAGAACAAGCCTGAAAGAGCCAAACTTACTCTGAGAGCTTGAGGACTGCTGGACGGGTCACAGAGGTCACATCTCCAAGTGTACGTTGTTGCCCATCCTGACATCAAGAACTGCAAGTATCCAGAAGATCAGAAAATATTACACAGAAGCACAACACGACTTGTTCATTGTTACAAGCATTTCTAAAATTCAAAATTTAAATATTTTTTTATTAAATTGTCCAGAAACTTAATTGACCATACCCGGCCACTGTATTTGGTAATTTATTTCACTTATTTGGCAACAGTCAAACATTGTCTGGGAAACCGTTTGAATTTCTGAGCACCTTTGGCACAACACTAAATTCATATACTATGCTGTTACACATTTGAGACATTAGTCACACAAAGCCATTACAGACATGTTTTTTATTGGAAATTTTATAGAGTGAGTCACTTTTGGAGGTTGGCAGCAATTGATAACCCTTATTACATGGAAGATAACAGCATTATCATACTTCAAAACATCTCATTCTGTAACCTACAGAAGAAATACTAATACTATTACAAGGGTCTATATATATATATATATATATATATATATATATATATATATATATATATATATATATATATATATATATATATATATATATATATATATATATATATATAGGGCTGCACAATATTAGAAAAAAATAGATATTACAATAATTTTTTTTTCTACGATATACATTCATTCATTTTCCGTCGGCTTAGTCCCTTTATGCATTAAGGGTCGCCACAGCGGAATGAACTCATACATTACGGCCTATTTATTCATTCATTCATTTTCTTTTCGTCTTAGTCCCTTTAATTATCTGGGGTCGCCACAGCGGAATGAATTGCCAACTTATCCAGCACATGTTTTTTGCTGTGGATGCCCTTCCAGCTGCAACCCATCTCTGGGAAACATCCATACACTCTTGCATTCACACACATACACTACCCAATTCACCTGTACCGCATGTCTTTGGACTGTGGAGAGCACCCGGAGCACCCAGAGGAAGCCCACACGAACACAGGGAGAACATGCAAACTCCACACAGAAACGCCAACTGACCCAGCTTAGGCTCTAACCAGCGACCTTCTTGCTGTTAGGCGACAGCACTACCTACTGTGCCACTACGTCGCCCTACGGCCAATTTAGTTTGTTCTATTTACCTATAATGCATGTGTTTGGACTGTGGGGGAAACTGAAGCACCCGGAGGAAATCCACGTCAACACGGTGAGGACATGCAAACTCCGCATAGAACTGCCAAATGGCCCAGCCGGGACTCAAACCAGTGACCTTTTTGCTTTGAGGCGACAGTGCTAACCACTGAGCCTCCATGTCGCCTGTGATATACATTGCGATATGAAAATAGGTCACAAAAGATGACCTAAATAACTCTACTAATAAAGAATTCATACATCTACATAAAACATAATAAACAATTTACAAGCATGGATAAATACGACAGAACAAAGCTAATTTTTTTATTGTTTTGTGTTTTATGGTTTTCTGTGGAGTCTATGAACATAAATTCAACATTAATCAAATAACACTGTGTTGTCTTCATTGTATAAATAATTAAATACAATTTAACCTTTGTTAAATCTCTAAACTTCAAAATGAAAAGTCCTTGGTTTATATATAGATATCGCTTGATATCTTAGTCACAGTTCCTTAAAACACATCAAAAAATGAAAATCTTTCTCTCTATTAGGGTTTAAATTTGCGATGACTCCACAAATCATGTTCTGAAAAGTGGTTCCTGGTTATTGTAATCAACTCAACATTTTCTTTCAGATCCTGCAATTTGACAGTTGCGTAACTACACATTGCGATATCAATGCCAAAATGATACATTGTGCAGCCCTAATATACAGTTGAAGTCAGAATTATTAGCCCCCCTTTGAATTTTTTTCTTCTTTTTCAAATATTTCTCAAATGATTTTTAATAGAGCAAGGAAATTTTCACAGTATGTCTGATAATATTTTGTCTTCAAAATAAAAAAAACTTTTATTTGTTTTATTTTGGCTAGAAAAAAAGCAGTTTTTAATTTTTTTTAATCCATTTGAGGTCAAAATTATTAGTCCCTTTAAGCTATTTATTTTTTCGATAGTCTACAGAAGAAACCATCGTTATACAATAACTTGCCTAATTACTCTAACCTGCCTAGTTAACCTAATTAACCTAGTTAAGCCTTTAAATGTCACTTTAAGCTGTATAGAAGTGTCTTAAGAAATATCTAGTCAAATATTATTTACTGTCATCGTGGCAAAGATAAAAGAAATCTGTTATTAGAAAGGAGTTATTAAAACTATTAATGTTTAGAAATGTGTTGGGAAAAAAAAATCTCTCTGTAAAACAGAAATTGGGGGGGGGGGGGGGGATAAACAGGGGGGCTAATAATTCTGACTTCAACTGTATATAATTTGATAGTTTTTTTTTTTTTTAAAGACATCAGTTTTTGTACACTATATAGTGTACACTCACAGGTCACTTTATTTGATGCCTTGTTCAGCTGCTTTTTACACAAATAATAAATTAGTCAATCACAGGGCAAATTAGACATGCGGATTTGTTGAACTGCTGATGAACACAGATGACTGTTCATGTCAGATGGGCATAATGACCATTTTAGAAACTGTTGATCAAGGTGGATTTGTAGAGTTCATAGACAATAGTTTAAAAAAAACAGAACACATTCAGTATCCGGGTTTTTCATTCTAACGTGAAGTGAATCGTAAAAAAAAAAAATTCACAAATGTGAATTAGGTGCATTTCCATCCAGTGTGGCTGATTATATTATTGGTAGTCTATAACCAACAGTCAACAAGGCATCACCAGCAGAAACAGCTTGTTAGTGTAATGTTCGCTATGTCAGAGTTTTTAGGCAAATGTGTTTCCGTCTTCCATTATTCGCATTAAAAAGGATATAGTTCACCTAAAACTGACAATTATATCATCACTTAGTCACCGTTCACTTGGTGACTTTTTCTATTAAACACAAAAGAAGATATTTTGAAAAAAAGCTGAAAGCCTGTAACCATTGACCCCCTATGGTATATGTTTGTACTAGTATCAAAGTTCTTTTAAGGCAATAATTTTACTCAGCGGCAATCTTTGAAACACCCCTCGGGCAGCATGCTCGGCCATTCTGTCTGAATGGGGAACATTAATTTCTCCAAAACTGTTTGTCAAGCTTACGATTACATTACATATTTGGAATCACCAATAAAATTAAACAACTGTCTCATAAGTTTTGTTTCTAAACGTTTGAAACAAACAAAATCTGCATTTTGCAATCAAAAAGAACCGAGATCACGACACCAACCTCATTTATGGCTATTCTACACATTGTTTGCATCCAAAATCGCCTACTACTCAGTAGGTACTGCATTTGAATTTAAATGTACCACTCAGCCATTAGAAAAGTATGTTCTATGCAGTATGAATGAGAGTAGTATGAATGGAACCTGGACATACTACATCCGCCATTTTGTCATGATCACGTGACCTACCCACGTCAGTTGCGTTGCTTCACTCCCATTCATAAATTCTCTCACGGGGCATCATGGGATAGCGTAGCATGCATTGGATGCACACTTCAGAATCTCACCAGAAGTAGTAGGTCATCCAGGTACTTCTCGCATACTGTTTTTCAAATTCTATGAATTCAACCATACTACTCGGCTCACATACTGTTTTTAGCATACTATATAGTATGGAACTTGGATTGGATATGGATTTTGGATTATCATCCTCTAAATAAAGATCGCCAGATCGCACTAGTCTTCTGAAGTAATCCACAACTTGGTCTTAATGGTTAACTTTTTCCAGAAATAACAGAGACTCTTTGTTTACAAGTTTGTTGGTGTTTGAGTAGTTGCTTCACTCAAGATTTAAAATTGACTCACCCTCAAGACATCTTCTGTGTATGTGACTTTATTCTGTCTTTTGGTGGCAGCCTAATGCACGTTATAAGTGACTGAAGTATACAACATATGATGCATAATGTAAGACAGATAGATGCTGATGCTGTATTGTAAGAGTGATGTACTGTATAACATTATAAGTCAACTAGTTTTCTTGTTTGTCATCATCTTCTGAGGTAACCAAATTATGTGGTATGTGGTTTCCACGAGATGAGTCTATTCCCAGAGCTTCCGCTATAAATCATATGTCATATATGCCAGTCGTACATAACGTGCATTCTTCTGCCACCAGAAATCAGTAATTAGGGGTTAGAGCGCAACTATTATAATTATTATTTGGAGATTATAATAATAATAAAAAAATCTTTAATATTTTTGCTACAAAAACTCTGATGTGCTTCATAAGACATGCATTAACCCTCTGGCAGTGTATCAGTTATTTTGACTTGATTTATGCGCTTTTGGAGGCTCAATGCCACTGTACAACAATATTATAATGCATGGAAGAGCCAGGATAAAATTTTAAAACTACTCTGACTGAGCTCATCTGGCAGAAAAAAGCATAGACTGTAAAATATATGGACGGAGTATCTGTGACGTCACCCATAGGTTTCTGAAGAGCGCAAAAGAAGCCACAAGTAGGCGCGGCCAACCGTCGCCATTTTGTTCGCGCGTCATCGCACCCACGGCGGGATACCAAACAAGGGCAAAGAGGCGGAGAGTGGGCGGAGCTTGCTTAGACCTGGCAGACAGACTTTACTTTGGGAGAAATGCTTGATACTTTATAACCTGCGACTCGTTTGTGTTCTGACCACATGTGCTTGGCTGTACACTATATCAGTAAAGTGTTTAGACTTTCAAAAACACTGTTGTAATACATTGAGCCACTAAACATTGCTCTTATGACGTTTTTCTACAGGAGGAAAACACGAAATACTTCCAAACACTTCAGATATAGTCTGTGTTAGTAAATGCAAGACTATTGATAAAATCCAGCACAACACTGTATGATAACGCTTCAGATGACTGTTCAAGAGCCTACAGCTAATCAATCGGTCACATTCTGGAGTGCTTTACAGGTCTAAAGAAAAATATTAATGATAAATGATCTTAAATAAAACAAATACATTTATAGAGATGGTATACAATATATCTTTACTCACATGGGAAACGAGGCCACGTGAATGGTTTGTGAGCACAATTAAGTGCACACAGCATCCCATATCATCTGATAATTGTAAGAAATAAGTCCAAAAGGCAGCTGACTGTGTAAAGCCACATAAAACAGAACAAAAATACGATGAATATGTCGAGATCAGTGGCTAATCTGCCGGATTCAGCTGAGGTGAAGTGACGGCGACCAGCGAGACCTAGCTGTCACTCAAGTGGCCACGCCCTTAATTATGCAAACTTAATATAACCTAATATAAAGGAAATGGATGAGTTATAAAAAAATTCACCCCCCTCACAGTTGTCATGGAGGGTAATAATAGCTATATGAACCAAAATCGTTCTTTGTACAAGGCTGTAAACACCTTTATTTCTGCTGTAAAGTTGGCCATTCTAACAATGGGCTCAATTGCACTTTGCTCTATTATGGAGCCAGGACTAGCGGAATTTTGATGAATTGCAGTTTCAGTTACTTCCGTATTGGCCTCCCGAGGGAGAGCGGGAGGTTGCCGCTTGGAAAAAAGTCATATATACTGATGATGGCTTGAGGGTGAGTAAATGAAATTAAGACACGTGGCATATTCTTATTTTAGTCGCATTATTGCAGTTGATTTAAGGTTTTTACAGACATGTACAAACCTTAAATCAAACTATTATGATCATGTAGGACTTTTCACAGCATAATGCGACAGGATAGTCCATTTACAAAAGGCAGTTTGACACTGTATTCTCTGCACCTACAGAGTAAGTACAGGAACACAGATACCCTCATCTCTAAGGGCTCAAGTATACAGTGAATTCCTGAAAATTCATTACATCCCCCATCACCGGATACAATTGCACAAATGCGGTCCAGGAAATGTGAAAGTTTTCTTTCCATTCGGCATGCGGTATCAAATTCAATAATAAAAAAAAACTTATCCTATCAGTCCTCAACTAGTAGCTCAGGGTTTGTGGTGGGGGCATGAACGAAATGTTGCTAAATGAAAGTGAAACTGCAAACTGTTGAAAAATTAAACACTCAAAACTACATGAAACTTCAGGAGAAACGTTTGATAGTGTGGTGATGTAATGACGTTAATCGACACGTACTATAACATGTAAAACAGAACATGAAATGCGAGAAAACATTCTAAAAGCAACTCATATAAACACCTTAATCATATCATTGTCTTAGGGTTAGTAAAATAATTTGATTACTGATGTTTATGTAAATGTAGTCAATAACTTCATTTACAAATGGTCTCCACACAGTCACCAGATATCAATCCAACACAGCACCATTGGGATGTGTTGTAAATGGAAGATCCATAGTTGTGCAAAGGAGAAATCTCCAGCAACTACATAAAGTTATTATGTTCATAAGGACCAAAATGTCTGAAAAGTGTTTCCATCACCTTAATAAATGCTAAATCTCTAAATCTGCTAAATGACTAAATGTAAATGTAAAATAAATCAATGATCTAAAGCCCTAAAATCCATAATTGATCTTTTACTCACTCTGAAGTTGTTCCAAACTGTACGATCATCTTACTTGCACACAAAATAAGATATTTTAAAGAATATTAGTAACCAGACAGTTGAGGTTCCCAATGCTGCATGCCAAATCGCATACAATCCTGTCCTAGAATTAATTTAGAATTAGTATGTCCTAAATCATAGTATGTGGAGATGAGTATTTCCCAGGTAAAGTTGCCCAGATGATCTACTGTTCCACTCTGGTAGAAATTTGATGGCTCCTTGAATAGCTAATACATTCTGCGTTGGACCTAAATTCTATGAGAACTACAAACATGTTTAAAAAGTGTTAAACTACAGACATGGCGGATGTGCAAGACCAAGTATTAAGTGGTAAGGCTTTGGTAAAGTGAATGACTCTTGGTGAATGACTGTTAATTAATATCTAACCTACTGTAAAATATTTAAATAACTTGCTATTTGCATTATATTTTACCTGCGGCAACAATGTGAGCTTTTATAGAGGATGTGTTTGGCCATTAACGTCTAAATGCATAATTATCCAAACACCTGAAACGATTTCTCTTTATGAAAGACTCATGAATGGCACGAGCAACCTGCTGCTGCTCCTTTAATATGGTAGAAACTAAAAATGAAAATTGTGGATCAAATGTCTAGATGACTGACAGGGCATATAAATGAGCATCATAATGGTCTAACAGGGCACGTAACTATGCAACATAACGGTCTGTTAATAAGGAAGACATATGTGCCAAAGCTTGCATACTCTTTTGTTGCACATTCAAAAGTATCTTCACAAAAAAGTACATACTTTAATGACGTAGTATAAGCAGAATAACCGGGATGCAGCACATCATTCTGGTTACCAACTTTCTTGAAAATATCAACTTTTGTGTTCATCATTAGAAACAAAACAAAACTAATAATGTGCTGTAAACAATCTTCAGACATTTTGGTCCATATGAACATAACATCATCATGTAGTTGGAGGCGATTTGTCCTTTGCACATCTATGGATCTTCTATTTAAACACATTCCAAAGGTGTTGTGTTGGATTGAGATGTTTACCTCATTTTTGTATAGTAGCTGCTCACAGAGTATGAAGGACAAAATAGCATGTTTATGTAGTAAAATAAGTGTAGTTGCTCTCCCAAACACACATTCAAACAAACATAACTATATCCTACCTCATAAACAGTGTAGGCATTGAAGGCCACCATAAAGAAGTTATAGGCAATCATGGCTGTGTTGAGCCGGAAAGGTTTCCGACTGGCCATGTATCGTGGTCCCACATACAAAACGGAGAAGACATATCCCAGCAAGATGAACGTCATGAGAATGGGACTCTGCATCAGCGGATAATCCCGTACTCTGGCATCTGAGCAAATTACACATCAACTGATCAATTAAATCATACAAGGCAATATTAAATCTTTCTATAGTCCTGTACCTGTATCAAAATAATATGTAAACTCTTCAAAAGTTCTAATGTGCATAACAGGTCAAATAAATCAATCGGATTGGTGTTTAATTTAAAAAGCAGGAGCTCTTACCTGTTCTTTTCAAGAGATAGCCGTGGAACCTCAAGATGTTTGAAAGCACCTCTTGAAACATCTTGTCGTTGTTTCTTTAGACAGTCAATAATCTGGAGGACATAAGAAGGCAAATGTGTTAAAACAAAAGGAGAAAACAAAGATCCGGCTGGTCAGAGCGATATGGCATTATCAGGACAGTAGAGACTGAGTCAACAATGAAAGCACAGCAAAAGCAAACAGGAAACAGCTGGCCAAGCGAACACCATATAAAGCTGCGCCTCAGATGTTATCAAAGACAAACTATTACTATTATGCTCTTAAAGAGATAGAAAATCTGTCAATCGGTTGGTAACATTATGGGAAAATAAGGCACAGAATGTACAATCTGAAGTTTTTGTACTACTTCTTCCCTGGGTTTTCAACAATACATGTGTAGTTGGTACATGCCGATTTTTGTCATTTATTTTGAAATCATAATATGAATGTACAGTTGAAGTAAGAATTATTAGAGCCCCTTAATTATTAGCCCCCTTTTTATTTTTTTATCGAAGAGAAGATTTTTTTCAACACTTTTCTAAACATAATAGTTTTAATAACTCATTTCTAATAACTGAATTATTTGATCTTTGCCATGATGACAGTACATAATATTTGACTAGATATTTTTTAAGACACTTCTACACAGCTTAAAGTGACATTTAAAGGCTTAACTAGGTTAATTAGGTTAACTAGGCAGGTTAGAGTATTTAAGCAAGTTATTGTATAACGAAGGTTTGTTCTGTAGACTATCAAAAAAAAAAAAAATAGCTTAAAGGGGCTAATAATTTTGACCCTAAAATAATTATTAAAAAATATAAAACTGATTATATTCCTTGCTCTGTTAAACATCATTAGGGAAATATTTAAAAAAGAAAAAAATCAAAGGGGGGCTAATAATTCTGATCAAAAATTTGCCTTTAACAGTGGATTTTACTAAATTAAATAATATTTATGATTAATTCCCACTGCGCAAGACACATCCAAACGACATCTATTATCTATATGCATGTCCATTAAACGTTTAATATTTAGTGGGTTATTTTGGGGTCAGAAATGAAACAAAGTTTTTGGGGTCCACATCACATTACATTTAATGACTAAATACATAAAATACATCAGAGACATTTAAGCGAATTGCCTATTTTACTATTTGACATAAGGAAACGAACATGTCAAAATGTATCAAACTGTCTTTCAGCGTGATCATCTATACTTTGATTTTATCATTACATTTAAATAAATACATAAATTATTAAATCAATAAACATAAACATTTTGTTTATTGGCATGTTAAAATAAGTGTAATATTCATCAGTTTAAGTCCTGAAGGTACACATGCACTATAACCCTTTAATCCCCTTGTTAAGTGTGTCGCCATGCGAAGCGGCTTCCGGGTTCAAGCGCTATATCAAGCTGTATAGGGAGACTCATCAAATGGTAATAATAAACATTTACAAAGAGATGACCAAGTCCTGAGGCTGTTCTGTACGCCATGATTTTATATAAAATTCACTTTAATGTGTAATATGACTAAAAATAAACAAATATCTTCTCAATTTAAATGAGTAGCGGTTTGGACCCGGAAACAGTATTCCATACATCACGACTAACAAGCGGATAAAGTCTATTAATATGCCACCATAGAAAATAATTCACCTGACAACTGTTTGGTATTTAAATTACTGTAACACTGAAAGATATTTCAACGTGTGGCTCCTATAAATCACTGAAAAAAATATGATTTTGTATGAATGTATTAGTTATTTTGTTTAAAACCCTTTAACTTAAATATTACTAATAAACCAGTCTCTTACATAAAGTTATACAATCTGCATTCATATACAAGCATTACTACAAAAAAAATCAATGTGTAACAGCATTGTCGTCAACTTTCCAATCAAACTTAATGTCAACTGCCCATGAAAAACTGTTGGAAAAGATAAAATAGGACAATGTACTGATTCTCAGGAAAAACCAGAGGATTGACCACCATCTTTCTTGCTTTGTGTGCCAATGTTGCGCAATTTTGAAAACTAAAAGCATAATAAATGTACACAAAATTATTATGAACCTGTAAAATCCATGGATTGTTTCCTTCCACAAAAAGGTCCTTTGGGGAAAGTTCTTCCTCAATATTAAACTTTTATTATTTTAAGAACCGTTTCCTGAAATGTTCTTTATTAAACTTTGTCATTGTTGGAAAAAATCCATTTAAAAAAATTGTTTAAGATTTGATTTGATTTATTTCGCACATAAAAATCATACATAAAACAATGTTAAACAAAACTCATTTCAGCATGGTCGAAATGGAGCGGGATAAAGCATAAGCTTATTATTTTTCCCACCCCATCACCACACACATATCATTCGTCTATTACTTCAACTTATTTCTTCTTATTTGTTCTTTTTACATGAGACACATGAGATTTACATGATGAGACATATTTTATTATTTTGGCATCTTTAACGTATTATATATTTCATTCCATTTGTACATTTACATTTCATAACATAGACCCAAAAATACATAGTATTGCAAACAGCCATTCATTGAAATTTCATCATACCTTTATCGTTTTATTCTTTTACAATCACCTCTATTAATCATTATATTTGTTTAATAATATATTTATACAACTTTTTAAATTGATTAATTTCCCGAAATTGTTTGAGAATCTGTTCTATTTTGTTCTATTTCTGTTATAATTTTTACAGCAGTGCCAAAGAAGAACCATTTTGGGTTCCTTAAAGAACCTCTCAGAGAACAGATTTTAAAAGAACCATTTTTTTAAATAAAGCTAAAACCAGATGCTTCATTTTTAAGAGTTTTAAAGTTTTAAAAGAATCTTTTCCATGAAAGGCACCATGGCCAAACATAAATATTTGTTCATGGGATTACTGCAAACCCCCCTTAATTTTTAAATCTTTATTTTAAGAATATTATAAGTGCTAATAATTCATAGTTTTCACAAAAACATAAAATCTTCAGTATAGTATAAACTCTAAATTCATTACATACGATGTGAAAACATACAAAAAAAAAAAAAACCACTGTGAGATAATGCACATAGTAATGATGGAGCTGATGTCATATCTACTACCTGAACACCAATGAATGACTAATTTAAGTCAATAGAGCAGAGCCAGTCCAACTGGTGAGGTGGAGAAAAGCAGATATCTTTCCTGTCCCTGAATCAGATTAACTCACTTGATAGAAACTGCTAATGACAACATTACAAAACTGAATCACAAACAGTCAATCCAACAACCAAGGCAAACAATCACAAACAGCTGCGGTGGTAAAAACAACGAAATCCTGGCAGACATGAAGACGGGCTATGAACTCAACATGTGTCTCATCACATTTCCAAGTCACACAAGCCAAAAACAGACAGACAAACTGGAGACTCTACAGGAGATTCTACAAGATCCCAATTCCCAGTCAAAAGTGTATTTTGAGCTTACCTGTTTGTCTTTCTGTTGCTCAAGTCACTCCAGAAAAAAAATAAAAAATAAATAAATAAATATAAAAAACAAAAGTAAACTAGAACTGCCCCACGGGGGCAAATAAACAGATGTTAGACCCAGGGAAACAATATCTGAACTTTTGCTCTTGCTAATGTGCCGTGTCTCTCTCTCAGTGGCACTACAGTGTTCAGCCGTGTCAGAATGAGCAGGAATGTATTCCAGTGGGAGTTCTGCCAGTGCAGTGACAGGCCGCGCTCAGAGTCACTCCCGCCCAATATAAACCTGAGCAGTAGCTCATTCTAAAGAGACAACACCAAAGAGACAACACCCGCTGGTTTCGGGATCGCAACCTGCATTCATCGGACAGGCCCCACCCACTGAAACTCAACCATTGGCTCTCCAGAGTGAGGATGTTCAGTGATTGGCTCTGATGCTGGTGAGGTTTTTATTATGCAGTGGAAGTAGGCGAAGGACTGTTCCACAATGAAAAGTCTTTTGTTTTCCTTGGGTCACAAATATGGGCCTATCCAATAAGAGTGAGACTTTTTTTACAATTACTTTTCATATGTTGAATTTCTGTGTGTGTATTAATGCTTATGTGTGTATAAGTATTATAAATAAATATAATATATATATCATATTTTTCAAGTGCTGTTCAAATGGTATAAAAAAAGTATTCCCTATATATTTTATAATAAAGAAATGTTTCTTTTAGTTTAGCTGGAGTAAGAGCAGTTTTTTAATATTTCAATATAAATAGCCCCCTTTATAAATAAATAAATAAATAAATAAATGAATAAAAGAATAAATAAACAAACAAATGAAAAAATAAATAAATAAATAAAATAAATGCTAAAGAACAGAATATATGTAGAGGGGTAGGACAATGAAATTGAAATAGCACCCAAATTAGCATGCAAGGTATTCTTCGTTGATTGCTAATGAAACCTTCATACTCTGTTCTTACTGGTGGACTGTGCAGAATAATAGCACAGTTTTGTTTAAAATATTGCAATACACACAACATTATGGGTGACATGTCATAATTCAAAAGACAACAAATTGTTGGAATGAGTCTTGCTGGCATATCTTCAACCAAGACAGCAAGCCTTTGTGATGTATCAAGAGCCACCATCAAGAGTATCCAGAGTAATGTCAGCATACCACATAGCAGCACACACTAAATCAAACTGACTGCTAACTCAGATTGTATTAAAAAGATATAAAACCACAGCTGCCCAACTCAAAGCTGAAATAAATGTGCACCTCAACTCTCTCCTGTTTCCATTAAAACTGTTTGTTGGGAACTCTACTGGGTCAATATACAGGGCTGGGCTGCAATAACCAAACCTTTGGTTACTCCTGCCATGGCCAAATGTCAGTTTCAATGGTGCCAGCAGTGAAAATCTTGGACTGTGAACAATGTGAAACCTGTATTGTTCTCTGATTCAACCTTCACGTCTTTCCAACATATGGAAATGTGTTGACACGGAGAAGCCCCAACGAAGCATACCACCAAGACTGATGCATGTCCAGAGTGAAAGATGGGGGTGGATCAGTGATGGTTTGGGCTGCAATATCATAGCATTCCCTAGGCCCAATACTTGTGCATCACTGCCAAGGACCACTCAACCATTTTGGAAGACCATGTTTTTGGAGATGATAATGCACCAATACCACAAGACTGGTGACAGAGTGGTATGTTGAACATGAAAGTGATCTCTCATGACCTGCACAGTCACCAGAACTAAATATTATTGAGCTTCTTTGGCGTGTTTTGGAGGACTGCATCAGGAAACGTTTTCCTCCATCAGCATCACATACAGTGCATCCGAGAAGTATTCAAGGTGCTTTACTATTTCCACATTTTCTCTATGTTACAGCCTTATTCCAAAATTGATTAAATTAATGTATTTCCTCAAAATTCTACACACAATACCCCATAATGACCATGTGCAATCAGATTTTTTGAAATTGTTGCAAATTTATTAAAAAGAAAAAAACTGAAAAATCACATGTACAGAAGTATTCACAGCCTTTGCCGTGAAGCTCTAAATTCCACTGATCATTCTTGAGATGTTTCAGCAGCTTAACTGGAGTTCACCTGTGGTCAATTCAGTTGATTGGACATGATTTGAAAAGGCATACCCCTGTCTATATAAGGTCCCAGGGTTGACAGTGCATGTCAAAGCACAAACCAAGCATAAAGACAAAGGAATTGTCTGTAGACCTCAGAGACAGGATTGTCCCGAGGCACAAGGCTGGGGTAGGTTACAGAAAAATTTCTGCTGCTCTGAAAGTTCCAATCAGGCCTGTATGGTAGAGTGACCAGAGGGAAGCCACTCCCGGCCTAGAATTTGCCAAAAGGCATCTGAAGGACTCTCAGACCATAAGAAACAAAATTCTCTGGTCTGATGAGACTAAAATTAAACTCTTTGGACAATGCCAGGCGTTATGTTCAGAGAAAACCTGGCACCACTCCTCACTAGGCTAATACCCTCCCTACAGTAAAGCATGGTGGTGGCAGCATCATGCTGTGAGGATGTTTTTCAGCAGAAGGAACTGGAAGACTAGTCAAGAGGGAAAGATGAATGCAGAATCCTGAATGAAAACCTGCTTCAGAGTGCTCTTGACCTCAGACTGTGGTGACTGTTCATCTTTCAGCAAGACAATGACCCAAAGCACACCACCAAAATATCAATGGAGTGGCTTCAAAACAACTCAGTGAATGTCCTTTAGTGTCCCAGCCAGAGCCCAGACCTAAATCCTATTGAACATCTCTGGAGAGATCTGAAAATGGCTGTACACCGTCGCTTCCCATCCAACCTGATAGAGATTGAGAGGTACTGCAAAGAGGAATGGGCAAAAATTCCCAAAGACAGGTGTGCCAAGCTTGTGGCATCATATTTAAAAAGACCTGAGGCTGTTTATTTTCACATTGTCATTATGGGGTATTGTGTGTAGAATATAAAACATAAAAATTTCTCTCAAAATTCCTTTGACATAAGTATGTATATATATGTATATATGTATATATATATGTATATATATATATATATATATATATATATATATATATATATATATATATATATATATATATATATATATATATATACACACGGAAATACATGTGCCTGTATATTTAATGCTCCTTATTTGCTGCAGCATAGGTGTAAAGCAGATCAGTGTCATGTTGGTACTTAGTTTTACTTAAAATTATTAGAATATTATTATATTATTTTATGTATATAATTATGTATGTATTATAATATTTTGAAATAGCAATTTTTATAGATCTATTATAATATAATATATTATATAATGTCATATAAATTATGTAATATTATTTCAGTTTTGTTTTCAATAATGCAAAACAAATGATTTATACTGTTCTAGTAGCACATTTTACAAAAGAATACCATTAGCATAAAATAAAATTAAACAAGATTGTTCTAGTAATAATAAAATTTATCTAATAATAGTAATAATAAAAGTTTTTCTTCTATAAATTCATCTTTATTTCAATGAGTTACTTCTAAGAAAAAAAAAAAAATCAAAGTACTTAAATTTAATTATTTTGACTAATGGTTGTATTTCTTAAATCATTTTTAATCATTTTAGTTAAAAAATAACCACACTAAAGCAAAAATCCCAACAGCCAGCTTAAATCCTGACAGCAGCAGTGCCAGATGTGTATATGCGTAAATGAGCACGCTCTCCATCTCTGAGCACCATGTGGGACAGAGCATTGAGTTTCACTGCATTCCCGTAGCACTGGTCTGACCCGTTCCTCAGACGTTGAGGACAGGGTGTGGGATCCGTCAAACTGACGCAGTCCGGGAGGAGGTGAAGAATGACAAAAATCCTCACATGAGTGGGAGTCTATACGCTCAAGACACAAAAGCAGATTGATAGCCAACACACTGAGTGCTGAGCCACAACCCACAAAAGAATAAAAAAGAAAGTAATCAATCACATTTCCCATCTAGAAACACATAAATGTACACCAGGTTATCTTATCATAATTTTTTATGACTGTGTGTAAATGCTCTTTGTTGCTTAGCAAGTCATTTCCATTATGGTAAATTCCACATGTCCTGATAAGGTTATGAACGGTTTTCTGGACTTCCCGTGGAAGTGATGAGAAATGACAGATAAACAGTCATTTACACCTATCAGAATATTTAGAGAACTTTCCAGAACTTTCTCCACTCTTGTGTATTAAAACAGAATAGACATAACAGTTTTGGTGACCCATTGAGTTGACTTGCTGAGAACACAAAAGGTACCAAAAAATTCTAGTTATTTAATTTGCAAGCTAGTCATTGTTGAAATTACAGTATTAAAAACAATTACAAGCTAGTCTGGATAGTCTTCAGGAAAGAATATGTGATTAGGAACAAAAATATGTGTAGCATGTGTAATATATTTATGTGATATATGTAATATGAATCATCAATATTGATATACTTAATATAAAAAAAATTACTGCAAAGGGACAGTCATATTTGCTTTTTTCCATCTTTGCATTTAAGGATCAAAGAAAGTTCCTCAACGGTCTTTTTTTTTTAAAACTAAAGTCATTACTTCCTTTTTTTCCTCAAATTTGCATCATTTTTATTTTTTTTGCTGCAGTTAAGTGCTTCAGAATCAGTGCTTTCAATGAAATAATATTTACTTAAGTTACTTCGATACAATTTGGGCATAATAAATAACTTAATAATTAATTATATTCAAATACTTATATCTAAATGATTTTTTAAAAACTTGACCCATGCCCGAGCATGAAAGTCCAATTGCTGCGCATTGTGACGTGCAAGTACATATTATTTGAGAGGAGCGCAGGTATGCAAGGCTGTGCCGGACTGTACTCGTGCCCTTGGTGGAAGTATATATCATAATAATATATTAAGTATAAATTCTAATAAAATAAGTAAAATTCTGCCTTAAAGCGGGGTCACATGACTTCACACACAGTAGGGAATTTAATTTAAAAAATTGACGTAAAAGAATGCGATCGAAAAGTAATCGAAATTGACATTCAAAATCTATAATCGAATAGTCGCCCAGCCCTACTTTGTATTAAGATGCAGTTTAGTCTTATAATCTAATGTTGTGAGATAAGATTGTAAAATTTTACATTCTGTGGGATTGAGTTAGATTTAGGACTGGTAAAGGAACTTGTGCTTATGACATTTTTTCACGCTCAACCCAAAGTTTAATGGTGCGTGTCCACCAGAGTGTTCAAAACTATCCTTTTCTTTTAAATGCTCAACGGACTAGCGGTCAGCAGCTCACAATGCTGCTGCCTTTTAAGAACAAGGACGCTTCTATTGACAACAACAGCAAACAAACAAACAGCAAAACATGCTCAGCTCAAGAAAAAAAAATTTTTTTGGATGCCAACATCCACCTCCGGAGGATACGCACCTACGTAGGACCTACGCAATTTGGGCATAATAAATAACTTAATAATTAATTATATTCAAATACTTATATCTAAATGATTTTTTTTTAAACTTGACCCATGCCCGAGCATGAAAGTCCAACTGCTGCGTTCACACCAGACGCGGAAGAAGCATCAAATGTGAGTGATTAACATGTTAAGTCAATGCAAAGATGCAAATAGACATCGTGCGGAGCGAAAGTGGCAGCACAAATGACACGATTCGCGCGAATGAAGCAGCGCGATTTAAGTGTTTTGCATGATTGACACGATTAAGCCGTGTATCGCACAAATCGCTCGAATTGGAAAATCTGAACTTCATCTGACATTTACGCCGCGTTAACCAATCAGGAGCTTAAATCATATTTCATGAAAAGAAAAAAGAACCGTCATTCTTGATTTCACTGTGACTTTAAATTATGTGACTTTTAATGGTGGGATTCTAGCTGAAGGGTTTTGAAAAAGTGTCCTAAAGACTTTTTTTCAAGACTTTTTTATGGAGCTAAGGAGGAACAATGAACTAACCAAATTCAATAAATGGCAAAAAATACAATTACTGCAGCTTCCTAAAAATTAGCAGCCACGTGTGAAGCATCAGCAGACAGGATGTAGTTTGAGTCAGCAAGATTCATATCTGTAGCACCTAAGGGGAGGATTGCTGGCAGATATCCCTAGTTAATCTAAGATTTCATGCTGATAATTAACCAAGATTAGAGCTCTAATCACTATAATAATACAGCATATGTTTATATTCTAACATACATTTATATTATTACATAAAACTATATTATTCGATAATATATGCCGTAGACGACTATTTTAATGAAACCCAGACTGCATGGAATATATTAAAACTGCAATACTGCAAAATATTTTATCCATTTTATTAATAATTACGGTTAAAGCTGAAATTTCAGAGTCTTCAGGGTTACAGGATCCTTTAGAAATCATTTGAAATCACGCTTATTTGTGTTAATTGGGATTATCTGAAAATCTGAAACTGGATGTGTACAGTGGTCAGAAGATTGATCAAGTAACATGGCTTTCCAAGATGTGCTTTTCGTGATTATCGGCAGTCACACTCCCAGGCCCTCATGGAACATTCCTTACTGTTATAATCACCATATTCTTCACACCTCATATACGTGTACAACTTTCCCTCATGCCCTTCCGCCCAACACCTCGCTAAACTAGGTAAACGTGACTAAGATGTTCAGCCTTCATGATGACATTGAATGCTGACCATTTCCTTTCTCAGTACTACTCGCACATCTCAGCAGACAGTAACCCAACATTATCAAGACCAGCCACAGCAATTCAGACTTCAGGGTCCTTTTTTGGCATTATATTAGGGCTAGGCAATTTGGCCTAAAATCAAAAGCTCGATTAATTGAACATTTTAACTCAATTACGATTAACGAATAATTATTTTATTCATTTATATTATGTTTTTGCCCACATAGTTCATTAATAAGTTTTGTACAGTAAATATACTCACATATTAAAAGTGAGAGATTTTTGAATGTAGGGTGGATTACTTGATTTTAAAATTGAAGTAATCACACACACACACTATCTACTATCTATGATTATTTAATGAACGCCAACGTTGAACAACTGAAATTAGAACACACATTGCCTAAAACGTGGCTCTCTGCGCCACCTAACATCGTCACCGCTACCAAACCGACCAATCACACAGCTTGCGCTATGCGTCATTGTGACGTGTAAGTACATATTATTTGAGAGGAGCGCAGGTATGCAAGGCTGTGCCGGACTGTACTCGTGCCCTTGGTGGAAGTATATATCATAATAATATATTAAGTATAAATTATAATAAAATAAGTATAATTCTGCCTTAAAGCGGGGTCACATGACTACACACACAGTAGGGAATTTAATTGAAAAAAATTGACGTAAAAGAATGCGATCGAAAAGTAATCGAAATTGACATTCAAAATCTATAATCGAATAGTCGCCCAGCCCTACTTTGTATTAAGATGCAGTTTAGTCTTATAATCTAATGTTGTGAGATAAGATTGTAAAATTTTACATTCTGTGGGATTGAGTTAGATTTAGGACTGGTAAAGGAACTTGTGCTTATGACATTTTTTCACGCTCAACCCAAAGTTTAATGGTGCGTGTCCACCAAAGTGTTCAAAACTATCCTTTTCTTTTAAATGCTCAACGGACTAGCGGTCAGCAGCTCACAATGCTGCTGCCTTTTAAGAACAAGGACGCTTCTATTGACAACAACAGCAACCAAACAAACAGGAAAACATGCTCAGCTCAAGAAAAAAAAATGTTTGGATGCCAACATCCACCTACGGAGGATACGTACCTACGTAGGACCTACACCCTAAAGGCCAGCTGTATATGAGCGTCTGTCAGGCTAGTTTGTTTAATATCTTCCACAAATCGCCTCTTGTCAGGCTAATGTTGGTGGAGGTATACTTGATTCAGCATGTAGAATTGTGTTCACAGCTTTTTGTGAGGCAACAGACAGTTTTCATCATAACTAATTCTTTGACATCGACTTGGTCTGTCCCAGGCTTGCATTCCTATCTGGCCAAAGTGCTTAAACAACATGGCCCATAAAGCTTTGCATTAATCCATAATAATAAGAAATTGTTGTCAGCGAATTGACCCATAGCTAAGCATGAGACGACAACCATTATCAAGGTATACCGCGGTTTGGAGAAGTCAAAGTTTTAAAACCGCCAAAAATTGTTATACTGTTCCTACTAGATATGTGAGATTCTTTTTTAAGGTTTTTTTTGTTTGTTTTTGTTTTTTAGGACAACAGTATCTTCAGCATAAAAATATTTTAAATTGTAAAGAAATCTGTGTTTTTGAAACTAATGAAGACAGCTGAAGTCAACGATTTATTTGAATTATTTAGCCTGACATGTTCAAGCTGCGGTCACACCAGACTTTGTGTGTGCGAAATTCTGTCGTACGGCGCTGCGAAAAGGGGCGGGAATAAACAAGATGATTAGACATTAAAAAAGCGAGCGATTGCTCCATGTTTTAAATTTCTGTCCAGAGAGGTCCTGTTTTGATCCTCAATCAGATTAATCCAAACTCACTATAAGTAGCCTAACTAGAACCACTCCCTTTCCGAAGAAACCCCCCCATCCACCCCTTCTCCTTCCTTCCTATTTTACCACGGGGAGCTCTCGAGAACCACCTGATCTCGTACTCCCCTAACATGCTCTATTGACCAGGCGGGAGCCCTGGGCTCAACTATCTCCGAGCTCAGGGTTCTCTCCCGGGACAGCATGCCAAACCTGCTAATATTTGTCAAACAATATCTAAGTGTGAACTCTTGAAATATCTTAAATGTTTCTCAAAATAAAATGTATTGGTTTCAATGGGGGGGGGGGGGGGGGGGGATGGTGCACCCCCACTGCAGAATATATTCCAATAGATCTAACATTATAAATTCTTTCCAATGATATTAAGCTATCTGATCATTTTTTTTTTTATATCGCAATAGATATCGCAAAACAAAAAAAACATTAGAATGGTAGATTTTTCAAATATCGTGCAGCCTTAAAGCAGACATTTTCACATAGGAAATGAAGTTTTTGTATTATATGGCTAGTTTTGTTACCAAAAAAACAGGCAATGCTGTCTGGTTTCACTCAGGAACAAAATAAATCCACCTTTGAACCCTTGAGCTTGAGTTTACTCCCTCTAAGCAAAGAGAGAGTTGACATTTATGATGAACTGATTATTATCTACATCAACTGATATGAAAAATTGTAAAATGATTTTACTTGGCCATGCTGTTTAAGAATGAGGCCAGTAGGCTTACAGTAGAGGGTCTATAGTGCACATTTGGTCGCATAAACAATTACAATACAAAAATCACATTTTAAATGCATTTGCAATTACCTCTAGACTGAGCCGAAAAAAAAAATGAATGAATGAATGAACAGGCAGTTGAAAGTTGACAACATCAGACTGTTTCAGACTCAGTTAACACCGGTATTAGCATCACCCATTCTAAAAAGTTAAACAGAAATCCATCTTTTTTTGTTTACACTAATGCATTTTCGTTTTAAAATGCATGCGTTTTGCTATGGTTACGCCTTCTATCCACACTACCCCTTTCAGTTTTTGAGCCCTGAAAACGGATAGTTTTGGAAACGCTTAAGAGGCTGTTTTCGTTTTTAAAAGCTGCTGCTCCATGTCAGTGTGGATGGGGAAAAACGGAGACATCTGAAAACAGAGCTTTTTAATTTGATTGGGTCTTTTTCTCAACAGTGCAAAAAGTTCAGTCCTGCATCTTTTCCTTTTAACTCCCGAGGACACGTCGGGTAAATCTTCAAAGGAAACAGTGTAGGCTACTTTATAACGTCATTCACACTTTGAACAATAAAATGAAAGCATGAGACACCAAAAATATTATATATTAATATATATAATAATAATAATAATATATATTTTTATACATTTATATGCCTGTCATCTTCACTGTATGCATATTTACAACAAAATGGAGCCTACAACATAACTGCCTCCTTTCATTTTCTTCGAAAAATATGAAACATACCCTGTCTCTTTTGCTGAATATCAGTTTTAATAATCAATAATGGCCATTATAAAAGTATAATGTACAATAAGTTTATTCATTAAAGGAAATAAAGGCAAGCAATCAGTCAATATGCAGAATCAGTGTACGTGGTTATATAAATTAATATATCAACTTATCTTTGCGCTCAGCCAAAACAAAGTCGGGGAATAAGCCATTAGATAAAGACAACAAGATAAAATATCACGTTTGACACACATAGTGAGATTAGATTCAACGATAGATTCCTGATGAACCGTCCGATGTGCACAGCTCTCACCTGGGGTTTTGTGCTCAAAGCACCCGCTGAATGCCTGGAGCTCAGACATGCGCATACGCTGCAGCGCATGCCAGAGTGTGTGTGGGGTCTTGTGACGTAAGTTTTCAGCAGTGTAGTGTGGCTAGAGAGCCGTTCAGAAATGCCAGTGGACGTGGATCATTTTCGGGGCTCATTAGTTGATCTGTTTTAAAATTAAAACATATCAGTGTAAACGGGGCCTTATAAAGGGAGAGTTTACCCAAAAATGAAAATTTCCTCACTATTAATTCACAATAAAGTGGTTTAAAACTTATATGATTTTTTTCTGAAACAAGATAATCTGAAGAAACTTGAAAAAGCAGTCATTATCATCTAAAGAAGAAACAAAAAATACTACGGAAGTCAATAGCTGCTTTTCCAACTTTCTTATCTTTTGTGTTTAATAGGCTGTTTTCACATGACACCATTGATGACGCACAAAATTTAGATGGAGAGCAGGAAGTGATTCTTCTAAATGAATCGCTATCAGAACTAAAAATGTTTCGGTTTTATGTTAAAAGTAAGAAATGCCCAACAGCTTTTATTGTTCCAAACGTTTTTGCTCATAAAAGGGGGTGGGTTCAAGGAACTGGCTGAAAAATGTATAAACATGGCATGTATTAACATGCCGTGTAAAAACATTTTTTCAATACATCCATGTGTACAAATTTTTTTGAACCCAATAATTCGTTTGACAGCACCAATAAAGATTATAGACAGGCCTAGCTATGTGTATAAATATGTTAATGTGTTATATAAAATTCAGATAAAAAACCAACACACTTATACAAAATCCAGAAGCATATAAATAATGTAACCTGAAATGTAAATCGCTGCAATGAAATTTCCATCTTGTTTTGCAATAATCCAAGTCTTTACTGCCATTTAGGCAGAATAAACAACCAAATTAACAGAGATGCGCAACAGGTGAATGTTGGTTGATGGTTAAGTTCATCGACAGAACAAAAAAGAAATGCAACCCTTGCAAAAAAACTAGATGGTTATTATTGCGGAGCACTTTTCACCCTTACAAAAATAAATAATTAATAATGTAGATTAGACTATGCGTCCACACTTTTGTATGCTTTTATCTGTTGTTTCGTGATGTCTGGTAGATCCGCATGGGGAAAAACTATAGTAATTTATAACATACATGTTTTTGAACCCCATGGTAAAGTGTATAATGTGTACAACTCTTTGTTAATGAATGCTACAGAATACCACAGCAACAATATAATTACGTTTAATTCAAGTAATTATATATAGCATCCTTCCAAACACTACAGAATTTTTTCATGTAACGTAATTGCTTAATCAGTATATATTGCCTTGATGACAGGCAAATATATTTTAGTTCAGTGGAAAACTCAGCCCTCTTCATGATATAAGAATCATGCCCAACATATGTGGTTATTTTGTATTTATATCTCCTTTGAAATATGGTATAAAAAAAATAAATAAAAAAATTTGCAAAAACATGGACTTTCCTCTATGTCTCCCATTAAGTTTTTTTTTTACTTCCTGCCCTCCATCTGAATTTAGCGTGTCACGAGAACCCTGTAATTGCAAAAAATGAGTATAAGATGACAGAAAATTATAAAACCATCTTCGGGTGAACCATCCCTTTAATGCCATATGCAAAACGGCTTTAGTTAGAGCAAATCACGTGTATTGAAGAACAGTACTGTTATCCAGGAAAAAAAGGACAACAACATAGAGAAAACTACAGCAATCCTCCAAATGAAGAACGACCCGAACAACTAATGACCTGTGCGAGTCTGAGAGGAGAGCACTATTGGTCAAACGTGATTCAGTTTAAAGAATCAGCTGTCTTCCATTGCTCTCATTACTCTACCAAACAAAAATTGCTTCTCACTTTCAGCCCTTGTGACTTTAAATTAAATTAATGTCACTTCGAATTTGGTTTAAATGGACACATTTTTTTCATGACTCAACCTGATGACTAGAGCTGAATGGATGCCATCTATAAGAACCGCTCTAAATTGCTGGTGGGAGACTTTCAGAAACAGAGTCTGCATTGATATGACAATACAGACACGTAAGCAGATTCTCAATGGAAAATTTAATTCAGGTCCAGACTGGCTCAAATAAGGACGATTTTAGCGAATAGTCTTGTGAGCAAGAAAAAAATATCAAAAACAGTGAAACTATTATTAAAGTCGCCATGAAATCAAATGTACTCTTCTTATTTTTATAGGTATTTAGTAGTTCTTGTTATAAACAATGTTTCTGTGCACTTCATTATTTTGTAATAAATAATTTGCTCTCATAGACTTTTACAAAGTCCCTTTAAGGCAAGTCATTTCACTCGTCGGCCATCTTTGAAATGCCTCTCGGCCAGTATGCTTGGGCATTCTGTCTGAATGGGGAATCATTCAATTTCTCCAAAACTGTGTGCCAAGCTTACAATTACATTACATATTTGGAATCACCAATAAAATTAAACAACTGTGTCATAAGTTCCATTTCTAAATGGTTGAATCAAGCAAAATCAGCTTTTTCTCAGGTTGCCCGAGCAAATGAGCATGCGCATTCGAAAGAAACAAGATCACGACACCAACCTCATTTATATATTACACATTATCATTATTATCTGGATATTGCTTCGTCTAATTGTGCTGGTCTTCTGAAGTAATTCACAACTTCTTGATGGCGAATGTCCTCCAAAAATAATAGCGACTCTTTGTTTACAAGTTTGAGGGCATTCAATCGCTGCGGTCATGTGATGTGCGTTTGACAGGACAGATTGTAACTCACGCTCATTTCATACACATTAAAAAATATATATTTTTTCAAGTATAGTTAATTTCAAGCTTTATTTGTTTATACATTTCTTATGTCTGTGAAGCAAATATTCGCTGAGATTCCAGTGTTTGACCACAAAACCTGTCGCAAATCACACGTCTGGTCTGAGCGTTTCCCCCAAAGAAACGTCAGTCTATAGCAATCGATGATTGGCTCCTGTTCTGGTAGGCGGGGCTTCATTCGCCATATTGACTGTTACACTTTCCCCCATTCAAAACTTTGTCTTTGTGTTCTATAGTCTTTGACTTTAATCAAATATCATAACCTTCCCTCTTCCTTCAAAAGCCCTCGAAATTCTTCACTTCCTGTTGGAATTCCTTTAGGGCGGGGCTATAAGTGTGGGTCTTGTTTCTGCTCTGAATTCAATCATCTGTCAATCTTTTTTCATTTTGTTAACTATTCCTGTCTTTCAACAATCCAGTCGGGTCTCAAAGAATGAAATCATGCACGGTCCTACACTTTTTTCTAATTTCAGGACTGTTTTAAGTGGATGTACATTATAACAGCGGAAAACAAATTCAATTTCATATGACCTTAAGACCGTCTCTTTCAATTGTTGGTTTTAGGGTGCCCTTGTGAAAAACAAGTGTGTTAAAGTGCGAGCGTGCGTATAAGAAAAACAAAAAATTAAAAATGAGATAACCATGTGACATTAATTGTTTGTGTGAACTTTGTATACAGAAACAGTTTGGGGATTTTTTTTTGCACAACCAAGAGTCTGCATTTTAAACATTAAAGTAGCGACATGTGGAAAAACCATTTATTTCCACTAAGAAGAATGGAGATACCGCTTGCTGTCATGTCCGCTTCATACATTAAAAGGCAAATCCTCTGCAAAAAAAGGAGAGCCGACATGAACAAAAGGAAGGACAGATTAAGGAAGGCTTTGAGGGATGCTTGGAAAGCATATTTAAATCAAAGAGAAGAACAAAAACCAGGGGAAAAAAAAATCCACCGAAAGAGGTGAATGGAAGAACAGTATATGTGATGCGATGTCTCTCTCACTCTAAACAACACAAAAAGTTTACCTATCAAAATAAACCACATACCACATATAATAATATAATAAAGCTGTATCAATGCATATTTCCCACCAGCACTGTGTAAACTATGGCAAGCAGATTCGAGTAGTATATACACAAATGCGTTGCGTCAGCTTTTATTTAGCTCTAATGCATGTCTGTATTGTATTTATTTTTTAATTGTTTATTGTTAATAATTGATTGTTATTGCCTGTACTGTAAGAAGGTCTATGGATTATACATTGTTCATACTGTATTTTCAGTTTTTAAATAGTTATAAAAAAATTTACTTGAAAGGAATCCCTAATATTAACCTGAAGTTTCTGTTACTGTATTAAAACTAAGATAAAGGAATCAGATCTTTGGTGCTTTAAAGTGATGAAATGGAGTTATACTGTTCTTCCACATTTGAGAAATACAAATCACAATAACTTTTGATTTTTAATACTGACACTGAAAAAGTGACAAGCTTTTGTTGTCTATCTTCAAGTAAAATAAAAACAATAATATAATTAAGTGTACTTAAGTACTTAAGTGTACTTTTTAACAATACACTTTGTGATCATGCTTAACTAAGGGGATAGTTTTTTTTATTTTTTTCTCGGCCTTTTACTCACACTTGACTGGTTTCAAACCAGTTTTGAGATTTTTTTTGTTCTGTTAAACACAAAAGAAGATATTTTAAAATGTTCAAAACCTGTAACCATTGACAGCTATATATAAGGAATAACAAATACTATGGAAGACAATGGTTACAGGTTTACAACATTCTTCAAACTATCTTTGTCAGAACAGAGTCTTGGCTGTGTTTGGTTTTTGCATTCAGTTTGGCGATAGTCGTCCTTGAGAGGCCACCAACGTACATTTGTTTCGTGTTTATTTATAAAAGTTTTTGAAAGTGTGCCAGTTCTCCACCTTCTTCATCCTGAAGGCTAAAAGCCATTGACATCAACATCAAAAATAGGGCTGGGCGATATGGCAACAATTCAATCTCAATAATTCTTTTCCATATTTTCTATATTTCAATATAAGTTGTTAGTACTTCCAGCTTTAAAAGAGTATCCCAACAATAACTTAAACCCCAACGATTAGATCCTTCATTACATAACATTTTAAAGCATTGTTTATAAAAAAAAAATGGTTTACACATTACTCAGATTTTTTCCAGTTCTAATTTTCTGTAATAGACTTATAGTATTCAATATAAAATATAATATTCTGAAGAACTGTAACTGACAGCATATATACAGTGCACAAACAAAAATGTACCTGTTGCACTTTCTAAAAATAAACAATTACCGAAATATTTTTAAATAAACATTTTACCTACTTAGAAATGGTAAATACAGTCGTCATCATTAAAATAAACAACAGTTTAACAGCATTGAGATACAGAATCGAGCTCGCTAAACAATACTGGATGATGTAGCATATCTCTTACATCAACACAGTTACAGATTCCTGTTGTTGCATACGTCTGCTGTGTGATTGGCTCTTAGATCAATATCGAGTAAAAATGTCAAGAGCTTATCAACGTTATCGGCATAAATTTTACTAGATTTCAATATGCTATCGTTTAACGGCCCAGCCCTACTTCAAAATATCTCCCTTTATGTTCAACAGAACAAAAAAAAAAAATCTCAAACAGGTTTGAAACAAGTGAAGAATGAGTAAATGATGGCAGAATTTTCATTTTTGGGTGAACTATCCCTTTAAGTTCTGCGAAACAATTTAAATCAATATATTTTATGGCGTTTTTAAGAAGAACACTGTTTATAAACTATTTTGAGGGATGTAAACAAAGACAATGGTCCCAACGTTTTCCTGTTTTACATTTTTCATATTTATAGCTTCCGAGAATCCATAAAGAGCCACATATTGACAAATAATGTTATGACAGCTGTTTTAACATTGAGTTATGATTGATTCACTTCTTGTTACAGTTATAAAATAGTTTGATACAAAGCAGGAAATGTTCATGGGCCAAAGACATGACCACATTGAAATGGTCTATAGTTATTGACTAATACACTAAAAAGTACATTGATGGTTACATGGAAGTGTTGCAGTGTTTAAATTATTTTAGACATTGAAGCTGACAGAACAAGCCATTTATATTTAAGACACACTCAAAATATACACGTGTACAGTAAATAATAGGACATTTTTTTTTTACAATTTAAATGCATCTTTGGTATTAATAAAAACTAAAAACTTTATTTTTCATGGTTCATTTGTATATTAGTAGACTGTCTGCTTAATATCTGTTGATACTGCTCCTTCAACAGACATTTAACTGACTATAAGAAACTTTGCAAGTACATGTCAACAAGTACAGACTAACCCTAAGACTAAACCTAACCCTAACCCCAAACATAACAGTCTACTGATAATCTAATTAGAATTAGTTGGCATGTAGATGCAATGTAACTTAATTCAACAAACGGACCATCAAAATAAAGTGTGACCAAAACTAATAATTATAAAATAACTACAATATTACTTCATACATAGGTTTAGGTCACTTATGTATTTTGTTATTCTCATAACAATTTGTATGTTAAATCTAGGGCTGCAACAAACAATTATTATAATAATCGAATAATCTGTCAATTATTTCAATTAATCAATGAATCAAATAAAAAAGCCTTTATTTTTAAAGCCTTCATTCAAAAACCGAACTAAAATCTTTAGAAAGTGCACAAACATGATGTCCTTGAACATCCCTGAGTTGTAATAATAATAATAATAATAATAATAATAATAATAATAAAAAATAAATAAATAAATAAATTTGTAGTTGTCCTTTTTTCAATCCAAATATGTAAAAAAAATCTTAAATCAAGATACATACTAGACACATGAAAAAGCATGAGAAATTATGTTTTGTTTTCTGAAAAAAAAAAATTCACCTCAAAATTAAGTGATTGTTTGCTTAAAACGAGCAAAATTATTTGCCAATGGGGTAAGAAAAATAATCTTAATGAGATATAATCTCAAACAGATGTTTTAAGCATAACTTAATTTTCTCATGCCATTTTTCTTGTCTAGTCTTGATTTAAGATTTTGTAGATATTTGGAAAAAAGGTGAGTGAATAAAAAAGTGTCATTGCAGACTAAAGTAACTATACCACCGCTGCTTTACTTCTGCTTTTAACTCTTTCACTGGTGAGCTTAAAGGATTCTATCTGGCTCCGGGAGTGAGTTTTGCTAGGTGATCATTATTTTAAAATGTTCACCCTTAATGTTTCCATGGCGACGCGTCATGTTTGTCACGTGACACACCGCAGCCACAATAGCACTGTATGACAGATGTATGCCTTTTACTATGCTTTACAGTTTTAATACAAAATATTCACACGCTTGCTCATCATGTCATCAACTAACTGATATTCCAATTGACAAAAATGTGTGAGTGTTTTTGTTGTTTAAAAGACGTATAAATGATTTTGATCGTGATCTATAACGTGAGATGAGCGTCGCTATGTTTACTTGCGGCCCCGCGTTTGCCTAATTCATAAAAGTGGAAACCGCAGGATTCAGCGTGTAAATGTATTAGTTACTCCCAAAATGCATGCAAGCGGCTGGCCAGCTGGAGAGGAATAGATTGAACTTTATTGTTACTTTCAATATGTGTATCTGAGATGAATAATCAACAAATTATATTTGAATGGATTGTTAGACTTCCATAGACTTTCTTGCATGTTATACAACATAACATAAAATAAGCATTGGGTGGTTTAAAACGCTGCATAATTGTGATAATATTACACGTCTTTCTCTGGCTCAGCACCAGCCAACGCATCAAAGCTCAGTTGGACTTTTTCATGTCATGCTTGTCAAGCTGGATAACAAGTAAGCATCTTTTACAGTCATTGGTTAACACCAGCACCAGGGACATTATGCTCCTCACTTCAAAATGGAACAAAAGTAGGATTCTGTAGTGATTTATGCTGCTGTTGCTCCCCTCATCAAAGACTCCAACATGTTTGCTCCAACATGTTTCAGGTGCTGAATCATTGCCGTGGTGCTCCCATCATCACTTTTGCATATTTGGCAGTTAAGACACTTTTTTCTTTATTTAGTGGTAAATGCTCCCACACCTTGGATGACTAGGGTCGCACAGCTTTCTCTGCCTTCGCCATGTATCTCTAAGATTAGCTTGTTTCTTTGCTCTGTTCTGTCTATGAGACGCCGAACTCAGCTGGCGTCAGTGTGTAGGAGAGGCAGAGTGCGTTCACTCCGGTCCGCGCTCAACTAAAGTTTTATAAGCAATCAAACGACACCGTGCCGCGTGTCACGACGAATCGATATTGAAATTTGTTGCCAACGCTTTTAGTAATCGATTCAATCGATTCATTGTAGCAGCCCTAGTTAAATCTAACTCTTTTATTGGTTATTTTGAATGAAAATACTAATGGAATATTGATAGTTAGGTAAAGAGTAAGATATTGTCCATTATTATTATAGCTCTTTAACTGTATTATGCAAAAGTTTTACATCTTAGAACTTTTTGTAACTGGTCAAAACTCTTTTTTTTTTTTTTAAGTTAATTTTAAACCATATTATATAATTAAATCTGCATTTATGAATAATAGTTTTTAAATAAAAAGACATCAATATCACTCATGTCAGCCACCTATATATATTTTAATATGTTTATTGTAATTATTTGAATTTAAAGTTCAACATCTAAAGTAAACTTGCGCAATTCACAGATTCTATTGCACAACGTTCTCAACTTTCCAACACTTCAATGTACGAAACCTGTACGAAACAACAAAGTTGTTGGCAGACATTAGAGAAAGTCAAAATGACACAGAGATTGTACTGATGTTTATCAAACCACCATTAACATTGCGACCAAAGAGCTTCAGTAATACAACACCATGAATGAATAAATAGGTCAAAACCAAGATGACGACTCCAAGAGAGCATAGACAGATCTTCAGCCACACCTCACTCATTTATGCAGCGTCACTATGGGTCCCTCAGCGATTATGTCATCTACTACATCACGGATGCTATTCAGGGCGGATGGTATGCGACAGAGCACAGGGAATGTCTACTGCTTCTAAGAATAACCTCCACTGTTTAAATTTCTTGAAACTACTCAGCCAAAGTGAAAGACAGTACTTAGGCCTGTGGCAGTAATCAATATTTCAACTTACAGCACAGTCACTTCAATCATTTTTGTATGTGTCTGTATAGATCATTTTGAGGGATGTAAACAATCACAATGCTCCTAACGTATTTCCTGTTGTACATTTTCAATTTCCATAGCTTTCGAGAATCCAAAAAGGTCAAATGTTGATAAATAATCCTATGGCAGGTGTTTTAACAAAGTTATCATTGAATTGCCTCTTGCTACAGTTATGAAGCAGTTTGACAACAAGCAGGAAATTTTTATGAGCCAATGACATCACCACATTGAAATGGTCTTCATGTTTGGATGAAGTTGTGCAAATGACCACTTTTTAAAAGTCTTTATTTTGCGAGGACGTTTGCGTTTTACACCACTGAGGTGAAATCTTATATTAGGACATTTACTTTTTTTAACATTAGTTTACAGAATTTAAATAAATTGCCTTAAGCAACACTATGCAACTTTCTTTAGCTGCTCCCTCGTGTGGTCGATGAGCTGAATTGCATGTTGCCAACAAAGCAGATCTCACAGTTTGGGTCATAGGTATTTCTTTGTCCATGATTTCACTGGTAGGGATGGGAGGAGCTGTGAATACAGCGTCACTCACCCAGAGTTGCAAGTGTGATTTCAGGCAACAGGAGTCAGATCTGGTAGCTACAGCAGCAGAAATAATTTCTGTGACAGTATATCATATATGTAAAATTAGTAATCATGACAGGCCTAACAGTACTCTCACCAAAGCCAAAACATTTACAACATTTTTATTTTAAGCCTTATTTAACAATTGTTTTCATTAAAGACTTATATGTATTTTTGTTTATTACTTTTTTTATAATTATTTTGATGCTTGTAACGCAATCCCAAAATATTGGGACAGAGGCAAAATGAAAAAGGGTATAGTCTTGAAACAGTCTGCAACGAGCTGGTGGCTTATGGCTAGGTGCTCTGGCATCATTGAATCTATTCATTTACTTGTGTAAATGTGTGTACATTTCTATTTATTCAGTTTTTAAATTAATTTCAGTAATATCATTGACTAATATGAAAGTGTTCATTTGATTTATTTACAGTACAATTTGTAAAGTAACATTTCTTTTAGTAGATATATTATATGGAATCTAGATAGATTTCCGGTGTACACATTGAATAAAAGTTAAAAAGCTATTATTTTATATTTAATATATTAAATTTTTAGTTACAATACTCCCAAAATAATTCTGCAGATTTTTTTTTTTTTTTTACAAAATTCTCCACAGAAATGTCTGCAGATTCTGTCTGGCCCTACTTATGGCTCAAAATTTAGTGCCAAAAGTCATATGAGAACTGTTAAATACATGAAAAATTACATATCTCAATACAAAATCATGAAGATTGTTAAAAAACTGAGGGATGTGCTCAAGAAACAATCATACTGCAGTGTTAAATAAAGCCAAATTAGCTAAGGGTTACTTCTGAAAACCACAGTCTGTCGCTGCATCGAGTAATGAAGAGTTCAAATGCAAAAGTCTCTAAATGCCATCTGACATTTTCTTCTGAACTTGCTCCTGTGTGTAGGTTCAGTCATTTCACTTTTATGGCAATGAATAGGTTCTTTTCATTGCTTTTAAAGTAAAACAACTGAACATAAACATAGCATGCTGAGAAAAAAATGGTCATATCAAACGGCAGATAGAGGCATTTGCATCTGAATTCTTCAAATGTAACTTGAATCCTTTTGACTCTAGAAGAAATCTGTAAATCTCATTTTTAGTAGGCCAGAGCTCATCTCAGATAAGATACTGAAAATATGTGCTGGGGTCAAAAGAGTCCACGTTTCAGCTTATTTCTTAAGTCTGGAACCATCCAGACTTTCATCAGTGATAGATGCAAAAGAAAATATCAGTCATGGTTTGATGGTTCAGTCTTGAATCATGTCAGATTTGGTAAAAATGTCGCCTCTAAAACTAACAGTTAGTATCCTCAGTTTTCAAACAATAAAAATTCCAACTAAAAGTCAAGTTAATGTGACATAGTGTGAAACATGCCTTTGTTTATGTCATATGAATACAGGTGAATTTAGTCTAGGAATAGCCTTAATGAATAGTTCATCTAAAACTGAATATGCTCATCAGTTACTCACTCTCCACTTGTTTCAAACTTTATTTTTTCTGTTGAATCAACTCAAATCAACTAAATTTATTTCTAGAGCACGTTCAACCAACCACAATGGGTACCAATGTGCTGTACATAAAAACACATAATACATGCAAACATACAACGAACCAAAGTAAATAAACTCGCAACAGATGGTTAAAAGCTAAAATAAGTGTGTTTTCTGTGACCTCTAAAAAGACTCAAAAGTTGGAGAAGTTCTTATGGAGAGAGGAAGATCATTCCAAAGTTGTGAAGCTGCTACCTAAAAAGCTCTATCACCTCGACATTTAAGCGTGATTGTGGAACTTGCAAATAGAGTCGATCCTTAGAGCGAAAAGATCCCACGTGTTGGTGTATATTAATTAGCTCAGAAATATACTCAGGGGCCAGTCCATGGCATTTAAAAACATACAGCAGTACTTTGTAGTGAATTCTAAACTGGATTGGCAGCCAGTGTAGGGAAACCAGTACAGGTGTAATGTGCTCTCGGTTTTTTTGTGCCTATAAAAAGTCTTGCAGCTGCATTCTAAACACAATATAGAATATTTTGAAGGAAGCTGGAAACCTATAACCACCAACTTCCATGACAACTGTCTTAATATGGAAGTCAAGCTTTCAGCTTTCTTCAAAATATCTTCATCTATGGAACAACTTAAGGGCAAGAAAACGGAGCAAATTTTCATTTTTGTGTGATCTATCCCTTTAAATCTTGTTTTTGAAACCAATGCAAAGAATTAAAAAGTTTAAACCATTGGTCAGGATGATAGCGATTTTGAAAGTGCTTTTTAACTAAAAACATGCTGGATATCAGATGGTAAACCATCTTATACCAGCAACAAATCAGCATAATTATAATAATCATGGATTTCAGTTCTTAATGCACTTTTCTTAAAGACAAACCACTAGGATCTCCCAAGTAGTCAGTCCTGTTTAAGAAAAACTATTTGTTTTAACTAGTTAGATATCAGCTTGCATGTTCAAGATTTGACACCAGCTTAAGCTGAATTTTCTTCCCAAGAAGGGAGGATATTAAGCATATGTGTGAGTTTGGACAGTAAATTTCTTCACTCTTTTAAACATTTAAAAAGACATAATAATATTTGCGAAACCTAAAGTGAGCAAAGCTACTGAACACTCAATGACTTAAAATTGCAGGTCTACAGGTCTGAAACAAAGCACAACTTTACAACTCTTTAGTCACTCAAAACCCTATTCAAGTCCATCAGCAATGTCAACACTCAATTTCATCCAATAAGTAAAGTACAAGATAACATGACTAATAGTTCACCAGAGAAAAAAAAAAGTGTAAAATACCCTTTTTTGTAGCTGCATTTTCATAACAAAGATAAGTCTTTTGTAAGCTTGGAATGAGAAAGTACAAATAAATAAATAAATAAAAAAATTAAACAAACGTCTCCTCATTTAAACTCATTTGTAGAGTGAAAAAGCTTTAGGTGCATTGCGGGTTGCACACGTTCATTCACAGGTCATCACACTTCACTTCACTTGACTTCAAACTATGTAGCATGTGCTGTCTTGCTGACACAGCATTGTAATCCCACAAATGGCAGCTTACATAACAAACCAAGACTTAATTTACAAAAGATAAACCAAACTCCCACCTGATCAATCGTGCATCATGACGACAGGAAACGGTCTGGGTCTCCGGAAGGTGTGGATTTTTTGTATCTATTTTGTTCCGAAAGATATAATTATGTGTTTTTGTTTATATTAGAGTATCTTTAAGAATATTTTTACGCTCAGAGCCACTCAACGTGATTTATATGCTCCTATGAAGCGTTGTTGGACGCAAATGGACGTCTCATATGACTTTGATGAGGTAAATGTGATGTGTGTGAGTGGATCTCCAGTGTTGTGTTATAATTGATTGCCAGCAGGTGTCGTTGTACTACAGCAAAAAAGCACACTTTTAACGACTAGGCTACAAAACGGCAAGTAAAATCTGAAATCCATTTAAAGTATTAAACTATAAATAATAATTATGATAATAAAAATGCAACTTGCTTCTGCGTAGAGGTTTTAAAAGGGATGCAAAGTCATTAAAAAGTTTTATTCATAACATGTTTAATTACGAGTATTTATTATTATTTGTAAATTATATTTGATAAATATTTACACCAGAAAAAGGTGGTTTGCCATCTCCAGGTTGGAGGAAAGTCCTTACTCCAGGTGGAGGAGCTTAAGCATCTTGGGGTTTTGTTTACGAGTGAGGGAAGGATGGAATTACAGCAGTAATGTGGTCGACATACTGGTCTGTTGTGGTAAAGGAGCTGAGCCGAAAGGCAAAGCTCTCGATTTACCAGTCAATCAACGCTCCTACTCTCACTTATGGTCATGAACTTTAGGTCATGCCCAAAAGGATAAGATCTCAGAAACAAGCGGCCGAAATGAGTTTTCTTCGCAGAATTGCAGGTCGCACCCTTATAGATAGGGCAAGGAACTCTGACTGTCACCTGGGGGGAGCTCGGAGTACAGCCGCTGCTCCTTCACATTAAGAGAAGTCAGCTGAGGTGGCTCGGTCATCTGTTTCGGATGCCTCCTAAACACTTAGCTTGGGAGGTGTTCCAGGCATGTCCCACCGGGAGGAGGCCTTGGGGAAGATGCAGGACAGCTGGAGCAATATGTCTCTCCGCTGGCCTGGGAACGCCGGGATCCCCCGGAGGAGCTGGAGGAAGTGTCTAGAGAGAGGGAAGTCTGGAGTTCTCTTCTAAGACTGCTGCCCCATGACCCGGCCCTGGAAAAGCAGATGAAAATGAATGAAAGAATAACGGAATTAATTAATGAAATCATTACATTTTATAATTTGTTTTATAACATATAATCCATGTTTATATTTAAGGTTGTTTCAACCCAGTTTTGCCTGAAATGTTTTTTTTTTTACCAGCATAACATAGGTAGTCAGGTTTAAACTTTTTGTCGGTTGGTTTTTTTTATGGAATCCATGATGCTGTGTATCTCAAAAACATGTTCATGATTTCTGGTAGAAAAATGGGCCACAATATTAAAGATTTGGCTGTTTTTACTGTGGACATGTTATTTTTTTAACTCTGTGTGCAACAAACCATCTTTTGTGTTTGCTGCTGAAAACTTTTTTTTTAATGATTGTTTTTTTTTGTTTATTTTTGTTTTGTTAGTTTTTACAGTTTGTTCTGTTTGAAGGTCCAGTACTCGGACAAGATTTATACGTTTACTCTCAAGGAGATTTATTCATAGAAACTTTGTAGAGTGCAATATTGTGTTGGCAAATCTAAATAAACCTTTCAAAAACTTAAATACTGCTACATTCAAACAAAGATTGTAAAATGCAGGCTAAGTGAATATTTGCATTCTAAAAACAAGCTTTTTATACACTCTAAAAATATTATGTTTTTTTGTTGTGGTTTTTGTTGTTGGTTGTTCATATAATAGTTCTATTTATAACTGTATTGTCCTGAAGATCACTTTTATGATAAAGTGGTTTGTTATGTTAGTTTAGAGTTCTTTATTTCCCGCTTTTTTGTTTTTGTTTTTTAAATCTGCAACTGACAAAACACCTGAAGCTCATTACTGGTTTCTTGAGCTGAAGCATCAACTACAGTCTCAACTAGTACTCTCCTAACAGGTAAATTATTATTTTTTTCTTAAAATGCCTGTATGTTTTAACTTTCAAAATGTAGCTTGTTCTCTAGCAGTAATGTTTTCTTTCTTTCTGTTTTTAGTTTAACAGAACATGTAACCAGCTCTGTTCTGTTGATGATGCCTCGCTCCACTAAGTAAGTAACATAGCTGCAGGTCTTTGATGACATTTTGAATGAACAGAGATACCGCGATGAGTTTCTGAGGCCCATTGTTGTGCTTTTATTCCACATATTGCAAAGATCAGTACACAATTCCTTTAAGCTAAAAAACATCCCAGTTATTGGATGGTCAGTGTGTTCCAGTTCCAGCCAATATATAATCTTTTCTATGCAACTTCGCACATTGAAAAGAAATGGACCAATCGACTCTATACAAAGGAGATGTGCTGCACTGCAACTGGTGGTCACACCAGATACTGACTGCTTTTTTGACCTCCCCTCTAAATTAAGGACTGATACACTTATTATTTTACATTTGAAGATTTTCTAGTTGGCAAGTTAGGAGTTACACTAGGCCTTAAAGGGCACCTATTTTACCCCTTTAACAAGATGTAAGATAAGCCATTGGTGTCTCCAGAATGTCTGTAAAGTTTCAGCTCAAAACACCCATCAGATTATTTATTATCGCCTCCAGAATCTGCCCTTTTTGGTGTCTGAATACATTTTAGCTGTTTTTGTAACCTGTGGCTCTAAATGCAAATGAGTTGCTTCTCCCCGCCCACCGGTCCCACGTGCATGTCTGCTTTTCATAACGTGTTACATCAGATAAACAGCAGTCAGTGACAGAGAGAGAGACTTGGATTAAGCTGAAATACAGCTCATTAGCCAAAAATACCAAGTAAGTTTTTTTATGTATTTGTGGTGGAGTTTATTCAAGCCTTTCTGAAATGATAAGGCTCACACAAATGCTGTTTGCAGTACACACACATACACTCCTGAGCAAAATCTTAAGACCAAGGGAAACATTTCAAGTATTTACATTTTGCACTGGTGGATCATAATCAGGTTGTAAGTACCGTTTTGAAATGCCAAATGAAGACACAGGTGCAACATGTAAAAGGGAGAGTAGGCAATTAAATGAAAACTGCATTTAAACTCAAACAGGCTCAAATCAGCTGATCAAAAATTTAGGACTATAGCCTTAAAAAGTTCAATTCTGTGCAAAACTGGCTTTGCTGTCATTTTCCTTTGGCCTGTAACACTTTCATGATCTCTAGATGGCAAAGGCAAATAGGCTTTCTCTCTTTAAACGTGGCAGGATTGTTGAGATGCACAAGCAAGGAAGTTTATAAAAACGGCCAGTTCCAGACCGTGGGTGACATCTTGAAGACATCTTAACCACATGGAGAAATGTTACCACCAGCCTCCTGGAAACTCTTGTATCAAGTGCCAAAACGAGTGTTTGAAGTGATCAACAAGAATGGAGGTGTTACTCACTACAGAGTCATTTTTGACAGTTTTAGAAAATAACTTTTTTATTTTATTTTATTTTATTTGTAGTAGCAATAAACACAGTACAACCAATCCACTTAAGAGAGTATACATTTCCCACTGCTAAATATTTTTCTCTTTTACAAACAATAAAGTAACAGAACCCAATAAAAAAATAAAACAAAATATAAAAAATAACAGTAACAATAAAATGGGAACATATGTAATATCATTACTAAATATACATAGGTCAGAGAGGGTCAAATCTTTATTTATTCACTCAACTTTAGGTTATTGTCAACTGTGAATTCCTAATCTAAAGAGAGGATTAAGAGGGGGAGTGCAATGGGTCGTAAATTGAAAAATGTTTGTTCTGTGGATGGGAAATAGAATTAGATTTCTATGAAGATTGGATGGAGCAATCTAATGTAATCAGTCCACTTGGACCAGATATTTCTAAATGCATTAATTTGAATTCGAAGGGAGAATGTAATTTTTTCCATCACATAAACATTATATATTATCTCTAGCCATTCTTGGGTTTTTGGGGATTCGGGAAGTAACCAGTGTCTTGTAATTGCTTTTTTGGCTTTAAACTATCAAGTAAGTATCAGAGCTTCTAAAATAAATAACCATGAATTGAAAGGGTAGTATAATATTAAGTATGTTTTCTATTACTCCATGTACTTCTATCCAAAATTGTTTTATTACTGGACATCCCCCAAAAAATTGTGTCCTTTCCTGTGGCGTATGCGCTTTGTTTTGGTGTGATGAAAAATCTTATTAGACATTTCAACCCAGTCTCACGGCAGTCACATATGCGAGTTAATACTTTTTGATGTAAATCTACATATGTCCAACCATTCTTCCTCCGTAATAATGAGATTACTTTCCTTTTACCATTTTTCTTTAACATATTCCGTTGTGTGGGGTTTATTCGATCTAAATCCTTTATAAAGTTTTGAAATTATACCTTTACTCCCACTGCCTTTGTAGGCATCTATAAAATTTTTCAGTATTGAGTCTTCCAGTTCTATTTTACGTTTAATATTGTTTTCAAAGTGGCTACATAATTGAAGGTATCTATAAAAATCTGATTTATCCAGGTTATATTTTTTCTTCAGACTTTCAAAGTCTTTCAAAAGGCCTTTCTCTGAGAGTGAGTAGAATGTTAATATTCCTTTATAAATCCAGGATTTAAATCTATAGTCCATTTTATTTGGTTTGAATTCAGGGTCATAAGCACACCATTGAACTATTTGTAGTTTATCATTCACTTCATATTCTTCTTGTATAATGTCCCAAATTTTTGGGGGGCTTTAATCCATAAATTGTGCAATTTTTATGTATCCCCCAGGTTTTTATGTGCCAATATCGCTTGTATTGGAGGAACATTCATTAGTGTAATTTCGATGTCTTTCCATTTAGCTTGATATGCTGGGTTACGTAGGTTAACCAGATATTTAGTCTGGGCTGCATAAAAGTAATCTTTAAAATAGGGTAAATTGCTCCTTGTTCCTTTAAAGTTGTACGGTTTTTAATTTAATCCTCAGGTTTTTCCCTGCCAAATGAATCTAGAAAAGGTCTTATTCAATTCTGACCAATGTGTTTGGGGTATTTCTATTGGGAGAGCTTGAAATAAATAGAGATATCGAGGAAGGACATTCAATCTTATTGCGTCAATTCTTTGACTAAAGCTCAGGAAAGAAATGGCATTCCAATATAGCTGGGTTGACTTCTCCATTATCATTCTCTGTAAAAAATAACTTTATATCTTCCTTAATTTGAGTTTGAAATTGTTGATTATTCAGCATACTTGTATTTAATCTCCACAGTGTTCTTCGTGGGTTATCTCTAATAGGTATAGCACATATAGTACAGAGAGGGGCGTGATCAGATACTGTAGGTCAATCGATCCAATATCACAGGTTTATATTCTATGTCGATCTCTCTTAAGTACAAAAAAATAATCTATTCATGAGTATACATCATGGGGGTTTGAGTAAAAGGTGTAATCACGGCCTGTTGGTTAAAGATCTCTCCAGAGATCTACTATACCTAGCTCAGTCATTAAAATATATATATATATATATATATATATATATATATATATATATATATATATATATTTTTTTTTTTTTTTTTTTTTTTTTTTTTTTAATGTAGGGGTTGAGTTTAGAGCTTTTTTATTAATCTAGTTTTGGATTAAGATGGATATTCCAATCTCCACCAATTCCAAACTCCTCCAACAATTCCTTTGGTTTCTATCATTTATTTATCAATTATTTTCCTATAGAAAGATAACTTGCTTTCCCTGTTATTGAAATATATCTCCCCTCCTTGTCTGAAGTTTCTGAGATGTGTTCAAATGGTGTTTTTTGCTAAATTAATGTTGCTACTTCCCTTCTATGTCCTAATTTGTAAGAAGAATAATACACTTTGGAAAATTCCATTCTCTTTAATATTTCATGTTCTATTGGTGTAAGGCAGGGGTGTCCACACTCGGTCCTGGAGGGCCAGTGTCCTAGAGGATTTAGCTCCAACCCTAATCAAACACACCTGAACCAGCTAATCAAGCTCTTACTAGGTATACTAGAAACTTCCAGACAGGTGTGTTGAAGCAAGTTGGAGCTAAATTCAGCAGGACACCGGCCCTCCAGGACCAACTTTGGACACCCCTGGTGTAAGGTGTGTCTCTTGTAACAACACTGTCCCTGCGTTTTCTTTTTTCATTTTTAACAGTATTTGACTCCTCTTAGCTGGATTCAACACCCCATTTACATTAAATGTAATAACTTTAAGATTACCTTTATTCATATGTTTGTAGTTTACTAACCAGCTTAATTCCCCTCTGTGTCTCTCTCTTATTGACCATAGTGTATACTTTGACATTGCCTCTCCTAAATTAGATACAAAACTGATACCAAATTAGAACAATTATAAAGAACATTTCACCACCATAACTAACAAGAACAGCTGCTTCCGGTGTAGAGGCTCGATTCTAAAGAGCCTTATGGGGCTTATTACGTTTTAAGCCTCCGTAAGGAAAATGTCCACTTCATTCAAGAAATGGGGCCATATTAATTGGTCGTAAATTAGTCCAGACAAAAAAAAAAGTCTAACTCTAAAAGAAAATTATTCTTAGATGACAGTCACTAATCAAGTACTGACATATTCAAACATTCATCAAATGTAATTAAGAATATAACGTTATTCATTCAGATGATTGTTTCAGAAACAGTCAAATAGAATAAAATATTGGTGTGAAGGACACTTGAAATATTTTGTGGTTGTTCCGTGGTTGCTTAAGCTTCTGCTTATACTGACTACGTGAAGCTTTTTTGAGTTGTGTGTCACCGGCCACCTCTCTGGATCTCTGATCTTCTCCCCGGTCCCGTCATTTCTGTACCGGTTGCCAGGTGGTTAGGTCCTCCTGTTCTATTGCAACGGATGGTTTCACCACCGCGACCGTGGCTTTGCCTCGGGGTTACTGGGTTTCGGTTGTAACGCTTGATGTGCTCGTTCAATTCCAAGTTCACGGCTCTGGGGTAAGTTCAGTGCGTTTTTCAGCAAGTTACTTAGAAACTCAATCATGTCTGTGCTTTCCCTGTCTTCAGGTATACCATAGATCCTTAGATTATCTCTGCGTGCCCGTCCTTTTTGATCGAGCACTCTGGCTTTCAGATTAGCTTGGCTCTGTATGAGGCATTTGATTAGCGTCAATGCTAAGTGTAGCGTGGTCTCAGTCTCTTCAATTCTTTCTTCAGCCTCTTCCAGTCTTTCATTCGTTCTTTTTAAATCCTGTTTGAATTTGTCAAACTGCTCCATATTATCCTTTTAGAATACACCGCAGACTGACATCGGGGCCCTCTTCGCCATGAGGTGATTGTGTCCGAGAACGGCTTCTGTTTACTTGACTTGTTTTAGGGTTGTTTTCTGATACATTAAATGTTATTTTGCTCCTTGTGGTGACCCTTTTCTCCATAATTATTTTTAATACTCCCAAAAGTTTCACAAAATCAAGTTTTAAGGGGTTGTTTTGTAAAACATTGGCGAGCTTTGAAATTAAGTAGTCATCCTCTCAGTGGTGCAAATGGAAGGATCTACAATTTTAGTTCTATTGTTGTGTTTTTTTTTTTTTTGGCCTATGGTCCTAAATTTTTTATCAGCTGATTTGAGCCTGTTTGAGTTTAAATGCTTTTTGCAATAAATTGCTTATTCTCTGTTTTTTGGCTTTTGCACCTGTGTCTTCTTGGGTATTTTAAAGCAGTACTTACAATCAGATTATGAACTACCAGTGCAAAATGTGAATACCTGTAATGTTTCACTCGGTCTTAAGATTTTGTTCAGGAGTGTATTAGTGTTTACTGACACCATGCGGCTGTGGTGATTACAACAGTGTAAGAATTACATAGCAATTTTACTGTCTTTATTACGAACATGCTCTGCTTTAAACACATTTTAAACTTATAAAACTTCTTTAAAAATCACAGAGAGTTGTAACAAATATTTTAATCCCAGTTTATTTACAAAAGAAATGATCTCTGGACATGTGTATATACATGTTATTATAGAAAAATGGCACTTGTCAATCAATTGGTAGGTGGGGAAAACTCCTATGTCACGTTGCAGTGGGCCTCAAATTCACTGGGGTTTGGATCCTATTTTAATGTCAGGAAATTTTAAAAAGAGACTTGTTGGGTTTATATCACTCCAATATGACAGTGGACACACTATACCTACACTGTAAAACAAATCGTAATTTTACAGTTTATTTCTGGCAGATGGGATGCTGGAAATAAACCGTAAAATAACGGCTGTTAAATTACATAAATTTACTGTAAAATAACAGTGGTTGAATTACAGAAATTTAAATTTAAGGAAATTTCTGTAGTTTAATGTCCATTATTTTACAGTAAATATCTGTAATTTAACAAGCGTTATTTCACGCTTTTTTTTCTGGCACCCCAGCTGTGGGAAATAAATCGTAAAATTACGGATTATTTTTACAGTGTACAGACAGTTCTGCCCAAAAAGGTTACAAACGTTGATTTTCACCATAGGTGCCTTTTAAGATGTTTTCTGAATTCAATCCAAACTTTTAAATTTGGCCTTTGTATTTCATATTTATACATGTGAAACAGAGAGCCATGCCCAGGCTCTTTTGTGTTTATAATGAATATTATAAGATGAAATGGGACTGGAAATATACTTGACTTTATTTATTATTTCAGACATATTTCACAGGAATTAAAAGGGGTGCCAATAATTTTGCACTTTGTGTATTGGAGGGAAAGATTTACGTTTGAAGTCAAAATTATTAGCCCTCCTGTGAATTTTTTTCCTCTTTTTTTAAATATTTCCCAAATGATGTTTAACAGAGCAAGGGATTTTTCACAGTATTATAATATTTTTTCGTCTGGAGAAAGTCTTATTTGTTTTATTTTGACTAGAATAAAAGCAGTTTGAAAAAAAACATGTTAAGGTCAATATTATTAGCTGCCTTAAGCAATATTTGCTTTCAATTGACTACAGAACAAACCACTGTTATTCAATGACTTGCCTAATTACCCTATCTCACCTAGTTAACCTAAATATTATGTATAACAAATATTATGTATTATAAATAACCTAACTGTTATGTTAAGAAAAAAAAGTTCTCTTTGTTAAACCAAATTAGGGCAAAAAACAAATAAAGAGGGCTAATAACTCAGGAAGGCCAATAATTCTTAATAAGACTCCATCCCACAAAATACCAAAACTATTGAATTATTAGGGGTGCCAATAATTTTGAATTGGAGAAAAAGATTTATGCCATAATGAGATTCACCCCCATTAAATAGCAAAAATAGTTGATGTGTCAGACTCGGGTACTGAATATTCAAGCCTGTTGTAACTCTGAAAAAAGCTCTGTTGCCAGACTTCACAGGATCTCATTGTCTCCGTCAGCTTTGGCTTCGCAGAGAAACAAGCCTCGCGGAGCTGTGATATGGAGACGGAGCAGGTACAGCTCAGCTCACCTCTCTGGTAATTGAGTTCACAGCTGGTAGTTTCTTCTCACCCAGGAGAGAACAAAGGCCATCCTCTTCCCCGGCAGGTCAGAGAGGCTCATCAATAGCACAGACTTAAATAGATGTCGCAATTACAAGCCCCAGGTCCAACCGGCTAATTATTGTCGGGGGCCGTAAGCTCTTTAGTGATGACAGCCCACACTGTTCATTTATCCTCCTCCTCTTAGGTTAGCAGGGTAATGTTTCTACAACGTCCATTTAACGCTGAGCAGCATCTCCTACATGATCTCATCCAGGGCTTTCAGCGCTCATTTCCTCCATGACAGTGATATTGTTTGCAGATGTGGGCTGGTAATGATTCTGCCTGGTGCGAAACATGTGCGTGAATGAGATGGGGAATGGCAGGTGCTTTTAGAAAAGTATTGAAAATGGGTTGAATATATTGATTTAGTCCGATTTATTCTGTTATTCACAAACTGAATTGTTTATAATGGTTTTGTGGAAGAAATGAGTAATGCGAGAAGTTGTGTTTTATGGAGCTTGTTTTTGTGCATTGAATAAGCTAAATTACATGGTACGTATGACATTTTATATCACAATTTGTAGTTATTAATATATCTTTTTTTTTTTACAATTCTGCAATTTGGCTAAAATATAAATGTGTTACTGCCCAGCAGACATACAATGTCATAAGACATTAATATGAAATTTTATTTAGGTCAGCAGCATCTAAGGACAATGTTATTTTGACATCCAATAATGATGTGAAATGATATTTGGTTGATTTTAGATTGTGTTGGATAGTGACCAAAATCCAACATTGAGTTAACATCTGAAACCAATGTTATATTGACGTCAAATATTCACATTTACTCGTCAAGTATGACAACCAAAATCCACTGTCTGACTCTAATAGATGTCATATTGGTAACGTACACACAATGTCATGCTGTTACATCATTAGACGTTGATATTTGGTTGTTTTGTGGTTGTGTTGGAAAGTAACCAAAATATAATGTCTGTCTGATGTTGGACATTGAAGTCAGCCTGACGTTGGGTTCTGATGTCAACTCGATTTTCATTTCCAAACCAAATGCAATGTCCCACTATATTGGGGTACAACGTCAATCTGACTTCATGTTGACGTCCTTATGCCTGCTGGGTGGCTAGACCATAAAAACATTATCATTTTTCAAAAATTACACTTCAGTTAAAACAGAGTAAATTAGATTTTAATTGATGTATTTTTTTATGAATATTGACTAATTTTTGACTGATATGCGATTATTTAAAAATAGGGTTAAAGGGTCTGAGGGTTAAAAAAAAACGTTGAGAAGTGCTGAGAAAATCAGCTGTAAAGTTGTTTAAACTAAGTTCTTAGCAATGCATATTACTTTTCTAAAAATGATATTAGATATATTTACAGCCAAAATTAAAACCGTGCTAAAGAAGACTGCATGGTTTTCGGGTTCAGGGTCACAAATGTAAAATATAAGTATAGTAAGTGGGATATGAATGTTAGAGTTTTGATATAAAATATGTAAATATCACAATAAATAAATAAAATAAATAAAGCTGCAATTTTGAGAAAAAAGAATTGTGAGACATTAAATATGAATTTTGAGAAATTTGAGAAGTCACAGTTCTGATGATATGATTGAGTTAAAAAGCAGAACTGCAAGGTAAATATCAAAATAAAATAAAAATAAACCCACATTTTCAGAATCGTCAGATATGGAGTTGTAATTGCAAGTTGTAATAATAAAACAATAAAATAAATCGTTATTTAAAAATACCCTGACTAGTTGTGAGATATATAGTTCCTGGTCCACTAAAAATTCACAGTAATGAGAAATAAAGTCAGAATTCTCAGGGGGAAAAAAAATGACTGTGATGCAAACTCAGGGTTTTAGAAATAAAGTCAGAAGTCTGGTCTCTCTCATAAATTTATAGTTGCAAGAAAATAAGCTGCAATTTTTAAGTAAGAAATCTGGGTTCCTCATTAAAAAGTTAGCAAGAAAAATGTCATAACAGCAATAAATAAACTCAGAATTGTGAAATGTAAATTTGGAATTGCAAAAAAAGTAACAATTCTGAGTTTTATTTCTTCATTTTTCAAGTCAGAACTGTAGGATGTTTAAAAAGAAAAGCAGTTTTATTCAGCTCAATATTCTGAAGATTTTAACATATAATATGTTTATACATAATTAGCCTGATTAAATATACAATTTTATTCTACAAAACTTGTTTTTGGAAATGTTTTTTTTCCTATTTGCTTATTTTTAAATGTGGAGTTATAAAAGAGATTCCCAAAATCCCTTTTGTAAAACCTTTGACTTTAATATGTAAAAAAAAAAAAAAAAAAAAAAAAAAAAAAAAAAAAAAAGGATTTTGAGCCCAACTTCATTATAATTTTTTTTTTTTGCTAGAAATGTATGCAATGCATATTTAATATAAAACAGAATAATTTCTATATTTAAATATAAAAAAATCAACCCCCAGTAAATATAGTAACTAATCTATCTTTTCCACTTCTGTTTTACCCATTTGCCTGCAAAATCTTGCCTCAAAGCCAGACTGAATTCAAAATAATTAACGTGATAATAATTCCACCAAGTGCTGCACGCATATACAGTAACTCTATTTCACAATACTAGCTGTACTACTTTTTTTCTTTACTGCTGTTTTTCTTTCCTCCAGCTTCCTGAACCTGTAAGTGAACTGTCTTGTTTTTTCTTCTGTTCAGCAGTGGATTTATGCCCTCCCGAATCTTCATCATCATTCTTGTCAGTCAGAGCTGTACAAAGAAGCCATCACCGACTCCACTATCTGGACAAACTGTCAGACCCATCCACAAAAACATGCTCCTCGGTCTGACTCATGTCAAGAAAGTAATCTGCTTCAAGGAGATGCACTTCATGTTTGCTGTAATGGCAGATTCTTGTTGTAATGAGCACAGGCCCTACATCTGAACATATTTTGATAGTATTATTTATAGAAAAATATTTATTTTTTTTCTGCAGTAGAGAGTCTGTTAAAATCTGTACACAACAGAACAAAATTTGGCTGTATGTGCTGCTGAAATGGGGATTTATTATTGCCAAATTTAAAAAATATATATTTTAAAGGAAAAAAATGCTATAGCATTTTTACTATAGGTCACAGAAATCAACACCTTTTGTCTCCAAATGCTCTCAGTCTTTGTTGCCCCAAAGCACTTATTTCATTTCTTATTTGCTTGGCCCTTCAATGCCCATAACTTTGGTTAAGACATTAAAGGCCAAAACATATCTCTTGTTGACCTCTATACCTGACAAAAGTCTTGTCGTAGATCCCAGTTGTAAGAGCAACAAATGATAACTACACTTCTAGTTGATCATTTGGGAAAGTAGCAGAAAGTAGAGTTTTCAGATGAATAATATGTTGAACTACATCCCAATCATCACAAATACTGCAGAAGACCTACTGCAACCCGTAATGACCCAAGTATCTCACAGAAATCAGTCATGTTTGATGAAGGAAAAAATCATGATTTGGTGTTATATTCAGTTTGGGGGCATGCGAGAGATCTGCAGAGTGGATGGCAACATCAACAGTCTGAGCTATCAAGACATTTGTGGTGCTCATTACATTACAAACCACAGGAGAGGGCAAATTCTTCAGCAGGATAGCGCTCCTTCTCATACTTCAGCCTCGTCAAGTTCCTGAAAGCAAACAAGGTCAAGGTGCTCCAGGACTGGCCAGCCCCACATCTTAATTTGTAAATGAATAATTCCTGGAACAAAATCAGGAAATAAAAGTTACCGTGACCGATGTCCACCAAACAACTCTAGTTTTCCTGGAACATGACGTCATTAAACGGTTATAGCTCAAAAAAAGAGCATCAAATTTCTTAACGGCCTTTAATTATTTTGTGCCATATATAACATTGAAGATGAATCCAAAGAATCTTGATGAACTTCTGCAAGTCCTGCAAGAATGCTTTCTTTGCTATTCAAGATGACTTTATTAATAAGTTATTTGAGTCATTGCAGAGATGAATGGATGCAGTTGCCAAACTCATGGGAGACAAACACAATATTAATTCTTTTTCCACAGCACTATGACTTTATACTCTATACTGTACATTATTTATGTTAAGTGACAAGACTTTTGTCTAAGCAAAGTCAGACCTTACTGTCCTAATTAAATAATTAAAAACCAAGACATGATCATATTTTATTTTGGTAAAAATAAGCACAATCTAGAGCCTTTGCCTTTCATATAAACCCCTTCTGATACCAAATGATCAACTAGAAGTCAAGTTATTATTTGTTGTTCCTAAAACTTGGATAGGCGACAATATTTTTGTCAGGTTGTCAGGTGGTGTACATGGTCTCTTGAGGGTCTATATTATGTAATTCTTCAATACATTTATTTATTCATTTTCTTTTCGGCTTAGTCCCTTTATTAATCTGGGGTCGCCACAGCGGAATTAACCGCCAACTTATCCAGCATATGTTTTACGCAGCAGATGCCCTTCCAGCTGCAACCCATCACTGAGAAACCCATACACACTCATTCACACACATACATAAACTACAGACAATTGAGCCTTCCAAATTCACCTGTACCCCATATCTTTGGACTGTGGGGGAAACAGGTATCACTGCTTTACTTAACTTTTACTGGCATATATCTGTATAAATATATTTCATAAATACAAGACCAAACATCTGAACATGCATGTTACCGGAAGACATGTAACTTTTTCTTTTATAGACATAGGTGAGTGGAATCTCAACATTATGTGATTACTGCTGAATCATTTGCACTTAATAAAAAATAAAATCCCATGTCCAAGCTTTTGCTCAGACCCTCATGTATTTGTTTAAGTCCTCATGCTGGTCACATGTCTGTTACTGTTGATGTAGACTGACAATCAAGTCATCATTAAGTACTATAATTACATAGTCATCTGCAATCCAGCTATAATGTAGCCTTTAGAGAAGCTTCTGACTTGTTTTTGCAAAGGTGAAATTAAAGTGAACTGCTTTAAGATTTCTCAAACTAATAATGTAATAACATTATCTCAATATGTGGTAACAGCTGGTCTATGGCTGTGCCAGTGGTGTGGTCCTAAAAAAAAGGTGGTGTACTATTACACCCAACCCAAATTTTAAATGAAAGTAGGCAAGTACTAGTAGGCAAGTAGGCAAGTACTAGTAGTTTCCCTTTTAAATTATTGCAATTAATGCATATTGTTGTGTGATTTAGGAGTAGTCTTTGCCTCATCGTTTTTAGTGTTTATATATATATATATATATATATATATATATATATATATATATATATATATATATATATATATATATATATATATATATATATATATATATATATATATCGTCATTCCCTGTAGCGGTAGGCACGATTAAGACAAATGTGAAATACTGTTGTGTTGTACAGGGCGATTTTAGGATTTTCATTTTAGGGCGAATCAGGAACAGATCATTTTGGGGTAAACAAAGAAAAATGTTTATACATTTACACACATATACAGTTTTAAGTAAGAATAAAAAAATACACTAATATTAGGGAAGTTTAATTAGGAAAAATAAGTGAGTATACCGAGGGTATATGCAATTATTGATCCTCAGAAGTGGTAATACCCAAACAGCTCATGGAAAAAAGTAAGCATACTGAGTATATGTGCGTATAGCAAGGACTACACCACTGGGCTGTGCCTATACAAAAGTAATAGGGCGACAGTTTTATAGTTCATTTAGTCATTAATATAATGGCATTGTTGGCTACTAAAGTCACTGGTAAGATAATTTAATGTGGAAATTTCAGTTTTCAAAATGATGGTGAGAATGTTGAAGCTTTATGGTCGCCCCCTACTGGCAAAATAAGAAAAATAAAGTTTTTTTTTATTTTTTATATTTTATTTATGCAACACATTTTAAAATGAGAAATTTAGGTCAAATAATCTGTAATTACAATTATGTTTATGCAAAATCAATTACAGATATGTTTAACAGCAATTTATACAACTAAAAGTCTACCAGTAGGTCTATAGATGTATATTAATCACAATAACACTGAATGAACACAGGGTGAACTGAAACGCATTTAAAATCGTTCAGATAATTAAACCAACAAAAAGAAAATGTCAATACATCTTCATAATTATTTTAGCTAATCTTAGATGTGGTACATTGAATCAGCCCTGGGAGAACTGCTCATGCAAAGACAACCTCTGCTCAGGGTTGCTCTTTAAGCAAGCCTGAATAAAACGACAGCATTCTGTGCAGAAAGATGTCTGATTATAATTTTGCAATTGCTCTCAAAGCTGCAACTTTTACAAGATTCCTATGCTATACATTAATTCACTGTTTTCTGCGTGATTTTCTGAACTAAAAAATGTTTAATTTCCTTATTTTTAAAATAAAATGATAAAAAAATGTATCAGTTCACTGTATTACTGTGTGCTGCAGCATTCATTAACAAAGTGTTGCAAATAACATGTTTGGTTCAAAGACACCATTTTTAGTAATTTCTATATATTACTATGGCATTTTTTTCATTTTGGTACAAAGGAGGTAAAACTCATTTAGAGAAAATGGTGTTTAAAAAATAAAAATGTAGATAATCTATAAAATTGGTTGAAATTACTGAAAAATATATTGATTGAATATTGAAAGAAAAGCATATTTTGGATGTTTGATTTACATAAACATAAAAAAACAATCTAGCTAAAAAGTCCAAAATCCCCCAAAAACTTTTATTTTTTTAAATTTTACTTTTACTATTTAAATTTTTTTTTTTTTGGTAAATATGAATTATTGTATGGCTAAAACTGAGTTAGCATTTTAGCTGTTGACATCAGGCCATCTGTTATATTCAGCATTAGCAAGCTTTGTTTTGCAGATTACTGACACGTAGGACTTATAATGTGTAACGAATTGAATTACTGCTCTGCTTTATTTAACACTTATTATCTCTGTTTGTAGAAATGATTCACAGAAATGCCACAATTTAGCAACATCCAAAAAATGATGATCACATAAACAAACCAAGTCAGCTAAACCTACAATTTACTGATGTTGATCATTGATATTCATTTTAGCAATTTCATAATTAGTAAATGAACACCTTAAACCTTTCAATTTGTTATTATTATTATAGTTATTTATTCACCTAATAAAACCATTTATAAACTGTTCACTACATATATTAAATAGTCTAACAATTTTTTTAGAAGAACATTTTTTACTTTGTACCAAAAAAATCTATTTAATCAATGACATTTAAGACACATTCAAACTGCAAAATTGATTTCAAAACTGAAAATTATAAGTTAGATTTTTTTTATTAGCATTATGGTAATTATGTTTGCATTGTGCAAGCTACATGCTAATTTTATTAAAGTCATGCTGATAGGGTGTGTCTCAATCACTATCCTAGGTCCTGAGGTTGTTTGTACGGTTGTAGTGTGCATGAGTTCGGGCACTGGTAGGGAAATTGATGAGCTTGCTTCACTACACATCCTAATGTCCTCATTGTTCCAATCATCAAAATGCAAATTTATGAACAATAGCCGAGCTAATACATTTCCTATATTAATTTTATTAAGTACATTAAAAGTACATTATAGCTAAATAATTTGATTGTGGTGGCAAGGTGGCCTAGTGGTTAGGACTGTCGCCTCACAGCAAGAAGGTTGCTTGTTCAATTCACAGCTGGGCCAGTTGGGATTTTTGTGTACATGTTCTCCCCGTGTTGGTGTTGGTTTCCTTCGACTGCTCTGGTTTCCCCTTACAGTCCAAAGACATGCGCTATAGGTGAATTGATTAAAAACTAAATAAAATATATGCTGGAACAGTTGACGGTTCATTCCGCTGTGGTGACTTCTGAAATAGAGACTAAGCCGAAGGGAAATGAATGAAAAAATTATTTGATTGTTTTATATACCAGCTGCATTTCAGCAATTCATTAAACATGACAGAGAACAAACTATTTTAGAAAGTCAACCCCAGGCGGTAGTTCTGCAAGACGCTAAAACAACTGAAATGCCTCAAGTCAAACTTTTCAAACTTCTTATTGAAAATGAGTTTAAACAACACAATTTTTATTTTATTTATTTAAAGCCTGGGGGAATAGCGTCAACTCAATTGTTTTATGTTCAAACATTTAACATTTATTTTTTATGAAAACTAATCTGGTTTGTCACTTAGTTTGATGATTTGGGTCACATGATTCATATATTCTGCTTCTGAACTTGTGTTAACGGTGCATAGTGTGTGACAATGCTTCCTGATTTTCACTGTGCATTTTGGTACTATTAAAGGCATGAACATTTCAGTGCACTGGAAGAATTTTGTGATTGAGACAGCTCTTAAAATGGCTGGCGACCAGGAGTATGTTTCCGAAAACCATCGTTAGCCAACTAAGGTCGCAAGTTTTATTGTTACAAACGTTTATTTGGTGTTTCCCAAATCCATTGTTCCAACGGACATTTGCAAACTGTGTCGCAAACTTGTACGCTTGCAACTACACCTCTAGAGCTGTAGTTAGAAGCAAAGTTCCTTGTTGTGTTCTATCCCAGTTATTCCCCTTAAGCCCTATTAATTTAGAACGTTCCAACATTTAAACTCTGAATGATTAAAAACATTAAAGCCATCTCTCTTACCTGTAATTATTAAACTGTTAAAAAAATAGTCCCACCAGCTACATGCTAATTGTGTTAGCATAATACTAGTTCCGTGGAATTAATAGGACATTAATTAATAGGAGGAGGGTGGCGATCAGTCAGTCATTCAATCACTCAGTAAGTTAGTTAGTCAGTCAACAGCAGCCTCTGATGGATTTATGCAATAACGACACTCACCAGAGAAATTTGAGTAATCTGAATTATTAATTTTTTGTAATTAGTTAATTTACACCACTGTATATATATATATATATATATATATATATATATATATATATATATATATATATATATATATATATATATATATATATACACTATTTACTTGCCATTTATTCATTTTGTTTTGACTGAAAACCGTAGGGACACTATTCTTTTTACAGTGCTTCTCTTTAACTGATAACAGGTTTATAAACCATCCTTAAAACCAACATTTTCAAACGCACATGAGAGGTGTCTGAAATTGACAACACTTGCAGAAATAAATGATTTACAGCGTGCTGTACATTTCATAAGTATTTAATTACAACACATTTTGTTTATTCATGTGCTAGTCAGTGCTTTTAGAAGACTCAATAATTCTTTATTGTCAATTTTAGATGATGTCTGTCATGATGCACAATGATGTTGTAATGTATTTTTCCCTTATATTTTAGCAGACACATTTGTCTGATCTACTGAATTGTTGTTGATCTGTAAGAAGCAAATTTCGTCTATGGCTTCGACTTAATATTTGCTCTCGTTGTTGAAAGAGAATTGGTTTATTGTGTTTGCGCCTTCTCTACCGCTTCTTAAGATGTGAATGTCTCTGCGATGAATTACCGGCTGCTGAATTCACCAAAATATGAGCCCTACTGATGTCATTCATTTCAGTTACCTAACTTAATTGAATTTTCTCTTACATAAGTTCCCCTGTGTTATTTTGCTCCAGGAAACATACATTTTTAAATTGAATTGTATCCTCAAGACCAGATACTGCAAGAAAAAACACTGTTTCATCATTCATTTTAGGTTTTTATATTGTTTTTTTCTGTCTACAGAAAATATCCCAAGCGTATTTTTTACTTATTTCTTTTGTTGCACTTTATTAAATTCTGACCATCAATTTCAATTAGAATATGTATTTTTAAAAAATGAGTCTTTTCTCCTGTATATATCTACACTTTAAAGATCCCCAATTATGGGTTTTTGAAAATGACCTTCCATGCAGTGTGTAACAGCTCTAGGTGAAGTGAAATATCCAGCTAAGGCTTAAATCTGGAAGTACACCGTGTTTAAAACTATTGATTCATCTAAAAAAACAGTCAACTCATAGTAGTTCAAATGAATCGTCTTGGTAATGAATCTTTGGCCGTGACTAAAAAAAGACTATTGATGTATGGGACTTTGTCAGAGCTTGACAGGAACTTTACAGCACACAGTTCATGGATCAGTTTCTTCCTCCACTTCACAAGCCTCCTTGTTTTCTCTAGCTTGCAAATTATGTACTTAATTGTGTTTAATTGTTACTTGTAGCCGCTTGTTCTGTATCTGGTTAACTCTTTATATTCATATATTGCGTCTAAAACCATGTTGAAAACATGACGCGTGCTGCTTTGTTTACAGATTTAAATGCGTTTGTGAGCTCGTGATCCACTGCCGTTTGTCGTTACTATGGCCACTGTCAGCTGTTCCTACACATGTGCGGCAGTCAGGTTTCAAAATAGTTCAGTGTTTGCCACTGTGTGGATTAATACTGAATGTGTGTCATGGTTAGGAATAGAGCAATAGGCTGGTGTTAAACGGCATTGTTTTAACGCACTCCTGCATTGGGCTTACATATACATTCTGCACTCTGACTACTTCAAAATTGTTGATGCCGTGGTGGGCATTTCTCTGTCTCACACTGAACGCTGTCAACCAATTGCAATAGACTGGGTCATCGGAGCAATTACCGCAGTTTAGCATCGCGCTAAGGAGGGGTTTGGAAACAACCCACAGCAAAATTTCACTGGTCCAGCTCTGGCCCACACAATCAAGTTTTGCTTGGCCCACATTCCGCAGTGAATTACAGTACATGACTGGATCAAGTCTGGCTTCCAAACATGGACCATATCTGGGTCAAGTCAAAGCCAAGTTAATAGCTGGGCCTCAACTGGGATAGATAGGTTGGTGTGTCATGATTGCAATGAAATTAATAAACCCATTAAGCACTGCACTTTCGGCACAATATGGGCATGTTTTTTTCTTAAAGCGACCTGATTGGTAGAATTTTTTTCTTTACTCAAAAATTTATTTAATGTATTTTAAATGTGGGTCAAGACAGGCCAAATTTATCAATTTGATATTTATGATATGTGGCCCACATATCAATTTTTTTACATCTGGGCCCAAATCTTGTGTGCCGCCTTAAAGAGGGGGCCACCTCTGCCAAACCCGGGCCATGTTTGCCCCACATGCTGTATGCAAGTGCCAGATGAATGCCTGCTGTGCCAGCTTTATGCCAAATCTGGACCAGAACTCCTTGCTACCTGGGAAATGAATTGTTAAACAAATGAAAGACAATGAAAGTGTTTTTTGATCCTGCAAGCATGTTGTTGGAGACCCCCAAAACCAAAATATGCAAGCTCTTTAACATCACTTATACAATTAACCATTTTATTTGTATCGATTTCATCATGGTTTTTACAGACATGTTCAAACATAATATGTTAAAGATATGTTTAAACATAAGTAGTGAAAAAAGATCATCTTTGTAAAAACCTGACTAATTCAGACTTTTTCATCTATAAATATATGCAAATTAATGCATATTTAAAGTAATAATGCTTCATTTGCACATTCAAGCAGAAAACCTGTAATACAAAAACATGTTTGAATGATTAATGTAATCAATCATCTCGTGAATATATGATGATAACAATTGGTTATACTTTATTCACCTGCAGTGTCTTGTAAGGCATTGAAGGGCCCGGCGTACAAACAGGAAATGTGTCACTTCTTCACCCGTTAACGTCATTTGTTACCCAACTCTCTGGTGTTAATCCCGCTCACCCCCGGCTCCTTCTGTTGCCATGGATATGCCATCCCTATGGCAACTCGGGGCCTTTGTGGATGGTCTTGGGTCCTGACGGCGGAGACTCATTACACATTCCCTTCCAGCTCAAGTCAAATCAGTCAAAACGGGCGACTACAGCAACCTCTGCATGACTACATAAACACATTAGTAGGTCTGATCATCAGTCTTCGGCGCTTCCACATTAAAGAGACCAAACGAAGACGATGACCTTTCCTTTTCTAATATGGAGGAGATTAAAAACAGCATACCAGAGTGAACTCCTCTAATGTCCCTGCTGAATTTGAATTAGCTGAATGACACAGTTGTTTACAAGGCGGGAATGGCATCATTACGTTTTAATGTATGCTGAAAAAATTGGTGCGGAAACTATTTTTAATTTTAAAGTCAGCTTGAACCAGAAGTTGCAGAGACTTTTATTTCAGTATGTTTATGTAGAGGGGTTGGACAATGAAACTGAAATGGCTGGTTTTAGACCACACTAATTTATTAGTATGGTGTAGGGCCTCCTTTTTGTGGCAAATACAGGATCAATTCATGTTGGAAATGACAGATACAAATCCTGCACAGTAGCCAGAGTGATACTGAGACATTCTTCTTGCAGAATAGTGACCACGTCTCTACAAGATGCTGGTAGAGGAAAACATTTCCTGACTCGTTTCTCCAAAACACCCCAAAGTAGCTCAATAATATTTAGTTCTGATGACTTTGCAGGCCATGGGAGTCATTCAACTTCACTTTCATGTTCATCATGTTCATTACTTTCATGTCTCCAGTCTTGCTGTGTATATTTGTACATTATCATCCTGATACACAGCACCACCTTCAAGATACAATGTTTGAACTATTACAGAGGCACATGGCCTTCTAGAATGGTTCAGTAGTCCTTGGCTGTGATGTGGCCATCTAGCACAAGTATTGGGCATAGGGAATGCCATGATATTGCAGCCAAAACCATCACAGATCCAGCCTCCATTCTTTCCTCTGGACAATCTGGGTGATACGCTTCTTTGGGGTTTCTCCACACTGTAACTCTCCCGGATGTGGTAAAGACAGGTCTCATCAGAGAGCAATACATATTTCAATTCATGTTGTCCACAGCTCAAGATTTTCACTGCTGGCACCACTGAAACCAACATTTGGTGTTCGGGTGGTTTGAAAGACTAAAAGTTGGATTATTATTATTATTATTATTATTATTTATTATTATGTTTGAATTTTTCTTTTTCAAATGGCCAAATTCTGACTGAGGAAAGTTGAATGTTCTGGCCAGTTTGTTATTTGCCAGTAGGCTCCAGTTTTTAATTTAAAACAAGTTTTAACAGATTTCTAAAAATAAATGTAATAATCGATGATAATAAATTTGTATTTTAATATAAGTATCTTTTTTATGTTTCTTTATTATAAATTTTTATTATTTATAAAACTGTAATATAAAACTTACAGTTTAAACGCACATGGGCCAGATAGTGTAATGTTAAAAGAATGTTTATTAATTGATAAAGAGAGAGTTTAATAGCCTTCCGTTTATTTTAGTCAAAATCCAAATTAAACATGCAAATTAAAAAGGATGGAGCACAGGCTGTAGTTTTTCTGACGAATTGTTTCAAATTGGACATGCTACTCTGAGACATTAGGAGAACTGGCAGGGATCATATACTGCACAGACTACATCAGTCTGCTATAATGATAGACTGTGCGTTAAAGTGGGAAAAACACGAACATTAACAGCATTATGATGGACTCATTCAGTAGCGAACTAGAGTTTATGTGACTTACACTTTTCGTTGAAAAAAGCTCCTTATGTCCACCTTTTTTTCTAAAGCCATTCTCCCTTACGTGTGTCACACACCTTTACACACCTTATTCTTGCACAGGAAATTCACCTGCACAAATTTGGCGCTCGCTGTTTGTATCCTAAGCAGCTACAGCCTCTCACGTGACAGCAAGGAAAGGCACAGCCAATCACAATGATCATATGTGTTTCGGGGGCAGTGCGACCCGAGGAGAGAACGTGATTTAACCCTTTTTGCTTGTCTAGTTTGATATTGACAGCGCGATTTTTTAAAAGTGAATTAAATTAATGGTGGGGACATTTTAATAGTTGGTGGATATTGGTGGGGACATGACCTAAAACAGTGCATGTTTGTAATAAATACAGTAAAATTGCTACGTAAATCATCACCACGGCCGCATGTCAGTACAATTATGAAAGAAGATACTTCAATTCCAGTTTGTGGACTTAAATCAGGTTTATTTTGTACATTAACACAATGGATATCCATACAGCAGAGATAAACTTTACAACGACATTGTGTGTGACTCATCTTTGCAGAAAGGCTTGAATTAACTCCTCAACAAATATTTCAAGTAACATTTGGGAGAATTCTTACTGTAGGAAGCGAGATCTGCATCATTCTTGTCTGTCACTGTGCTGTTTATCTATGTGAAAGTGACACGCATCAGAGAAATAAAGACAGATCTCTGTGGCTCTGACACACAAGTGGGAATAGTGGTCGGGGAGAATCAGCTCATTTTCATTAAAGGCGCAGGCAATAAATACAGCTACAATGACCTAACAGTTCAAATTTTCCAGATTTAAAAAGGTATAATAAATAATGTGATGTTTATTTTGAGCTGAAACTTTACAGACACATTCTGGAGACACAAAAGATTTATATTAAATCTTTAAAAGGGGTAAAATAGGTGACCTTTAAATTATTGTTCTGTCATAGACAATAAATCATTCATTCTACATCACTTCCCAACACGTCAATTATTGAAATGTATTCCATTTGTAATGGAATACATGATGCCACCGAGAAGGTGGATCTGGCAAATGGGGAAAGAAGCAATGGCTACCAAAAAAAAAAAAACAAACACAAATGTGGTGTAGAGAATCGAATAAAGAAAATAAAAAGAGACATGCTCGGATGTTTCGGATGAACATCCTGCAGCAATTGTCATCCTCTATACAAAACAAAATAATTGATTTTTGCATAACATTGACAACAAATCAATCCCCACAATACATTGTCGAACAGATCCAGCCAAAAAAAAAAAAAAAAAAAACTGATAGTGTGTAGTCATAAACTAGCTTTATTTTCCTGTTTATTAATGTGAAGTTGTTATGTAACAATACGTTTCTGGACATTAATATACCCTACTTATTCTTCATAGTTCATGTAAGCTAAAGGAAAAACCTTGCAGGAGCTTCATTCATAAAACATACATTTGCCCAGAGTCTGTCAGTGACCTCAACCCATGTTATGCAATGTGTTTTTATTTTTATTATATCCTTTGTCCCCAGTGGTAACACTCTGACTCTTGCGTAGGCAGCACTTGAAAACATCCTCTGCGGGAGATCGGGAACATCAGGTAATTTAGTCCTTTATGTAGACGAATATTTTTTTAAAAAAGCGCACAGCATTTGACACATTGGATTAGTTAAAAGTGAGAAAAAAAAAACATGTGTTTCAGATGAACTAAATGGATGAATAAAAAGTATTTGCCCACAATTTGCTTTGTGCATGCTTATTACCTTAAAATGAGCAGCGGAGATGAGTTGTTCTGGGTCGTGTTATTGCTAATACACCACACTCTCAATTGTGCACAGATGCAACAATAGATTTTTAAGGATCAGGCAAACTACATTGTTCAGTTGACTATATGTGTTTATTTGCTCACAAATGCACGACCCTGTTAGCCATTCAGCGTAAACACTCAAGTATCATGAGTCTTTTAGGCCTGGCCTTCTTACTCCAATGATTCGTCGCCTTCAATCAGACCCAAATTAGTTTGAAGGGAACAAGCATGAATCCGGCAATGTAACCAGAGCCCAGTGTTTAAAGATGTATGAAAAGCCTTGAGGAGAAATAGAGTCTCTGTTAACCCATCTCAGTAACAGTGAAACTCTCATACAGTGATCTGCCTTCGTGAGCGTTTGTTGTGTATGCAGGTTTTAAAAGAGTGTCTGTGAGACAGACAGGCAGGCTAGGTGGGGGGGCTCCACCTGCTGAATGAACGCGGTCAGTATTGGGGAGTACCATGGGCTACGGGTGGGCTCAGCCCTGCTCAGTATAGTAGCAGGTTGCATCATCATTGGAGTGTCAAAGGACTGTGATGCTGATGCTGTGGGGGGCATCTTCCTTGGGGCCGGTGGGCTTGGTAAGTAGCAATCTTCCCAATATTTAGATTTATGTTCATCTGACACTGGTTTTCCAGTGATTGATTCAATTTGTACAGCCTGACATCATTGATTTATCATGTTGTCCCAAACCTGTATGACTTCTTTTGGGCAGACATTCCATGCTATTCTTTCACTCACAATTAAACAAAATTATGCCCTTTTTAATGAAGATTTGTAAGATTTTTTACATTGCTATATACTTAGAGTTAACCAGTTTTATGTGGCCCACTTTGAGCAGGATCAAACTGGCATCTCTACTATGGGAGGCAGGTGCACTAACAAGGAAGATCACAGCCTCTAAATTAGTGTCTAATGCACCTCTTTAGTCCAGTGGAGTAAAGATTATCCACACAGGTTTTACTAGCTGCCCCCCTAATTCATTCCTATCCAGATCACAACACTAAAGCCCAATCCCATTTCTATCCTGCTGGTTTATTTGAAGGGGATTGGGGGTCTTGGTTCTTTATTGGTTAATGGTTTTGGGGTAGGTGCCAGTTCCAGATAACTCATCAATTTAAGATTCTTTGGGACCACATTAGAATTGACAGGGTAGGAGAGATGATCCTGAATACACCAGCTACAGTGGAAACATGGCTGCCCAAGTGAGCAAGGAGACCCACAAATGTAAAAAATGGAAATAATAGGAATTTGTATTACAAACAAGCATCTATAATTTTTATAGATTTTTTACAGCACAGTTCATGTTTATGGTGGCACAGTGGGTAGCGCTGTCGCCTCACAGCAAGAAGGTCGCTAGTTTGTGCCCCAGCCGGGTCAGTTCCATTTGCATGTGGAGTTTGCATGTTCTCCCCGAGTTTGTGTGGGTGTTCTCCAGGTGCTCCGGTTTCCCCCACAAGTCCAAAGACATGAACTAGGTGAATTGGGTAAGTTAAATTGTCTGTGGTGTATGTGTGAATGTCCTGGTCCTCCAGGTTGGGGGGTTAAGTATTTGGCTAACAACCGGCGTTACGAAACACCAACATGGTGTGGCTAAATATCAACTTCGATATAATGGCCCTGGGAGTAAGTAAGTAACAGTCCCTTATAGTAACATTTGCACAATATATTTTAATTCTGTTAATGTTACCTGATGACTTGACAGAGTAGGCCACCTTGACAGAAAAGTGTAGTGGTAGGGAATTAGCTTTTTACAGCCCCTCTGGTATAATGGTAATGTTGTTTTTTGGTGGTTACATCAGTTGAATGTGATCGCTGTATAAATACAGTACAGTTTTGTGCTTCTTGCAACCAGCCGTAAAAGGGATGCCTGAGCCAACCTGTAGGCACATTCCTTTTCGAACTATGTTACTGTAGTTGTTTCTTAGGGGAATATTTTCATTCCTAGCCCTTGGCACTCTGGTTGAAGGGTAAATGTGAAGGCATGGGATAAGGGGTAAAATCTTTAATTGGGGCTAAATATAACCACTTTTACAAGCCACAGCCATATGCAAGCTAAACAGGGCTGAGCCTGGGAAAACTAGGTTGCTGTTGGAAGAGATGTTAGAGAGACCAGCAGGGGTGCTCAATCTGCAGTCTGTGTGACTCCCAATGCCCCAGTATAGTGAAGGGGACACTATACTGTCTGTGAGTGCCGTCATTCAGATTAGAGATGTTAAACCAAGGTCCTGACACTCTGTGGTCATTAATAATCCCATGGCACTTCTTGTAAAGAATAGGGCTTTAGCCCCGATATCCTGGCCAAATTTTCTCCATCAGCCCTTAACCATCATGGCCTCCCAATCATATCCATACACCTAATTGGCTCTATCACTGTCTCTCCGCTCCAACAACAGCTGGTGTGTGGTGAGCGCACTGGCGCCATTGTCCTGTGGCTGCCATCACATCATCCAATCCACCGGTGGTAGTGTGAAAAACCTATTGTCTCTGCCATGGAAGACAGGTGCACTAAGAATGCCAAAGATCACATGCTCTGGCATTAGCTACTAGTGCATCTTTTAAGGCCAGAAAATTGATGTTTATGCATAGCTCTTACTACCTGGTGTCCATTACAACCACCTCTAATCAAAAACGATATCTGGGTCACGACACCAAATGCAACCCATCTGGTTCTAATTGCCCCACAAAGAGCAGAATTAAACTTATGTTTCCAGCATGAGCGATCACTTTACTAACAGTGACTGTAAAGACTGCAGCCTTCAATGCCAGTCCCAGTGGAGGGACATTTTGCTTTCTTATAGCTTCAAGCATGATTAGAACTGGCATAACAAAGACCACATTCTTATACATTTTTCACTTATATACCTTGTGAGGTCTACTCTAACTTTAACTCTTACTTTATGAGCTCCATTACACTTCCCCACCCCATCCCTCAAATCCCATCTGTCCAGGTCACAGTACCTAATGTAATCTCTCTGGTTTTACATGTCCTACAATCCAGTGTTTTATGGGAAGAGGGCGGCATGGTGGCTCAGTGCTTAGCCTCACAGCAAGAAGGTTGCTGGTTCAAGTCCCGGCTGGACCAGTTGACATTTCTGTGTGGAGTTTGCATATTCTCCCAGTGTTGGCCTGGGTTTTCTCCATGTGCTCCGGTTTCCCCCACAGCCCAAAGACGTGCTATAGGTGAATTTGGTAAGCTAAATTGTACATAGTGTATCACTGTGTGTGAATGAGTGTGTATAGGCTCTGCATAAAACATATGCTGGTATAGTTGGCGCTGTGGCGACCTCTGAAATTGAGACTAAGCTGAAGGAAAATGAATGTACGAATTTAATTGGAAGCATGCTAACAATGACGCTAAAGACCACAGACTTTAGCATAAGTTACTTGTGCACCTCTTGAGGTTGGAGAATGAGGTCGATCCAAATAACTTGTACTAGACGGTCTCTGTTAAATTATAAATTCTCTCAGTATGTTTGGCCAAAAACACCATAGAAATCTGAAGGAACACATCAGCCCTAACATTTGGATTAGGAGTAGTATGACATTGACACATTTTAGGTTGGGAATTACACTACAGAGTGTGGATTACATCATTTTTCTTTTGGGTGCATTATCATTTGAATTTGCTGTATGAATCTGCAGGGTTTGGTAGGTAGTGCTCTGCTGCTTCATTGACTATTCCCCAGTGCATGACTCTTTTGCATATCATGCATTTTTAACACTACATCTAATCTCTGCTCTATATCAGCACACTTCTATCTTCTATACCATCATCCTTTGCTTTACCACAAGAACAAAAAAAAAAAAAAAAAAAAAAAACAGATTAACAAGAATATTGGTAATTGTTCCATTTTTCTATATGCAATAGAGGTTTGCTACCGAAGTATCACCTGGAGTTATTCACTGTTGAGGTTCGATTAAAAAAAAGAAGCTCATCCATCATTTGATCTAGCTCTGTAATCCAAGCCACCTGCTTACGGTGGTGGGTATGTAATCTACACAAGACCCTGTCACAATAGAGCTGAGCAACAAGCCAGCTGCATTTCATATTGTGCAAGTAGTTAGAATTACCTCAATAGACCCTCGGAGATGGTATGCTGTGCAATTAAAATTGTCATGTCAGGTGATCAGTCTGATTGGCAATAAATATATTTTATTTAGAGTAGATGCCATGTTTATTGGGTGCAAATACAGCAGACTTAAATTCCTATTTGTTTATATTTATTTAGACAATGTTATAATATTTGTTTTGATGTAAGAATGATTGATATTTTTTTGCTTTTAGTGCTTGTGTAATTTTTTATTAGTGTAGCATATCTTAGCATAACATTAGCATTTTGAAAATTTTTATTTCAGCTTTACTTTAATAAATGAAAATGAATTGATTCTTAAAGTTTTACCTAGTGTCCCACCAGTAATGATATACAGCCATATCACACTGCTACGAGTGTGATATTGCGTTAATACAACAGTTCAACGGCATAATCGTGTATATAAAAAAGAAAATCAAAAAATTCACATCTGCAGTTGACGTCAGAACAGCAGAAACCGTTGCTACAAACATCACTTTAGAGCTAGTATTTGAATGATTCTCTAGCGTAATGTCTAAAGCAAGGGTCGCCGATCTTGTTCCTGGAGGTCCGGTGCCCTGCAGGGTTTAGCTCCAACTTGCCTCAACACACCTGCCTGGGTGTTTCAAGTATACCTAGTAAGACCTTGATTAGCTTGTTCAGGTGTGTTTGATTAGGGTTGGAGCTAAAATCTGCAGGACATTGGACCTCCAGAAACAAGTTTGGTGATCCCTGGTCTAAAGTGATGACAAAACAGGTGATTTTGTTCACATTTTAAGATTATACGGCTGAACGGCATGAAATGCCAACAATCTACTATAGAGATATCCCAGTATTTTTCTGTTGTAATCAGGATATCACAATAATTCACCCCGAAAAAGCCAAAGCAAACACTAGCAGAAACACTACCAGACTATGATATAAATACAGCACTACAACATACAAAAGAGAGAGGTCAACTTAGAAAGTCACTCACCTGCTTGTTTGATTGATGATTTGATCAGATGTAGTTTTAAATTACGCAGGGCCTTTCTCCTCTAAGGGCTTGTTATGCAGTCTCTGTCGCCATCTTGTGCCGGAATGTTAATTGCCTCTGCTCTGCTCAGTATAACAGGCTGATGGCCACCGACGCCCTGTCTCTCCGAAATTATAAATATTTAAAATAGGCACTATCCTTATCAATAAACTGCATGGTTGCAATCTATACAATTAATACAATTAAAATATACGTCGTAAATTAAATTAGGCAAAATTAAGGGCAAAAAAAAAAATTAATTAAAAAGTAATATATGTCATCTGACGAGGTATAACATTTTTGCACCCAATTTTTTTTAGATAAATTTTCAATTTGTGTTAAGTGCAGGCATTTATTCTAAAATTTACGTGGATTTCTTTATATACTGAGAGTAGGACCTGAGTGATATCATGTGAGGTGGTGTGGTAGCTTGGCAACAGAGCTGCGACATCAACACACCAGGGCTCGAAATTGTGACCATTTTTGTTGCACATGCGCCCGAAATTTAATCTATGCGACCTCATAATATATTTGGGAGCATTTGCGACCTGTTTTTATTTGTTCTAAAAACGCGATAAATCAGTTTTCTCTGACGCTATATTGGTTCATATTAGCTGTTAATCACTTAAGGCATTCCACTGTCAGATGACAGGGAGCTTTTGTGACCACAGGAAATGCAAACAACTGAAGTGTGAAAAGTAAACAGGTTTGCAAACCCCACCTAAAGTTACAATGGCGCAGATGAGAGCGATCATGTGGTAAATGTTGATCTGCCAGTCAAGATCAATCGAGTGTTTTCAGAGAAGTTGCCCAAATTTTGATGCATTACATTCACTGTGTGTTAAGCACAAATGTCCGCTAAATGTAAAATCTAACACTGTATACATCATCGCCAAAGAAGCTTGCCTTTCCTAAGTTTAAACTGAAACTGCAGCTCATAACAAAGAACGGTATAGCGCCGGTGGTCATCGTGAAAATCCAGCTCTGCCCCACTCATATATTGGGTCGGCTGACTCGCCTGCCTTTCTACAAACACAGAAAAATGAAAATCATAACGAGACTGAGCGTTTAAAATGACTCAAACTGAAACCAAAACATTTAAAGAGTGTTAGACGTGAGACTTTTTTCTTCCTTTCTTTTGTCCATTCTTTCTAGAGATGTATATTATTTTTCTAAAATATTAGTTTAATTACTAAAAACCATTTCAGTAGTGTTATTATATTATTAATGACCTCCAGAATCAAGATCATGTCTTCAAATGCCACCGCGTGTTCACTGCGTGTCAGGACTGCCTTCTGAGGCGCAAGTCATTTTTTTTTAAATGAAGAAAAGATTCACGCAGCTTCTCTTATCACAGCAAATTCCGTTTTTACTGTTAATATTACTGTTGATAATCAGGAAGGACGATTTTGGTTGCTTTGCCTCAGATAAAAAATGCTGCTTTTTTCGCACATCTTTTATGTGATAATTCCGTTTTGTGTATAAAGTTAATTAGCATTTTGGATGGAAACATAGCTAGTGACACCCTTAACTTCATTCATTCATTCATTCATTTATTCAAAATATTATAATAAAATTTCTAAAATCTTTTGTTGAAGCTATCTCATCAAGATATTGTTGGCATGGATGCACAAATAAGTTATTAGTGCGTGGACATCTCTACTGCCAAATGAGACAAATCAATTGCGGCAGCACACTCTAAAGCATCAAGGGCTCTGATAGATTAATAAATCTGGGGTGAGTTAACAGAGAAAGACTGAAGGAGATTAGAGGACAGAATTCACAAAGAAGGGCCTAAAAGGGAAAACTGTGCGAATGGAGCATACACAACCAAAGCACGTGGCAAAGGAGCCCTCAGCATGCAGCAATCATGCCAGCCAGTGGCCTCTCATGAAAGAAATTGGCCAAAACACAAAGCCAGCAGAGGTGCCTCGTCCTTTTCAAACAGGAATTGATTCACAGCTTGAATAGTAGGTGCATAATCAAAATCCAGCACAGCGTCTGCAGTCTGTGACAGTCTCGCCATCAGCCTTAGACCTCTGCAAACACAAGAGGACAGAGAGGAGAGAAAGAGCTCAAATGCACACCTTCATTTGCAACAGGAATATACAAGACACTTTGGGAAAGCATGCGAGAATAGGTGACCTGAGTTTTAGTATAACCTTGCCGTCTTTAACACAAAGAAAATATATTTCTTTGTGTATCAGACAGTGGTTCTCAACCTTTTGACCCTTAAGTTCTGTCATTTTCAAAACCAAAGTTTGGCAACTCCAGTCCTGCAGGACCACAGTCCAGCAGATTTCAGTTTCATCCCAAATCATAAAAACCTGAAAGATATAAAAGCAGAGATGCTCATCACTGTCAAAGACAATATTCAAAAGTAGGTTTCTGGTATTTCTGGCATAATGATGACAGATACAAATACTAGAGGTCCAGTAGGAATCCACTTCTGGAGGTCTGATTTGAACAGGTTGTGGTCCAAACAAAGTAAATATAAATAAATATTATTTATTTATTTTTTTATAAAATTACTTAAAAAAAAAAAAAAAAAAAAAAACTAATTATTTAATTAAACATATAAAATTCTCTCAAACTTATACAATTGTTTCATGTTATTTCATCGAATATTGACTTAATCGAATCGCTTTAAACAACCCAGGCTCATTATTGATACGTACCGCTATATACATTTCTGGATATCGCGAAATACGTCTCAGGAGGAGTGTTTTTTTGCCATATTTTTGTCTTCTGAATCCACCAGAGGCCGCTGTGTATGCTTTTTCAAATCTCAAATTTCTTTCGTGATTGCCATTCACGCCTGCTGTTCTTGCGTAAATTCACCAGAGGCTGCTGTCGACTAACTGAATGACCAACTGTTACCCCGACCCACCCTGTTCCCTAAACCCAACCGACAATGTTTTCAAAAGCAATCCAGAAAAAAAAAGAAAAAGAAAAGCCCTCGTGGCCGCCACATTTTTACTCATCTTACACATTTTACATTTTTCAGATTTTACCATGTTCTCACCCTGTTAATTACTTGTCTATTTAATTTTTTGGTTTTATTTTCGTTTTACATGCTTTCTGGAACTGTTTTTCACCAGACTCGAACTCCATCGTCACAGTCAACTCCTCTCAGCGTCTCTAGTCCACTAACGTACATTTTTTTTTTATTAAAGAAATTTCATATTAAATTTTTACATTAAAACACATTACAACACAATTTAAATGACCCCCAGAAAAAACATAAACTCCTTGGCAATTTCCAGTTCATTGCTTTAATAACTTTAGATGCTTTGTACGTTAGTATCATGTACATCTCTCCCAACATGTTCTCGTTTTCAAAATATACATACAGTTTTTCCAAATATCCTTCTGTTTTCATTCTGAAATTTTCCCATATATCCATCATAATTTTCTCTTTTTTGCCACAATTCTCTCCAAGAGATCAATGATCTACCCAAGAGATGACATATTTTACACATTCCAATTTGTTCCATCCCTATCTGAAAAAATTGCACTGTGCCTTATTAAAAAATTCAAGGCATTAAACTTTTGTTTTCACACCCCTTCCTTTCATGTTTTGCCCATATTTCAATTGCTTTTACATTTTTGTATTTTTTTGCTCCGCTGACGTAAATGGCGAGCTATTGGGAAAACTGGTAACATCAGAACACAAGGTAATCAGTCAGCGTGAAAAGAAACAGAGGTCATTGGCAGTGTCATACCGCCCCGTAGCATTCGTTTTAAAGATGAAATGCAGCCATACGTAGCTCTGGCTACATAATTCACGCTCTCCAGAAATGTATACGGGGTACGTTTTCACAATGAGCCTGGATTAGAAATGTATACGTGGGTACATTTTCACAATGAGCCTGTGTTGGTTTTAAATCATCACATGAGCCATAATATCTATTAAGTCAGCCTGTATGTCCATGATATATTGCCTTGGCTAAACTTTAGCTAATTAGATGGCTGCTTGTGAGTCATAAAGTAAAACAAATTGACAATATATGCTTTGGGGCTTTTGCATAATTAGCTGTAAATTTGAGCCACAGGTGGCTTGCTGGGTTCACACCAAACACAAAGCACATGCAAAATTCTGTCGGACGGTTGGCTAGTTGCACCCTAGATGCAATTAACAGTGCATTTCCATGCTGTCTGGATAAACCTAGTGGGTAATATGCAGATCATATTAGTATACATGAAGGATGATGACAACATCTGTTTTTCTCTGTTTGTGCTCTGCAGGTCTCCTCATTTCAGTCTACCCGTTCATACGAGCATGGTTCAACTTCCATCATATACTGCCAAATATAGGTGAGATTACACAATATTATATTTGATAGCGTCTGTAACATTTTAAAGTGCTCTTCATCATTTTGCATAATGCAGAATTTAAAATGTTTTAAGACATCTCAAATAAAATTGTTTTAAATGTTTTTACTAAGGTTTAATACTGAGGAAAGTTATAGAATAAAATAATATTGAGAAATATTGTTAAAATTAAATATAACAATTACATATTATATACGGTTTTATTGATTTATTTTGAGGATTGTGTGGATTCAAATTTGAGGAAGTAGAATATTTAAAAGAACAGAATTCTGATTGGCACACAACCCACAGTGCCTATCAATTAAATTTAAATACAGTATAACATTTAACTAGAGAGGTGATCTTGATTATGTTGTGTAACATTAGATTTGTTTGCTTTTGTGATGATGAGAGACCATGTTGCACCACTCAGGCTAATATGACAACATCTAATTTTCTCAGGCAACTTCAGAGTGCACCCGATGGCTACAAACTCAAATCCAGCCCCTGAACAGCCAGCGGCTATACTCACACGAGAGGGTATGTGCCTGTTACATATGGAGACGCACACACACACACATACACCAGTCTGACAATTGAAGGCTGATTTCCTATGACACCATTTTAAAGTGAATATATTTCTCAGGGTCAGTGTAGAGCTGTCCATGGCTTCTCATTTACACTCTATGTGGCCTGCTGGATATAAGTCCTGAGTTGTGTTCCAAGCCAATATCAAACCTTTCTATTAGGTGATTTCATGTGAAATGGCATTATGGATTTAATCGGTAATAAAGCTGCAGTTCGAATGAAGACATTCTAATTGTATTGTTTTATAATTGCTCTAACCTTTGTTGAACATAAAGTGCACCAATTATGCTTCTGAATTTTGTTTTTAGAGGTCTCTTAGGCCCAATTCCAATACTACCCCTTAGCCCTTGCCTTTACCCCTATCCCTTGTTTTGCATAATTACGAGAAGTGATTCTCTTTAGCTTAAAGCAATGGGCTAAGGAGAAGAGCTAGGTGGTCCTTTAAACAGAGATTTTCCAGGACCACACTTGAACAGAAGTTTATATATAAACTAATTTCAAGAAGATCAAGTGCATGATTGTCCATGGCTGGTCCCGTATTAGCCTCAGATGAATTCACCAATCAGATGATTCCTAATTTACCATATATAACCAGTTTCTTATCTTCTTGAAGAATCCCCTCCACTCACCCCTACTCTCCCTCCCTCCTTCCTAGATAGGTGACACGGTGGCCCAGTGATTAGCACTGTTGCCTCACAGCAAGAATGTCTCTGGTTAAAGTCCATACTAAACCAGTTGACATTTCTGTGCTGAGTTTGCTCGTCCTCCCCGTGCTCGCATGGGTTTTCCCTGGTTTACTCTCACAGTCCAAAAACACACAACCAAGTTAATTGAACATACCAAATTGTTATGATAGTGAATCTCTTAGCAAGCCAAATATCTCTCCTTACCCATCCCTATATCAGTCATTAGTCAGAAATAAGTCGGGGGAGCTCATCGAGATCTACCTGACCTCAAACTCCCCTCTCGCCTTGCTAATGGGAGGGAGCCCAGGGCTCGAGGATCTTAAAAGCTCAGGGGTCTCTCCTAGGACAGCATGCCAAACAAGCTTATTACCAATCAACAGCTCTTGAACTCTTGAGCTCCTGAAACCAAGGGGTGCGAAATGTCACACAATACACCAACTCAGCAGCAACATGATTGATGTACACGATTCTTAAAGTCAGGAGATGGACAAATATGTATTTTTTGTAATTATTATAAATTTTTACAACAAACAAGCATATGTTTTCATACATTCACTGTGGTGTTCATGTTTTACCGTCATGCTTTAAAATAAAATAAAAAAAAAAAACACTAAGTTTTGCTATCTATAATGCATAATAAAACTCCTGTATAATAGTCCCACAACATACTTTACCTTCACATCTGTCACTCGATGAGGCTCGAATGCCCTGTCAGAAAAGTCTAGTGGCTGGGGTAGACCTTTTTACAATGTGTGCTATAATATTAATGTTGTTTTCGTGTGTTTACATAGATGAATATGGCCATGGTGTAAATGCGCAGTACAGTTACGAACTTATTTCTACATTATATCATTATAATAACATGATATCATTGCTTTTGTGATTTCCTGAAGATAAATACCAAAAAATAATGCAACTGGAATAACTATATGGAATAACTTGCCATCGTCGATCTCATATGAAGAAAGATCATGATGACATATGATGATTTGTGCAGGCTGGTATTGTAGTGGTGTCTCATTTCTTAGGGGTAAATTTTGAAGCCTTTCCCCTTCACACTCTGTTTCTAGGACCAAGGGGAAGGGGTAGGGGTAGGAGTAAAAAAAGAAAATTGGGATTGAGCTTTAAAATAGGTTTACGTCCATTCAAGGTCAAAAAACCTTTAGATTTTTTTTTAAATAAGCAATTTTCTCTCACTGTCTGAAACTGTTAACTTAATGATCTATCTAAACACCTCCTTTCCAGAAGTCTACTTTACTCTCATTGGTCAGAAGGCACTGTCTGTTGTGATTGGTCTACTACTTGCACAGAAACAAAGCTAATTATATATAATTTCAGCTTTGGAAACTTCCTTGGCACTTTTATACCAAATACCACTAGCTGACATTACGGATATTTGTTTCAATCTACTTAGGTTTGTGGAGAAATAAAGATATTGAAGACTCATTTCAGGCAGTATACAGTAGGCCTATACCGCAATTACACATATACAGTATGGGTTATGTTATAGAAATATGCAATACTGATGTGGGCATGCATAGGTACAATACTGTATTCTAGACCACTTAATCCAATACTAGTCTACCAGGGGACTGGAACTCACTTGGGGGTCTCTGTAAATTCTGGCGTTTGAATGACTTAAAAAAGATTTCTTTTTAGATTTGTACCTAGTTTCTATAATATAAAACTGTCATTGTATCCTCATGTCTGCATTACAGCATCCTCTTTAACTTGTCCCGTCCTTGACGGAATATCTAATTGCTCAAAATGGATAGAGCAAAGGCTTTCCTCTAGAGGACCAAAAACTCTCACTTTATTGGTGGGATGTCCTCTTGAGGATTTTGATGAAGATTGTTTAGACCCAAGTCATCAGGTGCCCTGGAATGAAGAAACACTCAAGGTGTTTTTGGAGGGTATTTGATGAGCACCTGCTTAAGGCTATGCCACTGGGGATCTCCAGCTGCTCACTTATGCACTACATAGAGTGAGGCCCTGGTATACTTAAAACGAAATCAAAGAATGAAATGGACTTAAGAATTGAATCAATGTAAATTTACAATAAACAAAATCTGTCTGAATAAAAGTTTTTTTTTTTAGTTCTATATGGCAGTTCAGAACAGACCACTAAAGCAAACTTTCGGGCAAATCCTTCAGTTCTTCTTTAGTTGTTCTTAGTTCTCTAAACGTTCATTCATTCATTTTCCTTCGGCTTAGTCCCTTTACTTATCAGGGGTTGCCACATGAACCGCCAACTTATCCAGCATACTGTATGTTTACGTAGCAGATGCCCTTCCGGCTGCAACCCAGCACTGGGAAACACCCATGCTCTCGTGCATTTACACTCATACACTACAGCAAATTTAGCTTACTCAATTCACCTGTACCAGTTTTCTAAACAGTTTTGAGATAACATTGGTCTGAGGCGATTATGCAATCGGTGGGACTATTCTGGAACTATGCCTTCTTTGGCGTTCGATTTCTTCCCCCAATTAATTTCTTATTCTTCGGGGGTCAAACAAGGAAACAACATCCAAAACAACAACACTAGCCACATGAATACATTGGACAGTTGAGTAGCAGAACTGGTACAGATGTATCCGCACATGTACAATCGCTTGCAGAGAGATTTTAAAGACTCGGAGGGTATCAAACAGTTTGCATACATCAGGTTCCACCTGATGAACCAGGGCTAGTGCTATTTTCGATTCAGAGCTAGTTTGTCTACCGAGTCTTCTAAGAGCTGCCTTGCTTTTCCACTGGCTAGAGAGCCACTGTAGAGTCAAGCCTGATACCACTACACTGTAATTTTTCCAGCAACACAATCTTTGCAACCTATATTAGCATCTAAATAAAGGAAATTCAACGTGTTTTTCCCCCGTGCCGTACTTTGTATAGACAGAGATTAAAAGCTATGCTATAATACAAGTAATAATAACGTGTTCAGGCAGCCTGATGTAATTTGAATAGACGAATAACACAAGGGAGAACTACCATTGCCTTCCATTGCTCAAAGCCAGACCCACTCTGCCCAGGAATCCTCACCCTTTTGGGGCAAGCACCGGCTCCGCAGGGCTCCCTGGAACCATTGGCTTCCCTAGCCCAAAACTATTTGTTCACCTTAATTAGAATAGACAGAGATTAGAAGTGATAATTTACACTATTTCAAATATGGAGCTCAAAAGTTTTGGCTCATGTCCTTGGTCTTGGTAATCCTCAGACCCTGTTGCAAACAGTCTTATTTTTAGCTCAACAATGTTTTTGTGCCACTTAAGAACAACTTGTCCTTGTTCAAAGCCATGCATTGGGTGTCAAAAGACAAAGAAATGGTTCAGTTGGCTGGCCCTGGCCTGGTTGGAAGAGGTGTGCCAGAGCGCCGTTCCATTGGGCCAAACTGAAGACACAATGCCACTTTTAAAGGACTGTTTCATATGGATTTATACCTGCAGCATGAGGACTTTTATGAGGGTCAAAACAGCTGTTCGGCAAAATATTTGACTGCGTGTCATTGCATCCTAAATGAATGAAAATAATACAAAACGATATAACTAAAGCAATGTACACTGTGCTGAGTAAGAGCACTTTTCTTATTAACTGAACAGTCGCATCATCGATAATATAAGTGTGCACCAGTTCGGAAGGTAAAGATGCAGGTTAGTGCACTGCATTCAAAGCAATCGTGCCTAGTGAAAGTACGCCCTAATTCACTCTGACACTGCTCCCCCCTGCCCCCCATCTTCACCTTATTGCACGGATCCTCCATCTCTACCTTAGAACTAGGAGTGCCCATAGATATAAAACAGATTAAAAACATACTGTAACTTGGCCTAGTGGACCTTTTAAATGCTTTTGTAGACAAGAACGATTTGCCTTTCATTGTTTACTGAACAACAACATTTCTATTAGTTATGGGACCTCACCAGTAATCAGCAGACAGTGCCAATGATCTCTGGGTAGTACAAATTGGCAAATGAATACCATGGCTTTGGTCTGAACCCTAACATGGGTGCTTTTAGTTATGAAATGACTGCAGTCATGAGATGGGCTGCCAGGTAACCATGTTCATTTTCTCAAAAAGCTTACTCACTGGCCTGCTGTGGAAATTACATTGGCACGTGTCAATCCCATTGGCATTGTCTCTCATGTGTCCTTGCTGCCTCCTCAATGCCCATTTCCTGCTTCAGTCCACACATCTGTTCCTGCCCCATACATAATGCACAGTCGTTATGAGATGAGTAGATTGATAATCTGGAAAAGATGAAACTAATTTGATATGATGCCCCATTTCCTGCAGTTTATTTTCATGTTTATTTTTATGCAGCGAAGATACATTTATGTTCTCAGGCTTTATATGAATCCAAAGTGTTCTTTGAAATTGTGTCCATGGGGCTTGGCAGCTAAAGGCTATAAGAAAAGTATGATTATGCACTAAATTCTCACAGCCGTTATTATGCCCCCAGAGCACACAGCAGTCATGCGCTGAATCATGTCAACAGGGACGAATGAACAGCAGTCTCATATGTTTGTTTCTGTCTGTGTGTATGGCCCTTTTTCAGGACTGGGATCAGGACAAAAAACAACAACAAGGGACCCATTTATAACACATTATAAAATCTTAAAATGAGCACTTTGTATACAAACCTGTCAGTTCCACTATTCATTATATTAAAATGAAAACAAATATACAACAATATAATAATAATTCATTATGTTTGTCGTCATAATAAATGATTGTATTTATAATCATATATTTAAACTTATTTGCCACTTTTTTAGGTAAAAACCTTGCTAGTACCAGGTTGGACTCCCTTTTGGCTTCAGAACTGCCCTAATCCTTCATGGCTTAGATTCAACTGGATATATTACTGAGAGATTCTGGTCCATATAGACATGATAGCATCATGCAGTTGCTGCAGATTTGTTGGCTGCACATCTATGATGCGAATCTCCCGTTTCACCACATCCCAAAGATGCTCTATGGGATTGAGATCTAGTGACTGTCGAGGCCATTTGAGTACAGTGAATTAATTGTCATGTTCAAGAAACCAGTCTGAGATGATTTGCAGTTTAAGACATCCTGCTGGAAGTAGCCATCAGAAGATGGGTACACTGTGTTCATAAAGGGATGGAAATGGTCAGCAACAATACTCAGGTAGGCTGTGGCATTGACACAATGCTCAATTGGTGCTAATGGGCCCAAAGTTTGGCAAGAAAATTACACCATTACACCACCACCACTAGCCTGGAGCATTGATACAAGGCAGGATGGATCCATGCTTTCATGTTGTTGATGCCAAATTCTGACCTACCATCTGAATGTCGCAGAAGAAATCGAGACTCATCAGACCAGGCAACATTTTTCCAATCTTCTGTTGTATAATGTTGGTGAGCCTGTGCGAATTGTAGCCTCAACTTATTGTTATTAGCTGACAGGAGTGGCACCCGGGGTGGTCTTCTGCTGCTTCAATGTGTTGTGTGTTCAGAGATGCTCTTCTGCATACCTCGGTTGTAGCTAGTGGTTATTTGAGTTACTGTTGCCTTTCTATCAGCTCAAACCAGTCTGATCAGCAGTTTCTGAAATACTCAGACCAGCCCGTCTGGCACCAACAACCATGCCACGTTAAAAGTCACTTAAATCACCTTTTTTTCCCCATTCTGATGCTCAGTTTGAACTGCAGCAGACCGTCTTGACCATGTCTACTTGCCAAAATGGACTGAGTTGCTGCCATGTGATTGGCTAATTAGAAATTTGCGTTAACGAGCAGTTCGAAAGGTGTGCCTAAAATAGTGGCCGGTGAATATATATATTAATATTGCATTGATAACTATCATAAAATAATAATAAGGATAATTAAAAATAATAATTATTATTCAATCATATTACCGCATTTCTTTCTTTATTGGGGTTGCCACAGCTGAATCATGCCGAAAAAAAAGACATTGTTGTTTCTTCTGTCTCCTTCTTAGGGACTCAAAGTCAGCTTAATGTAGAGCGCTCGAAAAGTCGTATGGGGACATTCGTGGAGACAGCAGCTTCAACAGCCGCCGAGGGCTCCCAGGATGACGGGTGAGACATGCGCTCACAGTCTAAATATATTACAAAACAACACTCAATATTACCAGCAGCACAAGAGATCGAAAAGACTAAATGCTAAGGACTTAATACATCCACACAGCTTCTATCCTCTGTAAATCATTTTGTCATTCACATAATCATAACTTTACATTAACAGTGAGTTATACCAGGCCCAAATTAAACTCGCACAAATGCGTACGCATACTCCCCTCATTACATTGGCAACGCAATGAATTCCCTCTCACAATATGGCAGTTTCTCTCTAGGGCCTGAGAGTAATTTGATTCTTCTCGCAAGCAGCACTGCCAAACAGCCCACGTCTTTGTGGTTCACTACATGAACGGCGTGATTGGGATTTCCACTTGCTTTGAGAGAGGCTTTTTTCGCTCCCCTATTGGGCTCGCATTATATTCAATCCCAGGAGCCAATCACTTCCAGGACGTTATTTTGATTGACCCTCTCGGTGACATTTTTGTGGTCGTATAAGAAGCACTATAGAGTAGCGAGATTGCTCCATTTTCCACCAGCGTGAGTTGCCTTCAGAGTTTACATTCTGCACATAGATTGGACTCTGAAAGTCTTTTCTGATCTTTAAAAAATGGAGAAAGGAAGGTGTCGACAGCTTCCCATTATGAGCTTATTGGTCTCAAACCAACAAAGAAGTTGCTGTGGATGTGGTTGTCATGGCGACTTACACCACTGCCTTCACTCATAATGTCATCTATGTTGCATGAGGACTTGGCTCTGCCTATTCAACTTAGATAAGTGAGCACACACGCTTATGATGTGTTAACGTGCATCCAGTGTTGTGTTTTTTTTCTCTTCTAGGCCTTCGGCTGATGTTCCAGATATCTTGGGCAGGCGAAAGTTTAAGTCACCATCTTCTGATCAAGAGTAATGACTGGATCCAGGAGTCTCATTAAAGAGCAAACAGTATTCATTTCACAATAAGCAAAGCTGATCTCTGCTTACAGCTCATTACAGTGTGCTATCTGATATCACGCATATAAACGATGTGTCTGATATAAAATTAAAACAGTGTTTGATGAAAGTGAGTTAAAAATCATACAGAAGCAACAGCAATGTGCTTAAAGTTAATGAAGAAATCTGTCATTATTTACTTTCCATTGCTGGTGGCATTGGGGCTGGGGGATGGGGGTGGTCAATTCTATTCACATGTCAGAAAAACAAGCTGGTGCTCTGTAGTAGCTGGTTATAGCAATAAAAATGTTCATTGGAGTGTCTGAAAGCAGTGTTAATCAGCTGCTCCATCAGTCATATATTGGACTGTTTCCACTGAGTGGTACAGTACGGTTCAGGTCACCTTTATCAGGCTTGCATTTCCACTGCCAAAAGAGTACCAATTATATAAAATAAATAAATAAATGCAACATATATGAACCCATACAGACCATTACAGTCTCCAATATGTTACCAATTACAGAAAAACTACACACAGCATACATTTAGTCATTATTTGGGTTCAAAAACACGCAACATATAGCCCAGTCAGTGCAAACCTCTCATCTGTATCTTTAATCTTCACCAGCACATGTAATTTTGTCATTCTGAGTTACTAATCGTTCAAAAGGTGATGATAATAGTTAAACATGATAATTTAAATAGTTAAACAAAATCATTTGCTCCTTTGTTTTTTCGAGCTTCACTCTTGCATTTGTCTGTTTCTGAAAGGGTTGGATGTCAGAAGAACTTCAATAATCACGCGCACGTTATTATCATCAGCTCAAGAAGTTTGTTATTTTAAATATAGACACGCGGCTAACTCTCTCTCGAGAAAGCGAAACCGTTCTCGCTTTAGATAACCTTGTAAACAACAACGGTGCACAGGGTAAATTCTGCTCTTCTTTTTGGCTTTATGGCTGTTCATCAAGATGACGACAAGGTTAGTTTAAGCTCGGGTCGACCATGGCTGGTTATTATATGTATATATTATTACGGTGTAATGTCTCAGCTGTGTTTTTAAAAACGTGCTTCCTTTTTTTTCATTCTGCTGCTTGTGTACGCGTTAGTGATGTTTATCTGTAAACCAATAGCGTTCAGCTGCCCGTATAGCTCCACTTTTTGGTACCCTTTTGTCATGCTAGGTACCCTTCCCTTTTCTTTTTGCCTTTGCAAAGGGTACCCAAAAAGTGGTACGGAGCGGTTCGCTATTTGGTTCCTTCTGACCGTGGAAATGGCCATAATAGCATACTGAACCATACCGTATCATACCACTCAGTGGAAACGGGCCATTAGTGCAGTTAAGTTGATAGACTTGACTTTAAAATTGTCTCGCATCTGTGTCGTTCAATGGAGAACATGAATTGATGATCAGTTCAGCCAATCACTGACATTTCCGTTGAGCTTGTGAAAACAACAGTCAATCCATCACTTGCTTCCTCATTGGCTGATATTTGCCATGCTAGTTATTTGTTTTCTGTACAATTGTTTTTGTTTTTTTGCTGTTCATCTGTTTTTGCCAATCATCTGTTTTTGCAGATCATCTGTTGATTATCCCCAGATCACAAACTGACCTGTCAACGAACTTGCTACTGTAACTTCAATCCAGGCTCACTGCAACTACATGCCTCAGCCTATATTTAGTGACATTTCATTAAATATTTCAGATGACAAATCCGAAATATAAAATATGTTACTTAGGCTTATGCTGAAGCACCTATTTTTAATGAGCCTGTGTTGTAAACTCTTATAGTGTGAACTAGGCATGAGGTAGTAACACAACCCCCCAACTCAAGAGTCAAATGTTGCTCATGCTTACCATAATGCCATTCCAAAAGTGTATGACTTTGTTCTGTGGAATATATAAATGTAGAAATTCAGCATTGTTTGAACACAAATTTTGGGTAAAATACAGACAAACCCAGCTGCTGTGTTGCATTTTTAAAATAAAATGTTAACACAACTGTTGGATTTGTCTGCATTTTAGCTAAATATGTGCTCAAACAGACCAATCTGGCTAATTTGTATTATTTTTCATTGAATTTTTTTTTCAAAAGAAGCCATGTCCCTTAACATGATCTTGTTGGATCAACATAGGCTCATTCTGGAAACGTACTCCTATATACATTTTTGGAAATCGTGAATTATGTTGCCAGAAATACGTAAGGCTGCATTTCATCTTTGAAGTGAACGCTACAGGAGGGTATGACACCGTTCCTTTTCGCGTGTACCTGCTGACCACTTAACTTCTTGTGGACGGCTTTTCCGCTGTTACCAGTTTGTCCAGTGGCTCACTGCATACATCGGTGGACTTGAGAGAAGAGAGAGAGAAGTTGACCACGACGACGGGATTAGAGTCTGGTGATGAATGGTTCCAGAAAGAAGGTAAGACAAAAACAAAGGCCAAAAAATAAATTAAAGAAGTTAATAACATAGTGAGGTCAAATTTGAAAACATGGTAAAAATCAGGCTGCTGGGAGGGTTGTTCATTTTCTGGATTGTTTTTTTCAGTTTGGTCACTGTCAAAACACTGTCAATTGGGTTTAGAGAAGTGGGTGGGTTCTGGTTAATAGGTGCTTTTGAAAACACTATCGGTTGGGTTTAGGGAAGGAGGAGGGTGGGTCAGTCGATCGGTCAGTCAGTAAGTCAGTGGCCTCTGGTGGATTTACGCAAAATGGGCAGGCATGGATACCTTTCCGGGACGTATTTGACACTCTCAGGAAATGTATAGGCATATAGTGGTACGTTTTAAGAATGAGCCTAAGTTGGATTGGATGAACAAAATTTACAATAATGTACAAATGAGATTGTACACATTTATACAAAACAGGCAGTAAAGTCAAATAGCAATGAATGGTCATGAGACTGCATTGGTTGAAACAACCCAGCATTGTTTAGAGTGTAAATGAATATATTTTGATGAACTGATCATGCATAATACATGAAAGTACATTTTAAAACTAGGCTGGGGTCCAAACATAATTTTTTAAGTGAATATTGTTTACATTTACCTGTTTGGCAAAGTATTTGGAACATGATAAACAGTCAATTAAAAGCACACAGTTGACACATGCATGTGTTCATTGGGTTCAAACGCATGATTACTTCACTACTGTTTTGTGATGCTCTATCAATCAAGTTACATTGATTTGCAGTTTGCAAATTGTCATTGAAGGGGCATTGCTTTAGTAAACGCTCATTGGTCATATTTCAGGAAATTAAGAAATGACCAGTACGGATTGGAGTACAGTTTGCATCATTATCACATGACCTAACAAAGTCAGTTCACTGCTATTCACAAATCCTTTCCTGTGGTCTCATGGGATGAAGTGTCGGTCAGGTGCAGAATCTTGTTGACAGTCTTTTTTGTCAGGTACAGTACTTTTAAGTCTGCTCTTTTTATGAGTACCTCTGAATTCAGACACTCTATACTACTCACATATTGTTTCTTCACCAGCTTTAGGAATACTTAGTCAGGGATTCTATAACACCACATATACTAACAACAGAAAATTTCAAGTATGGTGTTGGATATTGTGAGCTACTGTAGCACAGAAAGGGAATTAAGAAATAGTGAAAGAAAGAAGAAAGAAGAGTTATTTTTAAGAGTCAGCAGGATGCAGCTAAGTGCTCACTTAAGTGAACACAACAGATGGTTTCCAGGTAAAGTTCTTTAAAGTCTCTATGATATCTTTAATCAAAATAACTTGTCCTTATCCTTCCTATGACATCCATTCTCTTTTCCGATGATGTGTTTTTGAGGGAGAACAATGTCAATCAAACATGATCGCAGCAATAGCAAACCACAACCAACTAATCACAATCAGATCCTGATGGACAAAATCAAGTTCTGTCAGTGTTGCCAAATTGGGTGGTTTCCGGTCCAATTGAGTGGTTTTGAATTTGATTGTGCGCAACCGCGTTACAAACCGCGTGGGCCTCTATAGTACATGCAAGAGGAGGTGAAGGAAAGTTGTATCAAAATCTGTCTCCCCTTGTGTGCTCCTACAGTTAAACTCACAGCGCTTTATCATGACACTTTTATCTATCCTTTTTTTTGTTTTTTGCAATTAACCGCAAGAACAAACAGAAGTTTTGTCTGACTGACAAGCAGCACCTAATTATGTTCAAAAGAATTTAAAATGCCAAATAGGATGAATTTATACCCCATTTCGAAAGTAAAAGATATTCTTATAGGTAGTGTAATTTACACAACATTTAGTGTGGGGTGTGTGTGAAGGGGGGATAGTCTTTTGATGTGATCCGGTTATGCTGTGGTTGCTGTGTGGTTAAAAAATTATACCAGTTAAAGTACAGGATAATTTCGATTGAAATAAATGAAAATTTATTCAAATATTAATCTAATAATTTGTGGATTTTTTTGTGTGTTTGGGTGGGTTTTGGACAGCTTTTAGGCTGGAAATAGTCAGCTATATCTGGCAACACTGTCTTCTGAGAGAGAGAGAGAGAGAGAGAGAGAGAGAGAGAGAGAGAAAATAATTCTGATAAACCCAAATTCTGATAAATGGAATTCATGTGGGTTTTAAAGAGGTGAACTGTGTTTGAGCTGGCGTGGCAGATTGTAGACTTGAAAGTAAATGGCAACTGCACATTTTTAAAACTTAAAAAAAAAAAACTTCCAACACTAGACTTTTCATCTTAGTATTATTAGTGTTATTAATATTAATAAATATTGTTTATTAATAATAATATTAGTAGTTAACTTCAGCATTGAGGGCAGAGGGGCAGTGGCTCTAGCCACTGGGCCACCCCCCTGTGCACGGCCCTGCTTCATAATACTACAATTCTGAATGAAAAACTGTATTGTATCTAGCATGTTGTTAGTTAGTGTGATTAGTTAGCAAAACTTGTCATAATGTGCAATATTTCATGCATGCAATTATCGCTGGTCTCACTCTCTTTCACACACTTTGTCGTTAAGCCTGGTTTATACTTCTGTGCTGAGTGATCGGCGTGACCCACGGTGCATGCCTTGTGCGTAGCTGTGTATTTATACTTCTGCATGCTGTTTGTGTGGCTCTGCAATAACACTTCCCAAAACGCTGGCAGTATGTTTGTATGTCGAGTTTCTTCACTGGTGTTTTGTTTTTTTCTGAACACTACCTTGATGCACAAGTGGCTCAAACTCATTCATTTTGAGGCGAGAATCGGCAGACGTGCAACAGATTTAGTCATAGGGTAAACACAAAACAAAAGTTTCTATCTGGAGCTTCTTCACACGACTCGACACTCCAACGGGTTCATACGGCTCTCGGTCCCACCCACACTTGTCAGTGCTATCAAGCCGACCAATCACAGAGCTTGCGCTACACGTTGTTGTTAGGTGTAGTTACATTTTTTAAAAGAAGTGCACGTCAGTGTCGTCGACAACCACGGTGAGGGCTATGCGACCACGCAAAGGCTGCGCCGGAGCATATGCGTGCGCTTGACGCAGCAGTATAAATCAGCCTTACGACTTCTGTATGCTTAGTGGTTGGCCGGCGGTGTAGAGGAATTACACTTATTACTAAGCCTACTTACTACTATTACTATTACTAATTTACACGCTTTGCGTGACTAAAATAGTTTTAAAACAAAAAATTACCTGTATATATGAAATACTTCAGCCATTTGTCATCCTTTCTCTGGTGGATCTGCGTGAACAGCTACGCAGATGTACAAATCTACATTTGTTGACAGACAGTTTGAGTTACTTATCAGAATTATGGGAATTGTCAGCCTGACAATATTTAATTGGGCAAACATTTTTTAGTCTTATGCCTTACCCAGGATATAAAAATACACATAAATACATTTAAATCATTCACTTTAATCATTACTATTGGAATGTGAAGAGGCTTTCAACCAGCACAACAAAAACATTTCTGAAGACAATCACCTACTGCACCTTTAAAAGAACACCTGTGTGTCCACCAATGTAAACTGCACATATGCTTGACAGCCTACATTTTTTGTAGTTGAATGTAGACGCAACCACTTACATCCATACCAATTACATCCATAGGTGGACGTAAGATATCCATACAGTAGAACCACTAACTTAAACTGATACTGTTTTTACACTTACCTAAACCACATACCTTCTGTTTAGATATCAGAGAACAATTTAACACATTGTATCAGTTCATTCTATGGCACCTGTAAATACAGCTAATAGTGTCACTTTAGCACACACTTGTTTTCCTGATGGATCTGCTCTCTGACATGCCTACTATAGCTTAGCCATAGCCTTTTGCAGCTTTAGAAATGATTCAGTTGCTCACGTACTGTATGAACACGTAACGTGCGCGGCACAGATTCATTGTGCATCCCACGCAGACCATCAGTGACACACTAAGGCTGAATATGCAGTCTCTGTCCTTGCATGGCGACAACGAAGAGAGACGGTGCCTGCTGTTGCCAAGAGCTCTGACGTACTCTAATGACTGAATTATACACCATTGTACTGGACGTCTCACACAACATCACGAGAGACAAGTTTCAGGTGACTGGGAAGAAAACGAGTTCATGAAGAAACAGTGTTATTCAAAATGCAGTAATTAAAACTAGATAACGTAATTAACCAAAAAGTGGTTAGTAAAAAAGATAGAAATCAATCAGAAGTGAGTTGTTTATTATTATTAAGATGCTCATACGGTGGTGACCCTGATACATACATACATATATTCCAACTCATGGTCTAAAGTATACAAAAAATAAAAGGTTTTCATACTGTGCTGTTTTCTGTAGATGACCTTCTTTTGTATCTTTCCTTAGAAATATGTACCATGGTAACCATATTCAAAGTACAACAGTGACTAGAGGTACACTACTACTGTACTATTTTTTTCACTCCATCTAAAATGTACAAAATGTATGAACAAAACTCATAGTGGTACAGATATCTTATGTTATGCATGCATATGCTTCCATGTTATCAGTTTTAAGTCTCATGTCCACAATGACTCATTTGTGGAACATTTTTGTAAGGGACGATTCAAGAGACTCAAGTGTCAAATGCCTATTTAATAGAGCTTGAAGATTACCATGACATTATCACTAGCAGCCATAACTATAATCAACAAAATGTAATAAACATTGTATTTGGCAGAAATTAGAGTCACCATTGTGCAATTTTGTAAGGGTACATTTAAGAAATAAACTATTGGTCAAACAATTGGAATAATTTATATTTTATTTCTAAATATATTTGAAAGATGTCCACCGACAGTATGTTCATAAAACAGCATTCATTTGATAAAAATACAGTAAAAACAGTACTGTGAAAAATTTATTCAATTTAAACAACTGCTTTCCAGTTTACTAAAATTTTCAATGTCATTTTAATTCCTTAAATTGGAAAGACTTAGGGCTCTATTATACACCCGGTGCAATAAGGCGCAAAACCTGTATTGTGCGATTTGTTGCTATTTTCAGACAAACGCAACCCTGATTTTACTGTTTTGGACCACATTGTTTAAATAGCAAATCCATTTGCGCTGCTTCGTGGACTCAAGGGTGTTCCGGTGTAGAAAGGAGGTGTGTTAAGGTGCAATGTTGACACACTGCTATTCTGATGAACTAAAATAGACTGAGCAATTGACCAGCTGAAAGCAGGTGTAAAGTCTAGCGCAGAGCACATTAGTTGTGCGCCTTAAACACTTACACATTGCTTAATACACACACGATGTACAGCAACACGTAAATTATTAATTACAAAAATTATTATTTTCTACAATAATATAAAAACAACTGCCTCCATGCCTTCTTCATCTCAGGGGCTTTTTCAGTTTATTCATGACAATTTGCTTTTGTATAATGTTATTATTATTATTATTATTATTATTTATTATATGCATATTTATATATTTTTTTAATAAAAATAAGCTTAGATTTTTGTCCACCTGTCGGGTTTTGGACCATATAGGGCATAGGACTTGTGTTCGGATATAACTCGGTTTTTTGACCACACTTCATTATTTTCGTTCATTTATTAGTTTGCTGGAAATTAGAACTGAATTTAGAATTAGTTTTGAAACAAATCTTTGTGTTTAACAAATGAAATTAAGTGAAGTTTATTTATAAGCTAATTTTGAGAGGATCACGTGCTTATGATTGACACGGCTGGCCCCGAGTCAAGCTAATGTATGAACCACCAATCAGACGATTCCTAACTCAGTATAAATAACCAAAACATCTTACCTTAGTCATCTTCGTGTTGAAGAAACCCCCTTTACGCCCCCTCTCCTCCTCTTTTTCTTCTATAGGGCAGCACGGTGGCCCAGTGGCTAGCACTGTTGCCTCAAAGCAAGAATGCCTCCGGATCGGGTCCTACCCGGCTAGTTGGCATTTCTGTGTGGAGTTCATGTTCTCCCCGTGCTCGCGTGGGTTTCCCCGGGTCCTCCTTTTTCCTCCCACAGTCCAAAACATGAGACATAAGTAAATTGAGTAAACCAAATCAACACCACAGTCAAATGACTCCAGCAACACACCCTCATAGCAATCCTTAAGCAGCAGGAGGGGGGGTTCTCGAGATCTACCTGAGCTCAAACTCCCCTCTCGCCCTGCAAACGAGAGGGAGCCCCAGGCTCGAGGATCCCACGAGCTCAGGGCTCTCCCCCCGGACAGCATGCCAAACTAGCTTAATACCAATCATCAGCTAAGTGTGAACTCTTGAAAGAGAGGAGGCTTGTTCATTATCCTCGCGCTGCAGATGGTCTGTTTAACTGTTTTCTCGCTAGTTAAGTGTTCAGTTTTTCCCCTTATAAAGTCTGCCATGTAAATAGCAAATGCGTCATGGCGCAAGGCAACTGACTCTTAAAGAGAATGTAAGATGACATTGGTTTAATGCAAGTTATGCTCAAAACACAACCATAACTCATTAAGAGAATATTGCTCAAGCCTCCATTGCTAAAATTACATTTTGGAATTTTCAAAAGATGCTAGGGTTGAGATGGGTTATACAATTGTATGTAGTACTGTATGTAGAACTTGCAGTTTGTGATTGTATTATTTATACAATCGTATTCATTATATAATTATTTATAGCATAATCAAATATGATACCGTTAGGCCATTAGCCATTAGGTTTTCCATCTTAACAGAAAGTGAATTGTTTAATCAAAATCAGTTTGTAAGTCTAAACATGTTTGGATGTTAATCTAGAAAGTTTGAGGTGATGTCATAAAAATAGTAGATCCATACAGGAGGAAAAGAGAGCTGTTTTTTTCCCCTCCCAATTAGGCTGGAGCACACTAAAAAAACAAAAACAACTGGGTTCCACACAATCAATTTGTGATGGGACAACATGAAGGAATTAAGTAAAATAACTTATTACTAATTATAAGTCTTAGTAGTTTTAAAACAATTAAGTTGTAAAATCAAGAATTATGTTGCTTCAGTTTGAACAAACAGCAAATATCATTTTTTAGTGTAGGGTAATCCTATATTAACATATTAATATAAACCCCCTCAAAATATTCATTTTCATTTCAGGGTGTCTTTAACTGTGTTTTGGGTTTACAGTTTTTTCTATCACGAGGAAATGTTGAGCAGTGGGAGCCGATGATGATGAGAGGATCCTCCTCCATACACACTCATCGAACGCATGCACACCCGCTCATTCACATCACTGCACACATCAACATATGGGCTTCCGAACGACCTGTTACTGCAAGCACGAAAGAGACATATTAACAGACATATTTCCTATTTTCGTTGTCTTTTGTAATAGATAAACAAATAATATTCGTTTACTGAGAGAAGTCTCACTGAAGCGGAGACTCGAATCCAGCGCGCGGAGCGGAGCGGTGACGTGTTTTGAGTGACAGGAGTGATGATCTTAATATGAGTCGGGCATCGGAACTCGCTTGAAAAACCGGATTTATTTGGTCGGCGTTTTCGATTCAGAGGAAATACAGGCTTCGCACGGACAAGGAGACATCTAACATCAAGCCTGTGTGATTCATCTGGACATCGACTAATCGGTAAGACGTTTTCTTATTCAAATAGAGACGCTTGACATATTTCTAAATCACCGCATGTCTTCGTAAAACTGTTACAGCTCACAGCATCTTGGAAAGCACATGTACATCTGTTGTAAATAATATCTTCTTTAACCACATTTAAGCCTCTCATGAGCTTAATCACATCCTGTAAAAAGGGGTGAAATCAGCATTCAATGCTCAGTGCTTCTATTTATACCTACGCATTTTTAATGATTCATTTTACGCCGCTAATGACGGTGTGATGAAAACGGGTATGTGTAAAATGATAGCACAAGTTTAATTCACGAAGTAGTCTAAAATGTGACCTTGGTGTTGTGAAAACCTTCAAAATATAGGGCAAATGGATTGTGTATGTTGAAAACATATCTCTGTCATTGGATAATGAGGCGTTCGCTGTTAAAAAAGAAATAACATCAATTTAAATAGAAGAAATATATACGTACAATGATATAGTAATAACAAGCTAAGGGTAAGCTATTGCAACAGTAACATGCACATGGTGTATATGCACAGCTACAATCAAAACTTTGGGAAAAATAATTAAAAATGTTTTTAAAAGAAGTGGCTGATTTAACCTCAGCATGGTAAAAATACAGTAAACAGTATTATGACATATTACAAATTAAAGTAACCATTTTCATTTTAATAAATAATAAACTGTGACATTAAAGCAGTTTCCAGCATCATTGCTGTAATCGCCAGTGTCACTGATCCTCCACAAATTATTCTATGTGGTGTGCAGCTCAAGAAATGAATATTGATAATATTGAAAACAGATGTGTGCAGCTTAATATTGTTAAGGTGTGAAGCTGTGATACATTTCCCATTGAGACATAAAAAATATTTATTTTAAATAAAAAGTTATTATACATTTTTTTAATTCATCATTATAAAAAGTATACATTTAATAATCATACCGACCCCAAACCTTTGAATATATTATGTTAATGTAATCCTAACCAAGAATCCTACCCCTAAAAACAAGCATTGCTAAAGTTTTTATGCGTAAAGAAAAATCATCTTATTAGTTTAGATAGAACATCTAGAATTTATTGAGTAATGTGGCATTGTTGTGAGCAATCAAATATTAGCTTTATAATCATCTTAATATTAATATATCATTTAAACTGAAGCTTGACTGTACTGTAGTTGATATTTATCACATTATTTTATAGTCATATATGTTACCCTTATAGTGTCATCTTTACATTTCGTATTATTAATCACAGCTGCTAAAGAGGCCAACTTAACTTTAATTTATCATTTGGCCTTCCAGTTAATAACTTGTGTGTGTATATATATATATATATATATATATATATATATATATATATATATATATATATATATATATATATATATAATTCTAACAGCTGTCATCATTTACTCACCCTTCATTTGTTGCAAACATTTATGAGTTTCTTTATTCTGTTAAACAGAAGATATTTTAAAGAAAGCTGCAAACCTGTAACCACTGACCTCCATAGTATTTGTTTTTGTTTGGCAGAACTATGCATTTAAGCTCTGGCAAAATTATATTATATATAAATGTATATATACACATACAGTTGAAATCAGAATTATTAGCCCCCTATGATTTTTTTTTGTCTTTTTTAAAAATATTTCCCAAATGATTTTTAACAGAGCAAGGAAGTTTTCACAGTATGTCTGATAATATTTTTTCTTCCAGGAAACGTCTTATTTGTTTTATTTCAGCTTGAATAAAAGCATTTTTACATTTTTTAATAAACATTTTAAGGTCAAAATTATTAGCCCCTTCAAGCTATATTTTTTTCTGATAGCCTACAGACTAAACCATCATTATACAATAACTTGCCTAATTACCCTAACCTGTCTAGTTAACCTAATTAAACCTAGTTAAGCCTTTAAATGTCACTTAAAGCAGTATAGAAGTGTCTAGAAACAAATCTAGTCAAATATTATTTACTGTCATCATGGCAAAGATAAAATAAATCAGTTATTAGAAATGAGTTATTAAAACTATTATGTTTGGAAATGTGTTAAAAAATCTCTCCATTAAACAGATATTGGGGAAAAAATAAACAGTGGGGCTAATAATTCTGACTTCAACTGTATATACACTCACCTTTATTCATCAGCTTATTAGTTTTTACAAATTTAAGTGGATTGAACGTAAAACAATTAAGTTGTCCCCCTAAAAAAGCCAATAGTTACAGGTTCTTCAAAATATCTTTTGTGTTAAACAGAAGACAGAAACAAGTAAAGTGTGAGTAATTGATGACAGAATGTTCAGCTTTAGATGTCAAACATTCTTTAATTTTACACTACAGGTAGCATCCCTGCTGTATGAAGCAAGCTGTGGTGAAGAAGCAATGCTGTTCTTCCACAATTTGCTGACAAGGAGACGACGGATGTGAGTGTGGTTGCGGCTGCAATCCTAGAACCTTGATCCTCGCCAATATGGTTTGCAGCGAACAGAATTCTGGCACATCAGTGCCCAAAAAGGAAACACAGACCCGCAAGAAGCGGAAATCCCGTCCGCAAGGTCTGCCTTCTCCTGCCCTCTGCTGTGCATGTGGACTGTGCATCATGTTGGCAGGCATCAACATCACCTTAGTTGGCGCCTTTGCCTTCAGTACGCTCGTGCCCTCCAGCAATCCTCCAATCATCATCGGTCCGATTCTCCTACTGGTGGCTTTCTCCTTCTTCGGGGCTTGTTGCATCTGCAGTCGACTGCCTCCACCTCAGAGCTCTCGCCGGTCTAAAGGAGGCGGTGGTTTGGGTTTTATGGGTCGAGGTGGAGGGGGGTTGGGTGGAGGGGCAGCGTTTGAGATCGAGACCAGCGAGCACACAATGCAGGACACCACAGCCGTGCAGCTCAGCCCCACCAACTCTCCCTGCTCCTCCCATGCCTCCAGTCCTGAAAGAGAAGCTCCTGCCACCGCCGCTAATGCTACTGTCCCCGCCCCTGACTACGGCCCTCCACGAACCTGCAAACTCTTCACTATGGAGGCCAACGGACCAAACTCAGCAGCCTTTTCTGCTTCTACAGGGGGTGGAGGGGCGGTCCGACTCACTTTGCCTTCAGACTGCGCTGCCACTTAAGTGTGCCGGTTTAGGTCGCTCTCTGGAGAAGGGCTGGTATTACTTTATGTAAATAGTTCTCAGAAGGAAAGACAAGCACTTTGTCTGAAGAATTCATTTGATTGCCACAGCTGGCTTGTGCCACGAGGTGTAATAACAATTGAAACGCTCGCAAAAATTTAACGGGTTGCATTTTGGAGACCCATGTGCTCCTGATAGAAATGACAGTGTTATGCGAGAAGCATATGAAGAGCTTTTTGCGTTCTTTGTATCCAAAGAGAGAGAGCCTTGAAAGGTGAATCACTGAGGCGTGCTTCACATATTCATACTGTGCCACTGTTACTCAGAGCATTCACAGTTACTGCGCTCAAAAGAGACAGAATCAGCTGTTGTGTAAAGATGGCTTTGGAGACGAGCCTAAGAAACAGAATGGAGATAGACACTGCGTGTTGTCATATGTCAGTGTATGGATGAAAAAAAAGAATAAAAATAGAGATGTTGTATTTTTTTCTCTGAAATAATCATTTTAAATAAATTAAAGAGTGAACGGTCCTTTTTTGAGGACTCTCCGTGGCTGAATGCTTTGGATTTTGTCAATACTGGATGGATAAATAATCCGTGACACTGTGCAAGATCTCTGCTGTTTTTTTAATGCAGCGGCATCGTTTGCATTAAAATTGGACTGAACGTCAAGTTCAAAAAGGGCAGAATGAAAATTGCAATCTAGGTGCGATTCGCCTGACATTGTGTGGCGAATATTTGTCATCGTTGAACAGAATTTCTGCTGTTGTTGCAATTTGTTTGATGTTAAGAGTTCTGACTTGAAATAATGAACCAACAGCCCGTTTTTCTGTAATATAGCCGCAAGCCTTTAGTCTTTATTTTACACTGTGGTATATAATGCTGCCAAGTAAGACAATATTTCTTTCCTATAGATTGCCAAAGGCTGTTATCCCCTCCCTCTTCTGTTGTCTTCGGCTGTCAGTACTTGTCCTGCGTCAACAGCACAGTAACATTCAACTACGTATACTACCTACATCTGCTCACAGTGTTCCTGCTCAAATCTCTTTTTTTTTCTTATCTTACTGTCCCTATGCCCCCCTGGTTTTCCTTTGCTCTTTGAAAGCAAGAGCCAGCACTGTTCTCAAACATGCCCTCTATCGCTGACCCGCCATGATAGTTCAAGCCAAACAGCGAAACAATTTCCCTCATGTTGATTTTAGAAGAGAGGTCAGCTGAAAGCAGTTTCGTTGGCTGTACAAGCTTAAAAAGAATAGGACATTATCTCTGTATACCTTTTAAAAAGCGAAAATAACATTTGACGGTTTTAGATTTTCCTTTTGTTATTATATATTCAACAATTCTAAACTGAGGAAAGGGCTGATTTTTACTGACAATTTTCAAAAAGTATTAATGCATCTGTTAATATGTACTTTTATCTGTGTAACATAGTGTGGCATATTTATCATAAGTGGGTTGCGGTTAGGCATGGGCCAATATATGATTCTCACAGTATGATAACCTTGGATAAAAATATCACGTTTTCACGGTATTGTGATCACTGCTCTAAAATATATTCTTTTTAAATGTCTTAGTAAATAACAACAACATTTTCCCCATCGAAGACAATATATTTTATTTTAAGAAACATTTAAAACATTTTGGAATGGTAAACATATCAGGCTATATAATTTAACTGAATCATTAGGTATGTTTCTATCCACCTATTTTATGAGCATTTTAGATATGTGCATAAAAGATCAGTTGATGGAAACGCCAAGATGCGCACAAGTTTTGAAAATGCGCATAAAAAATTGTTTGCGCATAACTAAGTAGGATAAACTTTATTCAATACAAAAAGATGCCCATAAACTACGATGGAAACACTTTTAATGAACAAATTCCAGTATGCAAAATAAAAAAAGTCATGTGATTTGTTATAAGAGATCATGTGATGATTTAAATGTTTGAATGGACAAACCAGCAGGCTGAGCACATCGTAAAACATCGGAAAAGTTGTTTTGGCCATTCTAAAATGCCGTAACCATTTCAGTAGTGTTATTATGTTATTAATTACCTCCAGAGCATCTGTGCCTTCAAACGCCACTACGCATTCATTGTGTCATGGCATTTGTTTTCTGAGGCGCAAGTCATTTATTAAGTGAAGAAAAGATTGACGCAGCTTCTGCTACTCTGGGAAATTCAATTTTTACTGTTGATATTTGGCACCAGTTAATAGGGAAATGACGATTTGGTTCTCTTTGACTCGTTGGATGGAAACACTGCTTTATTCAACCGTCTTGTATGCGATATTCCAATTTTGCACATACATTTAATTTGCAACATAGCTACTGACTTCTGCTCTATTTAGTTTCAAAAACACAGATTTCTTTACATTTTAAAACAGCGTCTTTGTAAATCTTTTCTGCTGGAGATTCTGTTGTCCTAAAAAACAACAACAACAAAAAACAATTAAAAAATCGTAGGAACGGTATAACATAAAATTTGGCCGGTTTAAAAACTTTTCCAAACTGCGGTATAACTTGAAAACGGTTATCGTCCCATGCCTAGTTAAGGTTAGGGTTAGGAAACGCAACATAAAATAAACTGTTGCCACGGGGTGAAATCAAAATTTTAAATGTTTATTTTGCTAGCGCACATAGTTGTTCTTTAGGTTAAACGTTAATCTGTGCATTAATTTGTCCATTAGAATTTATTTAGTTGTTTTGTTTTCAGTCTTAACCACACCCCTCTTACCTTTACTTTCCTATAGACCAGTGTTTCCCAACCCTGTTCCTGAAGGCACACCAACAGTACACATTTTCAACCTCTCCCTAATCAAACACACCTGAATCAACTTATCATAACATCAGAAGAGACTCCAACACCTGAAGTTAATGGGTCAGAAAAGGGAGACATCCAAAATATGTACTGTTGGTGTGCCTCCAGGAACAGGGTTGGGAAACACTGCTATAGACTATCTTAAGGATTGTAAACAATAACAATGGTCCTAACGTATTTCCTGTTTTACATTTTTAATGTCTATAGCCATAGAGTTATGATTGAATTGCCTCTTGTTACAGTTATGAAATAGTTTGACAACAGGCAGAAAATGTTCATGGGCCCATGACATCACCACATTAAAATGGTCAATAAGGAAATAACATGCAAAAATATAGCCCCGCCCCCTACTCAATATCCGCTCGTTAAGTGTGACGTCACACAAAGTGGCTTCCGGGTACAAGCGCTATATCAAACTGTATGGGGAAACTCAACAAATGGTAATAATATACTGATAAACTAATAATATAATGGTAAACATAACATTTACAAAGCGATGTAATACTTTCGAAAATCATAATCACAATATATATATCCATGCCTAATATCCGATAGCCAGAAAGTGATACATTTTTTTATAAATTGTTAAAATATTGGTGTTTGTGATGCAGCAAGTCAAGAGACTGTTGTGTACACCATGATTTTATTTCAGTTGGAAATACCTCAACATACTGAAATAAAAGTCTCAGCAACTTCTATTTCACGCAGACTTTGAATTTAAGCGAAAATTTATAATATAACGCTCAAGTTGTTTGTAATAAGATATTGAGCTTTTCATTTGGGATGTTTCAGGAGAAGACATTAGCATCTTTCTATAATGTTAGTTTATATGAACTGTGTCCACCTTTGTTTGTTAGCTGCTATTAGCCATGTACACATCTGCTGTAGTCTGAATGAATTGAATGCTGCCTTAATGACAGTGATCTCAGGATCAAACCAGTGAGGGCTACTCAAATGTCAAATGAGAACATTTGCTCATGTGGTATTTATAGTACAGTACAGTACTTTTAGAGATGTTATGCTGTTCAATACTTTCTATCACACGTTTTTAAAAAAAGATATTTATATGGAGGTAAGTGCAATGCGATGTTGGTTGAAAAGGTTTGATAATGCCGATTTGCATTACTGTTATACTTTTGGCAGAAGGCCATGTTGAGTAAAATGGTGTTTGAATGATTGTGATTGTTTTAAGTGTTGCTAGCACTGAATTGTCTTTTGTAAGTTGTGCTCATCATAATTATACACTGTTTAACTCCCACATGCATAATTCAATTAGAATTGAGTCCATACCTGTTTTCACTCTAGTCTTTACATTTTCTGAACCACTCACTTTGTTCCTTTGTGAAAAATATTACATCATTATGAAAAAAAAACACTCTTGGCATGTCACAATAAACTTAAGCAACATTCTTAAGAGCTGTGTGACTTTTTTTTTTATTTCTAACAATAAAATAATGTGATTTTTGTGCAATGTTGAGTTCCACATAATTCCTTTATGTTGTCCCAACACAAATTAATTAAGTTAACTTACCCCCCCTTAACTTAAAAGGGTGTTGTTTTAGCTCATTTTAAATAAGTAGTTTGAACAAGCAGCAAAAGTAATTTTTTGAGTGTATATACAATCAAATTTACAGCACAGGACTGATGTGTTATATAACGAAATGCTTATTTACTATGCAGGAACAAAACATTTGTCATGAGCTGGTAAATATCACAAAAACGAAATGATCCTCTGAATCTACAACACTGTAAAAAACGCTGGGTTCAATGCAATTGATTTGTGTTGGGACAACATGGAGGAATTAAGTTAGCTTATTCATTCATTCATTCATTTTTCTTTAGTTTAGTCCTTTTTTCAGTCACCACAGTGGAATGTACTGCCAACTATTCAGGCATTTGCATATGTTTTACACAGCGGATGCCCTTCAAGCCACAACCTATTACTGGGAAGAAGTTAGCTTATTAGTTTTTAAAAATTTAAGTAAATTGAACATAAAACTAATTAGTTGTGTTCCAAAAAAACTCAAGAATTGTGATGTTTCTGTTTCAGTTTGTCTGGAATTTGTCTGGAACTGGCTACAGAACAAACCACTGATGTCCAGTGACTTGACTAAGTAATCTAGTTAATCTAATTAACATTAAGGGTCTATTATACACCCGAAGCAATGAGGTGCAAGACGTGTTTGGCACGATTTTTTGCTATTTTCAGACCAAGGCAAATCTAATTTTCCTGTTTTGCGCCAAGTTAGTAATAATAATATGCAAATTGTCATGAATAAACTGAAAAAGCTCACTGAGATGATGAAGGCATGGAGACAGTGGTTTTTATATTTATGTAAAAAATATTAATTTTTGTAATATTTTTTTCCTTAAATTCTTTTTCATTTGTAAAGATATTTGTGTGTTGCTGTACATCCTGTGTGTATAAAGCAATGTGTAAGTGAGGCTTTCAGCTGGTCTATTGCACAGTCTACTTTAGTTTCTCAAAATAGCAACGCCCCAACAATGCGCCTTAACACACCTCATTTCTAGGCCGACACACCCATGAGTCCACAAAGTGGCGCAAATAGATTTGCTATTTAAACAACGTGGAGCAAAACATGAACATTACTCAAACACCTCTTGCGCCTTATTGTGCCAGGTGTATGATAGGCCCTTCGTTATTATTGCTTATTTATTCGTTTCTGGAAATTTGAACTGAATTTAAAAATAGTTTTGAAACAAATCTTTGCATTTAAATAATTAAATTAAACGTGTAGGCTAATAGATGTCTTCAGTGGAGTGCGTACTCCACGAAAAAGAGAAAGAAAAGAGCCTGAATGGACGAGGCTCGTTCTTTATCCTATGTTAAACTGTTTTCTCACAAGTGAAGCATTAAGTTTTTTCACTTACAAAGTCCGCCATATAAATAGCAAATGGACCATGGCGCGATGCAACTGACTCTTGAAGGGAATGGGAAATGAGATTCTGATTGGTTTATTCTCAGACTCAAAACACTCCCATAACTCAAGAGAATAAGCACAACCCTGTTAAACCATGCGCCGTGTTAAAGTCCAAAGCCTTTAATTTTCACTTTAAGCTGAATACTTGTATCTTGCAAAATAAATAGTAAAATGTTATGTACTGTAATCATGGCAAAGAAAAAAGAAATTAGGTTTTAAAAAATTATTATTAAAACTATTGTTTAAAAATGTGTTTTAAAACATCTTTCAGTTAGCACTTGGGAGATATTTGAAAAAGAATTACAATTTCACAGGATGCCTAATGCCATTTTGTTTGCAACTGTAATGAGCCAAAACTAAAAATACTGCCATCAAAGTGTGTTGGCTTTATAAACGGTTCACAAGACAGGTGTGAGCTAATTATCATATTTAAAAGGCTGTATGAAAGAATTTCCATATTTGAAACACTTCTTTTTAGTATTGCAAATGTGTGAACAGCTTGTTGTCTATGAAAGCCTTTAGGCTGATTTTCATGGAAAGAACTAATGTATTTATCAGGATGTATTTATCAAGACATAAAATCAAGTGACATTCTTCCATTCTAAGACACATAAAAAAGCCATGCAATGAAAGAGATTAAATCAAACTAGTAGTCTCACATCGGAAGATCTAGAGTCTGTATTCTCAAGCATACATTATAATCAAATTATCATAACAATGTGATTTTAATTACTTCATTTGTCAACATAATTCCAGTAAATTGTAGAATTTGTGCAAATATATGCATATCCCTAAGATCAGATACCTATTGTCATCAAAAATAAAGTGTGCAGCACATCTAAAATTGGGTTGGGTTGGCAATAATACAGCTTCAAATCACATTACTCCACACTGGAGGCAGAACCTGATAAGTAGCATATTTCATCATCAAAAATATGTTAAATACTTTTTAAATGGTGGGTAGAAACACCAGTTGTGGCTATGATGACGTCTCAGTGACGCCACGACAAACAGGTAATTTGTAGTATAGAAAACAAGGCGGTTGCACACTGGACATGAAGCGCCATGTCTTAAATTGAAGCAAATTATTTTTTAATCAGGGGTCGCCACAGCGGAATGAACCGCCAACTAATCCAGTATATGTTTTATGCAGCGGATGCCCTTCCAGGTGCAAATCAGTACTAGGAAACACCCATACACTCTTATTCACACCCATAGACTAAGGCCAATTTAGTTTTTTTCAATTCACCTACATAGCACATGTCTTTGGACTGTGGGGGAAACCTGAGCACCTGGAGGAAACCCATGCGAACACAGGGAGAACATACAACCTCCACACAGAAACACCAACTGGCCCAGCTGGGACTCGAACCAGTGACTTTTTTTGCTGTGAGGCTGCACACAATGTGTCTATCAGTGAATTGTTTAACTTTCTGTGGCTTTTACCGCATATGAATTTGCCTGCTGCCACAGCTGAAAAATATGCCAGATGTAACAAAGTATTGCTGCAAGAACACATTAAACTTTTTTTACTTGTAATTAAACATAAAAAAAAAACATCACAAGTAAAACCTCCCAATTAAACAATGAGGGCATTGTTTTGTTAATTCTGTAGCCTCTACTACTACTAGTGTAAATTAAAAATTGTTTAGCTGCGACCTGAAGTTAATGTGATTTATTTAACTTATTCAATAGCCCTTTAATTTAAATTGTGTCTTATTAACGTTTACACCTACCCTACCCCTACCCTTCACCATTATGTAAAAACAGTAATTGTTGTACCGTGGCACAACTATTATGCCACTGTATATTGATGTGCACATGCCCAGTAGCCGCAGATGTATCCCTTCAAGACTTTAACCACTTTGCACAAATTACATTGATAGTCAGCTGTATATATATAAAAAAACAATGGTTAGACAATATCAATTTTCATTAACTGCCCAGCTGAAAAAAAACTCCCACAAAGAAAAAAGTGTTGGACTGCATTTTTAAACTCCTAATGTCGATAGTTAACACACTCAGTGCGTTTATTTAACACATCACAAAATTTCTAAAATATCAACCTCTTCCAAATGGTAATGTCAGTTTATGGTAAAAGTACCGGAATCTAAAAATATGAAGTGTCAGATCAACTTATTTAAAAATATATTCAAAATAAGACATTTTTGAATACTAAATAATCTTTATTTTTTGAAGTATGCCACAAAATATTTCAGATTTTTATTTAACATGTTTTGTTTTCTTTTTTTTTTTTTTTACAATGAAAATCAAAATCAGGTGTAGTAGTGTAACAGGATTATGTTTGTAAGATTTTTTTTTTTTTGTAAATCAACAATGTTGTGTAGTGTAAACCATTATTTAAAACAGTCATTCTTTAAATTACTTTAACAGTCATTATTTAAAACAAATATGATTTAAAATATGGTCAACCATGTGTTTGGTAGAGCAGGCAGTTAAAGGGTTAAACCAGCCTGGTTTTTGGTCATGGTTTTCATGGGTTTCAAAGACTGAACAGAAATGGCTAAAACCAGCCTAAAGGCCAAGAGCCCTCTAAAACTAGGCTGGTCGATCAGTTAAAATCAGCCAACTATAATAAGGTTTAAATATGTTTTTATTTTTCAGTAAGGAGCTTGTTTTCCACAAATGTTTGGTGGATAAAGAAGGAATTAATGGCAGTTCAGTTAGTAGGAATTGTGGTACAACATACCCAATTAAACCAAAGTGTTTAGCTTGTGTTTGCTCAATTTTTTATGGAAATAATAGCATTTAAAATGTACCTGGAAATACTCACTTAACAACCGGTAACTTGGTCAGATGGCATAATATTGTGAAAATTCGTTTCAGCTCATATAAATATATGCTAATGTTCAGTTAGCCCACCAACAAATGCTAACAGTAAATAACAAAAAAAGACAACTATTCAGTCATTTTTTTTGCTGTATCAGCGCGAGTGACTTCTCCAGCGGTTTAACGGCCGACAGCGCCCTCTGTTAGTTCGAAATTACCTAATGTGACATGTCAAAAATAGGGCACATGGTTATTAAATGGATGTACTTAATCTTTTCTTGTTACTTTTATTTGCACATTTAACTTATTTAACCTAACATTTAACTTGAACTTAACCGATTGAAATACTTACCACATGCTGTTTTCTGGGCATCTTTATTAGCTCTGCTGCTTTGGTTTTCTGAATTTGTTCTCTGAACAATTCGGCCTTTTCACCACCAGAGGGTGCCAGACACAAATTCATAAAAACATTACTTTTCGAATGGTACATCTGAAATAATTAAACACTTCATCAGTTCACTTGAAACACTCACCCCCTCTGTATTAAACAGAACGGTACTGTCTATAGAATCGATGAGTTCAATGTTTTTCTTAATCTCTGACAGTTAATTTATTGTCTGACATCCAAGAACTTCATGTCCTATAAAAATCCACATTATAGCCTTTATTTCAAAAACAATTGCTTCATAACACTAAGCTTTCCTCAGTTTCCATATAGAGAAATGCAAATGTATACACCTACGCCTTGTATTATTTAATAAATCTTAATCATCTGCCATTTTAAGTTTTAAGTGCTGTTCTGCTGCTAATAGCAAACCTGTCTTAAACCTGTGCTTAACTTGTACCCTATAAAAGTTTAATTTGTACTGTACCATACTTTAATAGCCAATTTGTCCCAGAACAATAGCACAAAAAAGACATCATGACTCTTTGTATCAGTATTACGCAGGTAGATTACTGTATCTCTTAAATAAACTCACATATCTTTCACCAGCGATATACGAGGAGTACTCTGTATACTAGAAATGTCATTAAGATTAATTTACTGATTACTCTCACATCACTATCTCAGTTTACCTGACCCACTGTATTATCTTTTGACGCAATGCACTACTCACATTCATTACTCACAACTCTTTCTAATATCAGATGACCCTGAACAAAGAGCAAATGGCTTCTCTTGAAGTGCAAGTACAGTACTTCTGCGTAAGCGTTGATCTATCTTCAGAATTAAACTTGTGTTTATCAGCAGCACATGAAGACTATCTTTTATTTCAGTGTGTCCTTTGAAATTGGTCTTATAGGGTGTGTTTACACTTAGCAGGTATGGTTTGTTTAAAACAAACTCTGGTAAATATTAATGCATTTAATTTGTGAACTTTTTCACCATACTAGTGACTGAAACTTCTGAGAAGACAGGTCTTGGTCCAGCTCCAAACAGACTTTAATGCAACTTAACTGAAATATGAAATCAATACTGAACAAAGACATCTAATTGAACCAAAAACAGGATGTGATGTCTTAATTATACACTTTAAGAAACAAAGGTACAAAAACTGTCATGATGAAGCAACCTTTTCTAAAAGTTAGACATGGGACCACATTTGGTACCTTTAATCCCGGTGAACTGGAAGTTGCTGAGACTTTCAACTCAAAAGAATATTTAATAGGGAGCAGGGCATTGTTTTGCCCATTATTCCTTCATAGCAAACTAATGGTAAGACGGGCGTGTTTAAGAATATTGATATGTAGTTTCAATGTTGTTTGACATCAACAGAAGAAGCATCACTTTGACTGAAGATTACCAAAACAAACATTTGTTTTAAGTGGATTATCATGGGCGACGCAGTGGCGTTTAGTGCTGTCGCCTCACAGCAAGAAGGTCGCTGGTTCGAGCCTCGGCTGGGTCAGTTGGCGTTTCTGTGTGGAGTTTGCATGTTCTCCCTGCGATCACGTGGGTGTCCTCCGGATGCTCCGGTTTCCCCTACAGTCCAAAGACATGCGGTACAGATGAATTGGGAAGGCTAAATTGTCCATAGTGTATGAGTGTGAGTGAGTGTTTATGGATGTTTCCCAGAGATGGGTTGCGACTGGAAGGGCACCCGCTGTGTAAAACATGCGCTGGATAAGTTGGCGGTTTATTTCACTGTGGTTACCCCGAATTAATAAAGGCACTAAGCTGAAAAAAAGAAAAATAAATGAATGAAATGAATGGATTAACATGCACAGATTAACTATTCACTAACAATAATAACAAGCAAAATATTTGTGATATTTCACCCAAAAATCAAGCATTTTTCAACATTTGTTTACACTCAAAGTGGTTCTTAACTTTATGAATTTCTTTTTGGTCACATTATTTTGATGGTCCGTTTATTGAATTTAAGTTGCATTGCATCTACATACCAACTAATTCTTATTAGATTATAAGGGTTAGGGTTAGTGTAAGATAATAGGAAGGGGAAAAAATCCATGGAAGTCAATGGTTGTTTTTTCCAACACTCTTCAGTATATTTTCTTTTGTGTTCAATAGAGGAAAGAAACTTTTTTCAAAGCTTTGGAGCAAGTGGAGGATGATAGAATTTTCACAATGCCCGTGTTTTTGGGTGAACTATCCCTTTAAGGGAACACATTTATACCCTTCAGGTAGCATGAGGTACATTTTTGCCTTTTTAAAGACTTTAGGTTCTAATCTGTACCTTTAAGCAACAAATGTTGACCTATCAGGCCCGTATCCAGGGGGGGTTTGGGTGGTTTGAAAGACCTGCCCCCTACTGACAAAGTCCAGAATTTGGCCCCTATATGAGCTCATTTGTCCTATTTTTTGACAGTATGCCATCATAAATTGTGTAAATAACCGGTAGAAGAAGGTTTTAAGACAAATAAAAATTTTTATTATTCAAAAGTACAAATTCTGACTAGGAAATGAGCTGGCTAGTTTGTTATTTACCTACAAGCTACTGTTTTTAATATTAAAAAAATATTTTAGTCCTATAATTGTTTCTTAATGATGTATGATAATAAATTTGTATTTTAAAAATAAGTATTTTTCTTTTTTATTCTTTTCATTCATTCATTCATTCATTTTCTTTACGGCTTAGTCCCTTTATTAATCAGGGGTCGCCACAGCGGAATGAACTGCCAACTTATCCACCATTAGTTTTACACAGCGAATGCCCTTCCATTACTGGGAAACACCCATACATTCTCATTCACAGACATACACTACAGAGAATTTAGCTTACCCAATTCACCTATAGTGCATGTCTTTGGATTTGTGGGGGAAACCCGAGCACCCAGAGGAAACCCACGTGAACACAGGGAGAACATGCCAACTCCACACAGAAATGTCAACTGACACAGTGTAATGGCACGCCAGCAGAGGGAGCCCTCGCCCGACTACTGACTCAGCTCCGCTCCCTCTGCGGCTACTTCCTGTTTGTGCTGTATTTCAATGAGTGCTCAGGCCATGCTTCTTTGTGAAGTATTGCCAGTTAACCTGTCGTACCAAGCGTTGTTCCTAGTGATTTTCTTGACTGCATTCCTGTGTATGATCCTGCCTGCCTTAACCACGTACGTTCTCTGCCTTTGCCCTTCTGATTTGTTTTGGACTGATTATTGTTGCACTGATCCTCTGCCTGCATATTTACTGCGTCTTCTGGATTTGCCCCTTTGCTTGTCGCTTGGTTTGGACTGCTTTCCTGTTACCAACTATTTGCCTGTTCATACGTTGATGTCTCTGTCTCACCCTTTTAATAAACTTCCGCATATGGATTCAAACAAAGCCTCAGCATCCTCGTTACACACAGCTGAGGCTCGAACCAGCGACCTTCTTGCTGTGAGGTGATTGTTCTACCCACTGCGCCACCGTGACTCCATTTATTCTTTTTATTTTATTTCTTATTTTTTATGTTCTCTATTCTCTATTCTATTCTAAATTAGTAATTTAAAACTCTAATCTCATAGCTTTATTTATAAAACTGTTATAACTCAGTTTAAACGCACATTTCTAAATAAACACTTTGTGGTAAATAAGCATGATAAGCACTTTGACAAAATTGTGGGAAATATTTTTGTTGCTTCAAAAAGTGTGGTTATGATCACCATCCGACAAGCTAATGCAGCACATATTAGGGCTTAAAATGTCACTAAAACGCAGTATTTAAATCTCATAATTTAATAGAAATTGAGGAGCTCAACAAAAGCTCCAAAAGAACCACCCCTTTCAATAGGCTGTCTACGGGGGAATTTGTTTTGGCTACAGAAGCTTCCAGTGTACATAAAGTGACAAGTGACAACACAAAATAAATATAAAAAAAGACGATAAACATTAAACAGAGATGCAATTAGTCAAAAAATCTGGATGTTGAATTGTGTGTACAGATTTGTTATTAATATACAGGTTATAAGGTACTGTGTACAAATACGAATGGAGAAGGTATTGCATTGTATATTGATATAAGATGCTGTGTACAAGCGCGTATGAGAAAGTATTGCACATATTTATTGCACAGTAGGGGGATATTTAACTGTTCATAAGGTAGATAGCCCGAGGAAAGAAACTTTTCCTGTGTCTGGCTGTTTTTGTGCTTGGTGCTCTGAAGCGCCGACCAAACGGTAACAGTTCGAACAGGTAGTGTGCTAGGTGTGAGGTGTCCAGAGTGAGTTTGCGAGCCCTTTTACTCACTCTGGAAGAGTACAATTCTTGAAGTGTAGGAAGGGTAGTGCCAGTGATTCGTTTAGCAATCCAGACTATTCGCTGTTGTCTATGGAGGTAGGTTTTGGCAGCTGAGCTGAACCAGACGGTGATTGAAGTGCAGAGGATGGATTGTATGACAGCTGAGTAGAACTGTACGAGCAGCTCCTGTGGCAGGTTGAACTTCCTCAGCTTTATCACCACAGTTACAGCTGTTTTACCTTTATTTCTGAGAGTGTATACCTGATTTATTTTTGTTTCATATATTCAGTGTTTCCCACATTCAATTGATCTATCAGAAATGTGTATACCTGCAAATCTTCCTTTTTTTGTGCACTGGATAGAATTCCTCACACATTTGTGTCTCATTTATTCAATTCATAAATGCTGATTCATGTGCTTAATGATAAAGTTTACCATTACATTTGCACACACACGACAAGCATGTTCAGCCAAACACACATCACTGCTTTTATATGTTTAATAAGCTTTCTTTAAGTTTAATATTAGAAAATTATGATTGAACATTACAGTAAGCGAACCACAGCTAAATGTAGAATTTTCTCTATGTATCGGGCCAACTGAGCAAGACAAATGAACTTCCAAGTGTGAAAATGCTCAAAACAGTTAAATACACTATAACTGATGGCATCTCTGAAGTTTTTTTTTTTTTTTTTTTTGTATGAAATATGGGATTAACTTCCATTAAACTGTAAACAATAATTGAAGTGTTTTAAAAACCAAGTGGCATGAGGTGTTATTTTTCACCTCTCAACTCATCATCAAACAATAAAATTAAGCTTATTTTAATAAAAGGGATAGTTGAAAATATTGAAAATAATTTTTTTTGTCGGAATTTACTCCCCCATTACTTGTTTCAAATATCTGCCGAACATAAATAAGATATTTTGAAGAAAGCTAGAAACCTGTAACAATTGATTTGTTTGGTTACAGATTTTCATCTTTTTTCTCCTAAATATCTTGGAACCACTTGAGGATGAGTAAAAAGTAAGTATATTTTCATTTTTTCATTTTATTTTCACTATCCCTTTAGCAAATTAATTCTAGAAGACTTTAAATGAGTCTTTCTGCAGCAATATTACAGATGTCTATTAAACATAAGTTTTCTGCATAAAACATTGACCACAAAAGAGCATTGTCCACATACAGTTAAAGTCAGAATTATTAGCCCCCCTATGAATATTTCCCAAATGATGTTTAAGAGAGCAAGGAACTTTTCACAGTATGTCTGATAATATTGTTTTCTTCTGGAATAAGTCTTATTTGTTTTATTTCAGCTAGAATAAAAGCAGTTTTAATTTTTTTTAAACACCATTTTAAGGTCAATATTATTAGCATCTTTAAGTTATTTTTTTTCAATAGTCTACAGAAGAAACCATCATTATACAAAAACTTGCCTAGTTACCCCAACCTGCCTTATCCTTGTTAACCTAGTTAAGCCTTTAAATGCCACTTTAAGCTGTATAGAAGTGTCTTGAATAATATCTAGTCAAATATTATTTACTGTCATCATGGCAAAGATAAAATAAATCAGGTATTAGAAATGAGTTATTAAAACTATTTATGTTTAAAAATGTGTTAAAAAAATCTGCTCTCCGTTAAACAGAAATTGTGGAAAATAAACAGTGGGGCTAATAATTCAGGGGGGCTAATAATTCTGATTTCAACTGTATCTGCTTTTGATAGTGTCACATTAAAACACCAAGTGTAACATTATTTACATTACAGATAAAAATAGAGCACAAAGCCTCTTTACATAGTTTTCACTATATAGATTATATACAGCACAATTTTTTTATGCTATCTGAAATGATTTAACCCAGTTAATGGAAGTACCCCAAAACAGAAGTGCAACACATAATTTGAAACAGCATTTTCATACCAAAAACTGTGAATATAGCAATAGCTGAAGTGACTCAGCAAGAGAATGTGTTCATGTGATGATCCAGATGTCTGCAGCATGTTGGAGTTATTGTTTTATGGCACAACTGATTACAAGCATCAATTAGTCACATACCAATCCTGAGCATCATGCGTGACCCTACAGTACATGACTGGAGATAATGATTTACCGTCTGTAAAGTTTAATGGCAGGCCCTGCTGGAAAAGAGCTGTGCTGTAGTAATGTTATGGAATGAAGAGGTTACATATAGCAATACTCAATACGCTCTAGTGATTCTAAAGTTCTATGAGTTTTTTCTTTTTCTGTTGAACACAAAACTAAATATCCTGAAGAATGTTGCGGAAAAAACAGCCCTTGACATCCATAATTGGAACAAAAAAATACTATGCAAGTCAATGGCTGCCCCCCCCCCCCCCCCCCCCCCCCCTCCAAACATTCTTTAGAATATCTTGTTTTGTGTTTATTAGAAGACGAAAAAAATGATACATTTTTCAATGAACTATTCCTCTAAGACACTCCGTGTTTTTTTTTTGTTTTGATTTATATGCTTGTGCTGTCTAGCTGTTGATAAATGCAATATCACACTTGTTGCAATGTGATATGGCTGTACAGTATTTACTTATCTACAGCCATATGACTATATCACACTGCAACTTACAGCATGTGATTTATATACTAAATACGCAAATATAGATACAATATTGACAAAAGTTTTCGGACATCTGTTGTAACATGCACACACATTTTAATGATATCCCAATCTTAATCTGTAGGGTTTAATAAGCTGTTGGCCCTTATAACAGCTTCAAGACTTCAGAGAAGGATTTCCACAAGCTTTAGGAATGTGTTTATGTGACTGAAATGCTGTGGAGCGAGAGCTGTGAAAAGCTGTATAAAAGCTGTATAAAAAAATACAAATACAATACAAAATACTCCATATATACGTATATGTTTATAATTTGTCTGTTTTGATTGTTTTTTATTTTAATGGATAATAATGAAGAGTGGATGTACGTAATTACTATTGATAAATATTTTCATGATGATTATCCTATTTTAGAAGTAAAAGTCTGGAAATGTGCACAATATATTCTATGAGAGCAACAAAAAAGTACAATGATATGAAATTTTCCCAAGTGTCCATTAACTCTACATTAATAGACATTATGGCTCGTTTCCACTGACTGGTACAGTATGGTACGGTATGGGTCACCTTTATCAGGCTTGCGTAAAACTGTACGGGTCGCTCACATATCATATGAGAAGCTCTTCTCACAAAACAGAAGCTTTATACACATAAATACTTCTGTATAAATGTTTATTACTAACTTTTCTATGAACATGATTCTATTATAACTGCAGATTAATGACAGTGCGAAATAACCTTCTTTAACGTCTGTAATTATATGAAATAAATAAATAAATAAATGCAACATGAACACATACAGACGCTTACAGTCTCCGATATGTTACCACTTACAGAAAAACTACACACAGCAGACATTTAGTCCTTATTTAGGTTCAAAACAAAACAAAATATAGCCCACATTCAGTGCAAACCTCTCATGATTAAATCTGTCTTTAATCTTCAGCAGCACATGTAGCCTCTTGTTAGAAAATAGTTCTATCATTCTGAGTTCACAATAGTCCAAAAGGTGATAATAATAGTTCCATGTTTTATAGTTTAAACATGGAAGTTTGTTCACGTTTTCTTTGCGCTTCACTCTCGCGTTTGTCAGTTATTGACTAGATCAGGTTTCAAAAGCACATCAGTACTCAAGCGCACATTATTATCATAACCTTAAGAAGTTTCTTATTTCAAATATAGACACGCGATGAGCGCAAGCAAGAAAGCGAAACCGCTTGTGCTTCAGACTGGCTCATAAAAAACAACGGGGCACAGGGTAAAATCTGCTCTTCTTTTTGGTTTTGTGGCTGTTCATCAAGACGACGACAAGGTTCGTTTGAGCCCGGGTCGATCATGGCTCGTCATGTATATATAATTACGCTGTAATCTCTTGGCTGTGTATTTTAAACATGACGGTTCCTTTATTTTCATTCTGGCTTGTTGCGTGGGCGAATGACGCATCTCTGTAAACCAATAGCGTTCAGCTGCGCGTTTAGCTCCACCTTTTGGTACCCTTTCTCGTGATTTGGTACCCTTTCGAAAGGGTGCCGAAAATGTGGTACGGTGATACAAATGCTCTATTCTTGACCTATAATAAGCACATATAATGTGCTTAATGATTGTATTTTCATACTTTGTTAATTATTATTCTTTCATTACTAAATTAAGTATTGCATCATTTACAAACAAGTTATTTGAGAGTAGTTGCTGGTTTTTAAAGATTATTCAGAATGATTATTAGATTAATAGACTGTTATGTTGGGGTTAGGGTTATGGTTAGTGTACAGTAAGTTGAAATGTACTTACAAAGTTTTTTATAGTCAGTTAAATGTCTGTTGAAGGAGCAGTATCAACATTTATTAAGCAGACAGTCTACTAATACTCAAATGAGAAGTAATTGGCATGTACAGTAGTTGCAATGGAACTTTTAGTCAACGAAATGTGCAATAGGGACCATCAAAATGTCACCAAGTCAAGTAATACATCTTATTCACCAAAGGTTTACAATAGGAGGTTGGATCACCTAAACCAGACTGTTCAGGTTCAGCAGGACCTCAAAACTATTCTCATTAAAATGTAAAACATGTAATAATCTATTGAGAATCAGTTGGCAGGTATGTGCAGCGTAACTTAAATTTAACAAAATGTGTTAAAGGGACCATCAAAATAAAGTGACAGCCTTGATCCTTCCCTCAAATTTGAGAAGCAGTTTTAATAAACACTATGTAGTGCGTATGATTTCAGAAACACCTTTTCATGCACCATTTCATATGGCACAGTCTTTTAATGCAATCATCTCCAGATGACTTTCTACAATGGTTTTAGTGTGAACTGGTCCAACAACAGTTAAGAAGATGTAATGTTTAGACAGAAATGCAGGTGAATTTGCTAATGAATACTTATCAGGACACTATTTGACTATGCATAAACCTGATAATGAATTAGAATGAAATGGTTGTATTGTTTGGATAAATGCAGACAGTGCATGTTTTGGGGTGTGGGGATAGAATACACTGTTAGTATAGTATACAAATCATTACATCTATGGCAAGTCCCCATAAAGATAGCTGTACAATTGTGTGTATGTGTGTGTGTGTGACACAGCATGGTGTGACACTCACATATCAAATCCTCTTCGTTCCCCTTAGGGACAGACGGGTTTCCTCAGTCTTCCCGATCCGCTCAGAACTGGACCCTGGCGGTTGCTAGAGTGAGTGTCTGTGTGAGTGTGTTTGTGTGTTTGTGTGTGAAAGAGAGAGAACCCTCGTCTGTGTCCCCAGCTTGAGTGTGCCAGGGAGGAGCTTAGAAAGAGAGAATAATCAAGCAGAAGAGATTAAGGAAAGACGAGCTGCAAGGATTCAATGCAAGCAGACAATGGTTACGTAAGTTAACGCATACTGGGAAAGACCAGTGGAGACTGGAGCTCTCGCATGAGAATGAACTAAGCCACCAAAGAACAGATCACTCTTTGAAAATACCAGTGCAGCTTATCTGTTTTCTGACAAAATGTGGATCTTAATTTGTCAGTCATGCATCTTGCTTACAAAATAAATTTTTGAGCATAAATACCAATATGTAGGCTTTTCCACTTGTCTGAATGAGGTGAATCAATCCTGCTCTGGTCTAATGTGAACATTCCTTCAATTCCTTTATTCATCAGGGGTTGCCACAGCGAAATGAATTACCAACTTATCCAGCATACAGCAGATCAGCATTCGCAGATTTACACAGCGAATGCCCTTCCAGCTGCAACCCATCTCTGGGAAATAACGTGAACATATATAACTTTATTATGTAACATGCAATTCATTTGTAGTGTTTTCTTGTTCTTTTTGCACAAATTTGGGTCATGACCCACATCAAAGTTAAATGAATCTTAAGGTATGAATTTTCAGCCATTTTATCATATTTGTGTTTAATTTATATTGTAGAGCAAACATGTATTGTCAAGTTACGATTACCACAGACAATATCTTTCTAAAAACAAAACAAAAAATCAACCAATTGTAAGACTCTATAGAAAATTCTTAAAAGAACTTAAAGCAGCAAATTTGAAAAGCTCAGATGCAAAAACAAATAAATAAATACAATAAAATAAAAAAATCTCCAAGGGTGCTTTCACACCTGTGGATCGATTCTTTTGTTCCGAAACAAGGATTCCAATTTTGACAATGCTGCACTTTGTTCTTGGTCCAGTTCGCTTTCACATGGCAAAGTTTCTAAACAGACCAAAAGAGCTAAACTAAGTCATGTGCGAGTTAACTCTCATCCCATTTGTCAGAGTTTCACGGTTTATTTTGCAGAGTCTCGCTCAGCTGTCATGCGTCCTTATTTTAATTTATGATGATGAGCGATAAGACATTATACGCGAAAAGCTGCGCTTTGTTTTTGAATGGTGACACCCACAGACATCGTCACCAGATATAAATCTAACGTTAAGACTTTCTCATACATTGCCGTTGGGTAGGATTATGCATAATTTATAGGCTTTACATTATAGCAAGAAATAACAGTTAGACCAAGACAGCAGTTCGATCAATTTTCCTAACCAATAAACATCTCTCATTAATAGTTCACATGTATTCACTTTCGTATGTGACATGATACAGACATTTACTGGTAGGAATGACATCCCGCCCTACTCATCATTCTCTCTTCATTTGCCTATTACATATCCGTAATACACTGTGATATAGCCTGGCTCTGATCCTATTGTTTTCTTACTACAATCGATCCGCTCCAGAGTTTGTTTCATCCGAGCCGAGACTACTTCATTTAGGCGATCTCGGACCGGTGCCAGTGCCATCTGAAATTTTCTTCTGAAATGTGCATTTTTCTCAGGTTTCTGTGTGTAGGTTCAGTAATATCACTTTTATGGCAAATAATAGGTTATTTTCATTGTTTTTAAAGTGAAATAACTGAACATAAACTTACAAGGCTGAGAAAAACACAAATTTCCGGAGAAAATGTCAGACTCCTAATTTGTTGTCTGAATTTTGACACCATTCCTGCACCAATCTATTAACAAAACTAAATTTAATTTTGTAGTTACTAAACTTTGTTAACAGTTACTATTGGAAACAAAGTTTTTGTATTTCCAGTTTTCCAGCAATTTCAGAGCCTAGTTTAAGTTTTATTTTCATCTAATATTTATGTTATTAATTTTAACTTTGAATTACATTTTGAATTTGAATTCTCGCAATCCTCTCCGGAAAATTTCAATTTGGTATACGACACTTTCACAAATTGATTATTTTGTATTTGAGTGCAACATCAAAACTATGTGAATTTAAGGATGATAATTTGCACCAATTTTTTTCTTGGATGACAACACTTTGGCTTCTGTTGCATGGGAAACATCCATGTGAGTAGCTAATTAAACTAATGCACCCTGTGAAAAGTTAAATATTTGGTAGAAGGTGTGGGAGTTTCATATAAACCATTTATTCATTCATTCATTTTCTTTTCGGCTTAGTCCCTTTATTAGTCAGGGGTCGCCACAGTGGAATGAACCGCCAACTTATCCAGCATATGTTTTACGCAGGCGATGCTCTTCCAGCTGCAACCCATCACGGGGAAATATCCATACAGTCTTGCATTCACACACATACACTATGGCCAATTTAGCTTACCCAATTCACCTAGCACATGTCTTTGGACTCTTGGGGGATACCGGAGCACATGCAAACTCCACACAGAAACGCCAACTGACCCAGCTGAGGCTCGAACCAGCGACCTTCTTGCGGTGAGGCAACAGTGCTACCCACTGCGCCACTGTGACGTCCATATAAACCGTTTAATAAGGCTTTATTTTGCTCACTTAAGCCATAGGAATACCAATGTAGGAGACAAAGGGCAAGCAGCAACTCTGACCTCTCTCCAGTCTATAGTAAGCACAAGTTTGTGCAAAGATGTTACGTAAGAGTCTATTCAGACCCCTCAATACCAATCAACACAAACAAAAAGAAATACCACTGATAGGTGACTAACTGCACTCTTTCTGATAGACAATTGGCAGAAATTCAGTTCTGATCATTCATATCAGACAGGCTTTACAGAGACATAAAACAGAAACTGATCAATGACTTTAATATTTTGTCTATATGGTGATGTAATGGCTCTTCAGTGCATGCACTGGATTGATTTTGATGTCTTTTTGGCTTTGCTAACCTGACACATTTACCCTACATAGTAACAGATCAATAAAATGTGCTGACAAAAATAGATTTGCTAAAGTCAAAGTACACTTGGCATATGCTTAGTTAAGTTAAGTTAGGCTATTTGAATCTCAAAAAGTCAACATTTGCAGTACACCCATGTGTACTAGCTTTTGTAGATATGGGTTCATTGATCTAAAATAAGCTTACAGGACTGTTTCAGATTTTTTTTAATGAAAACAGAATGACAATGTGGATTGAATTATTGATACTTTCGCTTAATGTTTAGCACAACAAAGGTGAAGTACTGGCGTTTCATTCACCAGGAAAGGTTTGGCATTCTCCCGCAATGGTTGGGATTGGTAAACAAGTTGCATTACTACTGCTAACCAGTAGAGGCCTCTACCACAGCACAGATCTGAGGTGATGCATTGTAATGTACAAAATCAAACTGCATCAAACTGGTTCACTGCTGTCTTTTGAAAAGATGCCTCTTTTGTAACCCTAAATATATTTCATAATATTTAGGCTGGAATGAAGAGTTCAGGTGCAAAAACCTTCTGAAAATTGCCATCTGAAAATTTCATCTAAAGTGAGCATTTTTCTCAGACTCCTGTGTGTAGGTTCATTCATTTCACTTTCATGGCAAAGAATATGTTTTACTCATAACCTTTAAACTGAAATAACTGAACATAAACATTTGAAGCTGAGAAAAAAAAGTTCATTTTAAAAGTAAATTCCAGAGGGCACTGAGAGGTTTTTGCATCTAAACTCATCAAAAAGTTATCTGAATCAGCAATCAAAATCCAACACGTTTAGAATAATTTATTATATTCTTTGTGTAGGCCTTAATTACATGAAATATCTTATGTAACCAGATGCATTAGTGTTGGTTCTGCAGTTTATTAGATCCAAATCCTAATATTGAATTAAATACAGTTCTTTTACACCAGTCAGAAACTATTAGCCATATTTCAACTGCTGGTCAGTGTGAGTGAGGGCTACAAAAGGGCCAGAAGGGGCTTACAGCTCAGAGTTTTGACGGTATAATCAATCAAAGTAATCAGGTTTTTATTATCATTTCAAAGTTAAAGCACATTCCTAGTTTTTTTTTTTTTTTTTAAATCACATGCCTTCTTTAAACAACTCCATTAGGGGTTTCTCTTATTCGGTTATAGCTATCCTTAGAATGAAAAATTCTTTAAAATGATAAAAAGTGGTTTATAACACAACGCTTTGATGAAGAAATTATGAAACAAACAGGAGTTCTTTTCCCCCTAAGTATCTGCATGATATTCATTCATTCATTCATTCATTTTCTTTTCAGCTTTAGTCCCTTTATTATTCAGGGGTCACCACAGCGGAATGAACCGCCAACTTATCCATCCACATGTTTTATGCAGCGGATGCCCTTCCAGCTGTAACCCATCACAGCAACCCATAAAAACATATGCTGGATAAGTTGGCAGTTCATTTTGCTGCGGTGACCCCAGATTAATAAAGGGACTTAGCCTAAAAAGAAAATGAATGAATGAACTATATACTGTATGGCCGCTGTATGGCTAAGCTGGTCCAGCATATGAACAGCTTTAACCAGCAGCCAGTTATATCTTAATTGTTCAAAATACTGTGTCCCACAAAGTCATGACAGGACCAGACCTGCAATGATTGCTCCACTCTAAATGTGACCAGAAGTGAAGAAAAGTAGTTTTGAGGGGGGAGAGAAGATATTTGATAAAAAATTATGAAGGCTAAATGAGTTGAGCACAGATACACCATTTATAAAAAGCACCACTATATACATAAAAATAAGAAGAGTAAATTTTGATTTCATGCCAAATTTTCAAACACCATTTTCAAATTTTGACATTAAATGCAATATTCTAATAAAGGCCTTAGTACTCAATTTGTCTTTTTAGCACTGTTCTGATGGCCAGAAACATTTAAGGCTGCCCCACCTTTAGAAACCTCAAATTCAGTATCTCAGAAAATTAGACCATTAAGACCAATACAAAGAGAGGATTTTTAAAAATCTTGCTCATCTGAAATGTATGAACATGAAAAGTATGAGCTTGCACAGCGCTCCGTACTAAGTTGGGTCTCCTTTAGTCTGAATTACCGCAGCAATGCAGCGTGGCATGGAGTTGATCAGTCTGTGGCACTGCTCAGGTGTTATGAAAGCCCAGGTTAAGCTTCAGCTCTTCTGCGTTGTTGGGTCCGGCATATTGCATCTTCCTCTTCACAATACCCCATAGATTTTAAGTGAGTTTCCTGACTAATTAAGAACAGGGATACCATGACCCTTAAAGCAGGTACTGGTAGCTTTGGCACTGTGTGCAGGTCAGCAGCAGAAAGAAGTGCTTTAAAACATCCTCTATAATCTGTGTTGACCTTGGACCTAAGAAAACACAGTAGAGCAACAACAGCAGATGAAATGGCACCCCAAACCATCACTGACTGTGGAATCTTTACACTGGACCTCAAGGAACGTGGATTGTGGGCTTCTCCTTACTTCCTTTAGACTCTGGGACCTTATTTCCAAGGGAAATTAAAAATTTACTTTCATCAGAGAACATAACTTTGGACCACTCAGTCGCAGTCTTGTCTTTAGCCCACACGAGACCCTTCTGAAGCTGTACTGTATGTTGTTCAAGAGTGGCTTGACACAAGGAATGCGACACCTGAAACCCATGTCTTGCGTACTTGAATCACTGACTCCAGCTGCAGTCCACTCTTTGTGAATCTCCCTCACAATTTTGAACGGGTTTGATTCACAATTCTTTCCAGGGTGCAGTTATCTTTATTGCTTGTGCATTTTTTCTACCACATTTTTCCTTCCCTTCACCTATCTATTAATGTGTTTGGACACAGAGCTCTGTGAACAGCCACCCTTTTGTGTCTTGCCCTTCTTGCGCAAGCTGTCAGTGGTTGTCTTTTGGACAACTGTCAAATAGCTTACAGAATTAGGGTGCTTTTGAAATCGCATACTTACATAATGTATAGTATGCTAAAAACGTATGCGAGCTGAGCAGTACGTCCAAAATCATAGTATTCGAAAAACAGTTAGTGAGAATAACCAGATGATCTACTTCCTCTGTTGAGATTATGAAGCGCTCATCTGATGGACGCTACACTATCCCTTGATACTACACAAGAGAATTCCTACTTTGTGAATAGGAGTGAAGTGACAAAACTAACACAGGTAGGTCACGTGATAATGAGAAATGGCCGAGTTCCATTCATACTACTCACATTTATACTGTATAGAACGTAATTGTCTAATGGTCATGTAGTAAATTCAAGTTCAAATGTAGTACCTACAAATGTAGGGGATTTTGGATGCAGCCTTAGACTGAGAAACAATTTAAAGGCCTTGAAATGTATAATACATGACCATATATATATATATATATATATATATATATATATATATATATATATATATATATATATATATATTATTGCTGTCAAAATTAGCGCGTTAACGCATGCGATTAATTTTTAATTAATTAACGCATAAAAAATAATTAACGCAATTAACGCAGTTGGGCTTTTTTTATTTCCTGTTGTGGCCGACCTGTGTTAAACGTGCAGAGAAATATGGATACGATTAAGGAAGGACCTTTAGACGGAAAGTTTCATTATAAAACTCTGCCGGATGGTTCTGTGGATAAAGCAAAAGTATGTGCATTTTGCAAAGCCAAATTTAATTACCACAGAAGTAATTCGTCTTTGACTTATCATTTAAAAGCAAAACACCCTACCGAAACCATCTCAGGGCGTCGACAATGTAAATTGCAGGAGTGCGTTCGTGGTAAAATGACGAGGTCTGTAAGCGATAAGGTAACAAAGGATTTGGTTATTTGGATAGCTAAAAACTGCCGACCTATTAACATAGTCGAGGACGATGGACTGCGGGACGTAATTAGAACTGCATTGGGAGACACCTCATACGATCTGCCCTCAAGCGCAACCATCATGTCAAAAGTACACACTTTATATGACGATGAGAAGGCACGGAGGATGAACACATTACAGCAGGCGACACACATCGCGCTCACAGGGGACCACTGGACTTCGGTGAGCAATGACAACTACTTAGGCATCACAGCGCACTTCGTTGATAAAGAATGGAAATTGCATTCATTCGCACTAACTGTGTCTAAAACTGAGGAACGACAGTACGCTGAGGCATGTGCGGATCGTTTTCTCGATGTGGCAAGAGAACGGAAAATCGAGGAGAAGTTAAGCACACTTGGCACTGACAGTGCTCGTAATATGGTTGCTGCCGCAAGACTACTTCCATTTGAACACCTGCCCTGCGCGGCCCACATTTTGCAGCGAACTGTCACGGTTTCCATACTCGGCAGTGGATTTGAAAGTGTCCTAGCTAAATGTCGTAAGATTGTTGGGCACTTTAAGCAGTCCAGCCAACGCTCATGAACTGATGCAGCATCAAGTGGCATGTGGACAGAAACAGGAATCTCTTGTTCAAGACGATACAACAAAGAGAAAGAGAAGGGCCATATTGTCCCCAGATAATGTCAACAGACTTGTCTGTCTCAGCAACTGGCTGAAAATAAAGGAGGACTAAGCTAATTTGTTTCTACTTATCCGTTTTTTCAGTGCCAATATTTTGGATTTTATTTTTGCAGTCCTCCTAAAATCCAGCATGGAATATATATATGGTCATGAGAATGATCTTGAAATATTCTCTGGATACTGTTTTTTTAAAGATTTTATTTTTGCAATCTTCAACATTTATTGCACATACATTATAACAGCTGATGGAGTGTCTTTCTTGACACGAGAGGGTCGAAGTTCTTGAATTCACTTGCTTGACAGTTGAAAAGCATTTCGTTCTCTATTGCCGAGCAGTAAAGAGGCTAAATAGCCGGTGACAGGCCTTTAACAACCTCCATTAGCTCATCAAGATGGGTTATGCAACAGGTGTGTAGGGGAGCCACTTAAATATATGACGATTTGATGGAGCCTGTTGGAAAAAAGCAGTGCTGTAATAAAATATCATTGAAAGCTAGTGCCTGATAGCAGACGAGTAGCACACATCAAATAGTGTAGTGTGTCTATTCTTCTCAGTGGCTGAATGGATGCCACATTGATGGAGAACAGCACTGTTTGGCTGGTGTGGCCATGCACGTCTCTGCTCATTACCAGCAGGATCTCATCATCTCGCTCTCTCTTTTCCCTCAGTACGAAATAAAGGGGATGCTTTACACTTTAATGACTTTCCCACAGTGCTTCCCAAAAAAAACAAACAAGCTGGACGCTGTGAGCAGGAGGGGAGAGAAGCTCGCAAAGAATACTGAGTCCAGTGTCTGACCAGTCCTGTCATTGCCAAGAGTGGGAATAATCATGCCTTTATGTAGACAGGGACCTCCGGGGGACGTTCTCATTACCCCCCAACCCCCCAAGTCTCTGCACTAGTCACACTGGTCCACCAATCTTTGGTTCCGATCTGGATCCCTCCTGAAAGCAGATTGTTGGAGTGAATGTACTGGACTTGGGAGTGCAAACACCCCCTTTTCACTTGGCATATAATTCTTAGCTAAGTGTCTTTTAACTAGACCACGAGTTTCAGAGGCCTTGGGGACTCTCAGTATGTTCGGGGCTTCCCAGAAAGAGAGAGATGGAGACAGAGACATAAAGCGAGAGAAGGCCCTCTCTTAAAGGCTTTGATTTATGTGTGGACTTGCTGAAATTTGCACTCTTGATGCCTCCTTGTGACTCGGACGCAGGAGGGATGCTGGCATATAAAACTCTTCATTCAGATAAATCTCAGCCAGTTTTGTTGAAAATGGGATCATAAAAAGGTTATTTTGAGTTAACTCAGCTTTTAACCCAAGTAGTTAAACATTTAGATTTACATTTAGTCATTTAGCCGACGAGTTTGTGCAAATTGACTTAGGATTGAGGAGGCATTCAGCGATTCAACAAGAAGAGGCAATATACACGAGAATTGGGGAAGTTTTTATTATATATATTAATTAATTCAATCATTCTCCTTCGGCTTAGTCCCTTAATTATCAGGGGTCACCACAGCGGAATGATCCGCCATATATAATAATATAATATACAGGGTGATTCAAAAAGGAAGCTCTGAAGTTTTGATAAACTTTGTTAAGTACTCTCCACATTGATTAATTACCTAATGTTCCATTGTGTTTCTTTGATTAAATACAGATTTTCAAAGTTGTGGTATTCTTTTTGAATCACCATGTATTTATACAGTGAAGAAAATAAGTATTTAACATGCCAACACTTTTCTCAGAATACATATTTCTAAAGGTGCCGTTGACTTTGCCCGGATGTTGGTAACAACCAAAGAAATTCATATATGCAAATAAAATAATATTAATCCGTTTTTAAATTAAGATATGTGTAATCAAATTAATCAGTAGTTATTCTGCAACCCTCTGCCCTTTATCATTGTAAATTAATATCAGCTGCTTCAGACCAACAGCTACATTATCAGGAGAATGAATATGAAACCAGGGTGGATATTTCAGTAAGACAATGATCCAAAACACAGCCAAGGAAACTCCCAAAAGCTTTCAGAGAAAGAAAATCAAGCTGTAGAATGGTGTAGCAAATCACCTGACTTGAACCCAATATAACATACAAATAAGAGATCAGATTTCCCTGCTGAAAAATCCAGCTTAAACCAGCCTAGGCTGGTTGGCTGGTTTTAGCTGCTTGACCAGCCTGGTTTTAGAGGGGTTTTGGCCATTTCCAGGCTGGTTTCTAACTATTTCCGGCCTGGTCTTAGCTGGTCAGGCTGGAAAATGATCAGTTAAATCCAGCTAAAACCAGCTTGACCAGCCTGGTTTAAGCTGGACATAGCTGGTTTTGGCTGGGCTCCCAGCCTGTCTAGGCTGGTCAAGCTGGTTTTAGCTGGTCATTTTCCAGCCTGACCAGCTAAGACCAGGCTGGAAATGGCTGGAAACCAACCTGGAAATGGCCAAAACCCCTCTAAAATCAGGCTGGTCGACCAGCTAAAACCAGCCAACCAGCCTAGGCTGGTTTAAGCTGTTTTTTTCAGAAGGGTTGATAGATGAGACCCACAGAACCATCAAAATTTTGACACTGTTGAAGCCTGTGAGAGTCTTTAAACTGCCATTACCATGAAAGCCTTTTATATAAAGTATTAAATACATTTCAGTAGTTCAGTACTTTCTCTTTGTGTCATTCCATTTTTAATGCACTGCAATATATATAATATAATAAATAAATATAATATAATAAATAATATAATAAAAAAATATAAAATCTGGTTCAATTCCATGTCAACAGCTCCTTTAGAAATATTATTCCCAGGAAAAAACATGACGTGTTCAATACTTATTTCCCCGCTGTATAGAGCGTGCCTCCACATGTGGTTTGTCAAGCACACTCATCTGCGTTAAGCACACTTCATAAATGCACATTTTGTTTTTACATTATTAAGGCAAGGCAAGTTTATCTATATAGCACATTTCACACACAATTTTTACAGGCACAGGTAAAACAGTGTTTTAAGCCTTGATTTGAATGTCCCTAATTGTGATAAAAATTTCAAAATAAAAGTTTGTCTTGGTATAATGAATTTGTATGTATAAATATTGTATATATAGTAATAAAGAAAATACATAAAATACAAATATATATATTGTGGCAGACCTGCCGGTGTGTCTTCAGCGTCGCCATGGAAACGTCTCCCTCACCGTAATCACGACCCATCACGTGCTGATCAGGGACAGCTGCAGCCCATTGGAAGAGGGGTATTTAACAGACACTGTCGACATCGACAAGGAGAGCATGACTAGGATGACAGCAGGAACCACGCTGACATCTCCCTGTTCCACTGGGCACCCTGACCGGCACTTCACTGCACGAGCTCACCGGACCCCTTTGGACACGGAACTCACCGCCCTGCACATCCCCACGCACCTTTTCCCTGCTCCACTCCCTGAATAAACACTCCTACGGGGATTTACATTACCTCTCTGTGCCTGTGTGATCTCTCACCTGCGACAATTGGTGGAGAATGCGAAGTTATTGAGGGGTCACGCGTGACACAGGTAACATCTGCTGTGTTTTCCCCGTAGGGTCCCGCTCTCTCTCTCCCACCGCTTACCACCAGCACCTGGGGCTGAAGATGGACGTCATCCGCCACCAGCTCGAGGAACTGAGTCGCCGTCAGCTCTGGCTCACGGAGCGCTTTGCTGGGGGCGAGGAGGAGAAGAGGCAGGCGGTCGAACCGCCCCAGGAGTTTTCGGCATTCCCCAGCCGAGACGGAAAGTGCGCGGCGCGCCGCTTCCAGCAGTGGACGCTGGATGAGCGCGCCTCAGCCAAAGACCAGGCCAAAGCATTAATGGATCTGGCCTGCCTTTGGCTGCTTAAAGATTATCCATCAGCCACCCAGGTAGTCGAAATGTTGGTAATAGACCGCCTGCTGCAGGCATTGCCCTCCCAGCGACGACAACACGTCCTGCACCGCAACCCTGCCACCTGGCCGGATTGAAAGCATCGAGCTGGCGGAAGCATCAGCGCCTCAGGATGCTAGAGAGAGAGCGGAGGAACCCCACAAATGGCGACCTGCGAAGGGCACCACGCGTCCAGTACTCAGACCCGCAGCCCCCTCGCTATTGGATGCGAAGTCGTCCGCACCTTCGCCAACGTCTGGGGACCGGGTATGCTTTTTCACCCGGTCTGCTCCCCAAACCCCCGTGAGATGGACAGTCCCGGTCCTCCGCATTCAGAGAAGGCACCGGACGACACGCGACGGGGGCTGCCAGCAAGACCCGCCCACCACCGCGAGCGACAGGAAGGGTGAGAGACACGTCTCCCCTCCCTCAGACACTTTACAGCAGGTTATGGCTGGAGGTTTCCTACACCGAGAGCAGCGAGCGGATCGGAGCCTCAGGAAGTGCTGGTTCAGAGTCCGCCTGGTGGACCAGGAGGTCCGTCAGCCCGCGCCTCACCCAGCCGGTTACTCTGTAGTCAAGGAAGGTCTGTTGTACTGGATCGCCTGACCGGCACTTCACTGCACGAGCTCACCGGACCCCTTTGGACACGGAACTCACCGCCCTGCACATCCCCACGCACCTTTTCCCTGCTCCACTCCCTGAATAAACACTCCTACGGGGATTTTACATGACCTCTCTGTGTCTGTGTGATCTCTCACCTGCGACAATTGGTGGAGAATGCGGAGTTATTGAGGGGTCACGCGTGACACAGGTAACATCTGCTGTGTTTTCCCCGTAGGGTCCCGCTCTCTCTCTCCCATCATGACCCATCACGTGCTAATCATGACCCATCACGTGCTGATCAGGGACAGCTGCAGCCCATTGGAAGAGGGGTATTTAACAGACACCTTCGACATCGACATAGAGAGCATGACTAGGATGGCAGCAGGAACCACGCTGACGTCTCCCTCTTCCACTGGGCACCCTGACCGGCACTTCACTGCACGAGCTCACCGGACCCCTTTGGACAGGGAATTCACCACCCTGCACATCCCCACGCACCTTTTCCCTGCTCCACTCCCTGAATAAACACCCCTACGGGGATTTACATTACCTCTCTGTGTCCGTGTGATCTCTCACCTGCGACTATATATATATTTACATCTAGTTCATTTGTATTAGACATTTATCTTATAAATAAATGTTTTATATTAAGTAATACAAGCTTTTATTTTGGATGCAATTAATTGTGATTAATCTTTTGACAGCACTACTTGTATAAATGTGTGCTAGCATGGCAAGGTGTTGCTAGCATGTCGTGTAAATGTGTGCTAGCATGGCAAGGTGTTGCTAGCACGTCACCTCAATGTTCAACAAAACTGTGTACTGTAAGTAACTGCATTGTTAACAAACATGATTTTCATTGTTGTTGTTTTGGTGGCATATTCAGGATGTGTGAAAGCAGTGTGTCTGCAGAACTGAAACCAACACAGAATGTGTTTCTGAAGCTCTCAGCGTCTCCCTCATAACAGCGAGAGACAGCCAGCAAAACAGCCACGAGGAGAACCTTACTGTTGCTAAGCAACTGAGGATGTCCCAGTTTAAAGCAGAAGTGCCCATTGTACTACAGATCGTTTCAAAGTGAAAACACGTAATGTTTACAAAATACTTTGTGACACCTTCAAACTGTACTGCAGTGACCCGTGACAAAGAGGTTACCTTTGCACTGTGTGGGTGCTAGTCAGAGAGCATGGATTAAATACAAGCTCCAGAAACAGATGAAGCTATAATAATAATAATAATAATAACAACAATAATAATAATAACAATAATAATGACAGGGCAATTTGGGAGTATTTTATATATTCATCCTCACCATAGGGATTTCAAGAATGATTCAATTCACAAGGAATACAGGGAATCAAACCAACTAGCTTTGAAGTGGTGTTGTTTATACAACACTATTTTTCACAGCATTTTAAGGACGGTACACACCAAGCAGACACCAAAACACTAGCGCTGTGCGACAAAACCCAACTGTGTTGTTGCCTCACATTAGCTCACATCTGGACCAACAAGCTGTGCATGAACACATCAATTGGACAAAAGCTGACTGAAACAAGAGTGGCATTCTGTGCCTGCATGGGAGGACTCATCTTTCTTTATTTCAGGAGGGCAGTGTCTTTTTCAATTTTACAACAAGAAATCCTTTCCGACATGACGCATATGTGGAAAGTGTAAACAAAGCAGTGTTTACTAGCATAATTACAGTAATTGTCACTCTCCATTGTAGACATTCACTCCTGAAAATGTGTCTGATAATCTAATAATCGTTTTCAAATGTTTGACAAATGTTGCGAAATTACAGCCTCTTTTTGTTCCTTCTTGACTTGATTTGTTTACTTGCTACATTACTTACCTATGCCATACTCATGCTCTAATTCATTACTCAATACTCAATAACCAATCGCTCTCTTCAGCTGACAGCCCGACACTGATTCTTCAAGCTGAATCATGTCAACATGCTCCAACGTTAACCCGATGAGAGGCGACATGTAGAACACAGGCGAATTATGTAGCCAGAAGTATGTATGACTGCATTTTGTCTTTAAAACAAATTCTATGAGGCGGTATGACACTGTTCCTTTTCGCGCTTACCAGCTGACCACTTACCTTTGTATGGGCGGCTTTCCCACTGTTACCAGTTTGTCCAGTATCTCACCACAAACACCAGCGGACTTGAGACGCAGAGAGGAGTTGACGACTGGGTTTGAGTCCAGAAAAGAAGGTTCCAGAAAGCCAGTAAGACAAAAACAGAACCCAAAAAAATGAAATAAACTAATAAATAACAGGGTGAGAATGTGGTAAAATCTGAAAACATGGTAAAAATCAAGAGTGCTTTTCTTTTCTGGATTGTTTTTAAAAACACTGTTGGTTGGGTTTAGGGAAGGAGGAGGGATCAGTTGATCTGTCAGTCGACAGGTCTGGTGGATTTACGAGAGAAGAGCAGGTGCGAACGGCACTTGTGAGAGAAATTTGAGATTTCAAAAAGTGAACACAACGGCCTCTGGTGGATTTGCAAAAACAAAAACTGCAAAAAACGTAGACCCTGAGATGTATTTGACGCTCTACAGAAATGTGTATATAGTGGAACGTTTTTAGAATGAGCCTGGTTTGTGACCAATGGATCAACAAAGTCCAATGGACGACCGCTGGCTTGGTGTGTCCCGGTCGTTTAGGCCCTGAAAATAAAAACTTTTGAAAAGAGTTTTCGCTCAATGCCTTCACTTCCACAACAGGTCAGGGTGCTTGTTTACTATGGGGAGTATAGCCACTAGAGTTGATTGCCCATAGTAAACACACACACTTAATTGATGCGGAAGACATAGACGAACATTCAGTCATTTTAGTCAAGTAATTTTTACAGTTTTTTGTTGCCACACAAAATTGTTTAAGGAGTTTCACATAATTGAACCAATGAAGTCACATGGAAAGTTTTGACAATGTTTTTGGTTCCTTTTCTTTTCAGGACCATTGCTATCCATGGAGGAGGAGGGAGCTCTTAATTTTTATCTAAAGTATCTTAATCTGCGTCCTGAAGATTATCAAAGGTCTCAGGGCATTGGAACAGCGCTGAGTAATTCATAATTTAATTAAATTTTTTGAGTGAATTAATTCTTAAACTATATTTTTGATGTACCTACACTTTACTGAGTTTTTTTTTTTACTCAAATAACTTCACTACATTCCAGAACAAAATATAGATTTGTGAAAGAGCTGAATTTTGTCCAAAATGTTTGACTGTCTGACCTGGTAAAACATTTCACAAGTTTCACACTGAACAATTAAATGGTGAATACAGGTCCAATTTAATCTGTTCACACCCAGCAGGCACACAATGTCCTAAGACATTAATATTAGGTTAGATTTATGTAGTGACGTCAGGTGACCAAAATTCTATGTCTAGCCAGCATCTAAGAACAACATTATTTTGATGTCCAATAATGACAATAAATGACGTTGATTTTTGGTTGATTTTGGGTTGATTTTAGGCTGTTTTGAAAAGTGACCAAAATCCACAACATCTTAAACCAACGTCATATTGATGTCAAATATTGACAATTATTCATCAGGTATGGCAACCAAAATCCAACGTCTGCTAGACATCATAATGGTAACGTTCATACAACATCAAGTTGTAACATCATTAGACGTTGATATTTGGTTGATTTCAGATTGGAGGTTGGACACTGGACATTGACGTTGGCCTGACGTTGGGTTCTAACGTCAACCCAATTTTAATTTCTAAACAAAATGCAATGTCCCCATAACGTTGGGGTACAACATCAATCTGACGTCATGTTGACGTCCTGTGCCTGCAGAGCAAGTTAACAACTCACTGATTCAAATGATCTAGTCAGAGAAAGTTAATGATAAATTCTCTGATTAAATGGATATTCCCAGGCCGAGTCTTCAGGTGTAGATTTAAATATAGCTACTCAAATACCGTAATATTGGCTTAATGTTTTTTTCATACTGATATATATAATGCAGAAAGCTGTCATTTAAAAAACAGCAGTATTTAAATACTATGACAAGTCTAATTTGGTTTAATACGTTTTTTATGTAATGCTTGTATTTGTTTTGTATGTTTTGTTTTATGTCCTAAAGTTCTGCAGTTTCTATGTAAATGATCAGTGATGCAATTGTGTGATGCAAAAGGCAACAGATCAAATCTTACCAAACTGGTCTGCATAGGCCTGATTATAGCTATCTATATAGTTATCATTCTTGGTGTGAACGGGCTTTAACACTTGTACAGTACATATTGTTCTGGCTATTGTGACATTAACAGTCAATTCCCAAGAAACCGCAAATGTCTAGCAGGCATCAGGTGAACACCTAACACAGACGTACTTCCCTTGCAGTTTGATTTCCATTGTTCTGAGAGATAAGCAAGAAAAATTGACTGTAACTCAACACCAATGTCTTTGCAAAACAACTTGTTCTTTTAACATTCGTTGATTAGACATTTGTCAAGATCATAATACAGTATACCAAGGCCTTAAACTTTAACTGTGCCTATTGAACATCAGGTCACACAGGAATGTTCTTTCGGTTTAGTAACTTTCCCCAAAAGTCCAGGTTTACACAGTGGCATAACACAATACTTTTGGCTTTGTTGAGACTAGCGTAGATAGTACAAGGGTCTGGTTCACTTTTTTTTACTGTGAGATTTCTAGCACTCACAGAACAGTCTCTTGTACACCAAAACAACAGAGTCCACAGAGAGTTTACAGGTTCAGTTTCATAAAGCACCAGTGTTTTGTTTGCACAATAGGCTTTCATATAACGTTTCCTCAGTGATGTCCTGGCCTGATACAGCCCACTCGCTCCTGTCTCTTTCAGTGCTTGCTGGGACATCCTAATCCCCAGCTGGACTTGCTGCTGGCCTGAGAAAAGAGAGAAAAGTTGAGAAACCTCAAATCGGATCATGGTAAAATGTGTTGCCGGGCTCATTAGAGGTACAGATTGGAGTCGGATTTAGTTTTTGTACGTCAAAGTCTTTGTGAAATACTTTGCAGGAGGTCATACTGTGTATTCAGCATTAATACTGTTATTATAAAATATAAACCAGATTTAAATGAGTAGTTTGACATTCTTTAGGATTATTCTGAATGTTGATTTGCACTCTCAGAAATAAAGATACAAATCCTTTTCTAAAGGTACACTTTTGTACTTAAAAGGCCCACTACTAAAGTAAAAAATTTACACCCAAAGGTATGGATGCTCTGATCAGGATTTTTGCAGCTGATACAGAGTACCGATTCATTGTCATGGTGACATCAGCCAGTACCGAGTACCGATTCTGATGCTTTAACCTTTATATCACTTTGCTACCGCATAAAGCCCATGTTCCCTCATGCCTCCAAACATAATTTACCTCCTCACATGTTGTAGCTGTTGCTGTATAATTTATGAGTGCGCAAGAACGTCATCCTCTGTTTGTAAACTCATACACATAAACACATTCGATGGGTTCATGAGATCAGCCAGATTAGCGAGTAAACCCCTAAAAAAATGATATGTTGGCTTTAATAATTTTTTTTATGTCAACAAGTTCCACATATCGAGTTAAGTTACCTTAAAGAAAGATTTTTTTATGAACTTAAGTTAGTTACATAAAGGTAATGTAAAGTTGTTTAGTTCAACCAACATAACATTCATAATTTAGCTTTAATCTATTTAGTTATTGAACTGTGGATTTTTATTGACCAAAATGTGGTACTGCAGAAACAACACAACTCCATTTCATTCATTTTAATTAAGCAAGCTGTTTAAATTTGAAAACTTACTTTTTCTATTTTTATCCATCACAACTCTTTTGGTTTTAATAGACAAACATAATTGATTTGTTTAATTTAAACATAGTTACATTCTTTGGACCAACTAAATCCATAATCCATTTTTTTGAGTGTATCAATCGAGTGATAAAATTTGATTATCGGCCGATACCAATCTCTGGTCGATCAGTTGGAGCATCCCTACCTAAAAGTACAAAAGTGCACCCTAAAGGTGTACAAAATTGTAATTTAAGGTATCAATGTAAATAGGTACCATCCCAGTGATATTTTGTACCTTCATTTTTGATTTAAGGTATAAATCTTATAATCTATAAGTGTTGATATATTTATGGAAGAAAATTTACAAAATGTCAGAATCAGAATCAGAAGGAGGTTTATTGCCAGGTATGTTCACACATACGAGGAATTTGTTTTCATGACAGAGCTTCTACAGTGCAACAGCATAACAGAGACAGGACAAAAAACAGATAATAAATATATTAAAAAAAGTGAAAATGTCATCATGATATTTACTTAACATTTCTAATGATTTTTGGCATGAAAGAAAATAAATCAGTAGATTTATCAATGTATTTTTTTGCTGTTTCAAAAAATATATTGATGCAACTAAAGTTTTGTGGCCCATGGCCACCTTCTTAATCCAGCCCAAGCAAGAATAGTTAATCAACAAAATTGTCAAATCAAATTTTATCAGTTGGTATTTAAAAATACATATATTTAAATGGATTCATAGTCATTTTACGTGTATCCACTTGTTACTAATGGCCAGAAAGTGATTAATGTTTAAAAAAATGTTTGTTTAAGAACCATTGACTTAAAGGTCTGGTTCTTAAAGTTGGTTCTTCAGTATCATCTCTGTGAAAGCCATTTTGGGGATTTAAAATTTTGAAGAGTGCTCCAGATCAATCTTGGAATACTTTGCCAAAGCTGTTGATATTGTTCAGTTTCTTGCATAGACCAATCATTTGGCCACATAAGACCTAAGATACTTTCATCAGAAGCCACAAAATTTATTTTATTTGCCTTATTTTATTTGTCGAAGACTATCAGAGTGTCGATAGCCATTTTCTGAATCAACAAGGACTAGTTTCATTTAAAAATGATATTTAGTGTAAATTAAATGCAAAATTAGATCAAACTACTCCATTAAATTGAATAGGATATATGCAGAAGTATGCGGAAGGACTTGTAATTTGTCACTTACATGGGTCAATCGCTTCCAGTCAACTGTATGCTGTTATAAAATCTGTGCGTTTAAGGTCTGTTTTCTTTAAAAATCAACAATATTCACTGCCCGATTGATATACAATAAAGTGGGTCTCAGATTATACAAGAAGCACTGCATTAAATTACATTGTTCTGCGCCATGTCTTTAAAATATGAACATTTATTTTACTCCAGTATTTTCAATGGTGTTTCTGCACTAGCCTGCTAATCCTGATGGGTGCGTGCGTTTAAACGGCTTTGCATCTCGTTTTACACTTGAACAACTAAATGAATACCGAATTGTGTTTTACTGATTGTATTTTAATTACATTACAACATCGATGCTGTAAAAGGAGCCTTATGAAATTTATTAGTATGGGAATAAACACTAGCTGTGCATATTCCCTATTATTTAAATTTTAGTTTCTGGGAGGAATTGACGCGATCACCGTCTCCATTCGCAATACAGCTCAGATATTTTCTGTCACAAATTCAAATAATGCTACTGGAAAAGTGTCATAGATCAGTTTTGGTTGTCAAATTCTTTGTCTCATGACCGATCGCATCAAATGCTAGTGTACTCTTTTTGAATCGGAGGGTATCAGCGAGCAAATCATTTTCAGCAATTAAATTGACTCAGCACATTGCCTCAGAAGATTTGGAATGCAACATGGTACCAAGAGCGTCACAAAGCGATGGGAAGGGATCCTGACTGAGTATCAGTAAGTGTAGAGTCTGGAGTGAGAATGTGTAGGCTTATGATGAATTTGTGACACTGCAGATTTTATTCAAAACTCCTGTGCTTTCAGAGGTGGCTAATCTAAGTGCATCGGATTGACTATTGTGTTTATAAGCTCAACAGAAACATGTGCGATTGGATATATAATCCTGAGTGCATTATACTGTTTATACAGCGATTGGACAAGGGAAATGCCTGGTTTAAGACCACAATAATTCATTAGTATGGTGAAAGGCCTCCTTTTGTGGCCAGTACAGCAGTTCATCTTGGGAATTGCAGATACAAGTCCTGCACAGTGGCCAGAGGGATTTTGAGCCATTCTTCTTACAGAAAATTGCCAGGTCACTATGTGATGCTGGTGAAGTAATCACATAATTCCTGACCCATTCCACTACAAAGTAGGGGCACGCGGGGCACAATGAACAGAGTTTTAAGGTATTTGCTCGGGGTTAACCATGGCATGCTTCTGAGGTTTTCACCACAGTGTCTGCAGATGTCTTCCTGCCAATTATTGTAAAAGTTCGGTGAAATTTGGATGAGAAACACAAGAGAAACCATTTTTGCAGCATAAAAGTATTTTTTATTATAGTCAATATTTTTTTATTTTAAACAATCTGTAAAAGTATGTACATAAAATCTTATATTGTTGTGATTACCGTCTTCTAGGCTAAAAAAAAAACATTTTGAAAGAACGAAAGAACAAAACACACAGTGACTGCTAGCCAGTTTTGAGGAAAACATGACACAGCGGGGTTAGTTGTAACAGGGTGTTACAATTAAGCCACACACCGTTGGACAACAATTAAACTAACAAAATCATTTTTTAAATTTTTAATGTAATGTTGAGAACTTTTTAAATTAAAATGTTTTTTTTAATAGTAAATATTGTTTTATTAGAAAACTTTTTTTATTGCTAATAAAGCAAATAAATGCATTGTATAATAATGGATAAATGGATAATAATGCAAATAGATTCAAATGTGTTTATCCAATAAACAAATAAATAAATAAACATACTGTGCTATGTAGAATAAAAAAAGAAATGAGCTAACTACTGAGAAAATATAGCTACTATTAAATTAACTGTGTGAAATCTGCCTTTAAAGGCATGTGTTACAACTAACCCCCTGTCTGTTACAACTTGCCCCGCAGGTGGGGTAAATAGTAACATTTTTACTGCTGCACTTTTGGCAATACTGCACAGAAACCATAGATCCGACGATCATGCTTTCAGTGCTCATTTGTAGAGGAGGCTTGTGTGTTGTTGGTAAAAATATGGTTTGTCTAAACACATTACTTTGTTCATTATTTGACCAAAACCAAAAAGTGTTACTTTGTGCCTCGCTCTCCCCTAGTTTCAACTTTACTTTCATGTTCATCAAGCCACTCTTTCACCAGTCTTGCTGTGTGTGTTGGTGCATTATCATCCTGATACACAGCATCGTCAGCAGCATACATTTTTGTCTGCATGTGGTCCTCCAGAATGGTTCGATAGTCTTTGGTGGTGTTTCAGTTTCATTGACCGTTTTTTGCACATTGGTGAAGATACTAAGCAATATGTCTTGTCTTGTAAAGGAAGCAAAGCCTCTGCATACAGTATGTTGACTGTGTTGTGTTTTGTCTGGTGAGTGTGTCGGTGTCCTTGTGCCTAACATCTTCCCTGCCATGTGATTCAAACAGTGTGAGGCTGATGTCAGAATCCATCATTCACTGACAAAACACTTACACATGCTAGATTTCAGGATAAAACTGGAACACTCTCCTTTAGACATAACTTATTTCAATATTTTAGACATGAATGGAAGATTTAAAATACAGGCCTACAGTTAGATCAGTTGCTGAGGTCAAGATTTTTTTTACCATAGGAGTAATCTTGCCTATAATTAACACAGCCAGCTTGAAAGGGTTTGGAATATGGCCTAGAGACAAAGAAGAGTTGAACATTAAAGAGCCTCTATTATGAAAATTGAAAATGATCTTCTATGCAGTGTGTAACAGCTCTAAGTGAAGTGAAATGTCCAGCTAAGGCTTAAATCTGAAAGTGCACCATGTTTAAAACTATTGATCAATCTATAAAAGAGTCTACTCATAGTGGTTCGAATGAATCGCCGCTGTAATAGGTCTTTAGCCGTGTCTGCATGGCGTTGATACAGAACTCAAGCCCCGCCCATTTGTTGTGCGTGCAGACCCAGGAAAAATTAAACCCCGGGCCCGCCCACAAACACTGTAGGAAGAAAAAGAGGAAGACAAACACTGTAGCAGATTCCGGTTGAATCAGGTTGCAAAGAAGCTGTTCTCTGAAGTGTGAGGGAAAGTTAGTGTTATTTTCCCTACCCGAAGATGAGGCTGTGAAGAGTCAGTGGTTGAAGTTTATTTTTGTAAAAATACCTCAGCAATATAGCCCCAGCCTTGTGCTGTGTTCCCGTCATTTTTCTGACGAGTGCTTCAATAATCTACACGCTTACAACAGGGGATTCTTCAGCCGTTTGTTAAAGGAAGGATCAGAAAAGACTATTGACATATGGGACTTTGTCAGAGCTTGACATGAACTTTACAGTACACATTTCATGGATCAATTTAACTTATCAAGTAACTTAAGTGCGAAAAAATGGTAGCTTGTAAATTATGTATTTAATTGTGTTTTGTTACGTTTAACCGCTCCACGTGGCTTGTACTGTATCTAGTTAACTCTTTATATTCATATATCGTGTCTAAAGCCACGTTGAAAGCGTGATACATGCCGCTTTGTTTACGGATTTAAATGCGTTTGTGAGCTCGCGATCCTCTGCCGTTTGTCGTTGCTATGGCCACTATCAGCTGTTCCTACACACGTGCGGCGGGCAAGTTTGAAAAGGTGAAATTACGAGAGTTTTCCGGGAGAAATAACAAAATGGGAGGGTGGCGGGAGATGGGTTGGAAATACGGGAGACTCCTGGGCAGTTATGCTCACACACACACTCTACACTACTCCAAAATAGTTGATTAGCCGTGGTGGGCATTTCTCTCTGTCTTGCACTGAACACAGTCAACCAATCACAACAGACTGGGTCATCGGACCAATCAGCGCAGATTAGCAGGAGAAGTTTGGAAACAAATTAATTGCAGACTGAATCATATGTGGGTCGTTGGGATAATTATGTAAAAATAAATGCATATTATGAGACATTGAAAGTGTTTTTTGATCTTGCATGCATATTAGACTGTTGTTGGAGAGCCCAAAACCAAAATATGACCCCTTTTAATGTATAATACGGGGTCTTTAAGATCAAACATCAGGTAACAATTATTCTGTATAATTATTAAGTTTTGTTGGGTCTAATATACATGTACATTAAACTGTTAAAAATCCAGGTTGCCTTAAATTTTTAAGCTGAATCAATTAATCTTATGACTCCACTGAACTAATATTATGTTAAACTGACTTAAAACTGCTTGCGTAGCTTATACAACTAAATTAGAGCTCAATTAATTTACATTTATTATAATGACCTAAAAACAAATGCTATCAGGACTAGTTGATCATGTAATTTTTTACAGTGTAGCTGATTTAATTTTGTTGACGCAGTGGCGCAGTAGGTAGTGCTGTCGCCTCACAGAAAGAAGGTCGCTGATTCGAGCTTCGACTGGGTCAGTTGGCGTTTCTGTGTGGAGTTTGCATGTTCTCCCTGTGTTTGCGTGGGTTTCCTCCGGGTGCTCCAGTTTCCCCCACAGTCCAAAGACATGCTATACAGGTGAATTGGGTAGGCTAAATTGTCTGTAGTGTATGTGTGTGAGAATAAGTGTGTAAGTGTTTCCCAGTGATGGGTTGTGGCTGGAAGGGCATCTGCTGCATAAAACAAATGCTGGATAAGTTGGCAGTTCATTCCGCTGTGGCAACCCCAGATTAATAAAGGGACCAAGTCGAAAAGAAAATGAATTATTTGGTTTTTTTAGAAGTTTATTTAGCTTTTCCTGTCCTATAAATATGAAGCACAGTAAATTATTTTTATTTACTGATATAGCATTTAATAAACCAGGACATTAACGCCTGCTGTTTTCTGTCTAAGCTCTTATAATTTAACAGTGAAAAAAACATAAAGTGATTGTTATTAAATTACGATATTTTGTTTAGAAAACAACTGGTTACTTAATCTAACAAACGTGTTAAATAAAAATTCAAATTTGGTGCAAATCAGCCAATTGATGAAGGAGGAGTAGGTTTTTGACCTAAGGCTAGATGGCGGACAAGTTTATTAAGGCATACAGTAATTGGTATCGATATTCTCAAGACAACCCACGGAATGTATCAAGAAAAGTATCATAACAATAGGCAAAATTAGTCAAAAGTTATTAGCATTTAAAAAATATTTGAATAACGTTTGACCAAAAGGTGGTGCTGTGACAAAACCTTTTGAGCACTTTCAGGGCACATTCCCGAAGACACGTACCAACTTTCATATCAGTTTGCCAATGAGTCCGTAAAATATAGCAATTTTTGACAAATTGACCGATAGCCAACATGGCTGATCTGGGAAATTCAGACCTCATTCGACTCGGCATGCTCTGCTGAATGTAAAAAAAGAAAGAATTTTATGAATTTTGGACAAAGGGTTTAAAAGCTATAAGCAAAAAAAAAGCAAATTTTTGTATCTCCGGACCACCAAGGGGCAGTGCATTGAAACGCTGCAGCTCACTTCACATAACGTCAATGTGAATACGTCAATGCGTTACGGAGATAACGCCTTAAGGCACTTTTTGCAAGCTCTACGTTAAATTTGTCAATCAAAAACAGTTAGCCTAATTAACTTGAATTTCATAACATTTGGTCAGCATGGTCTGTAGATCATGTGATTAAATTTTGGTAAAAATTGGACAAACGGCTAGCGGAATTTAATAGCGGAAAATGACATCATAGGGTGCGTTTGAATCGAAAATAGAATTTTGATTGTAGCCCATTCAGTTCAAAAGTTATAAAGATAAACAAAAGTGAAAATTTTGACAAGTGGTGGCACTAGAGAGTTAGAGAGTCCAGATTTTTTGTGGTTGAAGATCAGACTATTCTCTATCAGTGTGCCAAAGTTTGAGCAAAAAGGATGCCGGAATAATAATAATAAGAACCAGAACGGATGCAATAGTTGTCTACGCACCTTCGGTACTTGGCGATACCCTAATTAATATTAGAGTGATTTTTGAAAGATCATGTGAAGAATGGAGTAATGAAGCTGAAAATTCATCTTAAAAATCACTGAATGTATTAGTAAATTAAATGATAAACTACTTTTGAACAGGTATTTTGTAGTGCAATAACGTTTCTACAATTTGTCCTCTATTTTTGATTAAAAAAATGCAGCCTTGATGAGCAGAATAAGCTTATTTTAAAACATTTAAAAATCCTACTGATCCCAAATATATTTCCAATATTCTGTGTACAGTATATATAATCTTTGAGTAGTTAATTCACATCTAATCTTATATAAAACTATATATATATACTTATATATACTTATAACTACTTATATAAAATGGTGTATTTTGTTGGAAAGAAATGCTTAATAAGAAAAACAGGACTGTTGCCGAAGCTTATCTTGTTGTTTTCAGCTTATCCACCAGATTAACACCATCCCTGACAAACAATTGCTCTGTATTCCAAAGCTATATTATGTCAGAAGATGCAACGAGCATTTGTGGCTGTAAATCGAATTGAAAAACCGAACAGGGATAGTCGATTCTGGCCATGTCATCCCCAGCTGTTCTCCTGTGATTATGAAGTCCAAAGTAATCTTTATTTTCAAACTCCTCTAGGGCATTTTTTTTTTCACAGAAAAGGGGCTTACGGATGCTGAATATATCCAGTCTTAAGCACAATTCTGCAGTGTTTCAAAATAAGCCAAGCTGGTTTCTTCTGTTCTGACTCACAATCCTCTGCCAGTGCCAGCTGTACACCTTGGTGCACCTTAGTAGCACCATTTTATTGTATTTTTCACAGGCCTGTTCTTCACAAACTGTGCAAATAAATAGTTTACCTACTATACGAGTGAAATATGTAAGCATTTACTTAACCTCGTGCCAGTTCAAAGCTCAGGGTTCCCTCGAGTCATATTAACAAATTTTAAAAGGTCTTTTCCAAACACTGAAAGTCAGGAATTTTTGTCATGGAATATCAGAAAATTTGTCAAATCCTTTGGTCCTAATTAAATCATTGAAAATCTAGGCATGATCATATTTTATTTTGGTAAAATAAGCATAATCTAGAGGCCTTTGCCTTTCATATAAGCAGCCTCTGATGCCAAATGATCAAATAGAAGTCAGTTATTATTTGTTGTTCCTTAAAATTGGATAGGCGACAAGACTTTTGTCAGGTAGTGTACTGTGTAAACGAGAAAAAATGCATTGTTAGATTACAGTTTCACAACAAACTGTCATCATCTTCTTGGTCTTCGATTATTATTATTATTATTATTTGTTTTATAAATATTTTCCAAAAATGGGATGTTTTCTGGTATCTGTAAGCAAAAACCAAAAAGTTTTTCATTTTTTAGAACATTTTTGTCATGCACCTTTAATTTTCTTAAGGCTGTGAATGTTTTCTCCTGGCTGAGTACCAACCAGCGCAGGGTCCGATTTAACAGCATTAGAAATGTACAGATCATTATGTAAATTTCACGTTAACAAAAAACACTGTTGCTCTCTCAAGGCATCCATGCATTCATGCCACTTATATAACAAGGAATGTCCCTTTATGTTCAGCACATTAACGCACGTACAGCATGATTCGATTTTACACTTGGCACACTAACACATCAGCAGGACTTCAACTGTTTCAAGTTTCAAAGAGGCTTTAGCGTGTTCCCCATAATACGGCCTTTGAAAATCAAGGGGCCTTGCACAAGCTCAGCCCCCTATGAATAAACAAGCACCATCTTACATAACAGAGCCCAAAGATGGGAGGACTAATTATCAAACCACCTCACAGCAGACAATTCTTGGTGTAAAATGTAGACTTTCAGAACCAAATCTCACCCTTAATGACTTAAAACTTGAACTCGTGCAGCATGCCATTTCTGCAAATCCAGTGTAAATCCAGTCCATGTTCTTTAGGAGAGCTTAGGTTTGAGAGGTTGGACTTCAGAGCGCATATTAGGAGATTGTAGCGTAAGGCCTACAGATCTCGTGTTCATGAGAGCAATGCTTTTGGCTTTAACATGAACATGAACATCTCCAGCTTCTGAGAAATGTTTAGTTAGTTCTATTATTTTCTTCTGAATGCTGTACTAAGCTTATTCTCTCACAGTATCAGGTTGTACCATGAAGGCTTCAACACAATGGCCTAAAAGTTTAGATGAATGCATGTCTTGCATGATTGTTGCTCAAATGATTAAATGATATGCACAGAGCCAATTCACACAGAACGTGTTTCACTACACAGTTTTATATGATTACATAAGCACTAGACTGGTGTCTCTTTTGTTGTCGTATAAATTCATGTTTACCACTTTGAGACACCATAAGAAACTGGTCATCACAGCTTGCATTCCTTCAGGTTTTTCTGCACTATGACTACACTGACAAAAGTCTCGTCTCCTATCTGTTTTAGGAACAACAAATAATAACTGACTTCTAGTTGATCATTTGGTATCAGAAGTGGCCTATATGAAAGGCAAAGGCCTCTAGATTGTGCTTATTTTACCAAAATAAAATATGATCATGCCTTGGTTTTTAATTATATAATTAGGACCGTACGTCTGACTTTGCTTTGACAAAAGAAAGAATATAAAGTCATGGTGCAGTGGAAACAGAATATTGTGTATGACTTCTATCAGCTTGGAGGACTGCATCCATACATCTCTGCAATGACTCAAATAACTTATTAATAAAGTCATCTGGAATGACAAAGAAAGCGTTCTTGCAGGACTTCCAGAGTTCATCAAGATTCTTTGTATTCATCTTCAATGCCTCCTCCTTCATCTTACCCCAAACATGCTTAATATTGTTCATGTCTGGTGAATGGACTGGCCAATCCTGGAGAACCTTGACCTTCTTTTTTTTGAGGAACTTTGAGGTGGAGGCTGAAGTATGAGAAGGAGCACTATCCTGCTGAAGAATTTGCCCTCTCCTGTGGTTTGTAATGTAATGGGCAACACAAATGTTTTGATACCTCAGGCTGTTAATGTTGCCATCTACTCTGCAAATCTCTTGCACGACCCCATACTGAATGAAATACCGAACCATGATTTTTCCTTCACCAAACTTGACTGATTTCTGTGAGAATCTTGGGCCACGAGGATTCCAGTAGGTCTTCTGCAGTATTTGTGATGATTGGAATGCAGTTCAACAGATGATTCATCAGAAAAATCTACCTTCTGCCACTTTTCCAAATGATCAATTAGAAGTGAAGTTATTATTTGTTGTTCTTACAACTGGGATCAACGACAAGACTTTTGTCAGGCAGTATATACTTTTTAAAATGTAACAACCCCATTCTGTGTAAAAGACCCCTGATATACAGTTGAAGTCAGAATTATTAGCTTATTATTATTATTGTTTTTCTTTTTTATATTTCCCAAATTATGTTTTACAGAGCAAGGGAATTTTCACAGTATGTCTGGTAATATTTTTTCTTCTGGAGAAAGTTTTATTTGTTTTATTTCGGCCAGAATAAATGCTTTTATTAATTTTTTTAAACAACATTTTAAGGTCAAAATTATTAGCCCCAAAATTATTAATTATTTTCTGAACCAAGTCTCACACATTATGACTTGAATCATTTTGTGTCACCCAAAATTACACTCATGCAGCATGCCATTTCTGCAATTTTAGTTCATGTGTTTTAGGAGAGGTTAGATTTGGAGTTGCGAGACTGCAGCATAAGGCCTACAGATCTCGTGTGCATGATGGTTGTTCAAATGACTACATAACATTCACACAGGACTTGATTTTGTGTTTTACAGTACAGCTCTTTGGTTGTTGTTTTTTGGTTGTTGTTTGAGTACACAGAGATGCAATTACCCAAAACCATTATGCAGTTTAATGCACTTGTGTGGTTTGAAAAGTGTTTCAATATCAGTTATCATTATTATTACCATTTTTTGTATGTAGTAGATACAAAGTTAATGTCTAAAACGTGCCATGAGAGTAGTAAAGAATTACGACGCATAAACTTTGGCAAAGACACATTAAGACGTTCAAAGTAAGGTAAAGTACATTGATTAACGTGTGTTCTGTTCAGAATGAGGCTAATCCGAAATAAAGCAGCTGAAAACAAAGAGCCGGTTCTGTTTGTGTTCAGAGCTTGAACTTTATCCAAATGGCTTTACGACAAACTTTGACCAATGAAATGGCTATTGTTCACTCTGAAGCAGAATTATAATTAAGAGCGGTCAGTCTGATCAACAAAACCTCTAGGAGAGGAAGAATGGCTTTTGATGGCTCCTCATGGTCCACTGGGAGCAGCGATAGCCTCATCAGCATTGAACTGGGCTCAGATTACATGGAAAAAACAGCCGCCTGCCAGCATTTGAATAAGGACCCATCCGTGATGCAAACCATCAGTACCTCCATTGACCACATTTAGTGCTGTACTGATACTGAACAACCAACAATGTTCCCACAGAACAGATGAGGGACCTGTGTGTTTAAAAAAAGACTTGTGAGAACCAAGTGCGAATAATAGGGACGGAGAAGGTCTTGCAAACAGTACAGGTAAAGGTCTGTTAGGAACAGCTGTCATGGTGCCATGAACACAACAAATACATCTCAGTGGGAGCAATGTGAAAGGGAATCCGATTAACACAAGAGAATTATCACCGGATAAGGTCAATTGGAAACAAAGGGGCTTGTACCCTACCCTGTGAAAGACACTGCAATTATGCCACATCTCATCTCATATTCAAGCCAAGCTCTCACCTCCGCTCAGAGAAGCTCTCAATCATGTAGAAAGCACTCAATCATGCATAGATGGTTCACAATCATGGTTTTATTGATAAAAAACAAACACTAGTTTGTTTCTGAATCACTTTTTAAAATGAGGCTAATGCTACTGTACTTTGGAAGTACTTTAAAAAATTACAGTAACACTTAGCTTGAAGGGGGTGTTTATAAGACTGTCGTGAAACTTTATAATCATGACATGCACATTCCATAAATGTGAATGAGATTTTGTACATTCTTATGAAAACTGTCTTCAAGTGCCATTCACTCAGTTATGACATTTTAGATGGAAGACAGATGTCTTTGTTATGACAACTATACATTACCAAAACACCTAAATCTGTAATAAACATGATTTTCATCAGGCCGTTGTATTTTGAATTTTATAACAGTGTCATTAATATTTGTCTTAATCTTAAATGATCTTAAATACAGTGATACAAATTGAAATTGTCTTTGTCATTAAATATTAATGACTCTTCAAAATAAAATTGACACTTTTTAAAGAGAAATTGTAATGATGAAAAGGGATCCCCTAAAAAAAGGGATCGGAAAAATACTCATGACACAATTATTATGGCCTCATAATGACAATCATGTTTATGATAGATTTATGACAGGTTTAGTTTGTTTGGTAATGTAGAGTCATGACAAAAACAGGCTATGATGAATTTGTTTATGTTAAGTTGTCATAACTAAGACATCTCAAATGGTCATCTTTGCATTTAAAAATGCAACCCAGGCTCAATCTAATTGGGTACCTCCATATTAATTTCTGGAGAGTGCCAAATACGTTCCAGGAGCTACATTTTTAGTTTTTTTTTTTCGCGAATGCACCAGAGGCCGCGTGTACACTTTTTCAGATCTAAAATTTCTCTCGCGAGTGCCATTTGCGCCTGCTGTTCTCACACAAATCCACCAGAGGCTGCTGCCTGACTGTCTGACTGACCAAATGACCCCTTTCCCTTAACCCAACCAATAATGTTTTCAAAAGCACCAATTGACAATCCCTATACCCAATTGACAGTTTTAAAAAGCAATCCAGAAAAGGAAAGGCCTCACGACTTTTTCCACAATTTCAGATTTTACAACATTCTCACCCTGTAATTTATTTGTTTATTTTATTGTTTAGCTTTTGTTTTTGTCTCTTCTGCTTTCTGGAACCATTCTTTATCGGACTCAAACCTCGTTGTCACGGTCAGCTTCATTCTGTGACTCAAGTTTGCTGACGTACATGTCGAGCTACCGGACAAAATGATAAGAGCGGAAAAGCCGGACATACAGAGGTAAGTGGTCAGTTGGTAAGTGAAAAAAGGAACTGCATCATACTGCCCCGTATTATTCGTTTTAAAGATGAAATCCAGCCTTACGTAGCTCTGGCTGTATAATTTGCGATCTCCAGAAATGTATATAGGGCTACGTTTTCAGAATGCCTATGTTGCAAAGAGGACATAATTGAACGGACATTTAATGATGATTGTCATCTCATTGCATAAATTTCATACATATTCATAATGTTTCATGTCATAGAAATAGTTTAGAACTAATTATTTATTGCGGGCCTGATTCATCTTTTATCCGTAGCCTAAGCTTGTGTAATAAATATGCACGTTTTATTGAACCAAATTCATATATTTAATTCGATTACATCTCATTTATCAATCAAGCAAGTTTTGAAAGATAATGAAGCTTTTTCAGCAAATGTGTGATTCTCAAAGATGTCCTTTTTAAAATATTATTCACATGATGACAATAAATGGTGGTCACACTTTATTTTGATGGTCCATTTGTTAAATTTAATTTACATTGCATCCACATGCCAACTAATTCTCATTAGATTATAAGTAAACTGTTAGGTTGGGATTAGGTTTGGGGTTAGAGGTTAGTGTAAATTGACATGTACTTGAAAAGTTTCTTATAGTCAGTTAAATGTCAGTTGAAGGAGCAGGATCAACAGATGTAAAGCAGACAGCCTACAAAAACTACAAATACTCAAATAGCTTGCACTATCAATTTTACTGTTTAACTTCTATGTGCGAACATAAGTGTCTATTAAAATGAAGTCTAATTTGACTTTACTTTTAGGCTATGCCAATAAAAACACCTATTTTAGAAGAAAAATATCCAGTAAACCATTACAGTGTCTATTGTTACTTTAGATCAGCCAGTTTCAGACTGGCAACTGAATATTTATGGATGCATTTACAATGATATTAACCATTATAGGTGGGGTCAATGCATATTAATAATGAAAATCTGTTATTTTCATTATTTATTTTTTTAATGTGAGCATTTTATCTCCCTTTTGATGTCCTTCAAGTGCAATCATGTGTTAACCAACCCCCCTGTAATTCACATTCTGGTATACTTCTTTAATGCACAACAAGACATTGGGCTTGTTAATATTTAAAATCTACCTAAAAAAGTAAACATTTTTATTAGTCATTGGTATAAATTGCTTCCAAGCTATTCAGTATTGAGCCATCAGTCATTTGTAGAAGATAAATCAGTGGAAAGAATCAAAGTTAAGCTAGTTTCATACATAAACTCCTCTTCATGAAATTTTGACCATGAATATTATCATTCTTTAGCCACTGGAGGGCAATCCTTGTGTGTTTATCTTTAGTTTTGTCTGCGTGCTGGTGAAAAAAACTTTACATTTACCTCCTGACAGCCCAAGGAAACCCACCCTAGAGTCACCGCTAATCACGCTAGCGTCTGTTTTTGTAACTAATTAACGCTAACCACGGGCTAAAAGTAGGCCTAGCTGATCCTGATTTAAATCTGCAAAACTCCCTCAGTGTCAAGCGTCCACTTTCAGTTTTTATGGCATGCTTTCTGATAAAACAAGGCCATAAACATGGTCTGCATTATAATCAAGGCTCAGTGTATTGGAGTAATCCATGTCAACAAGGCATTTAGCGCTCATAAAGTCTCTCTAAAGCCGCTGCCACAGGGAAAGACAGTCTTTATATCTTGATGTCTCAGTATTTTCACTTTGATTGAGCTCATGGGATTCAGTATTTCTGTGAATCCCTCTTGAGGCCTGATCTGGAATTAATGGAGATTTGGTCTCCAAGCACTCATTATCATGCATTTAATGGATGGTTCAGACCAAATGGAAATTTACTTATGATAAATAGTTTTAAACATGGAACTATTCTAAATTTAGATAAGTAGTTTATTTACTATTAGTTATGACATCAACAGTGTTATCATCATACTTTTGCATTTTCAGTTTTTACAAATACAAACTCCTATAAAATTATAATAAAATCATCCTCATATGTTTTCAAGTTTTTTTTTTTTTTACGTCTGACCTCTTTATCCTTATCAGTCCCTTAAATAATAATAATAATAATAATAATAATAATCTGGGCTTGACATTAACTTTTTTTGATCACCAGCCACTCTGACTAGTAGATTTCCAACGTTACTTGCTACTTGTATTTTTTGCTAGCCACAATTTTGTTGTTGGGAAAATATATTTTATATGCATAAATTTGACTGTGTCCACATAGTTATTATCATTTAACATTACTTTTTAGGGCTCAACACTAAGGATTTACTTTTTTTTTTCCTCTGGCCACACCAAACTAATTATTTCCTTGCCACAAATAAAAAAAAATGTGTCAAAACAATTTTTAGCTGTATACATACACTTTTTATGCAACAAAAATGTTTCTAAAAAAACAATTGGCATTTAAAAAAAATATTCTCATTATCTAAAATTATACACAGTAGTTTGTCCAGGCGAAAGATCCCAGATCATCAAGGGCCTAATGTACAAAGACTTGAACTTATACTAAAACATTGCGTACACATAAAGCTGTAAATGTGCGTACGCAATAAAAAAAACACTGTGTACGCGGAATCCCACGCATATTCTCTTTGTACATCCGAATTAACATGAAACTGAGTGCACGAGCGCAAAACACCCCTCCCTGCCCCCTTCCCTTATATAAATATGGTAATGACTCTACTTTCGCAAAACCAAATGAAAACGCAATAGCAGAATCAAGCAAAAAGAGAAATTTCACAGAATGTGAATTGGAGGTGCTCCTATCGGAGGGTGACCGGAGAAAATCTGTGTTATTTGCAAGTTTGTCCTCCAGAATTAATAACAAAAGAAAAAAAAATAGAGTGTGAGAGTTTAACTGACACGGGTAATGCAGTGGGGTCTGAACATCGCACTGTGAGTAAATTAAAAAAGAAATGTGTAATGTAAAGGTGCAGTTTAAGAGGAGAACAGCGGTGCACCGTCAAAGAGTGGACCGAAGAGGCGGGGAAACTAACACCCTTTGAGGAGAGAGTTGCCTCAATTGTGGGTGACACTTTACTGTCTGGAGTAGTATCTGTGTCTGCGGGAGACACAGATGTATTAGAGGAACACTTTGTTAGGGTGGTATAGCAGCATTCCTTCGCTCTTATCAAGGCAGCGCCACCGGCGCATTTGAGCATCACACATTATTTGCACATTTATTGAATGGAAATGTTTCCAATTCACGTATGCAAATTTGTTCTCAGATTGCACCTTTATAGCAATTTGTGTGCAGTCAATTGCTCGGATTACATTGGGAAAACCGGTGATTGCTGAAAATTTTTTAACTTTAATGTTTGGCTGGTCAACTGCATGAAATGGAAACCTAATATATATGCTAGACATGTGGATGATCCCGTCCCATACAGCTGCCATTGCACGGCTCAAAAATACTTTTGTGCAATTTAACACAATTGCCTCTAGGAGTCGCCAATGGAAATAACACACAAGAAACACACGTACGCCAGACATGAAGTTGGCAAGGACCAACACACATTATCACATTAATTTAATCGCTAGTAAATCTAAACATGAGTGTAAAATCTGGCATACGCAAATTTTTTGTGCGTACGCAGCTTTGATACATGAGGCCCCTGGTAACTAGGTAAATGGAGAGTTAATCTCCTATTAAAGCAATGCTATTGAAAAGGATGATAATTAAATCATCTTGACAAAGATAACTGCAAGCAAAAGATAGCAAGTGAAAAACATTCTGTGTGCAATAATAAAAGGATTAACGTTAGGCCCAGTAATAATCTGTCAAAAAATGGTAAAAGCAAAAGTGGCAAGAGCTGCTGCATACAAAGAATCTGGAGACCTCTTAAAAGCAGCATGACTGTGGGCGCACAAGCACCGCTTTTTTCCAATCTATTTCATTGAGAAACGATTGCACCAGTTGCGTGTCCAGGAATGGTTGTTTTGTTCAAGAAAACAGGAGCTTTTGAGCACTCTTTACATTAGCTGTGCCTCGCTCACAACGTCAGTGAATGAGGATCGTCTGTGTCTTGGTGTATCACCGTGCACCTGATCATACTCTCATTCTGTATTTACCTGCTTTCTTTTGCTGCTTCTCAGTTCTAAGATCACATTTGCGCGCATATTGACAAATGGTCTTAAACTAAGGGACGAGGCAGCTCTGGCAATTTCAAAAATATCTTCAACCAGCCAAAGTGGCTAGTGAGGGTGTGCGTCTATCTAACCCTTCACAGCTAAAATCTACCCGCATTTGGCAGGCTGGCGGGTGTTAGTCAAGCCATGATTAATAATAATAATAATAATAATTGTAATTGTAATAATAATATAAATAATAATAATAATAATAATAATAATAATAATAATAATAATAATAATAACAATCTTATTAATAATAATATAATAATAATAATAATAATAATAATAATAATAATAATAATCAATAATAATAATAATCTTAATGATAATAAAAATAATAATAATAATCTTAATAATAATAATAATAATAATCTTACTACTACTACTACTACTACTACTACTACTACTAATAATAATAATAATAATAATATTAATAATAATAATATTAATAATAATAAAAAAAATTATAATAATCTTAATAATAATAATAAAAATAATCTTAATATTAATAATAATAATAACAACAATAATAATAATAATGACAATAATAATAATAATAATAATCTTAATAATAATAATACTCTTAATAATAATAATAATAATAATCTTAATATTATTAATAATAATATTATTAATAATAAAAATATATATAATAATCTTAATAATAATAATAATAATCTTAATAATAATAATAATAATAATATTAATAAACTTTCTGCCCTTTTTGGCTTCTCACATTTGACCATCAGGTAAGTGTATTGATTTGTTGATTAAGTAATTTAAGGTGTGATCATGTCTTATTGTATTAATTAATTTAGAATTTGCACAATGAAACTATTACAAACTAATATAATATTTCAAAATGTCACTGATGCAGCAACAGATTACTTCTAAACGTGTTGAAAGGCAAATAAATTCAAACCATACTTCAAAGAAGCACAATGTTTGGGAAAGCACTTTAAAACATTTCCACACAGAAAGCTTGACATGTTTAGCTGACCAGCAGAACCGAGTATCCTTCCTCAGTCAGGACAAAAGGCTTTGAATTTAGGCTAATTTCAGCATTTTTCTCTTTTCCTGTGCTGATGGAAACAGACAGTTCCTGATTTGTACTTTTTTGTTTTGTTTTTAGTCACACTGTAGGTGTTTCACACAGTACGTTCTTGTCTTTTGTACAGCCTCTATCAATGATACACTTTAACAATATATTGCATACAAGCAGCTGACATGTTTTTCAGGCTGAGTCACAGCAGAACAGCAAAACACAGCAGATCTGTGAGCGGAAAGAGAAAGCATAAGAGTTATGAGTTTATTACGAAGCATTCATGACTGTTTTGGAGCTCTGACTAATAAAAAATATTCAGTAGCTTCATGTTGAGTTGGCATCAAAACTGTCTTGAAATCATTTTCCCAGAGATAATAAAACATCCAGCAGTTCAGGTGAACTCGATGACAGTGCAGGGAAATAGACTGGTGAGTCACACCAAACTAGACAATTAGTTTTTGACCTCTTTACTAGTTAATTATTATAATGTTAGCAATGTTATAGTTTTGCTGATTGTGCAAACTACTTATTTTAAAATGAGCTGAATCAACACAATTATTGGGTTTGTTTTGAGACAGCTTAGATGTTTTATGTTCAATCCACTTACATTTGTGAATTACAATTAACAACTAAGTCAACTTTGTGTTGGGACAACTTGGAAATTGTGAACCCAGCATTTTTTTACTGTGTATTTTGTATAACAAATATTTGTATGTTGCTTTAACTTATTTTAATAAGTTAATTAGGTTTCAACAATGTTTTAAGTTCTACAAACTTTAACTTAATATTTTAGTCAGTTTGATTTATGTAAGTTGAGATGACTACAAAAGTACATTTGATAAAAAAATATAAAAAAAAAAATAATAAATAAATATATATATATATATATATATATATATATATATATATATATATATATATATATATATATATATATATATATATATATATATATATATGGCAGCAATGTTTTTTACAGTATATTTAACTGTAAAACCCAACAGTCAACTTTATCAAATTAAATGAGTGTAGTTAACTCAAAATTGACTGAAAGTTAATTGTACTCATTTGAAAAGAATTTTGAACTCAGTGTCGAAGGTAATGAGTTAATTAAATACATCATTACTTCAACTTAAATTGAGTTAGTTCACAGTACTCATATAGATTCCTTTTTTTAAACTTAAATGGTTTGTAGCAATCGGTTTCCTACAACGGTTTGAGCTGCCTCAACTTATTGAGTTTTACAGTACTCAGTTGGTTTGAGTTATCTTCATTTATTGGGTTTTACTGTGCTCAAATTGCTTCGTTTACTCAAATGGAGTACGTTCACAGTACTCATTAGGATTGTTTTGTTGGTTTGTTGCAGTCGGTTTCTTCGAATGGTTTAAGTTACCTTAACTCTTTGGGTTTACAGTGTATGAATTGTATTCGTGGCAGTTATGCAGTATGTTTCTATACTTTTAAAGTTGTTTTGTGGAAAACATCCTCTTGGTGCCATTAAAACAATATTTTTAATTTGCTATGAAGCAAAATACAGTAAAAAAATTATACATTATCCTTTGGACTGTTTTAAAATAAATAGATAAATGAGCAATAGTTAACAGTTTTTTTTTGTATGACAATATATTGCATGCGAAAAGACTATTTACTAAAGACTGTAAAGACTAAAAACACAGTATATTTTACAGTACAAGTATACTAATGCTGATATAATGCTTTAAATACATTTACAGCAGGATAAACAGTACTGTAAATATGAATACAGTATTTTTGATTACAGTATTTTAAGTTAGATTTACAGTAAATTACTGAAAAACTGCTGCCAGTAAGTTACTGTAATTTGTACCAGTAAATGTTAACAGTATAACACATTTATTTGACATGTTGTGAAAAACAAGTCATGTAATATTATTGTCTTAAACTGTTGTCAGTAAAATAGCTAATTTTAGTCTTTTGAGATCAATAATCTGTGCAGCTTTACCTCACTAACGTCAACTCTAGCACCACTGATGTCATTCATACTTGATTTAAAATATTGTCATGTTCAGACAATGTAGCCTACACAGTAATATATCATTTGTGCATTGTGTTGCACACTTTCATATAATGTCCTGTCTTCAACTAGACTGTTGATAGCTACTTTTAGCATGTTGTTTAATTACTGAATATATAGAATTCAACCAGAATAATAAAACAAATTCTTTTTGAAAAACAGTAATAATGTTGTGAATAAAGCATTTTCTTGAACATACCGACTATTTCACTTCCTGAGACTTCAATCATCATAGAAATTCCACCACAGGTATTCATTTTCTTGTGTCTGCCTATTTTTTTATTTATTTTTTGGTAACACTTTACAATAAGGTTGTATTAGCTAATGTAAGTTAAAGTATTTTCTATTATGAGAAAACATTTATTTACAGCATTTGTTCATTGTTAGTTCATGTTAACTCATATTAACCGAGCTTGACTTTAGATTTTAATAAGGCATTAGTAAACTGTGACTAATACATGCTGTACAAGTGTTGCTCATTATCATGTTAGTAAATACATTCATATTAACTAATGAAACCTTACTGTAAAATGTGATCATTTTTCGACTCTCAAAATGGCAGTACCAGAGAACTTTTATACATTTCAGCTAAGTTTAAATATTAATATTAATAATATCAAATCAAATATAGAATATAAAACACAAAGAAAGTACTGACTTTCAAATGGGCAGCTCGTTTCTTTTGCTTTTGAAATAGAATTTTCATTACCTCAGACAATGTATCATTTCAAACAAATAAAATGTCAATAAAAATCAACTTGTTGGTCCCATAATACAAATTCGAAAGTCCAAATACATGTAAAACCGATGAATAACGAATTACAGGAAACTGTTAAATAACTTTTGAGCAATGCACTGTATCTACATTTTTAAAAATCCAAAAAACATTTTAAGATAAATTTAAGTGTATTTTTAAGCTTCAAAAAGTAATAAGAAAATGTCTCTACTGTTTTCTAAGACAATAAAGCCTTCACTCAAAGCTATAAATGCTTTCTGTCTGCTTGTTTTTCAGTGCATGTGTACATAACTGCACAGTCATTCAGCGCCCTCTCAGATTACCGTAATAAATGGATAACCGAAAACAGATTCCTCAAGAATTTCATGCAAACATTTTCCATGTGTGTGACTGCATGCATCAAATCGGGAAATAAACAGAGTTTAGCATTTCTTGAAATCACAGAGAGCTTGGACAAAATTACATCAACACAATGAGCCCCTCATTTTACAGTGTACAGATTCTATACCGTGCTCTCAGATTGAGACCAATCTGCAACTCTTGTGACATTTGCGTCACTCTCTGTCTTTCGTGCATCACTGTTTTTTGATTACTTGCTTGGGATTAAACTGTTGATTCCAGACATGACAATCTTCTGAGCGCAGCGGTTTGTCTTCACACTGTCCCCTCTGTGTCATTTGTGTGTATCAGATGTAAATCCATCCACTCTGTTCTGGAGAAAATAAAGGATTGACAGGGATTAGCACTGTGAGAGTTCAGCTGACGTTCTCCATCAGATATATAACAAACTCTTAATCACATGAGGGGAGGCAGAGGGCAGGTTGGCTGTCAAATTATTGGGTCACAAAAAGTTTCTTAACAATGGTGTAATCTTTTTATAGGGGTATTTTTAGTGTCATTAAGCATATAAATTCCCCTGAACTATGTAATGTGTTATAGGTGAGTCTTGAAAACTAGAAAAGGCCTGTTCATGAAGTCAGAAGTAATTTAAAACAATAATAAATGCATAGTTTTCACAAAAATGAAAATTGAACACAAAAGAAAATGTTAGTTGTAAGTAGTGTAAATAGTTGATAGGATTTCTAGTGCCTACTATGGATGGCAATGGCTACTTCAACCCCCCCAAAAAATAAAAAAAATTCTTAAAAGTTTAGAACCATGACAAATACTGTGAAAATGGTGCATAAACGCTTTCTTTGTTTACAGTTTGTATGTGCGCAGCACAAATTTCAGTTTCCAGTTGTGGGATGACAATTTAAACTATTGCCACCTGCAGGTATGGACATGAACATTGTCTTATGTTGGCGTACTTACAATCTTGTTTCAGTTGGCTGTCATCTGTTTGATCGCTCCACGTCCAACTTTTTGGCTCAGAAAGGACCAGATGCAGCTGAATGTGAATAAATGGTGAGGCCTTTTTCATTTTTGGGTTAACTATCACTTTAAATCTAGCATCAAGTTTGTAAATATCATCAATAACACACTCTCACTGCAATTTGTAACTTTTTGATTTAGTGATTAATTTGTATGAATCTTGTAGGATCTCATGTGTACATTTTAATATGATTTCAAGAATTCACACTTAGATATGCTTGGGGTTTAATAGCAGGTTTGGCATGCTGTCCAGGGAGAGAACCCTGAGCTCGGAGATACTGTAGCCCAAGGAGCCCAAGGCTCCTGTCTGGTCAATAAGCATATAAAAGGGGTCCAAGATCAGGTAGTTCTTGAGAGCTCCCCTTAAAAAAGGGAGGAAAAGGAGGAGATGGGGTGGAAGGGGGGATTCTTCCAAAACGAAGATAAGGCAGTAGGGTAAAATCACTCTATTTATTGTAATCTTGGATCAATCTGATTGGATTATTACTGATTACGGATGAGAATCTAGTCATGCTCAATCATATCACATGCTCCTCTCAAAATTAAGCTGCAGCCACACTGCACTTTTCTCACCATAGCTGAGCTTTTCTCACACGCTAATGCGTCAGACTGGAAATGTGAGGTCATGCAGCAAGTTTTGCAGTTCGCTTTGATGGAAAGTTCAAGTTGGTTAACTCTGACCTGTGAAATCGCATCATATAATTGCGTGAGGCCAATCGAGAATCAAAACATGACCTTTCTGGACAGAAATTTAAAACATAGACAAATCGCTCACGTTTTTTAATCATCTTGCGTTTCTAATCATCTTGTTTAATCCCACCCCTTTTCGCAGCAATGTAAAAATTGAATTTCGCAAGCTTAATCTCTAGTGTGACTGCAGCTTTGGTTAATAAAACTTCACCTACTCATCCATCAAACGAGGTTGGGATTAGGATGGAGTAAGGGCCACACCTTCTCTAAAAATCTTGTGTTTTATTATGAATGATAGCATAGGACTTTGTATAAATTAGCCACTTTCTGCCAAGCTAGAATATAAGTTTCCTCAGGGAGATCAGACTATAAATTAGACTCTCGAATTTCTAATAAATAATTACTTTGCAATTGTCACAGAAGGGACCTGACAAGGATGGGAAGTATGAACCATTCATTAAGACGTAAGGCAGTACAAGCAGACAACCAGATATATGATGATGATATCAGGAATGGAAGTGACTGGATGGAGATGAGCAGAGAAGGGATATAACAGTACAGGAACATAGGAGACACAGAACCAGGAGAAGCCACACTACGGAGGAGAAACGCATACACTTGTGATCACAGGGGAAAATTGGGTAAGTCAATTGCAAGTAGTATTGAGGCACTGACCGTGAGGCGAATGAATCAGAAAGAGCTTTATCAGAAAGAGCTTTATTGCCAGGTATGTTCACACATACGAGGAATTTGTTTTCGTGACAGAGCTTCTACAGTGCAACAGGATTACAGAGACAGGACAAAAAACAGATAATAAATATATTTGAAAAAAAAAAAAAGAAGTAGTGAGTGCAAATATACAGATTGACAAGTGTATGTACATGTTTATTACTATATACAACGTTATATGTGCAGCTGTTATGTGCAAATTGGCATGTAAGTGTGTGGTTAAATAAATGTTTATGTGTATAAAAGTGTATAGCAAGTAGTGGTGTTGGTTTCGCAATTATTATCATCAAGTGTTCATGAGATGGATTGCCTGAGGGAAGAAACTGTTTCTGTGTCGGGCTGTTCTGGTGCGCAGTGCTCTGTAGCGTCGACCAGAAGGTAACAGTTCAAAGAGGCAGTGTGCTGGGTGTGAGGGGTCCAGAGTGATTTTGGCAGCCCTTCTGCTCGCTCTGGATAAGTACAGTTCTTGGGGACTAGGAAGGGTTGTACCAGTGATTTGCTCAGCAGTCCGAACTATTCGACGTAGTCTTTGGAGGTCGTATTTAGTAGCTGAGCTAAACCAGACAGTTATTGATGTGCAGATGACTGATTCAATGATGGAGGTGTAGAACTGTTTCAGCAGCTCCTTTGGGAGGTTAAACTTCCTCAGCTGATGAAGAAAGTACAGCCTCTGTTGAGCTTTTTTGACAATGGAGTCAATGTGAGTGTCCCACTTCAGGTCCTGAGAGATGGTGGTTCCCAGGAACCTGAATGACTCCACTGCTGCCACAATGCTGTCCATGATGCTCAGTGAGGGGAGAGCAGGGGGGTTTCTCCTGAAGTCCACTATCCTCTCCACTGTTTTGAGTGTGTTGAGCTCCAGGTTGTTGTGACTGCACCAGACAGCCAACTCCTTAACCTCCTGTCTGTAAGCAGACTCATCACCGTCCTGAATGAGGCCGATAAGTGTGGTGTCGTCTGCAAACTTCAAGAGCTTCACAGAGGAGTCTTTTGAAGTGCAGTCATTCGTGTACAGGGAGAAGAGCAGTGGGGAGAGGACACACCCCTGGGGGGCGCCAGTGCTGATTGTGCGGATACTAGATGAGAATTTTCCCAGCTTCACCAGCTGCTGCCTGTCCGTTAGGAAGCTGTTGATCCACTGACAGACAGAGGTGGGCACAGAGAGCTGAGTTAATTTGGGCAGGAGAAGTTTTGGGATGATAGTATTAAACGCCGAGCTGAAGTCAACAAACAAGATCCTCACATAGGTCCCTGGTCTGTCTAGGTGTTGCAGAGCATAATGCAGTCCCATATTTACTGCATCATCCACAGACCTGTTTGCTCTGTAGGCAAACTGAAGAGAGTCCAGTGAGGGTTCAGTGATGTCCTTCAGGTGGGCCAGCACCAGTTTTTCAAAAGACTTCATGAGCACAGATGTTAGTGCCACCGGTCTGTAGTCATTTAGTCCTGTAAGTTTGGGTTTCTTTGGGATGGGGATGATGGTGGAGCGTTTGAGGCAGAAGGGCACTTCACACAGCTCCAGTGATCTGTTGAAGATCAGGGTGAAGATGGGGGCCAGTTGGTCAGCACAGGATTTTAAACAGGCTGGTGTTATAAAATCTGGGCCTGGTGCTTTTTTCCTCTTCTGTTTCCGGAAGACCTGGCACACCTCCTCTTCACTGAACTGTAGGGCAGGTATGGGGGAGGCGGGGGGTTGTGGAGGTGTTAATGATGGCGTGAAGAGCAGTTCAGAGTGGGTGTGGGGGGTTTTCTCAAACCGGCAGTAAAACTCATTCAGATCGTTTGCAAGTCGTTCATTGTCTACAGTGCTGGGGGATGGTGTCTTGTAGTTTGTGATGTTTTTCAGACATTTCCACACAGATGCTGAGTCGCTGGAAGAGAACTGACTCCTTAGTTTCTCAGAATAGTTCCTTTTTGCGACTCTGATCTCCTTTTCCAGTGTGTATTTGGCCTGCTTATACAAGGCCCTATCCCCATTCCTGTAAGCAACCTGCTTGGCCTGACGTAGCTGTCTGAGTTTTACAGTGAACCATGGTTTGTCATAGTTGTATGCGAGTTGAGTCCTGGTAGGAATGCACACGTCTTCACAGAAACTGATATAAGATGTTACAGTCTCCGTGAGCTCATCCAGATCGTTTGCAGCAGCTTCAAAAACACTCCAGTCAGTGAGGTCGAAACAGGCTTGTAGATCCCGCTCTGTTTCGTAAGTCCATCTTTTCACAGATCTTAATACAGGTTTGGCTGTTTTCAGTTTCTGCCTGTAGGTTGGAATGAGATGAATCAAACAATGGTCAGAGTGTTCCAAAGCTGCTCGTTGGACGGAGCGGTACGCATCCTTTATAGTAGTATAGCAGTGATCCAGTATATTTCTGTCTCTTGTGTGACATGTAACATGCTGTCTATATTTTGGCAGTTCACGGGATAGTTTTGCTTTGTTAAAATCCCCGAGAATGATTAAAGCAGAGTCCGGGTGTTGTTGCTCTATGACCGTGATCTGATCAGCTAGTTTCTGTATCGCCAGGCTTGCGTGCATGAGCGGAGGAATGTAAACACTGACGAGGATAAACGAGCAGAACTCGCGCGGGGAGTAAAAAGGCTTACAGTTAATAAACAGTGCTTCGAGATCTGGACAGCACATCTTCTTTAAAACTGTTACATCTGTACACCACCTTTCATTGATGTAAAAGCACGCCCCGCCACCGCGCGATTCTTTGTAGTGATCCGCTCTGAACAGCTGATAGCCCGGTAGGTGAAGCGCGTTGTCCGGTATGGTGTTGTTCAGCCAGGTTTCCGTGAAACACAGAGCAGCTGAATGCAGAAAATCCCTGTTTGTCTGAGAGAGCAGAATGAGTTTGTCTATTTTGTTGGGTAGAGAGCGGAGATTTGCCAGATGGATGCTAGGCAACGCGGTCCGAAATCCGCGCTGTCTGAGTTTCACAAGCGCGCCTGCACGCTTTCCTCGTCTGCGCGCTTGAAAGCGTTTGAGCAGCACCGCGGCTCCTCCGAATACAATGTCCAACAGAACATCAGATAAATCCAGGTATGGAAAAATATTCGGTGGTGTATGTGCCCGAATGTCCTACAATTCGTCTCTGGTGAAACTAATTGTAAGAATATGACTCGAGACAGGACAAACTAACAAAAACACAAACACTACTGCAGAGTACGACACGGAGGCGGCCATCGTCATCTGCGCCATCTTGGTTCAGAATGCAGTCCTTGATTATGCGACAAGGCTGGACACTAAGTGGAACGTGGTGACTGGCTTTATGGAGCAGAGGGAATGATGTGCAGGTGTGGGGCTAATAGGAACATAGGTGACAGGGATCGGCGTGATTGTGATGATTGAGAGGGGGGTGAACGTGGCCTGGCTGTGACAACAATAGGTCTGGGTGGTAAAACAAAATAATTTGCCCTTTTTTTAAACAATAACACATGTGCGATAAATTTTTTATATAATGTTTCTAATTAAAATGGGAAATAATTAAAATGGATACTTTGTACAATCAGACAATTATTTTGCTGCATAGTTTTTCACATGCTATATAGGGAAGTATGAGGTTGTAGATTCAGCCCAAGTTTCACATGGATAATAATGACAGAATCAACATTAAGAGTACAAACCTCAGCGTTGGGAAACACCCACACTCTCTCCCATTCACATACTATGGCCAATTTTAGTTCATCGAGTTCACCTATATTCACTTATTTGTTTTGTTATTTTCCTATACTTGTCTTTTTTATTCTTGTTTATATAAAGCACTTTAAATTGCCACTGTGTATGTAATGTGCTATATAAATAACCTTGCCCTGCCTTGACTATACAGCATATCTCGGAGCACTTAAAGGGAGATGGATGAGGAGAACATACAAACTCCACACAGTCCAAAAATTTCCAGCTGGAACTCAAACCAGTGACCTTCTTGCTGTGAGACAACTAGGCTAACCGCTTAGCCACCTTATAAATACAAACAACCTTAACTAAGGCTGCGTCTGAAGTCACATACTTCCATACTATATTATACGCTGAATACAGTATGCGAGCTGAGTAGTATGTCCAAATTCATAGTATTCGAAAACAGTATATGCAAGAAGTAACCGGATGACCTACTACTTCCGGTGAGATTCTGAAGAGCGCATCCGATGAATCAGCCTGATCTCACAAGGACTATTTTACGTGTTGTCAGTTTAGTGGCTAATTCGTATGAATTTGTAAAAGTTCAGTCGTATGAAAATGTATGATCTTAAAAAGGAGTTGTGGCACCCAACCCCACCCCTAAACCCAACTATAATTGGGGTATGAGCAAATCTTATTAAATTGTTCGAATGAGAGACGAATTCATACGAATTATCTACTAAAACAAAACGTTACAAATTGCTGTGAGATTGTGTTCAATGTTGCATTTTTAAATGCAGCATATTATCAGAGTTCCTAATACATTTTGCTTTGGTAGCATTATTCATTCATTCATTTTCCTTTGGTTTAGTCCCTTTATTCATCAGGGGTCGGCACACTGGAATGAACCGCCAACTTATCCAGCATACGTTTTACCCAGCGGATGCCTTTCCAGCTGCAACCCAGTACTGGGAAACCCCTATACACACACACACACATACACTACGGCCATGTCTTTGGACTGTGGGGGAAACCGAAGCCTAGTAGCATTATAATATAGGCTAAATAAAGTATTACTACTATTATTATTATGCACAAAAGTGAGACTAAGAAGCAAAAAGATCAGCTTTGGTGATATATGTATAGCAGGGCATACATGACGAGACATCTTATCTTGTTGGAGCAGTAAATCTGGCTTAATCTCAGGTCAGGAGACTGTCATGAGTGTGACCTGCTCTCAGTAGCAGATGTCATGTGATCACAGTCCTTATCATCTCTCTCTCTCTACAACGCCTGACTTTACGTGTCATTTACGTGAGTATTTTTACATCTGTGTGACATTTTGACCACATCATTGTTACAGTAGTAAAAGGACCAATAGCTTCCACAGTGTCATGTGACTGACCCGCCAGCAGAGGCTGCTATTTAAAGGGCCAGTTTGCGTTATCAGTGTTCCAGATCTATTTTCAGAGAATGCAGCCTGCCAATTTTTATTTAGTTTGGCACCTTCCAGATATACAGTGTCCATGCCTTCATGTGCCGGCTGAATGTTCCCAAGTGGACAAACGTCACGTCTGGATCATTCACGTGCTGTTTGATGAAGTGTCTGGTTATACATCTGATCAGCTGACTCTATGCAAAGTAAAGCAGAAAGCCTGTGTGCACATTTTCTTGTTGTCAATCAACTGCAGGATTTGGCTTGGTCTTATTGCAAATAAAGAGAGATAATGCAGTAAATGATTAGATTATGTTTCATGTTATTGTCAAGTCAAGCCACCTTTAGTATATTTAGTATAATAGGGACTGATTCTAGAATTGCGGGTACATTTTTATGTCTTCTAGATAACCCTTCGATTATTCTTCGAAAACAAACCCTTCAATGAAACCGTTTTGAGTAACACAACACAAATTATATCACGTTATCTCTTAAGAATTGTTTGTATGTGTATTAAGGACATTTTGACAAGAAAATATAACTTAAAGACTGCCAGTATATCTATGTTTGACTGTTTATTCCTCGTGAATCATACATTCAGTTTCAATCATCATGAGATCTAATATACAAAATACATTTTCTGCCTGTCCCTGTTAGCTCTGGTCAATTCTGTTACATCAGTTTAAAAAAATTCATTACAATCTTTAAAGCACTGATAGAAAAAAAAATATATCATGTCACTTCTCCTGATGGGAAACTCTGGAATGTATTAAGGCATAAGTTTGGTTAGGGTTAGGGTTGTCAGTGCTTCCCACAGGTTTGAAATATACTTGCGATGGTAGCCAGATTGAAACACACCTTTTATCCACAGCACATAAATGGTCAACTACATGCGACAAATAAAAAAATATTGTGATTCTTAACTATATATGTTTTTTATTATTTATCCTTTCAATTGGTTAAAGTTATTTAAAAAAAGACTGTTAAATCCACTATTTCTCTTATGCTATTTAGGAGCCATGTGCACCCACTGACAGGTAAAGGTCTCTCTCTCTCTCTCTCTCTCTCTCTCTCTCTCTCTCTCTCACTCTCTCTCTCTCTCTCTCTCACTCTCTCTCTCTCTCTCTCTCTAAAGCTGCTTTATTGGCAAGACATTTACAGTATTGCCAAAGCACTTTAGATATGTATAAAGTATGTAATATATTAACATCATTAAATTAATAAAATCAGAAATCAGAAATCAGAAAGAGCTTTATTGCCAGGTATGTTCACACATACTAGGAATTTGTTTTCGTGACAGAGCTTCTACAGTGCAACAGAATTACAGAGACAGGGCAAAAAACAGATAATAAATATATATATATATATAAAAAAATAGAAGTAAGTAGTGAGTGCAAATATACAGATTGACAAGTGTATGTACATGTTTATTACTATATACAACTTTATATGTGCAGCTGTTATGTGCAAATTGGCATGTAAAGTGTGTTGTTAAATAAGTGTATATGTGTATAAAAGTGTATAGCAAGTAGTGGTGTTGGTTTCGCAATTATTATCATCAAGTGTTCATGAGATGGATTGCCTGAGGGAAGAAACTGTTTCTGTGTCGGGCTGTTCTGGTGCGCAGTGCTCTGTAGCGTCGACCAGAAGGTAAAAGTTCAAAGAGGCAGTGTGCTGGGTGTGAGGGGTCCAGAGTGATTTTGGCAGCCCTTCTGCTCGCTCTGGATAAGTACAGTTCTTGGGGAGTAGGAAGGGTTTTACCAGTGATTCGCTCAGCAGTCCGAACTATTCGCCGTAGTCTTTGGAGATCGTATTTAGTAGCTGAGCTAAACCACAGTTATTGATGTGCAGATGACTGATTCAATGATGGAGGTGTAGAACTGTTTCAGCAGCTCCTTTGGGAGGTTAAACTTCCTCAGCTGACGAAGAAAGTACAGCCTCTGTTGAGCTTTTTTGACAATGGAGTCAATGTGAGTGTCCCACTTCAGGTCCTGAGAGATGGTGGTGCCCAGGAACCTGAATGACTCCACTGCTGCCACAATGCTGTCCATGATGCTCAGTGGGGGGAGAGCAGGGGGGTTTCTCCTGAAGTCCACTATCATCTCCACTGTTTTGAGCGTGTTGAGCTCCAGGTTGTTGTGACTGCACCAGACAGCCAACTCCTTAACCTCCTGTCTGTAAGCAGACTCATCACCGTCCTGAATGAGGCCGATAAGTGTGGTGTCGTCTGCAAACTTCAAGAGCTTCACAGAGGAGTCTTTTGAAGTGCAGTCATTCGTGTACAGGGAGAAGAGCAGTGGGGAGAGGACACACCCCTGGGGGGCGCCAGTGCTGATTGTGCGGATACTAGATGAGAATTTTCCCAGCTTCACCAGCTGCTGCCTGTCCGTTAGGAAGCTGTTGATCCACTGACAGACAGAGGTGGGCACAGAGAGCTGAGTTAATTTGGGCAGGAGAAGTTTTGGGATGATAGTGTTAAACGCCGAGCTGAAGTCAACAAACAAGATCCTCACATAGGTCCCTGGTCTGTCTAGGTGTTGCAGAGCATAATGCAGTCCCATATTTACTGCATCATCCACAGACCTGTTTGCTCTGTAGGCAAACTGAAGAGAGTCCAGTGAGGGTTCAGTGATGTCCTTCAGGTGGGTCAGCATCAGTTTTTCAAAGGACTTCATGAGCACAGATGTTAGTGCCACCGGTCTGTAGTCATTTAGTCCTGTAAGTTTGGGTTTCTTTGGGATGGGGATGATGGTAGAGCGTTTGAAGCAGGAGTGCACTTCACACAGCTCCAGTGATCTGTTAAAGATCAGGGTGAAGATGGGGGCCAGTTGGTCAGCACAGGACTTTAAACAGGCTGGTGTTATAAAATCTGGGCCTGATGCTTTTTTCCTCTTCTGTTTCCGGAAGACCTGGCGCACCTCCTCTTCGTTAAACTGTAGGGCAGGTATGGGGGAGGCGGGGGGTGGTGGAGGTGTGAAAATGGGAAATAAATATCAAAAAAAAAAAATTATAAAAAAAGACAATATTCCTAAAAATTATAATAATTACTAGAATAAAAAGTGTAGATCATTTAAATTTAGTTAAATTAGCTGATTAGTCAATTCTAACAAATATTTTGCAGCTATTATAGATATCATGTTCTCTCCGAGTATATAGTAAGATTTGACTGAGTCGTTTACTAAATGATTAATCATTTAATGTTTCTCTCGTAGCTGCGCAGTAAGCTGCAAAAAGGTACAAAAACGCTTTTTGAAAGCAACTTTGGAAAGCGAAAGTAAAACCCGAATTTCAGACATTTTAGGAGATTTCATTTTAGAAACCATGGTCAAGATGCTTTTTGGCGGAAAAGGCGCATCTGTGTGAGTGACAGATTGGGCACACACAGAACCAGCAGTAGGAAACGTGCCGAGCGAGAGAATATTTTCCACTGGTTAATCGATTGCGAATGCTTGGCTTTCTTGTGCGGATACAAAAAAGTGTAAAAGCATGATAACAATAGTGTCATTCATGTGTCACTACCAAGTATACTGTTACGCCGTTAATATACATACAGTTAAAGTCAGAATTATTAGCCACCAGTTAAATTTTTTCCCCAATTTCTGTTTAACAGAGATTTTTTTTCAACACATTTCTAAACATAATAGTTTTGATAACTCATTTTTAATAACTGATTTATTTTATCTTTGCCATGATGACATTTGCCATGATGCTCAGAGTCATCAAAAATTCGAGACAGTGCGTCAGGCTTAACATTCTTAGAACCTGGTCGGTACGAGATGGAAAAATTGAAACGTCCAAATATAATGCCCACCTTGCCTGCCTAGAGTTCAATCTTTTGGCGGATTGGATATACTCCAGATTTTTATGATCGGTCCAAACGCTAAAGGGAACCCCCGAACCCTCTAGCCAATGACGCCACTCTTCCAACGCAAGCTTGACAGCCAGCAGCTCTCTATTACCAATATCATAATTTCATTCTGCATTGTTTAGACGATGTGAAAAATACGCACAGGGATGCATCTTGCCGTCCGAGGAAGAGCGCTGGGACAGGATAGCACCGACCCCCACCTCTGATGCGTCAACCTCCACCACGAACTGCCGTGATGGATCAGGGGCAATGAGAATGGGGTCTGAAACAAAGCAGCTTTTCAGTCGGTCGAACACAACTTGTGCTGCATTGGACCACAGCAGTATGAAGATGCTGCAGCTGTGTGGTGAGTTCAGACACCTGTGTGACCAACGCTTGGATAGCGCGACTGGTGGTGGTCATCTGTTCATCTTGACTGTCCATGCGTGTGGTGGCTTGCGAGACAAACTCAGCCAGGCTGGGGATACTCGCTGGATCCATGATTGATCAGTCCGTTCTGTCACGAAACTTAGAGAGGATCTAAAAGCAAGTATTTAATAATGAACAAAGGAAGAAGTATCAAAGGATACCACAGGATGCTCTGGCGACAAGAAAGCACAAAACAAAAGAAAGTCACAGGTCACCACGAAGACATCAACGGACAGCGAGGGAATCTGGGGAACAATAGACAGGAACAAGGACAAACAACGGACTGATAACCAGCAGTAACCACAGGCTGAAATATATAGTCAGCAAACAAGGATCAGCTGGGGGATGATTAAGTCAGCTGATAGAAAGCACGCCGTCACACAAAAGGTAAACAAATCACACACCCTCGCACACGACAACACACAAGGCATGACACATAACATACAGAAAGAACACACAAACCAATCAACCGTGACAGGTTTCTCATCCTATGAGAAGACCCTGCTTCTTAATTATTCATAAGAGCATGTGCTTTCCGAAGACAAGGCAAACCTGCCAAGCTGTGAGACCCAATGACTTGGTGAGACCGCGTCTGCTCACGGCACGGGTCATACTGTATGTGTTTGTTTTCATGATCCACTGGGTTTGTTGCATGTTTTTCCCCACAATTCTTTCAGAGCCAATACAGCTGTTGCTTTGGAGCAAGCATTTTTGTCGGGAGAGCGGTACGAGAACTGGAGAATGACAGACTTTGTCTTTTATCAGTTGAGTTTGTTACCATTCAGACAAATCGCCTATATCTGTGCTGCGTGTTCACCTATGTTTAAAATCCAACAGATTACCGGCAGGGCTAATGGTTGAAATAAACAGGGTACGAGACCTACTGCACCTCTATACATTGTGTTTGCTTTCAGACCTGGGAATTGAGGAGAGAAGTCCTCTTCGTTTACAGTGTTTATGTAAACACGATTGTCTTTATGATGATATAACAAATTGCCGTTATGCAAGGGTGAGGGTTTTGCACTTGATATTGGCATATTATTCACAGACTAGCCTATATCAGTCTGCTATAATGAAAGAACACGAGCGACTCAAGGAGAGAATGTGATTTAACCCTTTCTGTGTGTCTAGGTTAATGTTGACAGCATGTTTTTTTTAAGTGTATTAAATTAATGGTGGGGACATTTCCATGGTCGGTGGATATTGGGTGGGACGCGTCTCCTCTGTCCACCCTAAATCTAGGCCCTCGTCATTATGTGTATATGAAATTACGGCTAACATATGTAGCAGGTCATTGAATTACTTACTGTTTATTTCTTTGCATTTTAACTTAAAATTTATGTATATAGTTAAACCATAAAATTATGGGTCTCCTCAAGGTTTGTGGGCCAACTGACAACAGTTGTTCGCTCCCTTCTTTCTACCCTGCTTTGCTGGCCACACCCATCCTCCCTCTGCTGGCAGAGCTCTACGCCCATCTCGAAGCATTTTTTGAAAACATTCTGAGGTAAACTTGAACCAAAAGACGGGAGTTTCATGGCCCTTTAAGCTCTAGCGTCAGTTACAGCAAACAACAGCAAAATATTTACACAAAATAATTGTACAGAAATACATCTCACAATATTACTGTATGTATTCTAATGTAACTGTAGACAATATGGGGGAAACCGGAGCACCCGAAGGAAACATACAGGAACACGGATAGAACATGCAAACTCCATACAGAAATGCCAAATGACCCAGCTGGGACTCAAACCAGCGACCTTCTTTCTGTGAGGCATTTTTTAAACAAAAGTAACTAATTGCTTTTAACTGTGAACATTTCTGAAGAAATGACTGCTTACTGATTTTAGATACTTCAGAGTGCCTTCTTTTTTAGGAAACTCCATTCATCCTGCACAATGATCTTTGAAAATTTGTACATCTTTTACATTAAAAAATAACAGACAGGAATAAATAAGAAACGCTCACAGTTCGGAATTAAGTATCAGTGTGTTTCTAAATCCTATGAGGCTTTCATGGTTATAATTGCTCCAAAGCCCACAAATCATGGTAATCTATTAATACAGGCAAATAATAAAATGTGTGTGTATATATAGCAACATAATAAAGATTTGGTATTATACTGTCTTTTACAGCCATATGCCCTCATCAGTAACATCATACATATTGCTCCGTTACATTGGGTCTATTTGTATAGCGAGATATATCCACGTATCATGGCAACACAGGTTAAGCTTTCTCAGGGGTAAAGACGTGGTATTTTTCTCTACATGGAGATTATTGTAACCTGGCGACAGACTAATTCTTCTTACCACAAACAAAGTGTACAGACGACTGGAACAGAACAGAGAACTGCTTAAGGATTGTGGGCTTTGACAGTTGATTCTCTGTATTATACTGAGATAATCTGAAAGCAAAATGAAAATGGAATCACATAAAGTTATATGGCAATTAAATGATGTCTGGGACGGTTTCAAGGGTCAAAGGGCAGAGTGGTGAATCATTTTACAATGATGAGTTTAATATATGCTGTACACATTAAAATGTTTTATTGGTCTGTGTGTCTGAATGGACACACTCTAAAATAAAGGCACAAGCTTTCAATGACATGTTACCTTCTCAAAAGGTTTACGTTTGTACCTTGAGGATCCTTATTGCACATTTCAGGAACAAAACAAAAAATATTGAGTCCCACTAAGTACACAAGTGTACGCTTTTGTACTTTTATTTCTTTAAGTGCACACTAAAGTCAACATTATAGCGTTTCAAGAAGAAACCATGACTAACAATCACTAACAAAAAGAAGCACAACTGTTCTCATTAGTTCATGTTAGTTCAGGCTGGTTAATTCAAGTGTGGATTTTATTAATGCATCATTAAATGTTAACATCAACATTTTAATAAGATTAGTAAATGTTTTCTAAGTAATTTAAAATATATATTTAAGCTAATGCAGGTACTATTATAAAGTTATAACAAACAGAACCGTACACACTCAGAAATAAAGATATTATTGTCCACCGTATAGTTGGACATTACAGTTTTTCTCAATTGCTTTGGCTCAAATCTCGATTGAAATTTCTATTTTTCAAAACAATAAGTTTAGATCTCTGAACAATTAGCTTATTGTTCACTACTAATTTAAGCAAATTGCAAATGCTTTGGCACATGTGTACAAACAGTAAATACAATTGTCTGTAGTCTGGGAAAAAAGTAATTGCATATGAATTGTTGATCAAAACTGATGAGTCAATTGTCATTAAAACTGTCAAACTCTTTTGAAGGAACGCAATTGGAAGAAGTGTAATCTCTGGCAAGGCCAATAAGAGTGACAGTTTGTCCACCAAGAATATTTTTTCATGGATAATATTTTGTAGTTGTATATGTATTTGTGATAACATACGTAATATGAAATATACAATACAGTAATTGTACAAGCAAGATTGCACTTTGCATGTAATACATTTGTACACAAATAAATATACAGTATAAATACAAATGTTCATTTATTTATGTACTATTCACTCTTCTCCACAAATATCAGACTTTTTGAAACCTTAATTTCCATGGTTGACTGTCATGGTAAAATCAACTAATCATTTTAAGCAGTGTGGCTAACACAATGACAAATACACTTTATGTTTTGGTGGCCTTGGCCAAATTACTGACATAAAAATTACATTTTTAAGCATGAATTGTGGGGAAGTAACCACATTTTGCAGACATGCAATCTTCACTGTCCTATATGAAAATAAAGGTGAAAATCCCTAAAAAATAATTATTAAAAAACATTTTACTTGGTTACTCTGAAATCTTTATTGACCTGCTTAGACATTCGAGGATATTTGCATAATTTTGCATCTTGAACAAATCATCACTTTTTTTTAAATTTACATGAGACTTGTTACAGATTAAGACATTCTAAAGTGAATTCAAGTTGTTTAATTCAGTATTATCTTTAAAAGAAATTCTGAATAACTGAGCAAAACAGCACATTTTTTATGTGACTAGGAATATTCATGTTATTTAAAGATACAGAAATTTTGTCAACGTGTCAAGAAGATGAGCCCCTATACAGTATACTATTTGACATTTTATCTCAAGTTTGAACATGCAACTTTAAGAACATCTATAATTATACAAAATCTGAAGTTCAACCAGTTTGTATGTTTTTAAAGATTAAGTCATGTCTTTACCCGTCCCTTTATTTCATAACCATGAGCCAGTCATAGATGACAAGGGTTTTGTTACTGCCCAACTCAGTCACTTACACCCTTACAGAACACACTGTTCTTCTGCTTTTGATGATTTTATTTATTTCAGTCAACAAATTCCTAAAATGCTGCAGGTATGGTTTCTGTTAGTGCTCTCTGTTTTCCTTTGTTTAAGGGTACAGGATTTAGATGATAGAAGACTGATCTAATCTTTGGTAAGGGAAAGGATGGTTTGCATTATATAATCAATCTATTCTGTACATGGATTTGAGTGCAAATGGCAAGGCACATGCATGATTCTTACAAATATAATAATAATACTCCAGAATGTAAACAAAACTCCTTCCAAACACTGTCCTTGTGCAGTTATCATTGAGTACTTCTTGTATTTCGTCTGTCTTTCAAGGCCAGAACATTTTGTTCAACAGAAAGCGAGAAAAAAATCTACTTCTCTTTAAGTGAACTCTGGATTGGGCTGTTTTCATTTAAAAGGGGCGGGGTTTAGCCAGAAGGTGGAGTCTGAGTCCTCAGACTGAGCGTGTGATTAGCAGGAAATGCCTTGTTCCTCAGTGCCAGCGCTTTTCTCCATTCTTGCAGTCGAAGCGTCTGACCCTTGATATACTTACCCGGCTTTACACTCAGGTTTCTTAACAGAACCAGTCTCAGCCAGTGCCCTCTCAAGGCTTGTTTATGTGAGCACAAAACACAAACTTGTGTTTGTTCTTTGATCTGATCTCCATACAGTCTACCAGAAGGAAATATAAATAGATGAACTGTTTGCTGGCCCTGGGAAATGATGTATTACAGGGAGAGATCACCCAAAAATAATCTAAAAATTTGATCGCCCTGAGGTCATTCAGGACGTAGGCAACATATTTTCTTCAGTAGAGTATTAAAGAAGAAAAATTTTTTGGTGATTCACAAAATATATAAATAAATAGTCAATATAAATAAATATAAATAAATAGTCAATGGCTGTACATTTTAGTTTTTTCAACATGATTTTGTAAGTTGAAACAACAAAGATGGTTGTTCCCAGAGAGCAGACTGACTTATTAACCCTCTACCACACGCATAAGATTTATGTTAAATCTATTATATTATATATATTCTTTTCTTAAAATGGCTTAAGTTAAAGTGCTGTAAAAAATGTTTTGGAAAAATATATATTTTTAAGGTACTTTATGATATGTTGTCATATGGCAACAACGTCCAACAATGGATCTAACTTAGAAATTTCACATTTAGAATTTTCCTTATAATTAATAATTTGTTGTTTGAAATGATTTAACTGGTGTTGCAGTATTATAAGCTTTTACACAGAACTTATAAATGACACCTTATACACACTTTCCAACAACATATTCCAACAGCTTTCATTTATTACATTCTTCTTCGCTGAATATTAAAAACAGACCTAATATTGTATTATCTTGTAAACAACATACAGTAAATATAAATATTTTCTCCAGTAAATATTATAACAAATAAATAACTAATCTAATATATCCAGATGCATCAGAATGATGCAGCTACTAGCTAACAATGTTTATATATTATACTATATACTATACAACACTTGTCTTATCTGCCTCAGAGCTAACTTACCTGAACTGTCTCTATCAAATATCCAGTCTGCATCCTTCTCATGGTCACTAAAACCCATCTCCTCACTTTCATCAGCAGGAAGAGCCAGTTCTGTCCTTTTCTTTTTTCACTTACCACAGAACATGGTGGTGCTCGCTAATACACTGTTCCCTGTATTTATATCTATTCAAAAGTAGTATTGCCATTAAAACTAGATTTTATCCATAATGCAAATGCCATTAACATACAAGTAATCAACATTGTATTACTAGCATTAATGTTGTCATCACTACAACTTAAAAGTTCACAGCTGACCTTGCTAGCTAGCTAACCCATTGCAATATAGCACGTTCCACTCTTGCACAGTGATGCCATTTGGCAACACACACATTTGATCGATTTACAAAAAAAATTGAGTTGTGTATATGTCATCATAACTTACTAGAGGTGATGTTTCAGATTTTTTGTGGATCTGACATGAGATCATTTGTTTTTATTGTTGTTTACATTTGCATTCAGCAAGTACTCACAATAAACCCAGTCTGTCAGAAATTGCGCTACAGAAAAACACAGCATGTCATGTGACTTAACCAAAGCACATCATTGGCTACTCTAAGGTCTTCTCTTTCCAACCAAAAAAATTATGTTGGTCTTAAAGAAACAGTGGCAGGGAAATGAACATAAATATCATGTTGCCATATGGTGACACTGTGTAGTAGAGGGTAAAAGGTAAGATTTTACCAGTATTTACATTCATAAATGTACAGTAGTCAAATATTTAGAAACAAATAAGTACAATAATTTACCCAAATGTGATTTTTTCATTCTAAAGGTTGCAGCACATTTGCAGAGGCCAGAATGACTTACAACAGGTGAGATTTTATTAAACATCTCTTTTTTTGTGTGTTTACAGTAGATAGATATTTAAGAAAGATATTCATAAAAATTCACATAAATGCCATTTTCTCATTTTCAGAGAAAAGCTGACTTACTACAGGTGAGATTATACCAAATATATCCTGTCATATGCAAACAGTAAACAAATATCTAAGCAACAGTAGACAAATAATTTTGAAAGATTTCAGTGAATTTATATTTTAAAGATTTAGTGATTACTCTGGTCTTGATTGTGTACACTATGTATTAAATATGGTTATGACTTTATTTTTTACTTTGCTTCATAGAATTACTTAAAGCAGTGCGGGGCATTTGGTGTTAATAAAGTTTCACTATAACAAATCAACACAAGCAATGACTTGTAGGTAAATAAGATTTAATGTGCATGTTGTGTTTATGTCTTTCAGCTTTAGTGTTTTAGATTTAGTAATGTAAAGATAATTATTGTTTAACATTTTTTATACAGCACACAGATTCTCAAGTAGAGCTGAGTAGAGGGACGACCCCTGGAAATCAGAAACTGTTGATGAACATTGAAGAAGATATCTGCAGTGCAAGAGAACACTCACTTAAAAATACATTGAAATAAAGATGTTGAGGTCAGATTTTATAATCTGAAGTTCTGGTGTCTTTCCTCCCCAAAGAGCCTGTGTTAGTTAGTTTTACAGTTTTTTTTTAACTTTTACTTTAAAATTACTTTGTAAAAAATTACTTTATAAGAAAAAATACCTTGTAAAGACTATTATATTGTAAGTACATTATGTGTAATTGCTAAATTGGGAGTAAAGACCTTTAATAAAATGTGTAATGTATTTTGTTATATTTCGTTTTTTGCAAAAATGTAAATTAGTTGATTTTATTTACTGGATTGTCTTGAACAACATAGGCTCATTCTGAAAACATAGCCCTATAATTTCTGGAGATCATAAGTTATGTAGCCAGAGGTATGCATGGCTGCATTTCGATTAGCTTCGTGTGAAAGGCTTTTCTGCTGTTACTAGTTTGTCCAGTGGCTCGCAGCATATGATGGAGGATTTGAGAAGCAGAGTGGAGTTGACTGTGACAACAGGGTTCAAGTCCAGCGAAGAATGGTTCCAGAAAGCAGGTAACGCAAAAGCCAAAAAATTAAACAAACTATTAAATAACAGGGTGAGAATGTGGTAAAATCTGAAAGTGTGGGATATATATATGGCTTTCCTTTAGCTGGGTTGCTTTTCAAAACACTGTCATTTGAGTTTAGGGAAGTGGGTGGGCGGGTCAGTTGGTGCTTTTTAAAACACTATCGTGGGTTTAGGGATAGGGGTCGGTGGGGCGATCGAAAGGTCTGTCAGTCAGTCAGTCAACAGCGGCCTCTGGTGGATTTACGTGGGAACAGCAGGTGCGAATGGCACTCGCGAGAGAAATTTGATACCTCAAAAAGCATTCACAGTGGCCTCTGGTGGATTCGCGAAAACAAAAACTGCGAAAAAACTTACCTCCTGGGAAATATCTGCCGCTCTTCAGAATTGTATATAGAGGTATGTAAACAAAATGAGCTTGGGTTGGTCTTGAAGGGACAGTTCAAATATCTTCTGTTGTGTAAAACCAAAGACTATAGAATCCACAAGACATGTCACTCGTATTCTTTTAAATGGGGAAAATATGGCGAATCAGCGATTCAGGAGCCAATCAGCGATCGCTATATGGTGAATAAAGCCCGCCTTGTACAAGAAACAATCAGCAAACGCTACAGACTGACATTTCTCCAGGGAAAGGGCTTGGACCAGATGTGAATTTCTGCAGATTTTGTGTGACTCAAATGTTTAGAAATGAAACTAAGAGAAAGTTGTAGATTAATGTAATTGTTGTTTCATAATATGAAATTTAATCGTGAGCTTGGCAAGCAATTTTGGAGAATTTGATGTTTCCCCATTCAAACAGAATGCCCGAGCATACTGCCCGAGAGGCGTTTCAAAGATGGCCGTCGAGTGAAATGACTTGCCTTAAAGGGACTTTGGTCTCAAAAAACCTATCATTATTTTTTTTCTTCGTTCAACTTAATAAGCAAACATACAAACTAACCCTTTAAGAACGTTCAGAGGCATCACAGTTTGTCTTAACCAAGCCACACCCTAAATGACATCACTGTCAAGAGGAAGTTTGATTTTCAGTCAAAGGCTTGTCAAACCCTCAAAGCACACCAGAAGATGCTGACAGTGCAGTAAATCAAGGTAATTGATTATGTCAGCATCTCCGTGCTCTACATGTGTCATGTGCAGCCCTGATTTGTAACAGGTCAAAGGTGATCCAGCTGTCTGCATTCAGTGTTAACACAACCTTTAAAATTATGTCTCAGTGTGTCCTTTAATTGCACACCATTAATGGCAACCCTTTACAATAACAGTACAATAATAATGATGTATTAATATGTAAACTAAACATTACTTTATTAGGATTTAATGATGAGTTAAGGCATGCGCTAATCATGAACTAACTTTAACTTCAACATGATTCACAAGAGTTCATGTGTAAATAATGACTACCTTAATTACTTGTTATTACATGTTGTTAATTAACATATTAGTTAACAAGTTTAAGCTAAATGTAACCAAGATGAACTTATAAGCTGTTAATGTATAATTATATCATGACTATGGAGGGGAACATCCTCATTAACTCATCCTTAACTACTCATGAACTCCTGTGTTCAAACTGTTGATGTTGACTGAACACTTTTCCTTTGTTATTCTGTGTAAATGCACTAGTTGGCATGCATAAGGAGGTCATGAGTAGTTAAGAATAGGTTAATGATAATGTGCTCCTTCAAGTAAAGTCATTATTTAATTATATATTAACAGCTTATGAGTTCATGATGGTTAAATTAAGCATCAACTAATCTATTAATTAACAAACAATCATGTACTAACAAGTAATTAAGGTAGCTGTTATTCACACATGAACTCATGTGACTCACGTTGTAGTTAAAGTTAGTTCATGATTAGAGCATGTATTAACTCATCATTAATTCATAATTAAGTAATGTTTAGTAATATCACAAGTCTATATTCATGTACTGTTATTGTAAAGTATTACCCCATTATATCCCAACCATTCGAATAGTTTCATGTGATTGATCCCAAACCATTGTAACATGCTGATCTGGTGATCAGAAACCTTTATTTTAATCAATGTTGAGAAGAGTTGCTTAAGAGTTTGTGAAAACACACACACACTAACAATAGGGGTGTCGATCGATTCATAATTTATTGTGATCTTATTACTTGCCCATTACAGTGATTAATTTATCAATTGAAAGTTACATTTTGCTGAGAGTTTACACTAGAAGAACATTTGAAGTCATCATTGTGGTAAATATGCATTCATAAACATCACAAACACTAACTCTAGAAAAGGGGTGTCCAAACTTTTTCGTATGAATGGCCAAAAACCAAATATCATTAATAGTTGTGGGTCGAAGATAAATAGTCCAAACTATTTTACATTTTAATTTCCTAATTTATTTAATAATATTTAAAAATAAGCAGAAAACATTGCTTTGGATTGTGTTAACTAATGCAGTATAACTTTTTAATTATAACTCATTGCAATAAAAACATAAACAATCACATTCTTAACACAGTGGAGTTCAATGCTGAATGCACTAGTCAAGCAGAATCAGCCTTTACCTTGATTTGAGTCTCTGCATTGTTTTCTATCCTTCGGGTGACCATATGTACATTATAAACTAAACTACAGCAATTAAATTTAAATATTTAATTTTAGTTAGCTTTATTGAAGCTTTATAATGAAACAAACAATTAAAAGCTTTTATTATATTTGAAATGACTACCTAAACCATCCCCATTATTCTCCCTCTCTTCTCAGATGGTATGGCAGGCCAAATCAAAGGTTACCATGGGCCAACTTTGGCCCGCGGGCCCTAGTTTGGGCATCTCTGGTCTAAAAAATGTCATTATTTCTTTTACAACATATCATTTGTTTCACACGAACTTTCAGATTACTATGGCCATGAGTTTTTTTTTTATATTTACCTCAGTATGATCAGTTTTTTTTATGTTTTATCTCTAAAACAGATTGTTTATCAATATTTTTCACAGTAGTTTTAAGGTTAAATGAATAAATTTATACAGATTTGAAATGACATGAAGGTTTGTGTTTGTAACAAAATAAAAGTCTTGGTAACACTTCATTTTGATGGTCCATTTGAGTATTAGACTATCTGCTTAATATCTGCTAATACTCCTCCTTCCACAGACATTTAACTGACTATAAGAAACTTTGCAAGTACATGTCAACTTACACTAACCCTAAGCCCAACCTAACAGTCTACTTATAATCTAATGAGAATTAGTTGGCATGTAGATGCAATGATACTTAAATTTAACAAACAAACCATCAAAATAAAGTGTGACCAATGTATTTGCTGTCACTTTAATCTGTTTTTTGTATACACTTTCTTTTAAAAGTACCTGTTTTATATACAACTGCATGCTCTAGAAGTGTAAAACAGTGACTCTGCAACTGCACAGCTGAATATATAAAGTATGCCTTAAGTATTTATAGCATTTATGAAAACAGTTTGATATTCTGACTTGGCTGATTCAGTTGACTTGAGATGTGCTGTCCTACAAAACAGAATAAGTATCAAAGAGCATTTGAGCAATCTTATGTTAGAACAACAGCTGATGAGGGTGAAAACTGTCACTGTGTCATAAAAAGAGGCTTGAGCTAAACACATGACAGGTGAGAGTCTGACAGCTATAGCTCATTGCTAAATACTGCACTGTATATAGGTTACTGTATGCTGGTTACTATGAGCATGAAACTGAGTTGAATTATTCTACATTGGAAGCAAAATGCTGTTATCACATGACTAATATTGGGATTGTTACTTTAAAAAGTAATTATTTACAGTTACTAGTTACTTCTCAGTAACGGAGTAATAATTACATTATTTAAAAAGTAACAATTAAAAGGAAACTAATCACCATTGAAAAATGTCGGAAAAAAACAGATGCTCCAATATTTAAAAAATCTAAGTAAAATCAAATTTTTTTATGTTTTTGCTAGAGCACAATTAAATTCTTTAGGTGAACAATAAATCCGGTCACGTAAATCTACAGCATTTTGTTTTTGGTTTCTTTGTTTTGATAATCTTTAATCAAAGTCTAACTATTTGTTTTCACATATGGAGTGGCAGGTCTTCTCTTTTGATATCAGTTTGACGACTTTAGTCACAATATTCTTGACCTCCCCTCATACCTTTAGTTTGATATGTGGGAATGATACACATAAATAAAGCCTCGCACCTACTAAATATTCCTTTTCAGCTGGAAGTTCATCAACATAATGAGAAATAAATAAACCTCGGCAACTTCCGGTTCACAAGGACTTCAAAGGACACCTATCATGCAAAATCAACTGTTGTAAGCTGTTTGGACAGAAATGTGTGTAGTTATAGTGTGTCCATGATCGAATTGGAGTCAAAAACACAAGAAGTCTCTTTTCAAACATTTCCTGACAATAAGATAGAATTCAAACCTAAGTGATTTAAAGCCCACTGTAACAGGACATAGCAGTGCGGTTTTCCTCACCCAACAATATTGATTGACAGGTGCATGTTAATATGTTTCAGTATTAATGCATATAATCATGTTCACATGACAGGATTTGCAAAGAAACTGGGATTAAAAGATCTGTTCCAACACTCTGTGATCAGTTGCATTTCAAGAAGCAGTAAGTGCTACACTTTGTATTTTTTATGCATTCATTCACTCATTTATTTCCTTTTGGGCTTAATCCCTTTATTCATAAGAGGTCACCACTGCAGAATGAACCGTCAACTTATCCAGCACATGTTTTATGCAGCGAAAGCCCGTCCAGCTTTACCCCTCACTGGGAAACATAAATAGACACTCATATATACACACATACACTACGGACAATTTAGCTTACCCAGTTCACCTATAGCGCATGTCTTTGGACTGTGGGGGAAACCGGAGCACCCGGAGGAAACCCACACAAAAATGCAAACTCCACACAAAAATGCCAACTGACCCAGCTGAGGCTCGAACCAGCGACCTTCTTGCTGTATTTTTTAGATCATTTTGTTAGAAGTTCTTTTGAGCTATGTAATATACAACCGTTGGAATCAGCACACCTGCATAGTGTACACAACTATAAACGAGCATGCTTCAATCACACAACATGAGTTTCGGTTTGTGGGCGTTAAATCAGGTTTATTTTGTTTGTACCGTAACTTAGCTATAATGGATCTCTATACAGCAGTTTATACCTTATCCTTTTCCTGTGACATTTGTAGCGAGTAGATGAGCAAAAACAGCATAAAGCTTCAGCCACACTACACTTTTCACCCCATAGACTTCCATTCATATGCAAACGAATGCCGCAGCTCACTGCGTTTCAAAGTTGAAGCTTGATAAACTCTGACTGGTGAAATTAGATCACGTGACTGCATGAGACCAATAGAAGATCGAAACATGTCCTCTCTGTACAGAAATTTAAAATTGCTGCATGTTGTTTTGCTGTGTTATTCTGGACATCTGACCTGCTTATTCTTCTCTAAAGTGAAATGTCCCGAGAGTGGGTGGGGAAAACCAGCTCATTTTCATTTCAAGGCACATGCACCAAATTTCAAATGCTACAATTTCCTCTGACCCAAAAATTTAGATTTTCAACAGGGCATAATAAATGATCTGATGACCTGAAACTTCACAGACACATTCTGGAGACACATAAGGCCAAAACTGAGGCCCTTTGACACTCACCTTCCATTGCTCAAATGGTTCTCAAGAGTACACCAAGTTATACAACTGAAAAAGTAGGAAGCTATTCTGAAAACATCCAGACAATAGACTTACAGTAAAGGTGTTGATTATTAAGAAAATATGAATGAATCTTTGCGAACAGTACACACACTTGCTGCTTTACTGCTTGTTTTCCATCTCCATTGCATCTGTGGTGCCACAAACCAGTGCTGTAATTAAAAATACAAGCAGCTGTTTGGGTGGCTGTGGGCAATAATGTCCCATGAGCATTTACAAATGCTGCTCGTGCCTCTGGGGTGTTGTTCTAGCAGCCTACACTTTTCACACAACAAGTTAGGGACGTCTTCAGGCCTTGTAGGGGCTTGGCATAAGAAAATAATGGACCTTTATACTTCTGAGCCAAAACTCAAAAGTGTTTCGCAAGAATCATCAACACAAAATAATTCCCATAGTTGTTCACAGTTGAGAGAGGTCGTTTAGTATCTTGCAAGTCCTTTTTACTTATTTTTAGCAATTTGATCGATGAGCACAGAAATGCACTACCATTTAAAACAGTCAATCCTTTGAAGGATATTCTCCCTTCCAAAAGCTTTATTCTGACATCTTTTACTCATCCTACACTTGTTCCAAACAAGTTTCTTTTTTACTGTTGATCTCAGAGGAACATCTATTTGGGGATGTTGGAAAAAACAGCCATTGACTACCATGTAATTTTTTGTTCAAATGGCACCAAATTCTCGTTTGCATGAAATGAAAGGGCATCCTTAGTGTGATAATTCAGAAATATCAAACTGAACAGACACCACCCAATTCTAGCTATTCATACAAATGATTAACTATTGTGGGCATGCTTTGATGTAATTTGAAGGTGTCATTACTTTATCCTTAATGGTTTAACCACAAGTCTGATTTCTTCCATGTCTGATTTCTTCCTGATGTTGATTCTAATAAATTTTTTAAAACCTAATTTAAGAACGTAAAAGATGTTCGCTCCCGCCATGTTTCAAACTTTCCTGTTTGTGTTGTGAGCATTAGCAATATCTTTCATGAGCAATATTCTAGTACCTAGAATAGCAAAGTCTACTAAAGGAGGTCGAGCCTTCTCATTATGGCTCCTAAACTCTGGAATAGCCTTCCTTATAATGTCTGAGGCTCAGACACTCTCTCTCAGTTCAAAACTAGATTAAAGACCTAACTTTTTAGTAAAGCACACACGCAATGCATTACATAATGGTGTGCTCCATGCTAGTGGGCTTGACAAACCACCTGTAGGAGCCGCTCCTCCTGTCCTAATGCACCAGGCATTTTGTTAGAAATACTTATATGCTTTATTTGTTTGTTTCTATGTTGGTTTATATAACCTTTTAAGTTCATTTTTGCATTGACATTTAATATCATTTGTTCAAATACATTATGAACAGCAGCTATGCTAATTATTTTCTTTGTTCTCTATTTCCACCTGGGGATGTTCATCCCGACACCCCTAGAGGTTGTGCGGCGTCATTAATGGGATCCAAGAAGAGTGAATAGATTATACCAAACCTTGAGGACTTCCTCGACAACACATATGAAAAGAAGATGCCAACCATCGAGTACACAATCCACTTCATTAAACATGTACACATAGACATCACCTATATGCTAAAAAATTCCAGGTTAACTATGTCTGTATATAATAACATATATTTGATTGTAATGCAATAATGTGCACCTTTTGTAAAGCTGCTTTAAAACAATAATTATTGTAAAATGTGCTATAAAAATAAACTTGAATTGAATGTACTGGCATTGTTTCAGCAAATCCTATTAAAATGGCCCTTTTCCACTGAGTGGCACAGAATGGTTCGGTAGGCTTTAACGGCCATTTCCACTGTTAAAAGGTTGATACCATTTAGGCAGTGGAAATGGAAGCCTGATAAAGGTAACCCGTACCGTACCAAACTGTACCAGTCAGTGGAAACGGGCCATAAGGGTCTGAACTATGCGCAACATGAGGGAGTTACATTTCAGAGATATAATAAAACCATACAAACACTCATTTTGTTAAAGATATCAATATTAGGATCAAAACTTGTCTTAAAAATGTTCACAAGCCATTTTTATTGAGTCAAGTCTGAAGTTAATATTTTAATTATATTTCAAATATTATCAAAATAATAACTGTAATAATTCTGTTAACACACACTTACATATTGGGTTGTTTTAAAGGTTTTGTTCACCCAAAACGAAAATTCTGTCACCATTTACTCACCCTCCACTTGTTCTAACTCTGTTTGGGTTTCTTTCTTCCGTTTGGGTTTCTCTCTTCTGTTTGGGTTTCTTTCTTCCGTTTGGGTTTCTCTCTTCTGTTTGGGTTTCTTTCTTCTATTTGGGGTTCTTTCTTCTGTTTGGGGTTCTTTCTTCTGTTGGAAACCAGCAGCCATTGACATCCATAGTAGGAACAAAAAAATAAATAAATACCATGAAAGTTAATGGTTGCTGCTTTCCAGAACAATCTTCAAAACATCTAATTTTGTGTTTGACAAAAGAAAGAAACTAAAAACAGGTTTGGAACAAACAGAGGGTAAGTAAATGATGACAGATAAATGTTTGAATTATTTTAAACGTCAGTTGTAATCATGTACTATAAATGTAAATGTAGATTAAATGTTTGTCCATACTTGGACCAAGTACCACTTGACTCTAGTTTCCTGGCAGAGAATTAGCATTTGCTTTAATTTAATATCAGGTGGTTCTGATTTTATAGGGATTTTATTTTGCATGAACACTTTGCTTTATATGCTTGTCTTTATTGCTCAAATTATGAAACTCCAGCTAAAAGAACACACGCATATAAAGTCCATTTCCCCGTCTACTAATAGAGGTTGCACAAAAGCATTAGAGTATGTGATCATATGTGCAAGCATCTGCATTATGTGTGCTCAGCATGCATGGGTGTTCTGTGTGTACAATAAAGGCAGCATTTTAAGATGATACTCAGTCATAAAGCAGCAACTTTCAGGCAGTGGGGAACTGCAGCAGATCCTGCTCTCCCACTTCACGTTTCATGCTGTCTTTTTACAGGATTACTGCCTACAAACTGGTACCATCCAGTTCACAAACCTAGTATGGAGACCTCAATTTTCTTCTCTACCCTTTATGTACATTCGCCTTCTATCCTATAATCACGTTCATTCTTTATTGATTAAATTTCTCTGTTTTTCCAACCACACATGACATCATAAATGTATATTTACATCTGTTTGGTGAAGCTCAAGCATGCGTGCTTAACAAAACACATATGTGACGGCCTTAGACAGAAATGCCTTGATTGGAGTTATATAACTGCAAACCGAAGCATGCAACATTTGTGTGTAAAAGTGGCTGCTCTGCTTGTCAATCGATCACCAATGGTGCAGTTGAATAATGATGCCAGATGCTGCAAGAAAAACTCTTTCAGAATAAGTGTATATAAAAAATGACACACTAAAAAGTATTAGTGTAACAAAGATTTTTTTAATTAAGAAGAGTCTTTCCAGTTAAAATGTGTTTTTCCATGCCTCTGTGAGATGTCAGGCATTTTTGGGCTTTTTATAAACTATTAATTAATGTAAAGAAAATGTTAATGACTTGGGTATTTATATTATTTTGTAAATTCCTTGTAAATTCAATGTAAATTTATATACATTTTTTTCTTCTTTGTTATATGTATATTTTGATTCATGGTAATTAATGTAATTTGTGTCATGGAAGTGTTCAGTCTAAAAAGAAGGTCTTGTATTTTAAACTGATTATTATAATGGATATAAATGGAAACATGGAAGGAGATCGCACATGGACATAGCATCCCAGCTGTGTGGTCTGCTGTGTTCTAGTTTCTGGTTTAATTGGAGAACAAGGCATTGACACTTCATATTTAATGTGTTTGTCGTACTAAGTTTGTTTGCATATTGCATTTAAGATATGTCTGTTTATTTGTATATGGATTTCATGTTTGTTTGTTTGTTTGTTTCACGGTTTGCTTACATTGTTTTTTTCTTTCTGTACAAAGCTCTTACAGATTGGTTTTACAGAGATTTGTCTGAATGTTGCACTCAGATAAATCATGGGAAAACACCAGTGAAAGAGTCAATCCTTTATTGATCCAGGCAGCTACAGTAAAGATCCAAAACAAATGTTTAAAGATGTCATAAGCTATGTTTCCATCAAACTATTTTATGCGTATTTTGCATATGCGCATAAAAAAACGTTGAAAATGCACTTAAAAAATGTATGCACATAACTGAGTAGGATAAACTTTTTATTCGATATGAAAAGATGCGAATAAACTACGATGGAAACACTTTTACCATACAAATTTCAGTATGCGCATTAAAAAAGGTCATGTGATTTTGTTATAAGAGATCATTTGATGATGAAAATGTGCGTAAATGGACAAACCAGCAAGCTGAGCACACTGTAAACCATCTGAACTGTTGTTTTGGTCATCCTAAATCACCTTAACGTTTAAGTAGTAGTGTTATTATAATATTAATGACCTCCAGAAACAAGAGCGTCTGTGCTCCGTGTCTGACACCTTCAAACACCACCGTGCATTCACTGTGTGTCAGGATTGCCTTCTGAGGCGCAAGTCATTTATTAGATGAAGAAAAGATTGGCGCAGCTTCTCCTACTGCAGTAAATTCAGTTTTTACTGTTGATATTTGGCGCCAGTTAATCAGGAAGTGATGATTTTGTTCGCTTTGACTCATTGGATATAAACGCTGCTTTATCCGCACAACTTTAATGCGATAATCCAGTTTTGCGCATAAAGTTTATTCGCATTTTTGGTTGGAAACATAGCTATTGAGATGCATCAATATATGGTTGGTGTGTGGCTTAGTTAAATCTCCATAAACTGCTCATTTATAAGCACAAGAATTACCCCTAAAATTAAAAGCTATGTTTTGACCATATTTGGAATTATCATGAATATTAATAAGCTCCATTCTGAGAGCTAATGATAAGCATGGATGAAAATTGTCCAGGTATTCATGAGCTTTAAAGGTCACTGATCATGCAAAATAAACTTTTGGAAGCTGTTTGGACAGAACTGTGTTTAATATAGCTTGCGCACAGTCATATTGGTGTGCTACAAACAGAAAAAACTCTTTTGAATTTCCTGATGTTAAACAAGGATCCAAATGTTAGCAGTGTGGTTTTCCCCACCCACTGATATTGACTGACAATGTTTTACGCATATAACCATGTATTAACATGTATATCATGTCCACAAGACAGGATTTGAAGAGTAACTGGGATTAAAAGATCTGTTCAAACTATCTGTGATCAAACTGCAACTCAAGAAGCCGTAAGTGCTACACTTTGTTATTTTTGATATTATTTTGATAATTGATATTATTTTTTCAGCTACATAATTCATAACACCTGCAATCAGCACAGCTGCAACCATAAATTAGAATGTTTCAATCACACAACAGGAGTTTGTGTATACGTTAAATTATTTTGTACAGTAACTTAGCTATACTTGATAATCTATACAGCAGCATTTACCTGTTTGGTGAGCATCCTGTAGCATTTGCTGCAAGAAGATGGGCAAAAACAGTGCAACCTCTTAAACGTGCTGTGTGAGAGTACACACATCGAACATTGTGATGGCATTTGTGTGCGTCTCATTTATTGTTGCAGGAAGGCTGAATAAACTCCACAACAACTTTATCTAATAACCACTGGGAGGCTTCCTGATTTAGACTTAACTTTGGTATTTGTGACGGACTCCCTTCTTCATCTGTCTCTGTTTCTGTCTGTCCTTTTGCTGAGCTTTTCCTCTTTCTGAAGAGAACCAGCTCAATTGCACTGAAAGGCACAGGTGCAAAAGAGCTACAATTCCCTCTGACCCAAAAATTATGTTTTCAAGAGAGTATTTTCAAGAGAGTATACATATACAGTTTAAGTCAAAATTATTAGCCCCACTGTTTATTTTTTCCCCCAATTTCTGTTTAACAAAGAGAAGATTTTTTTCAGCATATTTCTAAACATAATAGTTTTAATAAGTCATTTTTAATAACTGATTTATTTTATCTTTGCCATAATGACAGTAAATAATATTTTACTAGATGTTTTTCAAGACACTTCTATACAGCTTAAAGTGACATTTAAAGGCTAGGTTAATTAGGTTAACTAGGCAGGATAGAATAATTAGGCAAGTTATTGTATAATGATGGTTTGTTTTGTAGACTACTAGAAAAAAATATATATATAGCTTAAAGGGGCTAATAATTTTGACCTTTAAAAAATTAAAAACTGCTTTTATTCTAGCCAAAAATAAAACAATTAAGGCTTTCTCCAGAAGAAAAAATATTATCAGACATACTGTGAAAATTTCCTTGCTCTGCTCACATCATTTCGGAAATATTTAAATTTGGGCTAATAATTCTGACTTCAACTGTACCTTCGAAAAAAAGCTAAATAAAGCGAAAATAAAGTCAAACACAATATTTAATTTAACACAATTAAAAATAACAATCAAAATATCAGTATGCTTAATCAGTGTAAAAAGCAAAGATCAGTGTAAATGTGGTGCGGTGCGGTAAGTGTTTTCAGCACTAGTCTATGGATGCAAAACAAACCATAAAACCCAAACTATAGTGCAGCTCTGGCCAACTGCCTGAACAATGAATGAACAGCGGCCTCAACAAACTCTCTTACTGCATTTAAATAAGGGCACTGACAAGCATCAGGTGTGCTGAAGGTACGCCCCAACCTACAACAGGCAAGGCATACAAAAACACAAACCAAAACAACATTGTCCTAACAATACATTTACATGTGTTTCTTGCCACATTGTAGCATTGTAGCACATGCAGCAAATTTCACAATATACACATAACAAAAAGTACATTTAAAGAGACCTTATGGCTGTTCAGGGGGAAATGAATACATTTACAAAACGTTTATCCCATATTTTGCGTTATGACGAGCTGTAATCTTAATGTAATGCATGGCTGCCTGCTTCATAGATCTGCTTACTCTTCCGAGAGGGGTCTGAATGCAGACCTGGTGCAGATGCAATCTGAGCTGCATGCCATGCTTTTTAATGGGCTCACCTAACCCCACCCCTAACCCTACCCAGGGGCGGACTTGCCATAGGGAGCACCGGGACATCTTGCAGAAACATCACTCTTATCCCACCCCCCCCCCCCGCTATTCAATTAAGTCTGACCTTCAATAACTTTTCCCGGGTGAAAATGCTGTCCCTGTACGCCCCTGACCCTACCCCTCACAGTGACGTAACTAGCTCCTTAAAGGGCATTGTGTCTGACATTGCATCGCAGAGATGTGCAATCTCAGCTTGCATCATACAGGCTCCATCCAGATACTATTGACTCGTCCTTAAAGCCTGTTCTTATTTTCAAAATAAGAGTCCCATATTCATAATGAGTATCATACATAGATCTCGAAGTCGATTCCTGGAGGGCCGCAGCTCTACACAGTTTTGCTCCAACCCTAATCAAAGACAGCTAGTCTAACTAATCAAGGTGTTCAAATCTATTGTTCGTAGAGACTATTTAGAATATGGCTGGAGCTAAACTCTGCACAGCTGTGGCCCTCCACACTGTTAAAAGTTGCAGTTAATTTACGTCAAAATTGTAACTGTAATCCTGTTATAGTCAAAAGCAGTATGTTGCTGTTTTTTACAGTTGATGAAATGATGTAGACAACATTTAACACTATTTTACTGCATTTATCACTCTAAGGCAAAAAAATACAGTATTCAACAGTAATCAACAGTATTTTTTGAACAGAAGAGTCAGCCATCAAATGTAGATTTTCATCCGTCTTTTTACTGTGCAGGAATTAAGTTTGAGACCACTGGTATAATACAAATTTTTGTAATCTCATTAGGAAATATTGTGGCCAATAAAACACTGATGGAGGTGTACATATTAATGATCCCATCATCAGAGTCTGTATTTTGTTCTTATTGGCCTTTTACACCAAAATTTTACACTACATGATTTACATAAGAATAAGAAAACAATGGGGTTTGAGACTTATGATATGACATTTCTTTGTTCAGAATTTTTGTTATTCAGCTATATCCCGCTACAGTATATCAAGATTTTCATTTAATGGCACCTTCAGGTACACATACTTATCAGTTTGTGACTTCAGATTTCAGTTAAAATATATTTTTAAAGGCTGTTCTATCAAAACACAACACTAACCCATAGCCAGCAAGCTTTTTTTAAAGTGTGTGTGTGTATTTGTGTGTATGTGTGTGTTAAAGGTATCTAATAGACAACTAAAGATAGACGTCTTGGCTAAAACAAGATTAAATTTGGGCTGTCAGCAATAAACATCTAATAAAATTCCAAAAATAGACTAGTCCTAGTACAGGAGTCTATGTTTGGCCAACATTTCAGTTTGGATGTCTGTTAGACTTCTTTTAAACACAAAATGTCCTGGTGGGATAAATCTACACTTCAGCAGCAATTATATAAACTAAACTGTGGATATTATATTATATTATATTATATTATATTATATTATATTATATTATATTATATTATATTATATTATATTATATTATATTATATTATATTATGTTTATCAATACTATATACTAATCAATACTATATTTTCACACAGGTATTTGTTTATACATAAATACCTGACTTTCATTCTGGAAAAAAAATGTAGTTTCTGAATCATGGATTAATAAGAGACACCCCAAATCATCTCTGTAAAATCCTTTGACTTTAATATGTAAATGGAAACTGAAACAAATGATTCCTAAGATAGAGAAGTATGAAAACTAGTGTGTATTTAATGAAACAATGCCTCATTTGCATGGAAAACTTGCAATACAAAAATCTGAATTACCCTAGTCACTTGCAGTGTTTTGTGTAATAACTGCAGGCTAATTTCACTGCTTTGGTTCCAGTACCTGGTGTTTGTCTCGTTCTTCTGATTGCATAACCCATTTTTTTCCCCCTCCATCGCCCCACTAGAACCAACTCGGTTCAGCCAGAGCATTCCGGTGGTCGTCATGGCAACAGAACATCATCCCTCCCTCCAAGCATGTTATCTAAGGGTCACAAGTGTTATTTGGAAACATTCAGAGCAAGAGAATAAAGCAATTACTGCCAATTTGCTTATGGTTGTGTTGTTTTTTTCATAGTATTTAATAGCCAGTTGCACAATTCATGCATGCAGCATTGCATATGTCCATGCATTTGGTTGAGCAGTCACTGTATGTGTCAGTAGACCAAAAGATTACTTTATAACTCACCATTTTCATCTTTCTAACAGCCGTTTTTATCTGTTTTTAAAAGGCAGAAAGGAAACTGGGTCAGGAGCCTGAAGTGTTTCTGTCTGCATGATTCATGGAGAAGCATGGCGTGCTATTATTTGGCTTAACAAGACATAATCTCCATTAAGCTTCATTGTTATCAACACCTACAATCATTGATTATGCTCAGAATTATTCATGAGAGGGCGCTCTATGGGAAATGCCTATGCCAGTATATAAACAGAACTGAATAATCAAAGTAAATTGTTTTTATTTGTTTGATTTTTCTTTATAACTATAACTTTAGAATTAAAATATATAATTGTAATATTATTTGGTGATACTTTATATTGCACAGTGTCTATTCACCTTATTCTTTGTGTGCGAGCGGACGCAGCCATGTGAATCTTTTTGGCTCGAGACTTCCAGTGTCATTCACTTCTATTCATTTTTAGACCTTAAAAACAGCTCATTATGCTACTTGATGTTGCAAACTTATATTTTGTTATTATATTATTCTGCTTTGTCTGTATAATCATGAAACACTTGTTTGTAGAGCAAGTAGTTTGACCATTTTCTGACGTTAATTATTCCTAGTCATTTCATAGGGGACTGAATCGGAAGTTGTAAAACAATTGCAAATACAAGCAAAGTTCCGCAACGAAGAATAAGAATAAGAATAAAAAAAAATCCTGGTTGCCATAAATTTTTAAGCTGAGTCAAATTAACCTTATGAGTCTATAGAACTTATGTTAAACTAACTTAAAACAGCTTGCATAACTTATAAAATTAAGTTAGAACATGATTAACTTAGCTTAATAAGTTACAATGACCTAAAATATATGCTGTCAGGAATAATTGATCATATCATTTTTTCACCTTTATTTGAATAGCGCTTTTACAATGTAGATTGTGTCAAAGCAGCTTCACATAAAAGATCATAGTAAATTGAAACAGTGTAGTTTACTTTTCAAAGTTTAAGTTCAGTTCAGTTTAGTGTGATTTAATAATCACTACTGAGGGTTCAAACACTGAAGAGCAAATCCATCGATGCACAGCTCCACAGATCCTAAACCATGCAAGCTAATGGCGACAGCAGCGAGGAAAAATACTTCACCAATTGGCGAAAGTGAAGAAAAAAACCTCGAGAGAACCAGGCTCAGATGGGCACGACCATTTCTCCACTGGCCAAACGTTTTGTGCAGAGCTGCAGTCCAAGTACCGGAGGCTGGAAGCTGGACCTCAGCGGAGACACGTCTGTCCCTGGAGCATCACAGGAATCAGTCTCATGCTCTCCACTCCTCCATGACCACCACAGTAGCTGCTTTGGATGCGGCCTGGTCCAGGATATGGAAGCCTTGGGATCATCTAGTCGCTTGTAATTATAACTAATTATGCATAATTGCATACAACCAACCCTAAACCTAACCGCATTCTAACCTTAACCATAGTAAATACATCTAATTAATTTATATTATTCAGTACTTAAACAAAAGTTTACACTTTACCAAGGACACAGTAAAATAAAGTGTAATCTAATATTTTTGATATTTTACAGTGGTGGGAAAAAAAACAGAGATGTCATTCTGTCATTAACCAAAAACATGCATAATGTATGTTTATGAAGCAAAACAAGGCAGTACTGTTTTTATCTTTAAAATCAGATTTTAATTATTGATAATCAGATTAATAGTCAGACTGATAATCATTTACCAATATGAAATAAATAAATAAAATATATGAAAAATAAAATGACATAAACAAATATTGATTGACTGATTAATTAAAAACCTTCAGAGAACCCACATAACTGCTTAATTATCTCGTAATTTTACTTACCAATGTTATATTAATTCATTCAAATTCATTCATTCATTCAATTCTATTTGACTTAGTCACCTTCCTTTGCCTTTATTCATCAGGGGTCGCCACGACTGCAACCCAGTACTGGGAAACACCAATACACTTTCAAATGCACACATAGACTACGGACAATTTAGTTTATTCAATTCACATATAGCGCATGTCTTTGGACTGTGAGGGAACCGTTATACCGGAAACTTGTTTTATCACACAAAACAATGCCACAGATGCCACAGAGATAAAACACTGGTTAATCTAAATTTTTTAAAACTCAAGATGAACAATTCTGAGATCATATTTATGAGCACTCCATCACTCATCAGCCATATCCTCACTAATATCACATGTGAACACTCTCTCTCTGCTGCATCAATAATATTTTTAAGTTTAAGTCTCTCCTTAATACTCATTTTCGGAAAGTTACAATCATTAAGTTTTGTATATGCTGTTTCTGTTTCCTTTTTGCTACTTGTTCTTTTGTCTTTCTTTTTTTACTTTGTTATTGTCTTGTGAGCACCTTTGAGCACTGAAAAGGCGCTTTATATAATAAACATATTATTATTATTAATTATTGATAATGTTGCAAGTTTGGCATGCTGACTGCAGGAATGTCCACCAGAGCTGTTGCCTGTGAACTGAATGTTCATTTCTCTACAACAAGCCATCTCTAAAAGCGTTTCAGAGAATTTGGCAGTACATCCAACCAGCCACACAACCACAGACCACATGTATCCACAGCAGCCTAGAACCTCCACATCCAAACATCTTCACCTCCAAGATTATAAAAGACCAGGGACAGCTGCTGCAACAATTGTTTTGCATAACCAAAGATTTTTTGTACAAACTGTTCGAAAAGTCTCAGGAAAGATCATCTGCATGCTTGTTGTCCTCATGGACCAATCATGGATTTGTACACAATATCTGAAATTTGAAAACATCCCAGTTCTTGCATGCAACATATGACAGTGTGTTCCAGTTTCTGCTAATATCCAACAACTTCGCACAGCCATTGAAGTGGAGGGGACCAACATTCCACAGGCCATCAACCAAATGTCAACTGTAAAATCAAATGTAAACCGTAAACGGATCAAGTTGCCAACCAGCGGTTCCAAAGTGCAGCGGTAACCCAGAAAACACTATATCACTGCCATTTATAACAACCCAGGCTCATTATGGATACGTACCCAGGTCTACATTTCTGCTGACAGCGAAATACATAACTGGAGGTACATCTGCTTGCCATTTTTGTTTTTGCAAATCCAATAAAGGCTGCTGTGTACACTTTTTGATGATCTCAAATTTCTCTCGCTCGTCCTTTTTTTGCCTAAATCCACCTGAGAGCGCAATTTACATTTAGCTGACCAGGCCAGCTTGCTGTCGACTGACTGACTGACCCAGACACCCCCATCCCTAAACCCAACCATTAGTGTTTTCAATAGCAATCTAGAATATAGCAGTCGCAGCCACATGATTTCACCTTGTTTTCAGCCTGTTGTTTCTTTCTTTGTTTCTTTGTTTGTTTGTTTGTTTGTTTTTGTTTTTTTTTACCTGGTTTCTGGAACTGTTCTTCACCAAACTTGAACCCCATTGTCATGGTCAACTAAACCCCCTGTCCCAAGTCCAGCCATGTACACAACAAGCTGGGCAAACTGGTAACACTGGAAAAGCCGTCTGTACAGAGATAAGCAGTCAGCTAGTAGCACTTAACGGAACAGAAGCCATCCGGCAGCATGATACCACCCCGTAGTAATCATTTTAAAGATGAAATGCAGCCTCATGTACCTCTGGATACATAATTTCACTCTCCAGAAATGTAGACAGGGGTACGTGTCCACAATGATCCTGTGTTGATAAGCCTCACCTGCTGGCAGAAAGTAAATCTGCGTCTCATTCAGCATCCAGACGTTTTATGTAGGCCAAAAGTTTCACAAAACAATAAGTCAGATGATTCTGTTTTTGCTTCATTTTTATAAATTTCACACAATTTAGATTAAAAACAGCTCATGCTGCATATATGCTGAATCTAAGTGGATGTGGATCATGAATAAATTGCAATGGCTGCCTTTAATTTTAAATGGCAGGTTGACCAAATCCCTATTTTGATCTTCATATTTATTATATGAAGAAATGTCAGGTCACAATTTATTTTAATGTAAAATGCATACTATTAACAACCAATTAACAAACTATTCACTTATACTAGCTCAACAAACTACTAATTAGCTGCTTGTTATTAGTTAGTGAGGTAGTAGTTGGCTTTAGGTACTGGGAATAGGGATGTATACGATCATATTTTTGTTAAGTGCTAATAAACAGTTCAAATCTTAGTAATAGACAGGCAATAATAAGACAAATTGTTACTTAAAAGTGTTACTGAAATTTCTTGCATTTGTGTTATTCGATTTTGGTTGTTTATTTCAATTAGCATTGATTATACTTTAATTTTGGTGGCTCAGTGGGTAGCGTTGTTGCCTCACAGCAAGAAGGTCGTTGGTTTTCTGTGTGGAGTTTGCATGTTCTCCCGCTCTGTTCACGTGGGTTTCCTCCGGGTGCTCTGGTTTCCCCCCCAGTCCAAAGACATGCGCTAGGTGAATTGGGTAAGCTAAATTGTCCGTAGTGTATGTGTGTGAATGAGAGTGTATGGGTGTTTCCAAGTGATGGGTTGCAGCTGAAAGGGCATCCACATTCATTCATTTTCTTTTCGGCTTAGTCCCTTTATTAATCTGGGGTCCTGGAAAGGCATCAGATGCGTAAAATATATGCTGGATAAGTTGCCGGTTCATTTTTCTGTGGCAACCGCTGATTAATAAAAGGACTAAGCTGAAAATAAATGAATGAATGAATGAATGAATACTTCGATTTTACAAAGAAACCAGCAGCAATAACTTATGACACTTTTTCATATGTCTTCAATTTCAAAATTGCGAATTAAATCGAAATGTGAGTGCAATAAATTATTATATTAGCAACTACTTTTTTTGCCTTATACTTTAAACTTGTGGGTAATTTTTCAAATGTATGAGGAGGCCACTTCTGCTGCATTGTCAATTTCAATTGACTTTGTATCAAGATCTGTTTACAGCCATATGTTGTTATAAATTCACTGAAAACCCCAGCTTCTTGGGCATTTTTGCTTCATTTTGGTCCAGTTGACCAAACCGCATTTTAATACTAAGGGTAAACAGGGCCTCCTACTCTTTCTAGATTCCTAATATCAAAGCAATTATGACTTAAAGTTGATGTTACCCTTAGGAAATGAAGCAACAGACTCTAACAAGTTTAAACAAATATTTGTTATGATGACAAACACAAATTGTCCACATATGTGGTTACTCAAATTTCTAAATATTAAACTCAATTGTGTGTTTAAAATTGCCTTTGCTTGATGATTCAGAGAAACTTTAATTATATGACTTTGAGCAGTCATATAAAACAAAAAAGTTAAATATAAAATAATAAAAATGTTTGATTTATTTTGATGGTTTGTTTGTTACATTTAAGTTACATTGCATCTACATGCTAACTAATTCTCATTAGATTATACGTAGACTGTTAGGGTTAGAGTTAGTTAAGTTGACATGTACTTGAAAAGTTTCTTATAGTCAGTTAAATGTCTGTTGAAGGAGCAGTATCAACAGATCTTAAGCAGACAGTCTACTAATACTCAAATGGACCATCAAAATAAAGTGTTACCAAATGTTTAGTAAAATTGTTGTTATATTATTATTTGTCTTCAATCATTGTATACATCAATACAATATATACAGTGTTGGAAGTAATGCATTACAAAGGTAATGTGAATACAGTAGTATATAACTTTCTGCAGTAATGCAATAATATAACATGCTACTAATGTTTTTCTGTAATATTATTACTCGTTACAATCTCAGTTATTCAAGTTACAACAACTTGTTTGAACAATTGTGCTAAATGCAATTTTTAAAAAAGTACCAACAGCATTTGCATTCTGGTGTCATAAAAAGTCAACGTTGTATCTATTTATGTATTTTAGTATAATTATTTTAGAGAACATTTGAATGTTTTAATATAGTTTGATTTTTGAATATTTACTTCTGTGGTAACTTTGATGAAAGTTACTTAAAAGAAACACAAAAGTAGTATAATGCATTACATTTCTGAGATGGCAATATTGTAATGTAACTAATTACAATAAAATATAAATAAAACGAAAGTAAATAGTAATATATATATATATATATATATATATATATATATATATATATATATATATATATATATATATATATATATATATCAGTGTCACAGTCACAAAATTTTTCTATGTATAATTTTTGTACCATGTAAAAATCCCCCTTTTTTTCTCAGTTTATGCAGCACGAAAAAGACAAAAATGTTTAGATGCAGAGAGGTTAAAGATTATTTTAAATTTTATAGACTAAAAAAGAACATAAATTTAGCTGTATAATAACTGCCCAGCAACCTCTTTTTCCAAGGGATGGACATAAATGCTATTGTAATTTCTGATTGGCTGGCTGTAATTTTGGACAGCCAATTACACGCTTACGACTTGTTAGTTCTGTCAGACATGGGACGTGAAAGGTTCCATAACAAACTTATTAACCCTGCCCCTCCGCACACAAGCACATAGAGTAAATATTTTTGTCCCGGAAAGTCTTGTTCCTGCACTTCATAGAATGAAACCGAGACGAGACGCCCCTTTGTTCCCGTTCGCGAGCCAACAAATAGTGCGTAATCTCACTGTTAGTGAATGTGACCCAACTGTTAACGGAGCTGGCTGGCTTTTTGTTTATGTCCTCCTCGCAGAGAGATAAAGGTTTGCCGATGTAGCAAAAGTTCAGCTGCAAACTCTGCAGTATCCAAGGAATGTGTGTTTTATTATCTATATTTTGCACAATGATATATCAAAAGAAATGTTTTCTGAAACAATTTTAGTAATGCGAACTAACCGATCCATTAAAAGAATGAAAGGATACTGTGGTATGGTAGAGATTTGCACATATTTAGAAATGACAGTGTTAAACATGACTGATTTAGAAGTAAACAGAACTTTAGTGATGTTAGCTAATTTAAAACTTTTAAAATAGTGGTATTTCCAAACAAATTGTTTTAGTTTAACACAAAAATTACATGCACTTTCAGATATGAAGGAATTTACTTCCTATAGGGCACCGCTTACATCCCACTTTTTAAGAAAAGTTTGATAAGGCTAATCTTTAACTACAGAGCCATTAATACACAATTAGAGGACACAAACAAGACAAGTTAGTGGTAAAAATAAATGTTTAGAAGTACACTGAACTTTAGTGATGTAAACTAATTTAAAACTTTCAAAATGCAGCGTTATTTCCAAACTAATTTTTAATACAAAACAAATCTGCACTTCCAGTTGAAGGAATTTATTTCCTATAGTGCCCTGCTAAAAATCCCAGTTTTTAAGAAAAGTTTGATAACGCTAATCTTTAACAACAGAGCCATTAAATACACAATTAAAGAGGACACAAGACAAGTTTGTGGTAAAAATAAATGTTTTAGTTTCCTTTTAGCAACTTCAGGTTTTTACCAAAACAGGTGCAGTTACATCATAGTAGTAGACAAAAACAGGATCAAATCCTTGATGAATCAGGGATTTAACAAGACAAATAACATTTCCACAAGTATAAAAACAGGACAGTTATTGTACTGCGACTTTGTACCGCACAACATGAACAGTGTGTACAGTAAAAATAAATGGACACCAAATTTTGCCATTTAATACACTGTCAGTAAGACATATTGAAACATTACATACTTGAATAGTCAAGTCAACATGACAACAACAACTAGCTATTGGTTCAAAAGTAATTAGATGTTGTCTAGCCTTGGCAGTCCTAGATTCTTCTGTGCACTTAACTCTTTATTCAGTCCATCGTAACTACCAAAAAAAATTAAAATAGTGGAATCAGAGAGCTTTCAATGCGTACATTAGAAATGGCCTCCCCAAGAAACCATTAAAATGAGATAAATGAAACCAAAACAGGGGAAAGACATGCCCTGCAACACCATGTCCCCAGTCATATCAGGTTAAATTCAGATTTATATCTTAAAATGTTAAGTTGACCAGTCAACTTCAACGATATTAAAATGCCAGGTTAGAACCACCCTGATAGAAAACAAGATACAGTACTAAATTTGGCTTGAGGGCCATTTAAAAAAAAAAAAAAAAATAGAAATGGCAAGAAGGGGAGGGAAATTCAGTCCAGGAAAAAGGGAGATCTAGTAGTCCACAGTTTCATCACCCTCTTCATCTAACAAACATGTGCGAATCAGGGCCTCAGTGACAGCATAGGGGTCGCAGTTTGCAGACGGGCGGCGGTCCTCAAAGTAGCCCTTCTTCTCTTGTCCCACTGCTCGCGGGATGCGGATACTAGCACCACGGTTTGCCACGCCAGCAGAGAACTCATGGATGTTGGAGGTTTCATGGTGGCCAGTGAGTCGACGAGCATTGTCCAGGCCTCCTTTTGGATCATAGGTGCGGATGTGATAGTTGTGCCTCTTTCCAAGCTTTTCGATACACTCCTCAATGCATCTAGGTAGGAAGAGACCAAATGTATAAGCGATCCATTTCATAAATTCTCGAGCCTCCAACAATTGCATAATCCATTACATTTTAAAATACTTCCATTATCCTTTGAAGTGTTTTTGGATGGGAAAATAATTAAATAAAATATAGTCAATCACCAAAACAATATTAGTACTTACTTCAGCCCACCATCTTCCCGCATTTCCTTAGTGCTGAAGTTAGTGTGGCAACCGGCACCATTCCAGTTGCCTGGGATCGGCTTAGGATCAAATGAAGCTACCACACCGAAGTCTTCACAAACTCGGTGCAAGATGAAACGAGCTACCCACAAGTGATCCCCCATGTCAATGCCTTCACACGGGCCAACCTGGAACTCCCACTGCAGAGTAAGACAAGAATTAACTGAAGAATTTAGGTCACATTCCAAATCTTAGATGGCTTAATGGCTGACTGCTGTGTTTGCTCCAGAACAGACTGGGTCAGAGGTTACCTGAGCTGGCATAACTTCAGCATTGGTTCCGCAAATCATCACACCGGCATATAGGCAGGCTCTGTAATGTGCTTCCACGATGTCTCTGCCATAGGCTTTATCTGCTCCAACTCCACAGTAGTAAGGTCCTGCAGAAATAAAAAGGTGCACTTTAGGAATCAGACAGCTTGAGAATATTTGTTATATGGTGTGTATTTGTAAAAAAGGACACCGTCTTACCTTGAGGACCAGGAAACCCATTGGAAGGCCAACCAAAGGGGTGCCCGTCAGTACCCAGAACAGTGTACTCCTGCTCCATGCCAAACCAAGGGCTTTGATGCCCTACCATTTCCATGATCTTTTTACATGTATGACGGTGGTTGGTTTCTGTGATTAAGATAGGAGTAGCAATAAGTCTATGCAAACCTCAAACAACATTTATTTATTTTTTTACATTTAACCCCCTCTCGAATGTACCTGCAGTTTTCCGGTTATACTTGACAACTTCACACAAGACCAGTTTGTTGGGGTCTTTGCGGAAAGGATCCCTGAACATAGCAGCTGGGATGAGATACATGTCGCTATTGGAGCCTTCAGCTTGATACGTGCTGGAACCATCAAAATTCCACTCTGGAAGATCTGAACAATACAATCCCATTAGAATCCAAAACTTGAACTTGCCGAGCAATTTAAACATTGTTTTAGAACTAAAAACCATAGTTGTCATAAGTGTAAAAAAAAATTGGATTTTTTAAATAATGACATCTATATGTATGCATAATACATGCACAAGAACTAACAAACAAATGTGCATTTATTAAACACTATGACAAACATAAACCCTGTTTTTAGACATGTTTTAAGACATTTTCATTCATAAATCTTTACGAAATCCAACACCAAATGGGAAATGCTCTCTATTTTCCATGTACATGTTCATGAAAGTGTACACCAAATCTATTAGTGCAGCTAAAAAGTCCAGCTTACCTTCAATGCTTTTAGGTTCAGAGTCTAGTGTTCTGGTCTTGCATCGTAGTCCTTCTCCAGTTCCATCTATCCAGATATACATGGCTTGTACTTTGTCTCCCTGAGGCAGTTCCATATACTGCTGTTTTACCACTTTACTCAACTGAGAACTGGCAGACGTGGCCATTTTTATTACTATAAAACACCTAAAACAGAGACAAGCATATAGTGTCAACATTAACAGATACCACATGAGTCAAACATATTTAGCCAACGTCCACAACACAGAACTAAAAAAAGCATAAACAAACAGATGACAATGTCGTAAAGCCAGTTAATCTCAAAACAAACATGCATTGATTGGATTAAAGACCGTTTATTCCCAGCCAGGGATTTGGAGGTCGTGTTCGTGGCATATTGAAGTGATGGAGATATAATAATCGATTTAGGTTCTTTAAGGGGTACACAACGGGTTTTAAATAGGGGTTGGGAAGACTAGACCACGTGCTTAAATCCGCATCAGGAATTCTTTGTATTCAATAGTGAAAGGTTCAATTTCGATCTGCATGTTATCAGTATCGACTCCACAAATCAGTAGGTCAGTGCAAAAAGCTTCATTTCGAGTCTAAAAAACAATAACTAATGTCGATGCTCCCCAGTGCTTCCCGGTCTACACCAGATAGCAGCAGGTAGTCATGGATACAGCGCGGCACAAGATTACATCATCACAACCAGAAGTATTGATAAAGGCGATGTCACAAAACAAGTCAATATCTCTTAAAACTTAACTCACAAACTAAATAGCTAAACGGAATAACCAATATTTGCACTCACAAAACACATTCGTGCACTGTACACAAATAACAGTCTGGGGAATATAAGGTTAAGTACGTACCTGGACACCAACAGAAAATAAAATGTATAAAATAGGAGTGGATGGTCCACTTAGTTGAATGATTATTATATGTTTGATGTTCTCTCATCCTCTGCCCAGCACTTGGAGCTGTCAGCCTGATTTATATGTCTGGTCGCAGGATGGCAGCGCACGTGATTGGTCAGAGGAAAGCGTGATCTGTTTGTTCCCGGGTGATTGACGGGACACGCGGCTACATCATTGGACGGAGGGACGGCAGTGAATCCACGCCCCCGCAACTCTGCGAGCAGGGAACATTGGGTACTACGAAAAAAAGTCTTTTGTTGTTGGTGGGCGCCGGTCCTCTTTTTCACTGAGAGGGCTGAAGAAGTTTGTCCCAAGGAAATACAGTTAAGATATTCCATATTGTAAAATGAGCTTGATATGAGCTACAAGTTAAACGAAACATTTTATGCAGCCCGTGTGTCAGTGTGAGAGGGAGAGCCTCGTGGTTCACTGGTTGTTAAATGCCCCCAAGTGGTAAAATAATGCTCACAAACTGACTTATACTGTGACACTCAGAAGACACTCACTAAAATTTAATTTAGTTTATATAATACATAAAGTTGAAGTCAGAATTATTAAACCCCCTGAATTAATTGCCCTCCTGTTTATTTTTTCCACCAATTTCTGTTTAACAGAGAGATTTTTTTTCAACACATTTCTAAACATAATAGTTTTAATAACTCATCTCTAATAACTGATTTATTTTATTTTTGCCATGTTGACAGTAAATAATATTTTAGTAGATTTTTTTTCAAGACACTTCTATACAGCTTAAAGTTACATTTAAAGGCTTAACTTTGTTTGTATTGTATAATGAGGGTTTGTTCTGTAGACTATAGAAAAAAAAAATATTGCTTAAAGGGGCTAATAATTTTGACCTCAATTGTTTTTTAATTAAAAACTGCTTTTATTCTAGCCGAAATAAAACAAATAAGACTTTCTCCAGAAGAAAAAATATTATCAGACATACTGTGAATATTTCCTTGCTCTGTTAAACATCATTTTTGAAATAATTAAAACGTAAAAATAATTCAAAGGGAGTTTAATAATTCTGATTTCAACTGTACACACATGAACTGCAATCAATGAGCAAAATAGCAATTTAGAACAGTAATAATTTAATGACATATTGAAAGATTCTAATGGATCACTGTGCATCCCTATATTACAAATGATTGTAAATTTAAATATTTATAGATTGACACTTCAAAACCACTATCAATTTGTCAGCCCCTTATGAAAATAAACCGGGTTTGATGAATGTTGGGTATGTCAAAAAAAAGTAATTAATTACTGATTATTACTAATTTGTTAAAACTGTAGGCCTATTTTAATTACTTTTTTTCTAAGCTATGACACAATATTTTTCATGTATTGCCATGAATTATTTAATTATTGTTTTGATAAATGTAAAGTTATTTAGTTAAAAAAACTAAATAGTTGAAGTCACTATACAGTATATAACAAAATAGTTTTATATATAGTTGAAGTCACATAAAGTCACAATTATTAGCCCTCCTGTTATTTTTTTCTATTTTGTTTTTTTAAAATATTCCCCAAATGATGATTAACAGAGCAAGGATTTTATATATATATATATATATATATATATATATATATATATATATATATATATAAATGATTGATTTTATAAATAAATAATTGTGGGCTGATGTTTTTTTTTTTTTTTACCTTTTTTTTATTGTTTGCACAAACCACTGTTATACAATATATTTTTTTACAACAATTAATTACCCTAACCTGCCTAGTTAACGTATTTAACCTAGCCAAGCCTTTAAATTGCACTTTGCAATTGCAAAAATAAATAAATAAATAAATAAATTTGTATATATATATATATATATATATATATATATATATATATATATATATATATATATATATATATATATATATATATATATATATATATATATATCCATTAAACAGAAATTGGGGAAAACATACAGGGGGCTAATAATTTATGTATTATCCAAGTAAATTGGTCAGAAAATTATTAGAAAGGATTTAAAGGGTTAAGACAGGTACATTATAAATAAATGTTATTAGATTATCTAAAATGAACATTAATCTCTTACATTTTCAGTTAATAAGCCATTTATTGACAGTGACTATTTACTTTGTAACTAATTAACACATTAAAAATGTAGATGTAATGTAGGTCATCTGGTGCATTGTTGGAGCTATTTGCACAACTGTGGTTTTGCTAAAATTGCATGGGTAAACTATATAGTCTTTCAAAACCACAGTTAACTTTTGTAAGGGGCTAGTTATTTGATACAGCTGAAACCTTGCATTTAATATACTTTCTAGATACTTGACATAAACCCACTTTATTTTAACATTATATGATCAAAAGTGTAAACCAAAAAACAATGAAAGTAAACAAACCTTGTCGTATTTTGTTTTTGACAACACAAGAGCATATGTTTATTTATTTAATTATTTTACATTTCAATCATTCTTGGGTTTTCTTGACCAAAATGGATATCTGAATCCTCTGGAAAGGCATTTATCTAACTATCTTGCACTAAATCTGTAAACTCATCTGTAAACAAATTATCTACTACTGACTAAGTGCAAAGAATACTGTATACTGTCATTCTGCTCAGTGTGATGTAATTGCTGTAAGGTCGTCAAAAATGACGTGATCAAGATGTCTGAAAGAGAGTGAGCCACTGTTTTAAACAACAAGATAACACAAACAATTCAGATGATACATCGGGCAACTTTGTAATGCCATCAGAGGACAACCAGGTGAGAAATAGGGCAACTAATCAGGGCAAAACCATCCAGAAGCAATTTTATTGCTCATTCTCAATAGGAAACTAACCAAACAACATCACTCTGCAGCATTCCCCAAAAACACTGCACACAAAGTTTCCTGAACCACCTTAAGAATTACTGTTCAAGTCATAACAATAATAACTTTTTCATATAGGGCTCAAGGACACTTTACATTGTATGTTCAACAAGGAAAGAATAACACTGAAAATGCAGGCAACTGTGACAAACAATGGTCAGTAGAAACAGTAAAAGAGCATTGAATACACCGGACAACATAGCAGAAAAGAGTCAAGCACAACACATACTATACATAAGGGCAGGAACATTCAGATAATAAGTTTTTATTTAGACAATAAGAAAGTTAGACACACAGTGAAATGTCATTAAGTGTAACATTAGTTTATTAGTTAATGTAACAAAAGAACAATCTGATTTATGCACAAAACGGCATATTTAGAACAACAATCATTCATTCATTTTCTTTTAGGCTTAGTCCCTTTATTATTCTGGGGTCGCCACAGCAGAATGAACCGCCAACTTATCCAGCACATTTTTACACATCGGATGCCCTTCCAGCCACAACCCATCTCTGGGAAACATCCACACACACTCATTCACTACAGACAATTTAGCCTTCCCAATTCACCTGTACCGCATGTCTTTGGACTGTGGGGGAAACCAGAGCAGTCCCACAGGAACGCAGGGAGAACATGCAAACTCCACACAGAAACGCCAACTGAACCGAGGCCCGAACCAACAACCCAGCTACCTTCTAGCTGTGAGGCGACAGCACTACCTACTGCGTCACTGCGTCACCACAACAATCATTCAATGACATTTTAAAAGACTCTATTTTAGGATAAAAGTACAGCTCCAAAATACCAATAAAATAATGACACCTGCAATCTTTATACTTTGCCACTATCATTTAAACCACAAAGATTTATCCATTTGTATTTATCCATGATTTATATAGAATAAAATAATGATTGCAATGATATATATATATATATATATATATATATATATATATATATATATATATATATATATATATATATATATATATATATATAATAAAGGGGTAAAAATAAAATATCAAGCTAGTGTCTTTGTCAGAAAAAAATGTCAATGCACATTTACAACATAACATTACAATAGGCCTATTTGTAATGTACCTAACTGGCTGGTGAGTCCAAGAATATACAAAATATGTTCATAATATTCATTCTGACTACAATTTTTAACTCAATTTGCCCCATGACTTAATTTGTTTAACAAATATGCCAAACTGGTTAACTTTGCTTTGCTCGTTTTGAAATGAGACAAATTCTCCTTAAAAAAAAAAAAAAAAAAAATAATAATAATAATAATAATAATAATAAAAAGATGCATATATTGCCTCAATAAGACACACCAGGAGACTGCTGGTATGTGCAGTGGAAACAAAGGTCAAAGCACAGTGTTATATGTTGTTGTTTCAGAGAGAAGAAGCCATCCGTAAAGGTCAAAGGCCAGGTCAGATCTTCACGGTGAACTCAGACCTTAAGTTCAGCTTCACCATCTGTGCTTCTGGAAACCGCTGGAAAACAGGCAGAGTAGATTACAGATTGCATTAATTCACTGCTTCTTCTGCAAAGATTTTGTTTTTCAAGAACAGATGAAGTTTCCCTTTAGATGAAAATGCTTGAAATGTGTGCAAATGGCTCCCTCTAGTGAATATTTATTGTCTTTCGTGTTTATTGTGTATTGTATATTGTGTATAAGATGAAGCTAGTTAGGGATAGATCACTCACATATAAAATAGTTATTGTACAGCTTTCTTTAAAACATCTTCTTTTGTGTTCAACAGAAGATAGAAACTCATAAATGTTTAAAGCAAGCGAAGAGTAAATGATGACATAATTTTTATTTGAAAGTGAACTAGCCCTTTATTGTAACTAAGTAAAATAATTCATATATAAAATAGATATGCAAAACATGAATTTGACAAATGTAAGACCTTTTACAACAAAAATGAAAAGTAAAATTTATGAACTTGAAGCTGACGTAAATTAACATATATACAGTTAATGGTTTAAACAAAACTTTCAGCCAGGTTGCTTTTCTGGATTGCACGAAGTAAAGAATGCATGAAAGGAAACACTCTTCTGCAGTGAATATTGTGAATATTTCACAGTTTTTATTCAGTATACTGATTTAGGATTTAATTTAAAGAGATAATAAATCTGTTTTTGTGCAGATGAGATAAAAGGATAAATATATGATTACATTTAAGATAGGGCTACAATACGTATCGTGTCTCCACATTGTACACAACACAGTGTTCTGCGAGTAAATACATTTGGAGAATTGCCTTTTTTGTGTTAGAAAGTAACTGATATTTTCTCAAAAATTGAAATGCTTTATGTTACTAGTTACTCGAAATAACTAATCGGATTATGTAACTTCCATTAATGCCAATACGGGCTCATTGGAAATACAGTATGTGCTACATTCAAACACAAACTTATTTGTTTGACTGTAGTTTCTAGGTAAATTTAACTTTAAATTTAAATTTACAGGGCAGTATGATACCACTATTTTTTGTTCTTTAATGATTCTAATGATATTTGCAGGCACATATTATCAGAAAAACAAATTAGAATTATTTTCATGCAGTTTTTTTTGTTTTGCAGAACACCAAATAAATACCACATAACAACTTAACTGTGCCTAAAAAATAGATGTGATTTACCATGAAAATACATTTTCCTCACCTATCCATCTCCACTTGGACAACTGTTCTAAAGTGGTCACTTTGTACAGTATTGTACTTCAAGTCTAGTTTGTAAGTCCATGCATTACCCCCCAAAACTTTGTGATTGCACGTTCAGTTTTTACTGATGATTTTTTATCCACATATGTTAATCTAAGTTTAGGTTTTATATTTTTGAATCTCTCTACTGATTGTCAGTTGCTCGTTGAATAATGATTGGTTTATTAAATCCAGGGGTGTAAAACTCCAATCCTGAAGGGCCAGGATGGTATGTGAACAAATGAATGTGTTGGAGTAGGGATGGAACTAAACCCTGCAAACAAGCCTGTGCTGGTCCTTTATGGGCCCTCTTAGGGCTAGCCTAAGGGCCACCAGCAGGCTTCAAGTACAGGGCCTTAGAGAGAAGCGCAACCACAGAACGCCACATTGCTATCTTTTTACTGCGGATAGACACTGAATATGGAACAATGTTTACAACTTTACATGCCATGGTACAGTTGTGCTTATTGTCACTTACAATATGGTATTTGTCGTAGTATGGTAAGGTTGTGTGCTTTTCGAAATGTGATTCCAAGTCTTTAAAATCTCTGATACAGGTGCGGATAAATCTGCACAAGCTCTGCTACTCAACACTCCAGTTTATTTATTAACTTAGTGTTGTTGTAATGGATGTTTTTCTTCTGTCTGATACTGAATTGTGTGAATATGAAGCAAGTCAAAGAAGCTTAAAGGTGTTTAGGAGCCAAAACAAACTGCCACAAAAAGTTTGCTTTGGCCAGCTGTTTTAAACTGCTAAAACAATGCCAAAACAATCTTAATCTTGGCTGGATTTTGTTCAAAATCCTTTCAGTTTTAAGTTTTTTAACTTTTAAGCATTGGGCCTGCATGGGCAGCCCTCATCTAGCCCCCAGTAGGCCCTCACTAGGCCCACACAATGCCTGCACTATAATCTACAACAATAAAACTTCAGTATAAATAACTTTCAGTTCAGTACTTATAAACATCTGGATTTGTTTATTTTCATTATGCCATTCCAGCATCCATGGTTTTATTTAGGCGAGGAGCTAGTTAATCTCTATGTAAAATTCAGCCTTAACAGCAGGCAACAAGGTTTAAATAAGTAAAATATTAGTCACGTGAAAGGTTTGTAAGTGTTAAAAGAAATGACACAAAAATGTTGTTAGGAAAGGAGTATTAACAAACATTCCCTGGACTTTAAAACAAAACAATAAGACAAGAAACTCAAGTCTGTTGAAAGCATACAGTTCAATTCATCTCTAAAACTGTCCAAAAATAAGCTGTAAAAAAGTCCCAAGCTGTAAAAGTCCCAGACTGATAGTTCACCAGAGTATATACAATCCAAAACAGTGATAACACACAAGCTTGAAAGAACATTTTGCAAAGGGAAGTCCAAGTATAAGAGACTCCACAATCCAGAAAGGTTTGTAAGCTGTTAGTAGCCCTCTTGTGTAGGCCATGTGATGACTGGCCTTTGACATTTACATTAAAATGTTGAGTAATGAAAAGACATGACAGCATGGTAAATCACATCTCTGATGTGACAGTGTCTGTGTTCACATGGACATCAGTAACCTTAATATTTGACTTAATGTGAATAAGACAATAATATGATTAAGGTGTTTACCATTTTACCCTGCAGCCCAAGACCGGTTACTCACTGAAGCTAAGCAGGGTTGAGCCTGGTCATTCCCTCTATCGACCCCTACCCATCATGGCCTCCCAATCATCCCCATCCACCGAATTCTCTATCACTTGTCTCTCCAATCTACTCTAGCTGGTGTGTGGTGAGCGCACTGGTGCTGTTGTCCTATGGCTGCCGTCATGTCTTCCAAGTGGATGCTGCACACTGGTGGTAGAATGGAGAGACCCCCCCCCCCTCATTATTGCTAATTGAACTGTATGCTTTCAACAGATTGGGTTTCTTTCATAGTAAATGTTTATAAATACACTTTCCTACCACAGTTACTTTTGTGTCATTCTTTTAATACTTACAAACCTCTCACACATCTAAAATCTGACATATTTTGAAACTTGTTACCTGCTGTTATGGTCAACCCACACCAAATCGCAGTGTTCCCGCAAATGGGCTCTGCATGAGCATGTTTGCTGGGAACTCTGCAGGGCTGCTGCCCTTCAGGGACTGAATTTGACACCCCTGATTTAATAGCATTTGTGCAAGACTTTCAATGGACCAAAAACACACTTCAAAACCCTGGAGAAACCTGATTACATCAGCATTCGATGCAAGTTTCCTCTGGGATTTCATGCAACAACAGGTCATGTTCGTCATGACACCATATTTAACTTTGGCTTTTGTTTTTAACTGTGTGACAAGTTCAACTGCAGGTAATTTCTCACACTGTGCTTGCAAACAATTGATATAAATTCTCAAGCAACAGACCACCTCTGCCATTTCATTCAATTTTTGTTTAATTTTAGTGCAGCTTGTTGGAACTGCTATAAATATGCATGAGTCTCCTGAAACTTCTGTCAAAATTCTACAATTAAAATATAGTCTGATATTTTTTAGACCGTTCACGTGCACCGCTGTTAGCTTGTTTTTTTGTGTATGGTTGCTTTGACCATCAGTAAAAAGTGATTTGAACTGTGTTTTGGAATCTAAAATTGTATATCTAAGTCATTATGTTCTCAAGCTGAAGTTGATTTTGGTTCTTTTGAGATTTTGTCAGTGACACCTCATTATTTACTCTAATGTGTTTTAGTTTTTAAAGTTTGTTTTATATGAATGGTAGGCATGGTATTTTGTGATGGATGGGTGTTTTCCATTTATTTATGCATATATATTTATTTGGAATGGCATTATGGGAGCTTTATCTCTGCTCCGATAGGATTTGATGTTAAAAAATTTCATTTTGTTGACATTTTTAGTAGTTTCAAGTGATGCATTGTCTCATTGTCATGAGTTGATAATGTAAATTATTTTCTATATTCTTAAGGTAATGAGTTTGAGCAATGTTTCTGGCAATTACCTTTCAGTTGAGAATGGGCCAGTTTTATCGAGTCATGGCTGGGTCAGTTGGCGTTTCTGTGTGGAGTTTGCATGTTCTCCCCATGTTCGTGTGGGTTTCCTTCATGTGCTCTGGTTTCCCCCACAGTCCAAAGATATGCGGTATAAATTGGCCTTAGTGTATGAGTGTGTATGGATATTTCCCCAGTACTGGGTTGCAGCTGGAACTTGGAAGGGCATCCGCTGTCTAAAACATATGCTGGATAAGTTGGTGGTTCTTTCCGCTGTGGCACCCCCTGATGAATAAAGGGACTAAGCAAAAGGAAAATGAATGAATGAAAAAGAATAGCAAAAAATAAAAAATAAAATTACTTTGCTAAACTGTAGATTTTACATTTAGCATCAAATACTGACTAAGGATCAAGATCACATAATGCAAATCAAATGCAAAAAAAACACAGACACACAACATACAAAATACAGAAACTGTTAATTAATAGACTTTTTCAGTTACAAGAATGAATGGATTGATGCCAGCTATGGTTTTCAGTGATTACCAATTTCCAACATGCTTCAAAATATCTTTTTTTGTATTCAACAGAAAAACGCTCAAGGGACAAGTCAAATGTGAGTAAATGATAACAGAAATTTAATTAGTGGGTGCACTATCCTTTTAATCACTGTGAAACGATGGTTTACTGTTGACATCTTGTGGACAAATGCAGTAGTGCAAAAACTACAGGTGGGGGCTGTATAGTAGTTGCATGAATGCTGAAGACAAGACAGGCTTGTAGGCAGCTTGGTGAAAAGGGTGGTTCTTTTTTTCTCAAAAAGTAGATCTTTTTGCGGTTATAGGCCTCATTTAGGCTACTATTTAATTATGAGATTTATATACTGCATTTTAGTGACATTTTAAGCACTATTTTAGCTGAAATGGATTGTTGGATGGACATCATAACCAAAAAAATACATTTGAAAATTTACAACAATAGCCAAAATATTTCAGATTAATTTTAATATGGTACGCTTTTGGTGCTTCACACCTTTTTATTGGTCATTTTTTTTGTTCCAAGATTTAGAATAAAAGTTACTTGTGAAATATTTTCTCTATTTCATAACAATACCTTAGTGAAAAATGACTTCACTTCATCAGATTGTATGTTTTCTTGCACAGCTGGAAGTTGAACTCATGAAAAACAATTGCAACAGGCCAAAACTGATTAGCTGAAGTCATGCTGATTCGACAGGTCATTCCACTTGGTTTTTAAAACCTTTTTTCAATGGGTTATTTTCTTTTAAATTTTTATGATTTCTTTTACTTTTTATGATGGCGTATATAGTCAAACTGGAGCAAATGAGCTCATGTATGGGACAAATTCTGAACCTTTGTCAATGAGGGGTGAGTCTTTTCTGGGCAACATACTGTATCTACTGACAATCATTCTTTTAAAGCAAAATACAGTATGTATGAATTATTCATCAAAATATTCAAAACACACTAGAACAGTGCTATAATTTTTGCTGATGTACTTATTTTCTTATGTAGTTTGATTATCTCAAAAGTTTAAAAGAATGTCCAAAGCCAGAAAAAAAGGCAAATTTTAACTAGTGACAAGGACCGTGTTTTGTATTGCCATGCTAATGACATCACGCACCCCATTTCCGGCTTGGTTTTATAGAAAACTAGGAAACACCAAAGAGGCTTTAATATGTTGTGTGTTTATTATACTGCACAGAGCAGCATTATAACAGAACCTTAAAATGTGTTTAGTGTGATAAAATAGCTCTACTTCCCCATGGGATCATGACAAGAAGGACTGGGAGCATTCGACTGTGGCATAATAAAAGCTTCTCTGCTTTTGTGCTGTGTTGTGCTCATTTCCCATCAGCATTTCATCCATACCTGCCAACACTCCCGTTTTTCCCGGGAGTCTCCCATATTTCAGACCCATCTCCCGTAATGTTCTGTCTCCTGGAAAACTCCCGGAATTCTAAGAGGTTTATTAATTATAAAAATAACATCAGCGGTGGACAAAATATTTAGCTTAATTTAATCAAGAAAAAAATATTCATCTAAAAACATATTTAAAAGTTTTTTTTAATTCAATTTTTATTTTTGTAAATAAATTAATAAGCAGACTGATTGTATTTCTTGAAAAGTAATGCTTCAATTAATGATCTGCCCAGACAGATCCTTATAATTCGAAGCGGAAAATGACTTTAGTTCTATCTGCATTTACCCTGTTTATTTTACCCCAGTTTGCAAATTGAAAAAATTAGGACAATTTTGATCAATTACATGTAGAGTACATTCAGGGTCTCTTTCATGTTCATGTATGAACTGTTATATGCATATTATTTGTTAAATGGAATGTAAAAACTTTGAAGCTCAATATGTCAAAATCATTCACAATGCAGATAGAACCTTATAAATGAAAGGTGACGATATGTAATTACAAACTTTTATATTTGATGTAATGACATTGTAATTATATTGTTATCACATTTTATTTACGTCTGAGATGTAATCTGTAAATACAAACTTTTATCTTGTGTGCAAAATGATGTGTCGTTACGTTGTAGTTACATCCAAGTTAATTTATATAACTGTAAATGTTTCTTTGTATATTGCATGTACAGTATTTCGTTATTTATAGTTGTTTACATAAATATGCACAATAGACATGTAATTACAAACTTTTAACTTGCGTGAAATTATAGAGTCATTATATTGTAAATACTATGTCATTACGTTGTAATTACATTGCTATTACATTGTAATTGCTTCCAAGATAATATTTATAAACATGTTTCTTTGTATATTGCAAGTAACTCTTATCTTGTTTGCAGCTACCGTGTTGTTACGTGTAAATACATTGTAGTTACATCCAAGATAATATTTATAAATGTAAATGTGTCTTGGATGTAATTACATTGTAATTGCATTGTGGTTACATTGTAATTACATCCAAGAGTTACTTGTTTTTATAATTTATGTACAGTGTATATTTTTAAGTTATCTACTTAAATATGCACAGTACATTTGTAATTGCAAACTTTATTCTTAATTCATAAACATGTTTGTACATGTGTGCAATTGCTGTGTCATTACATTGCAATTACATGCCATTACATTGTAACAGAATGAAATGTCTGTCACAGGTTTTTGTTTTTTTTGTTATCCATGGAATAATGGAAATAAAAAATGCTGTTTAAATGGAACTACAGGGCTGGTCAGACACCTGGAATGTGTAATAGGTGAGTGGGTGAATGACAAAGTAGATTCAGTTGTGGTAGAGGGAACGCATGGGCTGTGTCCGAAATCGCCAACTACTCAGTAGGTACTGCATTTGAATTTAAACGTACTATTCGGCCGTTAGAAAAGTACGTTCTTTACAGTATGAATGTGAGAAGTATGAATGGATTTCGGACGTACTACATTCACCATTTTGTCATGGTCACGTGACGTACCTGCGTCAGTTGTGTCACTTCACTCCAATTCATGAATTCTCTCGCAGGGCATCATAGGATAGCGCAGCATGCATGGGATGCGCACTTCAGAATCTCGCCGGAAGTAGTAAGTAATCCGGGTACTTCTGGCATACTTTTTGGATTCTATGAATTCAGACATACTACTCAGCTCGCATACTGATTTTAGCGTATTGTATAGTATTGAAGTGGGCGCTTTCGGATGCAGCCATCGTTCTTTGGAGCTACTGTACTTCAAACTGTTTGTATAGTGAAGTCCTATTTGGGAAACCTTGCGTTTTAAGCTCAGCCTGTGAGTATGTTGAAATTTTTTCTTCATTCAATATGTTTGAAATTCTTTTGTTCGTTTTTGGTGTTTCTTTTGCTAGATAACTGAATGTTTGGAAAGGGTATTGGTATGCTATCTGAATAAGATTTGAGGTTTTGGATACCATCATGAAGTTTCATTCATTCATTATCTGCAAGTTGTCCATTCATTAATTTCATTCATCCATTATCTGCAAGTCTGCAAAAGTAGATCAACACAGTTCAACATACTCAATGTTTTTTTAATCTCTGAATAAGTGACCAGTTTTTTTTTATTTAAAACTTTTTTATGCTTAACTAAAGGAAAATACCATCATCCAATAGCTAAGACATTTGTTTTGCTTTGTTTTGAGAGAAGTGTCAAATATATTGGGGATTTATTGACTTTATTTTGGGTACATTATTCTTTAATTAAACATATTTTCCATTTAAGAAATAAAATATATATGCATAGAACAAATATTTGCTGGTATTGGTATTTCACTTTAAATCATAGTGGTTAACCTTTTTAATGTGACTACTTTGAGTAAAATAATGAAAAGTTACAACATTGTAAATATATAGTGTTACATTTGTGTATTTCTAGTTATTTACGTAAATATACACCATACACATGTAATGTAATTACAAACTACTATCTTGAATGTAACTGCATCCCAGATATTTATCAATGTGTTTCTTTGTATGTTTCATGTACAGTGTGTATTTATAGTTTATACTTTAATGTACACAGTACACATGTATGTAATATGTAATTACAAACTTTATCTTGTATGTAATTACTGTGTTGTTACATTGTAATTACTCCGTAGTTATTGTAAATACGCTGTCGGTAACATCCAAGATAATATCTACAAATGTAAATATTTCATTGTATATTGCATGTACAGTATTTATTTATTTCTAGTTGTATACATAAATATATACAGTGCACATGTAATTACAAACTTTTATCTTGGATGTTATATATTACACTGTAATTACTATGTCATTACATTTTAATTATATCCAAGATATTTATAAACCTAAATGTTTCTTTGTATTTTTCATGCCCTGTGTGTATATATATATATACAAAAAGATACTCAGTGCATATGTAATTAGAAACTTTTATTTTGGATGTAATTATTGTCATTACATTCTAATTACCATGTAATTAACACTTAATATATATATATATATATATATATATATATATATATATATATATATATATATTATATACAGTACATATGTAATTGTAATTACAAATTTTTATTTTGGACGTAATTACTATTTCGTTACATTGTAAATACTATGGCATTATCTTGTAGTTACATTGTAGTTACATCCAAATAATATTAAAAATGTAAATATTTCTTTGTATATCACATGTACAGTATTTGTTTATTTATAGTTGTACATGTAAATATACACAATGCACATTGTTATGCCTGGGTTCACTATAGGAGGCACAGGATTGCAGGTTTATCAAATATGTAGATTTATTGATAAACACTTACATGGATAAACACAGGAAGGACATGGGGTGAAAAACAAGCATCAAACGAGAATACCGGATGAAGAATGAATGGCATGCAGGGACTATAATACACAGGGAATGATTGAACTGATTACATACATGGGATGAACACAGGTGAAGGTGATGAACATTAACAAATGGTGGGAACTGGAACAAAGGAGCACATGGGAAAAGGTCACATGATGAAAACAAATATACATGGAAGACAGGATATGACACACGTGTAACTACAAACTTTAACTTGTGTGCAATTACTGTGTCGTTACATTGTAACTACTATGTCATTACATTGTAATTAAATCCAAGATCATATTTATAAACTTAAATGTTTCTTTGTATATTTCATATACAGTATTTGTGTACTTATACATAAATATATGCAGTACATATGTAATTACAAACTTTTAATTTTGGATGTGATTACTAGGAGTTATGTTCATAAATATACACAGTACACATGTAATATGTAATTTCAAACTTTTATCTTGGATGTAATTAGTATGTTACATTGTATTTACAATGTCCTAACATTGTTATCACATTGTAGTTACATCCAAGATAATGTTTATAAATGTAAATATTTCTTTGTATATTGCCTGTACAGTGTTTATTTATAGTTGTATACATAAATATACACATCACACATGTAATTACAAACTTTTATCTTGTGTGCAATTACTGTGTCGTTACATTGTAATTATATTGCTATAACATTGTAAATACATCCAATACAATATTTATAAACTGAAATGTTTCTTTTTCTATTTCATTTGCATAATTTGTATAATTCATTTACAGTATTTGTGTGCTTATACGTAAATATACGCAGTACATATGTAATTACAAACTTTTATTTTCGATGTAATTACTATGTCACTAAATTATAGTTTCTAGGTAATAACATTGTCATAACATTGCAACTAATTTGTTATAACAATGTAATTACATTGTAATAGCATTTTATAACATTGTATTTAACATTGTTATAACATTGTAACTACATCAAAGATAGTATTGTAAATGTGCTTTTGTATATTTAATGTACTGTATTTCTAAATTTTAGTTATATACATATACACAGTACACATGTAATATGTAATTATAAACTTTTATCTTGGATGTAATTATTATGTCATTACATTGTAATTACTATGTCATAACATTGTTATTACATTGCAGTTATATCCAAGATAAGATTTATAAATATAAATATTTATTTGTATATTGCATGTACAGTATTTGTTTATTCATAGTTGTATGCATAAATATACACAGTACATATGTAAATACAAATGTTTATTTTGGATGAAATTACCGTGTCATTACGTTATAGTTAAAATGTAATAACATTGTAATTACATTATTTTAACATTATATACATTATAGTTACTAAGTAATAATGCCATAGTTACATTGTTATAACATTGTAATTATATCTATGATACTATTGTAAATGTGTTTTTGTATATGTAATGTACAGTACAGTATTTTGTTTCAGCGCTCTTGTTTCTTTTCAACAAATTTCACACTGCTTCATACTACCATGCCAATGCATTTTGAATACTTCAGCTCATCCATAAACATGACTTCTGCAGAAGTTTTGTAGGATGTTATAATGAAGAAGACAACTCCCATGATTCAACACTGTGAATACATCCTCTAGTGGCGAAAATTACATGCTGGCCCCTTAAGAAGTCTATATGTTATAAATAGATTAATAAAAGATTACTTTAGCTGCAGAAGACAGTGAAACACCTTGTCAAATGGTCTCCACACCGCCTCATTGGATCAAATTCAGTGCAGTGTCTCTTCTATTATATCCCTAAAGATGAGCTTTTTACGATCTGCTAAAACCCGAACAGTCTAGTCGTCAAACCTACAGAACTAGAGCAGCTGGTGGGCCATCATTATATCACATTGTTCAGATTATATCCAGGCAGTAACTTTTATATTGTTAATGGTAATGGCACCACATTATCATTTTATTAACACTGTTAAATTGGGCCAACTTTATTCAAAGGAATGTTCCGGAACTTCCTGCTACTTTGTTGTTTTATTTCATGAATGCCACTCTCTCGTGCTGGACATCCAGGTCTTGTTATCTCTATTTACAGCTTATTTCTGCATCGTAACTTGCCCATAAACCGCAGACATCTCCCAGCAGATGTTTGGTGGATGAGTTTGGAGAGTGTAAAAATTTAATGGACACAGATGTGTCTGCGTGAGACATATTGAGCTGTTTGCATCAAGAAAGACCATTTTATGCTATTTACTAGCAGATACTATAACATGCAGATGTTTTGTGGGTACTTTGTTTTATGCAGCCAATTTTTCAAAGCCAAAATGTTGAAACCGTAAATGATTTTTAGTAAAGAGTAGTAAAATCAACATCAGAAGGACATGTTTAATTTGTCATATGTACATTCATTAATTCATTAATTCATGCATTCATTCATTCATTTTCTTTTAGGCTTAGTCCCTTTATTAATCAGGGGTCACCACAGCCAACTGCCAACTTATCCATCATATGTTTTACACAGAGGATGCCTTTCCAGCCACCACCCATCACTGGGAAACACCCATACACTCTTTTATATATATATATGTGTGTGTGTGTGTGTGTGTGTGTGTATATATCACAAATAGCAGTGCGATATGGCTGTATATCGGCACTGGTGGTGTGCGCTAGCCCGAGGTCACAGGCAGAGTGTCTAGTGTTCTACCAGTGACTATATACAGCCATATCGCACTGCTACAAGTGTGATATTGTGTTTATACAACAGTTTGACTGCATAATCGTGTATTTAAAAAAGAAAATCAAACACGGAGAGTCTAAAAATCCTTTTGAATGAGGAACTACTTTCTTCCACCATTCATTCACATGTGCAACTGATGGTTAGAACAGCATAAACCATTACTAATTCACCAACATCTTTTTAGAGCTAGTGTTTGAATGATTCTCTTGTGTAATGTCTAAAGTGATGACAAAACAGCAATATCATCCAAAAAAGTAAAAAAAATCTGTCCAAAAATCAAGATGTGCTGTAAAATTATAGTGTATATACAACCCAAATATATATCTAGGGTATATACAACCCAAAACAGTGATAACGCACAAGCTTACAAGAAAATTCTGCAAAGGAAAGTCGGATGTTGTTTTAATTTTTGCTAACATGCTTAAAAATGCTACCAGCATGTTTTAATATGTTACTAGCATGCTTTAGCTGCCATGTTTTATAGCATGTTGTTACCATGTGCTAGCATGTTTAAGCACATTTAAAGCATGTTTTAGCATGTTGCTAGCATGCTAGACTTATAGCACATTGCTGCCATGTTTTTGAACATTCTACATTTTAGCATTTTTATAAAATATCTTTATAAATTCCTTTTGGACATTTTGGGTCCTATAATACATTAGCCGCAATAAGGTGCAAGATGTGTTTGGGATGATTTATTGCTATTTTCAGACCAGCGCAACCCTAATTTCCATGTTTTGCTCCACGTTGTTTAAATAGCAAATCCATATGCAGCACTCTGTGGACTCACAAGTGTGCTGGTCTATGAAGGAGGCGTGTAAAGGCATGTTGCTATTTTGAGAAACTGAAGTAGACCACACTATTGACCAAGTAAAAGCTGGTCTAAAGTCCAGCACAGAGCACGTTAGTTATGCGCCTATGCAGGTTAACGCTTAATACACACAGGATGTACAGCAATACACAAATATCTTTACACATTAAAAAAAAAGGATTAATATGTTACAAAAATTATTATTTGCTTTATAAAAAAAACCCTACCTCCAGCCTTTTTCATGTCCAGGGGGCTTTTTCAGTTTATTCATGACAGTTTGCCTTTGTATAATGTTATTATTATTAGTGGTATTATTTATTATATGAATATTTATATTTATTTTAATAAAAAGAAGTTTAGATTTGTCCACCTGTCGGGTTGTGGTGATGTAAATATGTAGGCTAATGGATGTCTTCAGTGGAGTGAGTACAACACCGTTTTCTTATCCATGAAAGTAAAGGAGTCAAGTAAAGAGTAAAAGTAAAGTAAAGAGAAAGTAAAGAGGCCGAATGGAGAAGGCTCATTCTTTATCCTCATGCTGCAGATGGCCTGTTAGCATTCAGTTTTTCCTCTTACAAAGTCCACCATGTAAATAGCAACTTTGATTAATTTAATGCACATTATGCTCAAAACACACCCATAACTTGTTAAGAGAATAAGCACAACCCTGTTAGACCATGCGCCATGGTGCAAACTGTATTTTTCTTTGTGTAAAATAGCAAAAGTAGATTTGGACACGCCCTTAATGCTTTTGCGCCATGCGCTTTAGACTTTGTGCCTAGATCGTTAAAATAGAGCCCTATAAATGCCTTTATTGTCACTTTTAATAAATGTTATGCTTTCTTGCTAAATAAAAGTATAAATGCACTAATAAAGATATAATTATTTAGCTATATTTGTACCATCTTATAAATATGCGTTGTTGTGTTGTTACATGATTGATTATGATTTATAAATCATTATACTCATTCTTTTTCTCTTTTTTCTCAAACAAAAGCTTTCCACTCTCTCAGGGGAAAAATGTTTTATATAAAGGTCTTTGTCTTTCTTCCATAACATTAGGGTCTTATTTATTTTTAGCTCTGAATTTGTAGTGTTATCAACTCAGGTTCACAGGCCAAAAATGTGTTTCTGCTTACTTAAGAATGGAATATAGCTGTTGTCTGAGCTTGACTATGGATGTTATTCTGATGATCTCTGTGAGGATGCATGAATACAGGAGATCATTCTGTATTCAAGCTCTGGAAACTAATTAAATAAGGGGGGGGCACTGTTATTATGCATGGTGTGACTTTTTGATAGGGTTTTTCAAAACTAATGTGCCATTTACTGTCATTTTTACAGAAGCATACACAGAGAGTGTGTTAGTGCCTCAGTGGCAGCTAATAATGAGCTTTTATTTTTATTAGTCTTTTAATTCAGCTTATTACAATGGATGAATGGGTTTTCAACCCAAAGTAATTCGGTTTATGAAAAGTCATTTGGGTTGTGTGGTGAATGTCCAATTTGAAGTGGCATATCTTTTACAATTCACAAATAAAACATCAAGTATATATGAAATGTAAATGGTTATTTATGAATCAACATTGGAGAGAAGTGTCCAAAATCCCACACCTGATTTTCATTGATTCATTGATTCATTCATTGATTCATTCATTGATTGATTCATTGATTGATTCATTGATTGATTCATTCATTCATTCATATTAGCAGGTTTTTTAATTTGTCAATTTGTCAGAATTTTCATCAATTATCAACACAATTCTTATGCTAACAATACTATTGGCAAAGAATAGTGTAACACATTGCTAGAAACAAATTCTATCATATTGTCAAGTATTTCTAGCTTGTTTTACCAAGTTGGCCAATGTTTTTTTCACACTTTCAAAAGTTTAAGCACATTTCAGGCAGCATTTTTTGGTCAGAAAGCAGACTTACATCTTCAAGATGCATTTTATGAACTACAAAAAAACCTGCTTGGTACAAAGATCCGATAAACTGTTTTAAAATTTCTGTTTTATGAACTTTCAAAAACATAAACATCTTAAAGTTATATTCTAAATATCAAGTTAACATCCAGCATGATACGTCTATTGGATGTTTTGCAGGTAAAAAACAAACAAACTATCTTACAGATGCAAATGTATACATCAAATAAATGTCTTTGCAATACACTGTATGTGTGCTTTCAGGGTTGGCACATTGCTAGTTTCTTTTAACATATTACAAGCATGGATAAACAAAAGACATAATATTTATAAATAGGCATGAAACTTAAGGTTTTATAACAGAAATGCAATAGATTGAATAGAAGTTATACTCAATCATTTGGACCAAAAGCCAACGAATATATTTTTGATTATTTATGTAACTCCCTCTACAATAAATATACTTTTCACAATGTTAAATTGTCATTTAAAAAAATGAAATATTATGTTGAAAATAGTGTTCACAGCTACAATTTTCTTGTTTTGACACATTAAAGTATGTCGCTAAGAAATAATTACATTTGCTTTTTTTTAATGTGGCAAACCGGGCCATTAGAAATAATCATTAGTGTTTAGCCCTGTATAAGTCTAAAATTTAATTCATAACGGTCTTAAAAGGGTCCTAAAAAGTCTTAAATTTCACTTGATGAAACCTGTAGAAACCCTGCCATTTGAACTGTAACAGTTACTGACAAAGTCCCTGTCAAAGATTGACAAAGTCCCATACATATTAGTCTATGCTGCTCCTTCCTTTAAATGCAAATGGCTGGCGAATCCAGCGTTGCAGCATAGGTTATTGTATCAAAAATCTGAAAAATGTGCACATTTTATCGGATCTGGCACAACATATTTGGTGATGTATCGTATCGACATTAAGACGTTCAGGCAAAACATTCGAACCCAACATGATTCATTTATTCAACTCTGAGATGACTATTTTGTTGAAGAATCAAGTTTTAAACACAGTGCACTTTCAGATTTAAACCTCAGCTGGATGTTTTCATTCACTTAGTGCTGTGATACACACTGCATAGAAGGTCATTTTCAATAGTCCATAATAGGGGCTCTTTAAACTATGAAAAACACAAATCAACCCTTATTTGTTACATTTACCATAGTTCAGCCATAAAATTTCAAGTAAATCTATGGTAATAAATGCGCCAAAAAAATCATGGTTAATTTTCATAATAGCAGGAATAAATGCAGTTTTGAAATCAATGAAATCATATAATAGTTTGTTTAAACTGTAGTAATATTTTCAGTATACTACTTTTTTGGCCATATAATATAATATAATATAATATAATATAATATAATATAATATAATATAATATAATATAATATAATATAATAAAACTTCTTTTAAAAACATAAAGTCTTGATAATTCAAAACATTGTGTATTTTTAAGAACTTTCCATACTATTCAGGAACTTCATTCAACAGATTTACATTTTAAATTATGTGGTGTTTTTTTTAAGAGCTTTGCATCCTATTGAGGCATTTCATACGACACATTCAAACATTTAAAAATATGTGATTTAATAAAAGATTATAAAAACACACCAGCGAATTGCAATAAACACGACAGATTTCTATTGTTGCTCACAAATTTTGAAATCCAATTCAAAAGCAGCTACAAGGTCTGACAGCTCAGTCCAGCATTGTTACCAAGGGACAACAGCCATTCTTCTCAGCCTGCTTTGCAGCACTCCAGTAGCCATGTGGACATATTGGAACACACTTTACAGATGGAGCCGGGTAAGCAACCCAATAAAAATCATCAGCGAAAAATGCCACATGTGATTTTGAGTAGGAGATGGATGGCGGGGACAGAGAGTGTGTGTCTCTGGCAGTAATCACTGTTGTCGAGGCACTAATTGGTCTTGTCTGTTTGTGAGGCCACACACTGTGACGCGGAGCTTCTGGCAGATGTTGTGGACACTGACTTTAAGGCAGGGATGCCAGACAGGCCTCGATCGGGCCATGATCAACACCAAATGGCTCTCCAGGTTAAGCTCTCGTTTGTATGTCAGATCGTCATTTTGTCTTATGTCTCTTTTGTGATTCATTTATAATAGTTTGAATTTAGAAACACAAATAGAATATTACACTAAAGTGAGCTTGCATCAGTTTTCAGTTTAGTTAAAATAATTAAAATCAAAATGTATGAGTGTATATATATGCATGTATATACATGCATGTTCTATGTTTATTTGTCTATATATACAGTTTTTTTGCGATTTTGCGATTCTATATAAGCAGTTGAAGTCAGTTAAAGTAATTCGCTCCCCTTTGAAACTTTATTCTTTTTTAAATATTTAACAAATTATGTTTAACAGAGCAAGGACATTTTTACAGTATGCCTGATAATATATTTTCTTCTTGAGAAAACCTTATTTGTTTTATTTCAGCTACAATAAAAGCAGTTTTACATTTTTTAAAAACCATTTTAAGGTCAATATTATTAGCCCCTTTAAGCTATATATTTTTTGATATTCTACAGAACAAACCATCGCTATACAATAACTTGCCTATACCCTAACCTGCCTAGTTAACCTAATTAACCAAGTTAATCCTTTAAACGTCACTTGAAGCTGTATAGAAGTGTCTTGAAAAATATCTAGTAAAATATTATTTACTGTCTGTTAGGGAAGCAGACGGACAAGTTAGGTGAGTATATTATGAAAGATGTTTATTACAGCAGCGGAGCACATAAGGATAACAAAGGGGATGTGACTGTAGTATGGATGAGCTGATGTTCCTTCTTCGGAGCAGGATGGATGACAGACACTGAGGGAGACCGAATGCACACACCAGAGGGCTTGCGGGGAAGACAGACTGAAGACACACTCAATACAGACAGGACACCGGGAACACTGGACAGACTGGAACGAGACAGAGATCAAGTAAGTACAAGCGATTAGATAAATGTGATAGTGACTACCAGGAGGTACTCGCTATGAGTCCGCTTCGTGGAAACGTGACCGGACACTGACTGAAGTGAGGTGTGTGCTTATATAGTGAATGGAAGTGATTGGGTGCAGCTGTGCGTGGTTAATACTCAGGTGACGGTGATAGTTGCGTGATGCTGGTGGAAGAGCCTGGCCAATCCGTGACATTACCCCCCTCCCCAGGGCCCGCTCCTGAGGGCCTAGACCGCCGACGCCGTGGTGGTCTACCTCGTCCACGAGGTGCTGGGAACTCGGGGTGATTGGAGTGGAACTCCTCCATAAGTGCGAGATCTAATATGTCGGATCTGGGGACCCAAGACCTCTCTTCTGGACCATATCCTTCCCAGTCTACGAGGTATTCCAGATGACCACCACGACGTCGGGACCGTAGAATGTCCTTGACTTTGTATATAGACCCTTCTTCTGACATCAGTGGAAGAGGGGGTTCCTCTTCATGGCCAGGCTCTGTGGAGGGAATCAGAGGGTTGTGAAAGGGTTTAAGGAGTGATACGTGGAATGTGGGGTGGATTCTATATTGTGGTGGTAGCTGTAACTTATAGGTGACTGGGTTGACCTGTTCCAGGATGGTGAAGGGACCAACAAATCTGGGACTAAGTTTTCGGGAGGGCAGTCGCAAGCGGATGTCTCTGGTGGAGAGCCAAACTTTCTGCCCCGGAGCATAGGCAGGTCCAGGAATCCTCTTCTTGTCTGACACCTCCTTGGCTCGGCGAACTGCCCTCTGGAGATGGTGATGAGCATCGTCCCAGACCCTCTCGCTCTCCCGGAACCAGTAATCCACTGCGGGGACGTCAGAAGGTTCGCCATCCCAGGGAAAGAGTGGAGGTTGGAAGCCCAGAATACACTGGAATGGCGTAAGTCCGGTGGTAGGTTGCCGCAGGGAATTCTGGGCGTATTCCGCCCAGCCCAGAAACTGGCTCCAGGAGTTCTGATGACCGTGACAGAAGGTCCTGAGGAACCGCCCCACTTCTTGAATTTTCCTCTCAGTCTGGCCGTTGGTCTGTGGGTGATAGCCAGACGAGAGGCTGACGGTCACACCTAGGAGTCTAAAAAAGGCTTTCCATAGTCTGGAGATGAATTGGGGTACTCGGTCCGAGACTATGTCTTCAGGTAGCCCAAAACATCGAAAGACATGGTTAAATAGGTTCTCAGCGGTTTCTAGGGCTGTGGGTAGACCCTTCAGAGGAATCAGACGACAGAATTTGGAAAATCGATCTACAATGACTAATATGCAAGTATTACCTTCAGACGATGGGAGGTCTGTCATGAAGTCAACTCCTAGGTGTGACCAGGGGCGGTTTGGGATGGGCAAGGGATGGAGTTTTCCTGCAGGTAGATGACGAGGACTCTTTGACATGGCACATTCTCTACAGCCTTGGATGTATCTCCTCACATCCCTCGCCATGTTCGGCCACCAGAAGCGTTGGGATAGCAGCGAGAGGGTGTTGTTGGCCCCGGGATGCCCTGTGCCCAGAGAGGTATGACTGGAGTGAATAAGATCTACCCGTTGATTTTCAGGGATGAATCGTCGATTGGGGGGACAGCCCGGCGGAGTTCTGGATTCTGGGGTGGCGACAACTGTTGGAGCGGACCAGGTGATGGGACAGACAGTGATGTGATCTGGGAGGATGTTGGCCGGGGTCTCACTTATTTCTTGTTGGTCATGGATTCTGGAGAGTGCATCCGCCCGGATGTTTTTGGATCCTGGTCGATATGATATGGAGAACTGAAATCTGGAGAAGAATAAGGACCACCGGGCTTGGCGAGGACAGAGTCTTTTTGCCTCTTTAAGGTACTGCAAGTTTTTGTGATCGGTGATCACCTGGAATGGGTGTTTAGCTCCCTCCAACCAGTGTCGCCACTCCTCCAGGGCGAGCTTAATGGCTAGAAGTTCACGGTTTCCGATGTCATAGTTCTGTTCCGCCGGGCTGAGCTTTCGGGAGAAGTAGGCGCATGGATGGAGTAGTGAGGGATTACCATGTAGCTGGGACAAGATGGCTCCTACTCCGGTGGTCGATGCATCCACCTCGACCACGAAAGGTAAGTCGGGATTGGGGTGAGTCAGGAGTGGAGCCTGCGTGAAGGACTTTTTGAGTTTTTGGAAGGCTGCGGCAGCTTCGGGTGACCAGGATAGCGTTTTGGGTTGATTTTTTAGGAGGTTGGTGAGCGGAGCGGTGATCAGACTGTAGTTGAGGATAAAACGTCGATAAAAATTGGCAAACCCTAGGAATCGTTGGAGTTCTTTAATGGTTTTAGGTTGAGGCCAGGAGATGACGGAAGTGACCTTCCCCTCGTCCATGCGAACCCCTTTTCGGTCGATGATGTATCCGAGGAACTGAACAGATGGTAAGTGAAATGAGCACTTCTCAGCCTTGAGGTACAATTTATGGTTCCGTAGGGTTTGTAGGACCTCCGCAACGTGGTGGCGATGTTCGGCCTCACTCCGGGAGTAAATCAGGATATCATCAATATATACAATGACGGAGACATGGAGGAACTCCCGGAGGACTTCATGGATGAAATTCTGGAATACGGAGGGGGTGTTGACCAGACCATAGGGCATGACCAGGTATTCGTAGTGCCCAGTAGGGGTCACAAACGCCGTCTTCCATTCGTCCCCCTCGCATATTCGTACCAGGTTGTATGCGCTGCGGAGGTCCAACTTGGTGAATATCCGGGCAGATCGGAGTTATTCCAGGGCCGCAGGGACGAGAGGAAGTGGGTACCTGAACTTGATGGTGCCTTGGTTCAGAACTCGGTAATCTATACATGGCCGCAGCCCTCCATCCTTCTTGGCCACGAAGAAGAAGCTTGAGGCAGCGGGTGACGTGGACTGGCGAATATACCCCTGACTCAGAGCCTCCTGAATGTACTCCTCCATGGCCTTAGTTTCTGGAAGGGACAACGGGTAGATCCTACCTCTGGGCATAGGAGCATCAGGAAGCAGGTCAATGGCGCAGTCCCATGGCCGATGTGGAGGTAGCTGGGAAGCTCTCTTGGGGCAAAATACGTCCTCGTATGAGGAGTAGATCTTCGGGATCTGGATGGATTGTTTCTCAACTGGACTTTCGACAGACGTGACGTAGACATTTATGGGTCTCTGGATCTGCAAGGGTAGGTCAGGAAAACAGCTGGAGACGCATTCTTTACCCCATCTTTTGATTTCTCCGGTGCCCCAAGAGAGGATGGGATCATGCTTCACCAGCCATGGGCGCCCTAGGATGATGTCCATTGATGCTCCCTCCAGAACCAGAAATTGAATTTCTTCCTTATGAAGTAACCCTACTCTGAGGGTGACGGGTTCACATTTACGATGGATACGTGCCTGGGAATGGATATCGGTGGTTATAGGTTGAATCTGGTAGACGTGCGTCGAGGCTTCGGTGTGGAGCTGGAGGCGGCGACAGAGGGCGTGCGAGATGAAATTTCCGGCTGACCCGGAGTCGATGAGGGCCGTGACTGAAATAGAAACAGAATGGGCAGTTAACTGAACATTGGTGGTGAGAGGGTGCATCTTTTCAACGGGAGAACTGAACACACTCACCAATGAACGTACTGGACGAATGGGACAGTCCAGCCTGACATGTCCTTCGGCACCACAGTACATACACAGACCCCGGGTCAGCCTCCTCTGTCGCTCAGTAATCGTAAGTCTACCAGACTCAACAATCATAGGTTCTGGTTCTGGAGGGACGACTGGCTCTGGCAGACGAAGGAGTGCTTGTGAGATTGATGGGAGATCATGCTGGTAGACCTTCAGACGATCAGAACATCGAAGTGATTGTTGGATGAATTTTTTCAACCCCATAGTATCGTCGAGGGCTGCCAGCTGTAACCTCAGGTTGGGCTCCAATCCGAGCCGGTAAGTTGTTAGGAGAGATCGCTCATTCCATCCACTAGCAGCAGCCAGAGTCCGAAACCGGAGCGCATAGTCCTGGGTGGACATGGCTCCCTGCTTAAGATGATATAGTTGTTCTCCGGCTGCTACTTCTCCATCTGTACGACCAAAGACCTCCTTGAAATATGTGATAAAGTTATGAATGGAATTGGTTACCGGCCCAGCTTGCTGCCAGATGGTCTCAGCCCACCGGAGAGCCGACCCAGAGAGAAGGGAGATGATGAAGGCAATTTTGGACCGATCTGTGGGGTATAAATCTGGTTGCATTGTGAATATCAGAGAACATTGTAATAGAAAGCCATTGCACTCCTCCGCCCCGCCAGAGTAGGGCGCTGGTCGAGCCATGGGACTGGATGAGTGGGTGGACGGTGAAGAAGTGCTCAGTGCTGGTGGTGCTTCGGGAAGTGGAGTAGCTGGCATTAAAACTCTCTTCAGGGAGTCCACCAACTCCTGAATGGGATCGGGAGTGCTCATGCTGTATTGTTGTATGGTCCGGTCTTCTGTTAGGGAAGCAGACGGACAAGTTAGGTGAGTATATTATGAAAGATGTTTATTACAGCAGCGGAGCACATAAGGATAACAAAGGGGATGTGACTGTAGTATGGATGAGCTGATGTTCCTTCTTCGGAGCAGGATGGATGACAGACACTGAGGGAGACCGAATGCACACACCAGAGGGCTTGCGGGGAAGACAGACTGAAGACACACTCAATACAGACAGGACACCGGGAACACTGGACAGACTGGAACGAGACAGAGATCAAGTAAGTACAAGCGATTAGATAAATGTGATAGTGACTACCAGGAGGTACTCGCTATGAGTCCGCTTCGTGGAAACGTGACCGGACACTGACTGAAGTGAGGTGTGTGCTTATATAGTGAATGGAAGTGATTGGGTGCAGCTGTGCGTGGTTAATACTCAGGTGACGGTGATCGTTGCGTGATGCTGGTGGAAGAGCCTGGCCAATCCGTGACACTGTCATCGTGGCAAAGATAAAATAAATCAGTTATTAGAGATGAGTTATTAACCATTATGCTTAGAAATGTGTTGAAAAAACCTCTCTCCGTTAAAACAGAAATCGGGGAAAAAAATAAACAGGAGGGCTAATAATTCTGACTTCAGCTGTGTATATATGTATATATATATATATATATATATATATATATATATATATATATATATATATATATATATATATATATATATATATATATATATATATACATTTTCTCCTCTATCAATGCTGATTTATTGATGATTTGACTCTGTTTAATATATTATTTTAATATAGTTTCGATATTCTAATGAGTTATGAGACCGAATCATTTAAAAGAAACTCCAGATGAGCCTGATAAATGCGTCGGTTTTTTAAAGATTAACCATGTGAATAAAGGCTTTTTAATATTTTTTCTTTCGACTCTTTCGAGTGCCTTGGACTGATTTTAGCTGTTTGTTCTGATAAAAAAAATATGTTATCATTTGATATTCGGTCTGTCAATCATTCTGTGAATTTACAAACAATAGTAATGTTAATGTTAATATTTGTTATATCATGTTTTTTAACTTATGAATGGCTGTGAAAATATGTAACACGTCAGATGAAGAAAATTAATAATTTTTATTTATCTTTTTTGCTTTTTATCCAATCTCCAAATTGAGTAAAACTATTTGAACGAGTTCAGATATTGCAAATTATATGGCCAGTAAGATGACAAAAAAGTAAACTGACAATCTAATAGGTTTAATAGCAAAATACTTAGATTTTTATAAAAGTATGTCTATAAGCACGCATGTAAATAAGTTCAATGCAAATATCATTAAAGTTTATATCCCAAAATATACAAATGCTTTGTTTTATAGTCAACACTTGACAGTTTTTAATGTGGATGACAAAACATTAAATGCTTCTAAAGTTATGACTGAGACCATGATAGTGTATTATTATATCAAATCAGTTTATTACATGATTGTTCTAACAATTATATAGATTAATCAATGTTTATCCCGATACATAACAAACATTACATGTTCTCTAGTCCAGTTGTCTCATGCGTTTGTCTTTTGTGGGTCTTGAAGTTACTGACATTGTAAAGATGTAATATACCATAAAACAAAAATCTGGAATGACCAGTTTCTCTTACTAAAAAGTTCTGACAGAAGATTTCAGTCAATTTTGAATGGCAGTCAATGAAAACTGAAAATGAGGCTGCAGTTACATGAAGTTTGTCAGATAATGGAAATGAACAACAATCAGTGTTTATATTGTGCTTCAAAACATATCTTATGAAACATACCTTTCAACATTGAGACATAAAAATAAATAATAATGACAAGCATTCAATGTTTCCCTAACTGTATATGCTAATTTAAGACAGGATTAACTGTGTTTAAGATAAAATACATAAAGATGGAAATGTTTACGCTATTATATGTATTTGTCTGTTTAAACACACACCCAAATCATGAAGTGTCCACTTTCTCTCCTCTTTAATTTAAGCATTCAGTGACAGGAACAGTATGGACTAACCAATAAGCTAAGTAAGCAGCCGCTTAGGGCCCCGGGGAATTAGGGGGCCCTGACCAATGCGAAGAAGCCAATTTTAATCATATAGCTTTTTTATAAATTTACCATCATATGTTGTAAATCTGTCTTTACCCATAAAGATTTTAATGTTATTACCCATGAATAGTGGAACTTAACCTAATTTTTAATAAAATTTTACACTAAGAAGAAAAAAGTTCTGCTTGAAATATATTTTTAACATGCAGTTTACTTACAAAAAAAAAAAAACATTTATATATATATATATATATATATATATATATATATATATATATATATATATATATATATATAATATTTTTTCTTTTTGTAAATAAACTGCACGTTAAAAATATATTTTAAGCGGAACTTTTTTCTTAGAGAGAGAGAGAGAGAGAGAGAGAGAGAGAGAGAGAGAGAGAGAGAGAGAAAGAAAGTTTTGAGTTTCATTGCTAGAGCTCCATACCAGAAATTGGTTAGGGTCCCCAAATCACTATGTCCGCCCCTGAGTATGGAGCACATCTGACAGTCACGTCCAATGGTCCAGCGCATGACTTAGGAAGGAAGGGATGTAGACATTTTTATAATGATTTCAAAGTAATGAAGGGAATCAAAACAAACAAACAAACAAACAAAAATCTAAAGCATAATTCTCTTGAACAGCTCTTGTCATTATATCACTTGCACTTACAACAGTAAGTGGTGCCCCCTGGTGGTTTGGTGGTACTATGTTTATAAGGAGGATTGGCTATGCATAGATGTTACTGATGCCTTAATGGAACGATTATAAATTCAGTTAAATATTTAAACGGGATGATAGTGGGATCGCATGTTAAAAAAACAGGGAAATCTCAGGAAAAATGGCAGGGTTGACAAGAAATGTTTTTGAATGAAATATGATTATAGGGGTGATACGATAGCTCAGTGGTTAGCACTGTCGCCTCACAGCAAGAAGGTTGCTGGTTCGAGTCCAGGTCAGTTGGCATTTCTGTGTGGAGTTTGCATGTTCTCTGTGTGTTGCCCTGGATTTCCTCCGGGTGCCCTGGTTTCCTCCACAGTCCAAAGACATGCTATAGGTGAATTGAATAAACTAAATTGGCCATAGTGTGTGAGTGTATGGGTGTTTCCCAGTGTTGAGCTGCGGCTGGAAGGGCATCCGCTGTGTAAAACATATGCTGGATAAGTTGGCGGTTCCTTCAGCTGTGGCGACCCCTAATGAATAAAGGGACAAAGGAAGATGAATAAATTAATGAATATTATAAAGATATCCCATGGCATATATTTAAAACATAATCTTTTACTAAGTAGTGACCTAGAAATTAGGAAAACTATAGATTGTGCTCTCATTTTGATACATCAACGAAATAATTTCCTTCTATAATAACACGACCAGACAAAATCGGCATTTACACGAGGCTATTGACCGGCTAATGCGCAATGCTAACAACAGATGGCAGTGTTTACTACCGGGAGAATCTCAGAAACATCCTGACAATCGGATGTCTTGTGCTGTTCTTTGCCTTTCTCTATATCTTTGTGTTTTTAAATTCTGCAAGCATTGTCTGAGTCATACAGGCCATAGGGTCTGGAATAGAGGCTTACTCTTAAATAGCATCAAGAGAGACTGTCCACGCATATCTTCTATGAGATTGAGCACTATTCTGAATGAAACTGTTTTGATTTGTAGTCCCATAGCAGGATTATGATAAGATGTCTAGCTCTGCTTTGACTAACGATGCATAATACAATGATAACTGCACAGCAGATGTCACACGTCCTGAAATAAATTCTTATTTTATTTTATATATATATTTTTTACATTAACTTTTTAGTTGGTGGTTATTTAAAAACAATATTTAAGTTTCAGATTTAGTTTCTCTGTATTTTGGCACCACCTATTTTATTATCATCCACTTCTGACTGTCAATAAAATTGCTGAATAATGTTGCACAATGTGATTGCGTTAATAATTTATTTACAGAAGTGATAAATGCTGACGTATAGTCTTACTGCAGTGAAATTAATTGCAGAAAACTTCAGTGTACTTTGGATAAAAAAACAAATTTTTTTTTTTATATAATTGACTGCTTATTATTCCCATGATGAGACAGAAGCCTTATTGCCAGACATGTTTGGAATATGAAACGGTTTTTGACACATAAGCAGATGTTTTGCTTTTTATTTTCCCTTTTCTCCATAATCCTCCCTGAAAAGGTTACTCCGATCCCCACTCTTATGTTTATTAATGAACAGAAAAATTCTTCACCTGAGAGTTTGGAAAGAAACAACGGAATACTAATGCCACGGAGCCAAGCTCTGCAGATATGCAATTTACAATAGACTGTGCCAATTAGGCCTAATATTCAAACACATCTATTTAGATTCTGAATTGTTTATGAGCTTCATAGTAAATTAACAGTTCTTTGTTTTGGCAAATTAGTGACTAATGGGGTGTGCAGTGTTGGAAAAAAAATCTCAATGTTTTTTGACCACAGAAATAATTTGGTTAATTCATTCATTCATTTTCTTTTTGGCTTATTCCATTTATTAACCATGGGTCACCACAGCGGAATGAACTGCCAACTTATCCAGCAAATGTTTTACATAACAGATGCTTACTCAATTCACCTATAGCACATGTCTTTGAAATTGTGGGGGAAACAGGAGCACCCAGAGGAAAACCACACGAACACGGGGCGAACATGCAAAATTCACACAGAAATGCCAACTGACTCAGCCAAGGCTTGAACCAGCGATCTTTTTGCTATGAGGCGACAGTTCTACCCACTACGCCATTTACACCAGATTCATTTATATATAAAGCAACTGACAATCATTATCAACTTATCTATATGCCCTTACAACCTTTAGAGTGATAATTTCCTAGAGTCCAAAACAGTGTGTGACACAAGGCTGTGCGATTAATCAAAATTTTTGAGTTAGACGCTTCTGGTCTAATAAAATAAAATAATTGATGCTAAGCTAAGCTAAAAGTGCTCCTACTACACTCAAAGATTGGCTGAAAGAAAGAAAGAAAGAAAGAAAGAAAGAAAGAAAGAAAGAAAGAAAGAAAGAAAGAAAGAAAGAAAGAAAGAAAGAAAAGATTTGAACTCGTACAAATTAGCCACTTAACTGACAAAACAGAAAAAAGTAATGTTTCCTTGTGAGATCAGGCTGGACAATCGGCACAAGCATGTAAAAGAGATGTGTACCTGCAAAAGACATTGTTCAGTCTGAAATGTGTAAGTGAGTGAGTGAGTGAGTGAGTGAGTGAGTGAGTGAGTGAGTTGGGGTGGTTTCAATCCCGGATTAAGAATTCAGAGGCCCCTGGGCACATTGTCTTGTAGGGTCCCCTACCCGGCCACACCCCAATAGTTGAATTAAAAAATAAGAATAATATAATATTTTTTAATAAAATGAATCTATAATTGTATTGCCCACATTTTTTATATAAATGATATATAGTACATATATGTATAGTCTACAAAGATTATTTTTAAAGCATTTAAAGCACATGCTTTTTTAAATGATTGTTAGTCTTGATCAAGTTCACTGAAGCAGTACTAAAATATATATTTGAAAGGGTATTCCTTGTAAATGGAAATTAGTTATATTAAGATGTCGCTAACATTTAACACCAGGTGGATAATAACTGTTTATAGAATATTTAAAATAACTATTTGGATGCTGTTTATACACATATCAAATAAGCTAAACCTTAATAAATACCCATGAGCCACTTGTGACTTTATATCACATTTTCATTATTTTTATTTTTAAACAAAAATATTTTCTTTCTATTAAAAATAAAGGTATTTCCAATCTGAAATGAAATGGGGAAAAAAGAAAAATGAGTTTATCAGAGGCTGCATTCGAAACGGGTTGATGATCGATCACGTCAAAACATGATGCCATGCGCTTTACGAGCTGCGCTGCTCAAATTAGCATCAGTGGCGCTCTTTAGTTTTGTTGTCTCTGGCAATCAATCAGTGATAGTAGGAAATTGCTCAAAAAGCTTATTTCAATGAGGTGCGCTATTTGCGCTTAGCCTAAATAGACAATACCAAAGTTGGCATTTTTCCCCTTCGCAGGGACCCCAAGTGCGCACGGGCCCCTGGGCCTGTGCCCATAATGCCCATTGGTTAATCTGGCCCTGAGTGGTGTGTATAGGGATGCTTTCTGTCTGATGGGTGAATATAGTCTGGATACCCATTTATTTCCAATGGCGGTCACTTTTGACCGGGGTAACAAGGTTGATTAAAACACTCAGAATTCAATGAAAGAAGTGATCATCACTTTTTTATGTTTAAGTGCATAGTGTGGAGGATATCATCTCAAGTCTTTGAGGCAATAAGATGTAAAACACAATATATTAATGAGCGTTTTAAGTTGTAAATAGGTCAGATTTGACCCAAACATGACAGGAAGGTTAAGAGGTTTATTTTATAAAAGTAATAAATAATATGACATATTTTATAATCATTTACCATTATAAATAAATATTTGATAAATGATCTACTTTCCACAAGTCACTCAGTAACAACTTATAATCTATAGAATGAATTGAAATATTTTTGAATATTTCAGAACATAAGATTTTATTATTTTTTTGCCATATCACCCACCCCTACATATACATTAAAAACATTGTACTACACTCTGTAACATTGGTATTTGTTTTCAACAAATCACTGCAAAACAGTGCATTTTACACTAAAATCATCGTCTCACATTTGTAAAACAGAACTAGCTGTGAAATTAGAAATGTTTTGAGACATCAGAGAGCTTTCATGTGTGGAGACATTTTTAGCTTTATTTTAGGCACTGTAAAATTCCCAGTGGGTGGACATCCTGCTGTCAACAGAAAAAAAAAACCGGCCTGGATTTGGATAATGCATTTTAAAGTCTCTATCAGTGTACAGCACTCCCACAATTCATGCAACTCTGTTTAAATTTCGGCAGCATTGATATGACCCTTGGCCTTTTCCAGCACTGTTTATCCTGATTATCTGTCCATTTTCTTTCTTCAGATGTCTAATCCTGTCTGCCGACTGAGTGTTTGAGGATATGGCGTACATGTTGCTGTTTATGCGAGCCGACGCAGTTATAGACAATCTGCACCGAGACGACATCTGGTATCGCTGTCACTCAAACGCTCTCTCTGTCTCTCTCTCTTCTTGTTTCACCAGGTGACACACTCTTTTTCTCCCTAATGTCATGTTTTGCATCATGCAAGATAAATATTTATAGAGCCTTGACAGTGAATTGAATAAGCCACGCTCTCCCGAGAAGTGAGCAAGAAACATGTCAAAACAGGTCTTAAAAAATCAGTCTCGTCATCGGCATTTTCTGAACTGTCGCCATCACTACCAGATGTTTATAGTAGTCTGTCGCTGGATATCGCTTGTTATTTGAGGTACAGTCGCTTGTGAGATTTCTGATCACGAATCATAGTCAGATGATGTGCAGATATCATTTTCATTTCCTGTGTTCGCTCATTTCTTTTCGCTTGTTTAAGGGAAGAATAGTGACAACACTGTCATATTGATATATAACAAACAATATAGATTCAGCACATTACCCTGTCCTGCATTCGTCTTTATTGGACGACCAGCCTTTCAGGGGAACTTAAATGGGTTACTGCCATTGTAAAAATGTAATATTGTAGAAACCACACATCTGGAATAAACATTTTCTCTTAGAATGGCTGAAAGGTTCATCCCTTTGGTCTTCAGCTGTCAAAGTAATGTTGAATTTAATATGGAGTTTGACAGATAACAAAGGAACTTACCATCAGGGTGAGTTGGGTATAAATAGAGGTCAAAGACAGCTGCAAATGGGCGGGTCAGCTCCATATGGGTGGGACTTGAGCTCCAAGTGAGGTATGCAAATGTCATGGGACTTTTAATAATAATAATAATATTAATAATAATTCCTTACATTTATATAGCTCTTTTCTGGACACTCAAAGTACTTTACACAGTGTGCAGCATCCACCTTGGTTGATGCAACTGCAGTCATATTTCTCCAGACCGCACGCCACACACCAGCTGATTGGTGGAGTGATGAAGCCAATTATGATATAAGGGATGGTTAGGTGGTCATGATGGACAGAGGCCAGTGGGCAAATTTGGCCAGGATGCTGGGGTTAAACCCCTACTCTTTTTTTGAAAGACACTTTGGGATTTTTAACGACCACAGAGAGACAGGACCTTGGATTAACGTCTTATCCGAAAGAGTATAGAGTCCCCATCAATATATTGGGGCATTAGGACCCACACAGACCGCATGTTGAGCACTCCCTGCTGGCTTCACTAACACCACTTCTGGCAGCAAACTAGTTTTCCCATGTGGTCTTCCATCTTTGTACTGACCAGGCACAGCCCTGCTTAGCTTCAGTGGGCAACCATGTGAGAGTTGCAGAGAGCTAGCGGCTGGCTAAATATAATATAATTACTGATATAATTACTGTCTGACACATGACATAGAGACTAACTTTTTGTGTTTTAGTGGAACTTAACTTACCCCAACCCTAAACCTTCCCTTTACAGTATCATATTGTGTTTTATTAACTTCTTCACCCATCAAACCCTTAAACCTACCATTTACAGAAACATATTGTGTTTTATTTACAGTTACACCTTCCTCAACTCTAACCCTTACATTAATCTATTGTATTTTAATAACTCCTTATATTTATATAGCGCTTTTCTGGACATTCAAAGTGATTTACACATTACACATATAGGGAATCTCCTCATCCACCTCCAGTGTGCAGCATCCACCTGGATGACACAATGGCAGCCATCTTGCTCCAAAACACACCAGCTGATTGGTGGAGATGAGACAGAGTGATGAAGCCAATTATGATAAGGGGATGGTTAGGTGGCCCTGATGGACAGAGGCCGGTGGTCAAACTTGGCCAGGATGCTGTGGTTAAACCCCTACTCTTTTTTTAAAGGTCATCCTGGAATTTTTAACGTCCACAGAGAGTCAGGACCTCGGTTTAACATCTCATCGGAAAGATGGCGCTCACTGAGTAGTATAGAGTCCCCATCAATATACTGGGGTGTTAGGACACACACAGACCACAGATTGAGCATTGCCTGCTGGCCTTACTAACACCCCTTCCAGCAGTAACCGAGATTTCCCATGTGGACTCCCATCCAGGTACTGACCAGGCACAGCCCTACATTTCCTCAGAGGGCGACCATGTGAAAGTTGCAGCAGGCTAAATATAATATAATTACTGATATAATTACTGTCTGACACATGACATAGAGACTAACCTTTTATGTTTTATCGGAACTAAACTCACCCCAACCCTAAACCTACCCTTTACAGTAACCTATTGTGTTTTATTTGTGTTAAACTAACCTTTACAGTAGTAGTAGTAGTAGTAGTAGTATGTGTGTGTGTGTGTGTGTGTGTGTGTGTATATATATATATATATATATATATATATATATATACATACTACTACTACTATAACTATATATCATTATAATACTAGTGGGTGCAGGACAGGAACTGTGACATAATGTACCAAAGATTCTTTATACCATGGTTATATAGGTCTGCATGAAGCTGGTTGACGGCATCAAAAGACTATATGTTGGCACCATGGCTGAACAAAGTATTGATAGTTTTGTAGATATTATTATAATAGTTATATAATATATTATAATCCATTACATACTGTATCTCTCATCAGTTATCTGACAGTGACTACATTTACATGGACATTAGTAATCAATCTTAATCTGAAAAAGACAATATTATGATTATGGTGTTTACACGAGTTGGTTTTTAAATGTTCCTTTCATGATCCCGTTTTACATAGTTCGATTAATTTCATTGCGTCAGCATGCTATCCACATTTTCTCTGGAGTTTCATGTAATTTTGGGTGTTGTCATTTTTAATTTGTCAACTTTAACTGCAGTTTGGCACTGATATTCAGGAACATATCATACATGCCCCCATGACAAACTAGATATTGGATGCGAGTATGAACAGAAGGAAGAGTGTTGATTTTATAGAATTTGATATTGCATGCCGTATGGGAAAAAAACCCTCCGCATTTCACAATGCATGTGTCTGTGGTCCTTCACTGACTCAGTAGATGCAGAGAATAGTATTAAAAATACTGCCTTTTTCTACCATTCTTTAGCATATCTTTCTATGTGTTTAACAGAAGAAAGAATCTTACACGGGTTTGGAACAAATGGAGGATAAATAAATGATGGCAGAAATTTTGGGTGAACAATCAAATTAATAAAAAATTGTCATATTAATAATTTTTTTTTTAAAATAAGTTATTGTCATATTTTATACCAATTTTCTAAAGTATAGTGAACAATCTGATAATATGAGAAATGTTGAAGGTGTCTGAATAATTTTAGTTTAACTGTTTGACTCATGAAATTCGATTTAAAAAAGAGTCACTTTACTTCTGTAAGATAACTTTAAATAGAACCAAACAATGACCTTTAAATTTAGGAAAATGTAAATTTTCCCTCATTTTGATCTACACATGTTTGTAAATCAATGAAGGTGATTTTTTTTTCATTTAAACAACAGAGGAGCATCCAAAACCAGCATTTACTGAAGCCTACTGAGCTGCCAGTGCATGATTATGACAGCAGATGTTATTTTAGGTCACTTGTAAAATTTCTGATCATGTCATAAGCATCATAATCAGATGATGTGTGGATATCACTTTCTACAGTTACTCATTTCTTTTTGCTTGTTTAAGGGAAGAAACTGACAGCACTGCCATATTGACAAACTCCGCTGTTCAACATAGTGCATGCACTTCTTGCTTAAACCTGAGTATGTGTGGACCCGGGCAAGGCAATATGCTTTGTCCAGCATGAAAAGCTCCCTGTGGGGAAATTGGTCTTCTTTAACACAGGAGATTGGCTCTGAGATTTCTCTCTGATAGCTGGACAGGGACTGCGGTAAAACCACACGCGTAGAGTTTTTTCTGCCCCTAGCAGACCCTGAGGACACAGGCAGGGTTGTAAATATAAAGATATGATTGGATGAATAGCAAAGAGGTGAAGCGGATACTTTTTCATATTTGATTTGCAACAGTTTAACTGGATTTTTGTCCTTAGAATAAGTATTAAGTTCATATTCAGGTGTAATTACCTGAATATTTAGACTATTTCCTTTGCTTTAAATGCATTCTTCACCTTGGCCTTTATTGCTATGTTTACCGACTTTTATTTTGGTTTGATCTGGCCTCACAACCTTATTAAATAACACAAAAAACAGAATTGTGCTTCTTTTTACTCATTATACAAGAGTAACAGTAGTTCCACACTTCATTCACTGAACATCCTCTCAAGGTGGCTAATATACAGTCTAACAGTGGTTGAACCTTCCTGGCTGCATTAGTGTTTTATTGTAATTCTTTATACATGTTATAGTCTTACACAAGTAGATGGCAACAATCGATGGAAAGTTATAGTGAGATTCAATTTAATTTAATTCAATTCATTTTTATTTCTATAGCGCTTTTACAATAAAGATTGTGTCAAAGCAGCTTAACATAGAAGTTCTAGTAAACTGAAACTGTGTCAGTCGTATTCAGAGTTAAAGTTCAGTTTAGTTCAGTTCAGTGTGGTTTAAATTTCAATGCTGAAAGTTTGAACACAAGAGCAAATCCATCAATGCGCAACTCAAAATGTCCCAAACCAAGCAAAAACTTCACCAATAATGCTTAACAAGTACTGTAACATGTAATCAGATTACTTTTGTCAAGTAGCTTTGTCATTATCAAGAAAAGTTATCTTTTCAAATATGCAACTAGCATATTTATGATCAAGTGCTTTCCTAACTGCTGTTTTCTCACCACTGAGCAAGTTTTTTCAAATACTTTTTTCCATTTATACATTTTCTTTTCGGCTTCCCCTTATTAATCTGGGGTCGCCACAGCGTAATGAACCACCAACTTATCCAGCGTATGTTTTACACAGCAGATGCCCTTCCAGCCGCAACCCATCACTGGGAATCCATACACACTCATTCACATTCACACTTATTCACTACAGTCAATATTAGCATACCTAATTCACCTGTGCCACATGTTCTTGGACTTGTGGGGCAAACCGGAGCACCCAGAGGAACCCCACGCGAATACAGGGAGAACATGCAAACCTTCTTGCTGTGAGTCTTACATACTACCCACTGCGCCACCACGTCAACCAAATACTTTTTTAGTATAAAAAATACTGCAATGTGTATTTTTTAAACTGTTCAACAATGCAATTGACACATCATTTGAAGCGTAAAGTTGCTTCTAAAAAGTGAGTTTTGGACAAATTGTGTGTGAAAAGAATTGTAGACATTTAGGAATAAGATGGTGTGGGTGTTTGAATCTAGAGTTCAATCTTTTAGCGATTAATCGCAGCGCTCTACAGCAACCCGCAGAATTCTCTTCCTGTATTAACCGCATTATCTGAGCCAAGGCCCCATTTCATATGGAAATTTCAGGAGATGCACTGAAAGAGCGGCTGAAACATTAGCCATCTCATTATGTCTCGAAGCATATTATCTTGATGGGCTGCAGAAAAAATGGCCCTGTATTGTAGCAGCGTTAGTGTGGCAGAGACTGTGATGGTGACACAGCAGCAGTGAAACTGGAGTTTTATTTAATCCAGCGCGTCTCCCTTGGCCTGATAACTTCAGAGCCCATCCCAGGGCTTGTCTGTCAGCGTTGACACAGTAATATCTCCCAAGCCCTCTGTTTCCTAGTCACTTTCATTTATTTTAAAATACCATTTCACACACTGCTGCCTTTAACTAGGCATTATACAGTGTGTGGGGAGAGAGGCCTAGATTGAATTGTGACAGAGACAGCGGCTCTTGCGGTGAAAAATAACAAAATATTGTAAATGGCAGCAGACTCTATAAAACGGCAATGCTGGAGATGATGATTTTCCTCCTGTTTTTTTTTTTCGTCTTTCATTTCTATTGTGTGCGTCTAGGTCTATATATCTGTCTGTGTGTGTCACGGTGCATGTGTGTTTACTGCTCAAAGACATTTTGATTCATTCTCTGGCTATCAAAACAATACACCACACACTTCTCCAATTTATATATCTCCCAAAGCTTTGGGTAAAACATTACTAGATATTTTTGTTTAAATTTGATAGGATAATCATTGCATATGCCCACCTACTATAGAATATTAAACATAGAAAAGAAAAACAGAATTCATAGTCAGTATCATTCTTCCAAATATCTTCTTTTTATTTTAAAAAATTTATATTCAAGATTTTAACAGCCAATTCGAATGTTATCACTCAATTGAATGGCCATTATCAGTGGTTATCAGCTGATAGATATGGGCCAGTTGGGGCCTGGTAGGCTCAGAAGGCTATTATTATCCATCCACATGGTAAATACTGTAGATCACATAAGGCTGCGGCCGAAAGTTAACAAGAATTATTCATAATTTTTATTAAATTTCCCATTAATTAAATTAATTAACCCTAAACCCAAGAATCACAGTAATGTAAAAACAAATCTGGATCTGGAGTCTTCTCTATTAGTATAGCTGATTAACCACCAGAAGTATTTATATTATGTATTTCCAATAATTGTATTTTACTACCCCTACCCCAACCCTAAACCCAACCGTCACAGTAATGCAAAAACAGATCTGGATGTGAAGTCTTCTCTATTAGTTTAGCTAATTAACCATGAGGTTGGATGATAACCGCCTCCTGAGCCTACAATTAGTCGCAGAAGGCCCCTACTGGCCCAAATCTATCAGCTGATAACCAGTGATAACGCTTATTCAATTGAGTGTTAACATTCGAAGAAGATGATTTTAACAGCCTGAGTGTGAAAAAAATTACGATAGAAATATCATTTTTGGGGTGAAATACTACATTAAATTACTTTGGTTTGTTCCACCTAAAATATGTAAGTTGACAAAACAGAAAACTTTAATAAATTACAATAAGTTGTTTTCATTTATGTGTTTTCAGACATGTTATATTCATTTTTAGACAACACAATACTAATGGGTCTTAATAAATGACAAAACAAACTGAATTTGAATGGTGTCAATTTTAATTATTTACAAAAGTAATTTGATAAAACTGAATATTATGCCCTTAAAATAGTTTTGAGTTTGAATTTTTTCACTTCATTTGCCAATAATTCAAATTAACACAATTTAAATTCAGATTGTTTTGTCATATTTTAAGCTCCATAATATTTGAATTTATCTGTGTAGAGTTGTTGTGATTTCTAATACAATAAAAAATGGTATTCCTACCAATGATCATTTCATGAAATTACAAAAAAACAAGAAACAAACAACAAATATAAATTTTTAGACAACACAATAACAATATTTTATGGAGCTTATATATGACAAAACAAACTGAATTTGTATTGTGTCAGTTTTAATTATTGACAATAGTAATTTGATTAAGCTGAATATCACATGCCGTTAAAATAGTTTTGAATTTAAATTACTTTAATTGCAATAATTCAAATTAACACAATTTAAATTCAGATTGTTTTGTCATATTTTAAGTTCCATAATATTTGAATTTATCTGTTCATCAGAGTTGTGATTTGTAATAAAATTATACAAAATGGTATTTGTACCAATTATCATTTCATGAAACTACAAGAAACAAGAAACAAAAACAAACACTCATTTTTAGATAACACAATACCAATTTTTTATGGAGCTTAAAATATGACAAAACAAGCTGAATTTGAATTGTGTCAAATTTAGTTATTGACAATAGTAATTTGTTAAAACTGAATATTACACGCTGTTAAAATAGTTTTGAATTTGAATTTCTTCACTTCAATTGCCAATAATTCAAATGAACACAATTTAACTTCAGATTGTTTTGTCATATTTTCAGCTCCATAATATTTGAATATATCCCATGCAGGCACAGGACATCAACATGACATCATATCATATCATATCATTATACCCAGTGGTGTAGTCTTAAAAAAAAAGGTGGTGTACTATTACCCACCCAATCCAAATTTTAAAAATAGGCAAAGAAACAACGAATGTCAATGTTTCTTTGATTCATTAGCTATATATATACATATATATATATATATATATATATATATATATATATATATATATATATATACATATATATATATATATATATATATATATATATATATATATATATATATATATATATATATATATATATATATATACATACATATATATATATATATACATATATATATATATATATATATATATATATATATATATATATATATATATATATATATATATATATATATACATATATACATACTAAACATCAGTTACCTTATATATAAATATTAGCCTATACTCAAGTACATTTTTATCCATGTATTAAATAAAACCGCCACTTTTTGAATTCATAATGGCATAAATATAAACATATTAAAAACTTAAAGGATAATTTACATATTTCATTATCATTATATAAGTTATAATAAGAAATAATTTTTAATTTGATACATCACATGATGTTAGATATGAAGTTAAAATGAGTACATTCCTTAAGTGTTTAATCCTGTGCATGAATGTATAATATAGTTAATGCACATGCACTGTGTTTTATTTTCATTGTTAATTGTGAAATAAACAGCAACATGTCTGTTAAGAGTTACATTTTCACTGGAGAAAACATCTGTGCTGATGAGGGGAGCGGCAAGGAAACAAGTGTTTCTATAGCAAAGAACTGCAAATATGCGGATATTCTAACAATCTATCAATAAACACACATGTTGTGCTCACGGTCTGCACAGCTGTGGTTTGCTGACTAAATGAAAAACAAGTTGAAAACGGAGAAGCGAAATTCTGCCGCCGTTTTATATCAAATTGAAAAGGGACTGAGGCGATCGTTTAGTAGTGTACAGTTCATGAGGTAATCGCAAAAGTTTTAGGGGGGCTGAATGGAAATATAGGAGGGCTAACGCCCATACTGTTTTATAATTTTACTTGAATGTTTCAATGAGACATCATTCAGCTGATTTGTCGGATCTTCGAAAAACTCACGAAATGTTCTCACAGTTGCTGTGGTCGTCAGGGGGCAGGGAATGGCGCAAGTTAAACAAAAATGCACCAACTGCAACAAATTAAGATGCGAGTTAAAAAACATTTGGTATATCGTTAAAGGAGACGCGAATACACATAAATTAGGGACATTTAATCACCAAAACAAGTGAGTATACAGAGGGTATGATCCTCAGAAGTCGTAATACCCAAACAGCTCATGGAAAAAAGTAGGCATACTGAGTATACGTGAGTATAGCAAGGACTACACCACTGGTTGTACCCCAACGTCCCCCAATGTCATGTTAATGTCAACATCAGCCCAACGTCAGGCTAAAGTCAATATCCAATGTCCAACTTAAAATCAACCAAATATCAACATCTATTCATGTTGTGTGGACATTACCACTATGACATCTATCAGACGTTGGATTTTGGTCACTTTCTAACACAACCTAAAATCAACCAAATATCAATGTCGTTATTGGACTTCAAAATAACGTTGTCCTTAGACGCTGGCTAGACATTACATTTTAGTCACCTGACATCATGACCTAAATCTAACCTAATGTTAACGTCTTATAATGTTCTGTGCAGTGTTGGGAGTAATGCGTTACAAAAGTAATGTATTACAGTAATTTATTACATTTTCCAGTAACGCAGTAGTGTAAGGCATTACTTGTACATTTTCAGTAATATTTTACTCGGTACATGTTCAGTAACGCATGCGTTACAACAAACTTTTCGCCCGCAAGACATTACCAAAAAAAAATACCGCAAGTAAGTTCTATTTTCTGTTCGTGGTTAGTGAATATATGCGCGTGTTGTCATTAATATCGCTCTGGCTATTGGAACTTTTTTACTTTGAACGCGGAATGATTTCAGCCTCTGAGCTCGAGGTCCGAGGCTATTGGCTCAGCCCGGTTCACAGTAAGGTCAAGCCCTGACGTGCAGCGGAAGAGCGGCAAAATAGAAGACAGTACATTCGCGAGATGGACGTATGTGCATATGGCGTTATTTCACTGACAACAGTCGTAAGCGCAGTTTTACAAGAGCGCATTCATGTAATTCTCTGTTCGTGGACAACTCGACCGCAATTTTTTTTTCGCAGTCGCATGCACTCAAAACACGGCTGCTCACGTGCGAATGATCTGCTCTGGCTCCGTCAGATGATGCAGACTCACATTTTGTGCCTCATGTTTCCTCTTCTTTTCGTGCTTTTGCTCTCCAGAGATCCTCCTGTTCAATTGGTTATCCCAAGAATGTTGATATGGTTTATATATTGCTAGGGTATTTATTAGCAATACACGAAACACTAAAAGTTTATGATAAGTTCTATAATAAATACTTGTGTTTTTGAGTGTTAGATATACTGCCTATATTTTAGGTTAGTATTATTTACAATTTGTTAATGAATGCTTCAGCATACTGTAGTATTAAGAATAGTGAACTGATAAAATGAAATACAAAGTGTAGTTTTACTACAGTAAAGTGTGGTGAATTGTAGTATAGTATACCCCATATTGTAAAAAAAAACTACAGCACTGGGTAATTTGTTTATATTACGCTTGTGTTACCATAGAAACTAGTATTAGCACAACTGATTAATTGAAGTACTTTACTGTAGAACTGTTCAAAACACTGTACATGACAGGGAAAATGTCCTTCACAATCTCATCAGCAATGTGGAAGACAACAGAGATGTATTCAATTTATTTTAGTTGCCATGATAAAATGGGATTGATAGTGAGATTTATTTGAGGAGTGAATAGTTCAGTAGGCTATAATACCTCATCAAGTTTTCCCCTATTTTTATCGGTTACATTTCTGCTTGCATTCGTTATATTTTTGTTTAAATGTTGTTTTATTTGATTAGTATGGTGCACCTTTTGAATGTTTAATAAATGTTTTTTAAAAATGTATTATTTGCATTCAACTTCTTTTCTCTGTGTCTTAAGTGTTTGAAATTGGAAATATTTCATCATATAACAAACAACAAAAAAGGTTATAGTGGATTAGATTAAACATTTTATATGTAAGTCTATTTTAGTATTTTGGTTATTGTTAATAAATAGTGTACAAATATAAATTATATCAAAAAGCATGAAAGGAAGAGGGAACACAAGACACAAATTGTGAGTCTGCATATAATCTCACTGAGCGAGTAGTGTACTGTGAGCGCACAAGAAATTTTGTGCGTGAGCAGTGCATATTTGAGAGAGCATAAGAAAATTTGCACGCGAGCAGCGTATATTTGAGAGCTCACAAGCAGTTTTGTCCACAGAGGAAATCGGTGCACAAGCATTATATTGAGAAAGCTATGTTCATCATGCTCACTTTGTGCATGACAGTTTTGTGTTGTGAACCTGAATTTAAAGTGAACAGAATAATGTCAAGATTAAGAAAAAAATGCATCTCGTCATGGCATTGGAGTTTACATATAGGCCTGTTGTGTCTAATATGAAAATAGCCAAGCTATTCACAGATATTGCCAGATAATCACTTTACCTTTACCATACTTTCAACAGACTTTGATCTTTTGTGATTCTGGCTCTTATGCTTTCTTGCATTGTCTTGAGCCTTCACGTTGCCAAATATATACTATATTGTTAGTAGCCTGGATAGGTCACCATCATTCTGCTACATCATATCGCTTTCTACTGGATGTAAAATGCTCTGCAGTACATTTAGTCATTTTAGAATGTTAAGTTCTAATTCTGTAGTTGTTTTGGTGAAAGTAACTAAAAAGTAATATAAGAGTAATGTAACATATTACAATTTTGAGACAGTAATATTGTAAGGTAAGGGATTACTTTTAAATCACAGTAATAAGTAATCTGTAATGTATTACAGTTTGTAAGTAACTTGCACAACACTGGTTCTGTGCCTGCTGAGTCTGTTCATTAGAATTGTTGTGATTTCTAATAAAATGAAACAAAATGGCATTCAATTATCATTTCATGAAACTATAACAAACAAGAAACATACAATAAATATTCTGATAATAATAATAACAAATGCAAGTATGTATTTTAATCATACAGTCACCATATCTATATATGCTATAAGGCTGTCGTCTCTTTATTAGGGTTATCCCACCGGCAAGCAAAAAAAATGATATGCTAACGTATTCGTCATTTCCTAGTGTCTCTGCATAATTTAGGCTGCCTCCCTGCAGGATTAATCTGATTGGACAGTTATGTAAAGAGACTGAGGCCTGAGCTGTCAGTCCCAAGCCATCGGGTACAATCACAATTGCTTTTGACATCTGGGCATATGGCATGTACATTCCCCTAGCTTCTCCTTTAACTGCCAGAAATATATCATCTACACCGAATTCATTCAGGGGGATACGATTTCTTATACATATAAATAAAAAAGTCCACTATGAATGAACAATTTCTATCAGCATTTTTAGGGATTACAAATAAAGGAAAATATATTTAACATGAAAATATCAAGTCTTCTTTAAAAAGTCCCATTTTATTCATTGAAATTTGAGACATTAACATTTTATAGCAGATTTTGAATAGTTTCTACAGCGTTTCTCTAATAATTTCTCTACAATGTTTAAAAACACAACTGAGAATTTGATTTCTAATGTAATTTGAAATAAATGCAGCTTATAAAAAATATGAAGAGCTTTTTCTGCCCCCTATATTTCCAAACATATAATTAATATAATTGTTTATTTCCCTTTTTCGTTTAAATACATTTGACCAATTTAAATTTTACTGTAAATTTAATTCATGCATATTTTGAAAACTGTGTATGGATTAAAGAAACATATAAATAAATATGTGAACAAACTATTTATTTAATATTATTATTAGTATATTTTTATATTATTAAATATTAAACCAGTTTTGACAATTGGCAACTGTAAATTAAAATCAGGACATACTATGAAAATATTTTTGTATGACTAAATAGTTACATTTGTGGCTGGAAGGGCATGCACCGCTTAAAACAAACTCCAGAGTACAGTGGTGGTTCATTCTGCTTTGGTGAATATAATTTCTGGTAAACTGATGTTTAAATTGACTCCTTGACTGCCACCATCCCATAGGTAGGTATAATTTGTCTAAACCTGAACGTATCTTAAAAATATATATATAATATGCATATATCATTTTAAAGTGTGAACTCAAAAGGTAAAGAGATTAAACTATTTTGCACAAATTCCAATGTTTATGTAAGTTAGATAATAAATGGTGGAAAAAGTATCTGAAATTAAAGTGATTCACTATAAACAAACATCTTCTATTCACCTTATCTTCCCCGTACGAGCGGGCGCAGCCATTTGAATCGTTTTGACTCAAGACTTCTGCTCTCATTCACTTCCAACTTTTTTATTCAGTGAATTCATCTGCACAACCGAAGTGTTCACCTAAACAAAAAAAAAAAAAAAACAATGTGTGCTAGCAAAATATACATTGTAATTTTAGACTTCACACAGACTTTAAAGGGGTGGTCCACTATGATATCATATTTTAAACTTTAGTTGATGTGTAATGTAGCTGTGTGAACGTAAACAACATCTCTGAATGTAAGATGCTCAGAGTTCAGAGAGCTTTTACAGAGTTAGCTTAGCAAATCCTTGAGCGGACGAATTTGGGGACTACAAAGAAATACATCCAGGCCCAGTGAGATCACAAGGGCTTCCGGTTCACAAGTGCATTCACCTCGCGCACACACCCGGCACAGCGAAGGGGCGTGGCCAGAGGCACTGTAATGTTATAGGAGAGAAAACTAAAGCTCCTGTTTCTGTAGTTGGACTTCCAAAGGACATGACACAAAGACAGAAGTGCTTACGGTTTAATTTTAATTATGTTCCAGAGAATTATAAAAAACATATAGTTAACATTTGACAAACTTACAGAATCTCTCCCAGTTCAGTGTTGGATTCGGCTAAAAACTTCTCCAACCAATGAAGCTGTGGACTGTGAGCCACAACATGTAAGTATTGTTATTTTTAACATGTAAGTATTTTTGTTAAAATTGATCATCTACAGGCAGTTTCTAGCGTTAACGATATGTTATAGCAAGGGTGTAAACAAGGATATAAACAATGGAAAACGCAGTTTGGCACCGCTAACAATTTAGCTACAAATTCAAAATTCAAACAGCTGTGAACAGCCATAATCTTCAGCAGCGTGTGCAGTGTCTCTCTATGTGGCAGAGAGTGTGCGTTCCACATCTCAAATAACAAACTCGCAAAAGATATGTGAACGTATTACTTACACATGCTTATTCCAAATATATTTGAAAGAAACTTCTCAAATTTTATTTTAGAGAGCAGGCATGAGGCTCTGCTGTGTGCTCTTCATTTTCTGTCTGATTTGGAAAGCTAATGCTGCTAACAGCTACACTGACTGGACTGTTTACACAGTGCAAAAACCCATGCTTGTTGGGGTGTGATGTGGAGCCAATCCACGAATAACAGCACATTATGTTAGCTGACCAATCAGAGCCTCTTGAGGGTGGGCCTTTCAGAGGAACTAGGAAATGTAACGTTTTCATGTTAGCAGAGTAGCTGTAGACATGCGAAAAAATATTGTGATTTTCTACTAGTGAAGCATGAGCACACATTGCTTTGCATCTTATAAACACAACCAAGCCTTAAAAATACACCGTGGACCACAAATCTAAAAATCAAGTTGATTCTATTCTGAACAAACTCAATTGCTCGAACTTTTAAAAATGAAATAAACATCACTATTGTTTACCAGTACTGGGTTGCAGCTGGAAGGGCATCCGCTGTGTAAAACATGCTGGAAAAGTTGGTGGTTTAATCCGCTGTGGTGACCCCTGATGAATAAAGAAACTAAGCCGAATGAAAATAAATGAATGAATAAACATCACTATTGCACTGAAAATCCAGGTCAACAGAATCACATTTCAAGTATCGGCCTTCACAAATGAACTTCCCCGGCTCTGCCTCTGAGCTTATTTTAGGGCTCGGGTCTTGATGGAGCTTCCAGTATGTCTGGGTGGGTCCAGTGCCGCTGCTGACATATCTGTGGCGTTTATTAAGAGAATGACAAGTCTATCAGGCCCCATAAGCAGCCTCTCACGGGCGGTAGATCTTTTGTTACTTTCAGGGAAGGGATCATCAATCTTGCCAGCGCTCTGCTCTCTTGAGTTGTTGATGGCAAACACAGATTCTCCCCGCTCCCTCTCCTCCTCTCCTCCTCGCTTCAGCCACTCTCAATTCGACAGATATGACTTTCTCGCCGGCGCTGGAGCTCAATGACGTGACGGCCCACCGGCCAGCCAAAGGTGGAAACCTGGGAAAATGCAATATGTTGACAGCAGGTACTTGGTTTGTGATGAAGAGCCAGAGAGAGACTAAGAAAACACATTTCGCTGAGCGGTGTCTCTGTACTGATTCAGTTCAGTTCAAAGCATTATAAAACTTTACACAAAGCAACATAGTGGAACGATGCACTGCTAAAATGTACTATTTCAGAAGAGCACCGCTGAGAATTTTCTAGTGTTTCAAAGATTTATTAGAAGCTATCTTGAGAGTAGAGAAAAAATTGTGAAAATAAAGTTTAGAATATGGTTAGCTTAAATCAAGGAAATGAGGATCAATATCAGTGTGGTGTTTTGAGTTGGAAAGAGTCTTGCGACAAACTTAGATTTGTGTTTTAATAGACAGCTAAGCAGCTATATTTGTTTACTGTACCAGTAATAATTGTGTACAGATGATTTGAGTATTAATTTGACAGCTGATGAAAATGATTCTGTGTGGGTTACTTTATTGCACTCAGTTAGTACTACATTAGGGACAGACAAGTCTATAGCTATGTTTCCATCCCCTTTTTTATGCACATTTTGGAATATTGCATAAAATTGCTTAATGGTTAATGCCAAGATGTGCATACATTTTGAAAATGTGCAAAAATAAAATGTATGTGCACTAGACATGGGCACGTATAAGATTCTGACGGTCTGATAAACTTGCATAAAATATCATGGTTTCAGGGTATAACGGTGTTGTGATTACTGCTCTAAAATATGTTCTTTTTAAATGTCTGGGTAAAAAAAAAAATTCCCCCTTTGAACATTTTTAAAAATGTTTTTTAATATTCAAAAACATTTTTTGAAAAATGTAAAATATTTTTGAGCAGTAAACATGTCAGGCTAAATAATTCAAATGAATCATTGACTTCTGATGTCTTCATTAGTTAAAAAAAAAAAAAACAGATTTTTTTACAGTTTAAAATGGCATCTTTGGATATCTTTTCTGCTGGAAATACTGTTGTCCTAAAAAACAAAAAAATAAAAAATAAAATAAAAAATCTTACACATACTTTAGGAAAGGTATTACTGAAAATTTTGGCGGTTTTAAAACCTTGACTTTTCCAAACCGCGGTTTCTTGAAAACAGTTATCCTCCCATGCCTAATATGCACAACTGAGTAGAGTAAACATGTTATCCAAAAAGAAAGAAATATGCATAAGCTGCAATGGAAACACAAACAATGGTAACACTTTATTTTGATGGTCCGTTTGAGTAATAGTAAACTGTCTGCTTAATATCTGTTGATATGCTCCTTCAACAGATGTTTAATTGACTATAAGAAACTTTGCAAGTACATGTCAACTTACACTAACCCTAACCCCAACCTAACAGTTTACTTATAATCTAATGAGAATTAGATGCAATGTAACTTAAATTCAACAAACGGACCAGTGTGACCCAAACATTTATTTACCGAATAAATTTCAGCATGCACATAAAAAGTATACTTTGATTTTGGTTTAAAAGAGTATGTGATAACAAAAATGGGCTCAATAAGATGTCATTAATGGACAAATTAGCAGATCAACCACATTGCACATCTGAAATGGTCATTCTAAAATCCCTTAGCCAAAGTCTGTCATCAATATGATTCTGTATTATTACCTCACAGAACTGCCTTGAGCCGCTGCACTAGCAATCAGCGGTCTGATGCTCCGTTCACACCAGAAGCATCAAGCTAGAGTGATTTACATGTTAAGTCAAAGCAAAGACGCGAATAGACATCATGCAGCATGTTACGTGCAAATGACATGGTGCAAATGTTGCGATTCATGCGAATGAAGTGGCGCGAGTTGAACTTTTTGTTCGTTCTGTGCGAATCGCTCGAGTTGGAAAATCTGAAATTCAGCGGACAATCATGAACTTGCTCTTGTAGGGGAGTGATTATGACGTAGCTCCTGTTGATGGTATCTGGAGGGGAAATCCTCTTGAGGACAACAGTTCATCAAACTGGGTTTGGCTCAGTCGGAAGCACTGATGAAAGCCTCCATCATCCAGGTATACTTTCTGGATGAGTTGATGTACTCACAGAGCTGGGTGCACCTCTGAAAGGACCTAGTGGACTCATACATGGCGGCGAACGAATATACGCTGTTTTTCAACATTCCTAAAGCACATAAAGCATATCTACTCTCTCAATAAAATTCATGTTAGCCATTTAGCAACGATGCTAGAGTCACTGGCCAGACAGAAGCCCTGCCTATGACGTGAATCCGCATCTATTGTGAAGTGAATTTGACAGTCAAATGAGGCTAGTAAACTAAAAATGTTTGCGTGATTTATTTGCACGTGTCACATCAAGTGTGAACACAGCATCACACTTTGAAAAGCCAACGCGCATGAGTTTAGTGTCAAATGCTCACGAGGAAGGGCTCCTGAGTCATGTAAAGCTTGGCTCACACTGTGCAACTTTTATGATTGTAGCATATTAAATTGCTCAAACATGATTTTCATGTGACACTGTAAGTTTTCAATTGTCCTAATGTCAGACTGAACAACAATCAACAATGCCAAATACATACATGCAAGAAAAAGCATTCAAAGTTTGACGTTGACCATCTCAAAGCAAACATAAACAATCTGTAGTGTTAGTTTTGCTCAAAACATGTCTTAATAATAAAAACCAAAAAAGCCAGCTGACATTTCCAAGTGGTGGTTTGAAGTTGTCTTAATGATTGCGTCATAATTTGGCATTCCTATTGGTTCTTGTTTTGATACTCGTCGTAGTTGAAGTCACACATTGGAGGGGAAATTTGATTGCAACATCAAACGGCCATAAGTGAACATGTCAAACAAACAAACAAAGACCTCAGATTTTAACCTAAGATAATAGGAATCTTTTAGGGTTTGGGATCAAATTGTGGCTAAAATAGTGTGAGCATGGCTTCATTTGGCTTTTACATATGAAAAACCTTTCAGGAAAATTCTTAGGGGTTTTTCCCCATTTCTTAGGGGTACATTTTGAAGCTCTACCCCTTCACACTCTGTTTCGAGGGACGAAATTTTGAAATGGTTCAAAAATAGAATTTGGATTGGGCCTTAGTTTATCCAGTCCACTTAGAGTGCATGTCTTTGGACTGTGGGGGAAACTGGAGCACCCAGAGAAAACCCACGAGAACATGGGGAGAACATAGAAACTCTACAATGAAATGTCAGCTGGCTCAGCTAGGACTCAAACCAGCAACCTTCTTGTTGTGAGTCTTGTTGTGCTAACCACTGAGCCACTGTATTGCCTCTATATCCAAATTAAACATTTGTCTATAAATGTAAACCATTGACACTGTGACAATGGAAATGTTTTTCTGTTTGGAACCAAAAATCTCAGTGTAAAAACAGTCTAGCATAATCTCAAGAGGAATCAACCATCAACCAAACCTCACAATCAAACCAAGGGTGAAAGTATCCTAAATGTCATTTATCATTATGTGCCTAAAGACAAGGTTTGCACTAGGTTAATACCTTTAAATATCTCTAGCTCTAATAAATGGACCTGCTTTGACATATCCAATGCTTTTAATAATACAATTGCTAATAAGATCAAGCAAGAAGCTAATACCTATTTGAAACCGCACAAGGGTGAACAAAATATGACAAGATTCAACTATCCTTTTAACTCCTGCTTGTCAAGCTGTCACAGAATTGTATGCGCTTGAGCACGGGACTCGATCTCTTAGAGAAACTTTTCCACCATTCTGACCTTAGTTATTAGCTCTCTCTGAGACTCGTACAGTACGTTAAGCCCAGCGTGCTTCGCCGAGGAATGGGGGAGCTTCATTAAGTGAGAGCTAGTAGATTTATGAACTCCAGTCTCTCTGTAGACTCCTCTGGAATGGCTGAGGTCTAAGCGAGCACAGATATGATGAATATACTCCACTCTGGGATTGGCCGGGGTCAGTGAATCCAGAAATGTGAGTCTGTAAGATAACTGGGCTGTGTTCATTATTGCCGGTGCGAGGATGCTTGGGAAAGCGCCCAATCAGTGAATACGGTATTAATATGGAATATCATCTGCATTGCCATCCACAGACAACATCTAGATGTATCACCCAAGGGTCATTATGATGACTGCACACTCCCCGTCTAATCATAATTACCTGAGTCTCATTTAATTTGGCTTGTGTTATATGAAATTCCATAATGAATAGCTCTATTCAGCGGCTACAAGTTGGGGAAATACAAAAGTCTTTTCAAGGCAACACAAGTTGGAATCCTCCTGGACTCGTCTGTGATTAGCAAGACAATGGCAGGTTTGGCCGCGCTACAGAGTCGAGGCGTATTGGTCGGGCTTAATGAAAGAGGAAATTTGATTTTTCTTCTTTGATCAAGTCCAAGCTCTTTAATTTACCAGTCAACAAAAGGAGTGGGAGCGAGAGGACGGGCCTGCCTTTGTGCTCTCAGATTGCCAAAAATATCAAATCAATCTTCTCATTAACATTACTAATTCTTGCGTAGGCAGTTTCCTGCAACTGCAAATTGGCCTGGCAGTATTGTTAGTTCAGGTGTTCGATGTAATTGATTTTTCCCCCCCTTTAGGTAATGAAAAGCCTGAATGAAATGGAAAGCAAATGACTGAAGGAAGAGCGCATTTGAATTGAATTTAATAGAATAATTCCATTTTATTAGACTCTATAGGGCTTTAAATGAGTTACATGGGGGAGCGCTTGAATATGCCTTCAGCTAATTGGTGAAAAGAGGCATTTTGTCTAAATGATAGTTGCACCGCACTTCTGTTTTCACAACTTCCTCGACTTTTCTAACTTGTTACAATTGGTCCTGTTGGAGGGCAGGAGACATTCAGCTGATTCTATCAAATAATTTCCTGTTTAACAATGCTCATTTGTGGGCTTTCAATTAACCTGTTCTCTATGGAGTTGAAAGATAATTTTTTTCTTTCTATGAGGATTAAAAATGTTAAAGCAATTTAAGCTATAAACCAGCTACAAGGTGAAACATTACAAACTTTGATTTGAAGCTAAGTTTCCAGTTTTAGTTTCCACTAAAACAGGGGTGTCAAACTCAGGGCCTGTTTACACTAATATGTTTTAGTTTTAAAACGCATAAGTTTTGCTACAGTTACACCTTACACTAGCCCGACGTTTTCGAGCCTCAAAAATGGAGCGTTTTGGAAACATTGAAGAAGCCATTTTCGTTTTAAAATGCTCCAGCTGCATGTCATTGTGGATGGGGAAAAACTGAGACATCTGAAAACGTAGGCATGGCTGCCGACATTTGTGCTACCTGACTGTGGCTTTTTCTCAATATCAAGTACCCTACACAAAGTTCAGACTTGCATCCTTTCCTTGAAAGTTCAGACTTCACAAGCTTATAACGAAGTCCTGAGGACACATCGGGTAAATCTTCAAATGTAACGGCAGTGTACTTATATAACGTCATTCACCCGGACTACTGTTTGTTAAATAATGCATTAATTACCGCATTAGTTAATGCTTAATTTAACCATCATGAACTCATCATGAACATGTTAATGTATAATTATATCATGACTACTTGGAGGGGCACGTTATGATTAACCCATTCTTAACTACTTATGAACTCTTTATGCAAGTCCGTCCAGTGTGTTTACACTGAATAACAATAGAAAAGTGTTCTGTCAACATCAACAGTTTAAACACATGAGTAGTTAAAGATGATTTAATGACGATGTTCCCCTCTAAGTAAGGTCATGACAAATGTACATATATACATTAACACCTCTTGAGTTCATGTTGGTTACAATTAGCCTACATTTAAATAATAATTAGTACATTAATTAACAACATGTACTAACAAATAATTAAGGTAGTCATTATTTACACAAACTATGTGACTCGTGTTGTAGTTAAAGTTAGTTCATGATTAGCGTGTACATTAACTAGCATTAATTCATAATAATCTAATGTTTAGTTTACATATTAATACATCATTATTCATGTACTGTTATTGTAAAGTGTTACCCAGCTCAACTACTCAATAAAATGCATTGTTTAATCACTTTTCTTGTTCCCGTCATCTACTCGGATCATTTGTATTACCTTAATGTGTTAACTTTTACTACATTTTTTTTTACAACAGATCCAGAAAACAACAAGCGAATGACTATTACTTCACCTCCACATTTCTTCAGGACCCACAGTTTTATTTCCATGGTCACATTAAGTATAAAATCAACATTAAAAGCTTACCAGACATAAAAAAAAATAAATATGTAACACTGTTCTAGTAGTTTTGGGGTATTTTATTACAACAATCATACACATTGTGCATTTTCCTGCATCATGCTTCTATAAAACTGAACTCTATTTGAGTTTTTCTTTCTTTGTCTGAAATGTTGTTTTGCTGGTTCTTCTTATGATCATTTGCCCCATTCACTTGTTTTCTTTATCATTTGTAAGTCACTCTGTCTAAAAATCTCTGTAAAATAAATGTAAATGTCAGTTGCATACAGTATAGGTCCACAATTGATGCAACTTTATCAACAAACCCAATCTAACTCTCAATGCAAAACGTGGAGGCAAAATCAGTAGTTTTCATGAATGCCTGGGAGCTGTCAAAAGTCTGCCAGACTTCTGCTGACAATAAAAAAAATGAACTTCTAAATCCAGGTAGATCCAGAAAGTGTAAACACTGTTCATTTTCATACCGACGCTGTAGTAATATAAATCAGTGAAGTTACACTTTAAGAAAGAAGGCATGTAGGGGGAGGGAAGACCACTTTGTTTCTGTGCTTCTCGCTCTTTTTATTACACACAGCTGCGGTGGTGTGCTAAAAGATGGCTGTGATAATGGTGGAGGAAATCAGGCTGTCATTGGGTGATACAGGCTCCACACACTGACCCCTTCACCCAGCTTCTATCAGTCAGCCTGGCCTTGGTTCGACTCCTCACCTCCTGATCCCTTTACTCAGCTCCAAAGTAACTAGAAAATAACAAACCAAAGCTAGACCTAAATACTTTGTCTGCGCTCAGAGAGGCCCACGTTTCTCAAAGCCTTTCTCATACTACAAAAGTTCACTTCTGATGCTGAAAGATGACCAATAGCCTTCTGTTGTCATTCAGCAAATTCACATGTAGAGAATGGCAGTTATGGAAAAATAATAATAGCAGTTTCTAAATTAGGAGATTTTTTTTTTAATTCTCTACAGATTGTTTTGAACAATTCAGAAGGAGCTGATGAAATATACCAAAGTTGTATTCATTACACTTAAAAAAAAAACAGAAATGCAGTTTGTTTAAAATGTGATTATGATCTAGATAGAAATGCTAATCATGGTATTGATTTGGATAATATCAGAAGCATTAAAAAAGTAAACTTCTGACTGAAAAATGAATGACAAAAAAACTATAAATAAAGTATAAATATTTAGTTTTACACATTTTCCGTAAGGAGCTCCAGCATTTCTGAGTTCTAAAATAAAAACATGTATATTGTGTCATTGACTCCAAAGAAGAAGGTGACACAGGAATGGAATTTAAAACATCTACTGTCCCACTTTCATTCTAAAAAAAAAAAAAACACGGTGGAAAATCCTGTCTCATCATCTAGAATGACACCTTCTCCATCCCACTCCCGTGTTGTGATTTTGTTTTGGCCAAAATTTGTGAGCTACAGTAAAAAAATATAGGGTAACACATTAAAATAACAGTACATTTATAATAACATATTAATATGTAAACTTAACATTACTTTATTATGAATTAATGATGAGTTAATGTATGTGTTTTTTTATTTTTTTTTGGCTTTTGTTTTTGTCTTTGTCTTGCTTTCTGGAACCGTTCTTTACCGGTCTTGAACTCCATCGTCACAGTCAAGCGACGAGCCACTGCACAAACTGGTAAAAGTGGAAAAGCTGTCCACATGGAAGTAAGCGGTCATCTGGTAAGCGCGAAAAGGACCGGCATCTTACCGCCCCATAGCGTTCTTATTAAAGACGTTCCTCTGGCTACATAATTCACGATCTCCAGAAATGTATATAGGGCTATGTTTTCAGATGAGCCTATGTTGCTTGGCTTGTCCTGCATTAACAACGCACCGAATGATTCTCAGCTCACTATAAATAACCAGTTTCTTTCCTTAGTTATCTTTGTCTTGAAGAATTCCCCCTTCCACCCCTACTCCTCCTCCCTTTTCCTTGACAGGGTGGCATGGCGGCCCAGTGGTTGCAGTGGTTACAGCAAGAATGTCACTGGTTCAAGTCCTTACATGGCCAGTAGACGTTTCTGTGCGAAATTTACTTGTTCTCCCTGTGCTTACGTGGGTTTCCCCCGGGTTGTAAGGTTTCTGCCCCTAACTGTTCCCTAGCAATCCCTAACTGCCATAAGCCATACATAAGCAGGGGAGCTCGAGACCTACCTGAAACCTATCTTAGCTCAAACTCCCCCCTCGCCCTACAAAAGGAAGGGAGCCCCAGGCTCGAAGATCTTTTGAACTCAGGGCTCTCTCCTGGGACAGGATGCCAAAAACGCTTTATAATCAATCATCATCTAAGTGTGAACGTCGAAATTGAAATTGGTTACTTCAGACTGCCCAGAACAACTTTGGTGAGCACAACAGAAGCATCCTTTTCCAACAGAAGTCATTGCAGCATCATGTCTGACTCTATTTTGATTATTCTCTCTAACAATTAGTTGACAATAACACCACCAAATATTATATGTGTGTGTGGAGACAAGTCATTTGCTTACACAGCCACACCAAAGCAAACAGAATGAGAGCACAAAGAGCAAAGGATATAATGTAGTTTATACTATAAAAGACATATTTGTGTTATTCAGTTGTGTATCATAGCGTTTCTGCTCCTGTCTACTCCGGCTGATTCTTCCCAATCTCGATTAATATTGTGCTTAAAAAATAATGTCAGCCACTATACTCTGAAATGTAATTGTCACACCCTCGGCTTGTTCCTCCTCACCCAATCACTTCTCTCCCTCACAAACCCCCTGTCTACAATCCCACGAACCATCACTGGCCTTCTAATCACCTGCACCTGTTCCCCATCATCAAGGACACAATAAAGACCCACCTCATTCTTCCAGTCGCCGACCTGTATTGAAGTCGGATGGTTGTCCTCACCTTTGTTCCTTCGTCTTTTCTTCTTCTTCCATGGATGTTCCTTGTGTGCCTTCGGATCCTTCACACTGATCAAGGGAAGTGATTACTCTCATATGGTGTTTACTAGAAGATCTGCCATTTACCTGATGAACTGTGTGTCTGTATACTTACCTGCTGATGTTCCCAAGAAAGAACTATATGTGAAATTATTACCATCAGATGACATTCCACTTCCTTACTTTGATTAAGTGACTTGTTTTGAATAAAACTGATAAAAGATAACCATCCTTGTCTACCAACATGACAGTAACTTTGTAATGTGTCCTACTACTTAAGTTTTGTGTACAATCATACTGTAAAACATAAGTTAACTCAAACTGTTGGAGTAAACCGATTGGGACAAACCATTTCAGTTTTGAAACATTCATTTTTCTTTTCAGCTTAGTCGCTTTATTAAGTTAAGTTTACCAACTTATCCAGCATATGTTTTACACAGTGGAAGCCCTTCCAGCTGCGACCAATTACTGGGAAACATCCATTCACACACATACACTATGGACAATTTAGCTTTCCCAATTCACCTATAGCACATGTCTTTGGACTTGTGGGGGAAACCGGAGCACCTGGAGGAAAACAACGTGAACACGTGGAGAACATGCAAACTCCACACAAAAATGCCAACTGACCCAGCTAAGGCTCGAACCAGTGTTGTTGTGAGGCAACATTGCTACCCACTGTGCCACCATGTTGCACTGTAATGTGTCCTGTTATCAGAAAAAAGGAGGAAACAAATTTCCTGCTACTTATCAAGTTTTGCATAGCCTATAATCAGTTACCATAAGAATAACGAAATTCATGAAGCACTCAAAAAATAACTTTTGCTGCTTTTGTTCAAACTACACATTTAAAATTGGTTGAAACACAATTCTTACGTTGCTTTTGCAAGAACTGAATTTTGTGTTAAATCCACATAAATTTGTAAAAACGATTAAGCTAACTTAATTGATTTGTGTCGGGACGACATGAAGAATTTGTGTGGAACCCATCACTTTTTACTGTAGGTACAAACTTAATATTTCCATGTTTATAACTCATTAAAAAGGGGCACGGAGGACCTAAACAGACACGTTTAAAAGTAGTGACTCATAAACTCCCACTGTCCCCATCATCAATGCAATCTTCTCAGCTTCGCTCTCTCTGTGTTTGAGAAAGCACAAGATGACACATCAAGACTTCTTCCTTTATTGACTGTAACTGACATCTTCATCCGATTGCCGGCGTCTTTGCTTCCTCCATTGTTGGTGCTCTCATCTGTGGTGTTTCCACACGGTTGCGTGGCGGTGCGCTGGGATTTCACAGCATTCTGACTCAAGCTGACACCGTGACAGGCGAGCAGGTGGGAGAAAAGCGCACTAGTCATTCTCAGACAGAAAGCGCAATAAAAGGGAGCTTATCGAAAAGCCCCATCATGGCAGAAACATTCCTTTAAATGAAATGAGTTGAATGCAACTTTGCAGCGAGGAGGGGGAGAGGAGAAGAAAATAAAAATGCTAAGTATTCAACATTCAGTCCATTAAATCCTAGAGTGTTTGTGCTTTCTCAGCGAGCTCGCACAACTTAATTAAATCCCATCTTGTTTTCGAGCACATTTGAATATGATTTATTTCAATAAAGGAGAGGCAAGGGGCACAACAGGCTTTATAAATAATAATTTCTGATATCAAAACATTACCATGCTTAAGATTTGTGATCTTCAACTAAATGCTGAAGAAAAAAAAATAGATGAATAATAAATAGCAAACATTTGACGTTTTATAGCCCTGAACAATAAGACAGGAAATATGTTTAGTTTATTTTTTGGTTTGTGTTTAAACTGATTGATGCAGATTTTATTATATTTTTTCACTTTATATTAATCAACCTTAACTATTATTTACTTGAATTATAAAATAAACAGAATGTACTGTGCTCATAATGTAATGCAGAACACTTGTGGTGCTCCTGAGTGTAAGGTACATGTTTGTGTTATGGTTAGGTTAAATGGTCGGTTAAGGTGTAAAGGATGGTCAAACGTGAGATGAAACACGTAATTACATGCAGATATTTAATCAATCATAAGTACAATGTAAAGCATGTATTAACATAAGAAGTACATTGTAACAAATGAATGATTTCAGTGTAAGTAGATATTACATATGGAATCAATATAGGGCCATATATATACTTGCAAAATAAAAAGGTTTTGCAAACACAGCATTGAACAAAAATCAACTAATGTAAATTTCCAAAAATCAAAAATTAATTTTTGAGAAATAAAAATTTATTTTGATAAGTAAAAAGAATAGCAAATAAAAATAAAGGAGTGCAAAAAAAACAAAACTTTAATTCGTATGAATTCGTACAATCGAATTTGTACAATTTAGTATGATTTGCTCATCCTCCAATGATGGTTGGGTTTAGGGGTGGGGTGAGGTGCCACGCCTCCTTTTTAAAATTTTACAATTTCGTACGACTGAACTGTCATTTATAAATGATTTATAAAGCATAAATAGTCCTCACTTTAGATTAGGTCACAAAACTGGATGAAGTTGAGTTAATGAAGCATTTATTAACATACAAATTAACTATTAGTACATGCCTGAATAATAAGAGATGTAAATGTTAATTTGAATAGTTTATTAATCATTTACTAACTCATTGTGGATGATCTTAAAAACAACCAACTATTCTTAAACAACGAGTTTGTAAATAATGCAATACTTAATTTAGCTTACAAGTCAACAATACAACATTTGTAACTGCAGTTACAAACTGCTTACTAATATTTATTAATGTTGAGTTAATGCTTAACAGATAATGAATTCACTATATACTAATGCTTAATAGATGACTCGTAGTGTGTAGTTATTATAAAGCGTTACCATTATTTTTTTTTCAAAAAGTCAACTTAGACAATTCTTGGTTTTTAAGAAGGTAAATTTTCTTTTGCGTCAAATCCACTTGTGCTTTTTTTGCAAAAACCTCACACAGTGTAATTAGTTGAAAATCACTAAAGATGCAATTAGAAATGATTTAACCAAACATAAAACACATTACACAAACCACCTAAAATTAAAAATATATAAATCTGTCAAGTAAGTGGCGGTTCATGCCGCTGTGATAAACCAGGGAAAAAGCAGAAGGAAAATGAATTAATGAAATCTGTCAAGTAAATGCAATGATCAATAACATTAAAACTGACATAAATTAAATCTTAACAATCTGTTGTAATTTCTGAAATTTGGGATTGAGATTGAATGTAAGAAGAGCAATGTAAACGTTGCAAACATTGTAAACTAAGCTTGGTAGATTCAAATAATGTAGTGTAAAAACATTGTGAAACATTAATATGTGCATTGTCCATTAATATAAAAAGCTTATCAGACGTATAGGTATTATGAAGTAATACAAATAATGTATAGTTTTATACATTATATTTATCTTTTAAAAAATAGCTGATTAGCAAATAAACAAGGAGGGCCTATTGGGCAAAAAGGAGATGTCTCTCAGACAATTTTAGAAGCTGTCATTCATTCATTCTCACCATACTCAAGGTCTTGGTCTCTTGTTTATCCTCATAGCATCCACCAGGGATAACAGAACGGCACGCCGTTTAATGTATACTAAATCAGACTCATTCAAAGTAGCGTCGCTGCACAAAAAAACATTATGAATGCATGTTACACTTCCAAATGTACATTGTGTTTTCTTTTTTTTATAATGCACAGAGTTTTGAGGGGTAAGGGAAGATTTCATTTGCCTTTCACTGACAGTCGGACAGGCTCATCCAGGTCATCAAACTCTGACTTTCAAATCGAAAGTGGAATAAAACTCATAAAAGCATACTGTTACATTGAAAACATATGATTCGATTCGTGCCTTCTGATTGGTTCTCGGGATATAGCGGCTTTTACTGTCAAAGGCAAGTGGCGTTTAGCAGCTTTTGCCAACAAACTGTTACTTCTGAATGCGCTGACGCTGAGATTTGGATTATTAGAAGCAAATCTATTTGTTGATGGTGTACTACGTGCCTCAACCAGTTTTCATGTCATAGCCAGCACGCATATTCGGCTTCGGGCCTGCAATAGAAAAAACGTTAAAAAAAAAGTTTTATGAGATCTAATGTGTGCAGTCTGGAAGCGACTGTAATGCCTTGCGTTTAGAGATTTCCAGCCACGTGCAATGGAGAACATAAAGAGAAAAATTGCCAATGGTGAACTTAAAACTGTGAAAAACGCTAGAGGAAAGGCACATTTTTGGTCAACTTTTCAAATAGTGACAACTTTAAATGATGAGCCAACTGTGCAACTTAAATTGAGTAAACTCACTGTGGACCACATAATGCTTGGATATCGATGTCACTTAAAAAAACTAAAACTTACATTTAAAAAAACAAACAAAAAAACTCCAAACTTTTTTCTTTTTTCTTTTTTAGCTGTAACAATATACACTGTTTGGCAGGAAAAAAAAAACGGGCTTCGGGTCGGACTCGGGCCAAAAATTTATGAAATGTATATAGAGTAAGATTATACCTTAAAGTTTGGAGCTATACAAAAAGAGATATAATTTCCAGAAATTCTTATAAAGCAAGATGCAAACTAAAAGATAGAGAACTTGAGATTTAAAGTCTAGATTGCGAGATTTAAGGTTTTATTGCTACAGAAAATGTAAACTCAAATTGTGAGATGTAAAATTAGAAAAGCAAAATCTGAACTCAGACTGGTTGGGTTCTGATTGGGTTGTATATTGGAAACTCATAATGTAAGATGTAATCTCAGAATTGAAAGATATAAACTCACACTGTAATATGCAACCTCAAAACAGTGAGATGAAAACAGATTCAGAAGACAAAACATAGATTGCGAAATGCAAACTCATAATTCACAATTGCAAGACGTTTTTCTTGATTGCTAAAACACTATAACCTGACTTTTGTGCAAAAAAAATGTGAAATCATAATGGCATTTTTTAAAAACCAAACTCATTTCTTTTTGATCTAAATACACTGTTGCAACCCAGGCTCATTCTGAAAACGTGTCCCTATACATTTCTGGAGAGCACAAAATACATCCCAGGAGCTTATTTATTTATTTTTTTTGCAGTTTTTGTTATCACAAATCCACCAGAGGCCGCTGTGTACGCTTTTCAGATCTCAAATTTGTCTCGCGAGTGCCATTCGTGCCTGCTGTTCTTGCATAAACCACCAGAGGCCGCTGTCGACTGGCTGACTGACTGACTGACCAACCGACCAATACCCCCACCCACACCCTTCCCTAAACCCAATTGGTAGTGTTTTCAAAAGCAATCCAAAAAAATAAAGCCCCGATTTTTACCACTTTTTCAGGTTTTATTACATTATTATACTGTTATTTACTTTATTTTTTGGGGGGGCTTTTGTTTTTGTCTTACCCGCTTCTTGGAACCGTTCTTCACCAGACTTAAACCCTGTCATCGCGGTCAATAATTTTGGCTACATAAATCGCGATCTCCAGAAATGTATACATGGCTATGTTTTCAGAATGAGCCTATGTTGCCACAATTTTCATGCTTACAGCACATGGCCATTGAGAAAGCACTAGCATTCAGTATTGTTCACTCAAGTCAGAACAGTTTGAACTCCATTAACAAACATTAACCAATGGGGGAAAAAACTAGAGGTCAAAATTTACCAGACACCAGTCAGAAACAAAGTCATGGCCAAAGTCAGTTTATTCTGGTTTGACAGAATGGATTCACAGCAACGAATCGTAGGAGATGGGGGAGTGTGGAGAGGAAGATGAAGAGAAAAAGGAGAAAGAGGAAGAGATAGAAGACAAGCAGCCTGCAGATTAAATTTGCACCCACTCTTTTTAACCCCATCCTCGTCATGGTGTGACTGAGGCTGAGCAACCAGCACAGCCAAACCTGAGCCACTTTACTGTTGTCTCGATTATTAGAACTTTAGGGAGAAGAGCATAGATGTACTTTAGAATGCTCTATACTCTAAAATCTGATTGTTAATTTTGTCAAAGAATAATGCTACTAAATGTATGTGCTAAATGCACCAAATTCCCTCACATACAGATAGAATTTCTGTATATTACAGTAAACCCAGCAGGCACACAACATCATAAGATAGCAATATTAGGTTAGATTTAGGTCATGACGTCAGGTGACCAAAATTCAATGTCTAGCCAGCATCTAAGGACAACGTTCTTTTTATGTCAAATAACGATGTCAAATGATGTTGGTATTTACAGTAGTTGATTTAGGTTGTGTTGGAAAGGGAACAAAATCCAACTTTGAACCACCATCTTAAACCAACATAATATTGATGTCAAATGTTGACATTTATTCGTCAGGTATGGCAACCAAAATCCAGCATCTGCTAGACGTCATAGTGGTGAAGTCCACACATCGTCAAGCTGTAACATCATTAGACATTGATATATAGTTGATTTTAGAAAGGATGTTGGACATTGACGTCGGCCTGACATTGGGTTCTGACGTCAACCCAGTTTTCAATTCAAAAAGCATCATCACCACATTATTGGGGTCCTATGTCAATGTTCCACCATCTAGTGGCTGCAGATCGCTGGAAAACACGCAGTTAGCTGGAGTACTACAAATCCGCCATATTATGGACTACAACTCCATACATGCACTCCGCTCACACACACACCGATGATAAGCACACACACAGCCAGAGAATCATTACAAACTGATTACATAAACTTTACATACTACGCACACACACACACCTGGGCTGAGTCTTGTTTATCTGTCTAGTTAACATTGTGACGCGGTTTCCTTGCCTTGTCCTGCCGTGTTTTTGAACCTAGCCTTGTTTGTTTGTTTACGTTGTCTGCTGCCTGCCTTTTGACCTATTCAATATTAATCATTCATTCATTTTCTTTTCAGCTTAGTCTCTTTATTAATCTAGGGTCGCCACAGTGGAATAAACCACCAACTTATCCAGCATATGTTTTGCCCTTCCAGCTGCAACCCATCTCTGGGAAACGTCCATACACACTCATTCACACACATACACTACGGACAATTTAGCCTACCCAATTCACCTATACCACATGTCTTTGGACTGTAGGGGAAACCGTAGCACCCAGAGAAAACATAGAGGAAACCCACGCAAACGCAGGGAGGACATGCAAACTCCACACAGAAACGCCAACTGACCCAGCCGAGGCTTGAACCAGGAACCTGCTTGCTGTGAGGCGACAGCACTACCTACTGCGCCACTGCGTCGCCCATTCAGTAATATAGTTTTGGTAAAAAACATGCACTCATTTTCCATATTACCTGAGATATATGTAAATGGCTTATATAGGGCCAATGTTTCCTTTACAAATATTATAGAGAATATTTCATAGTCTATTCTAAAACACAAAATCTCTTAGCTAACACTCTAATCTCATATATAAATCATATAAATCATTAGGCTAATGGTAATTTACAGTAGGCTATTTATTAAGAAAAGAAAAAAATCCTACTTAATTATTATTAATTTGTTATTATATGTTCTAACCAATAGGCTCATATCATATAGAGTACAGATACATTTGTTAATAAATGACCTATTATAAATTAAAACCATTAACATATGTTATATATTTTTGTTTTCACAAGCTTTGGAGACGTAGCATAAATTCCGCTTTCAAACAATAGATCATCTTTAGCTTTCGTCATGAACCATGGCTGTGTTCAAAATGGCATAAATGTTTTCAAAGTGCACTACGAAGTGAACACAATTGTCAATATAAAGATCACTAAAACTGAACTGTAAAAAAATACTTTAAAAGCAAATTACACCTAAGAGACATGACTTAAATGTTGTTGTTTTTTTTAGTCATTCCAAGTTTGAATGTTGGAACATTTAAAAGGAATAGGGCATAGGGGTGACAAAGGGGAATAGAACACAACCAGGAACTATGCTTCTAACTACAGGTGTAGTTGCAAGTGTAAAAGTTTGTGATGCAGTTTGCGAAAGTTCGGTGGAACGATGGATTTGGGAAACGCCAAATCAATAAACTATGTTTCTAACATCGCAAAGTGCAACCTTGCTAACCATTATATTCAATTCAATTCACCTTTATTTGTATAGCGCTTTTACAATGTAGATTGTGTCAAAGCAGCTTCACATAAAAGGTCATAGTAAATTGGAATGGTGTAGTTCAGTTTGTAGTGTTTAAGTTCAGTTTAGCTCAGTTCAGTGTGGTTTAAAAATCACTACTGAGAGTCCAAACACTGAAGAGCAAATCCAACGATGCGTAGCTCTACAGATCCCAAACCATGCAAGCTAGTGGCGACAGCGGTGAGGGAAAAAAAAATTTCACTAATTGGCAAAAGTGAAGAAAAAAAAACAATATATGGGCAACCCGGTGAGACACAGGGTAACTAATTTGGGCAATGAGTTACAGATACAACACTGTTGCCTGTTTGTAATAGTAAAGTAGCATCACTCTGAAAAATTGCCCAGAAATATTGCTCAAAATTGAGAATATGCACGATTTTTTTTTAAACAAAGAAGGAAAAATTATAAAGAAAAATCACAGCAAGAAGATTACAGATTTGAGTCCTGGCTGGGCCAGTTGGCAGTTTTGTGGTAAGGTTTGCATGTTCTCCCCCTGTTTGCGTGAGTTTCCTCCAGGTGCGGTTTCCCCCACAGTCCAAAAACATGCAGTACATGTGAACTGTATGAACTAAATTGTCTGTAGTGTATGAGTGTGTCTGTGAATGTGAGTGTGCATGGATCGGGTTAGCTGGAAGGGCATTCACTGCATAAAACATATGCTGCAATAGTTGGCGGTTCATTCTGCTGTGGTGACTCCTCATAAATAAGGGACTAAGCCGGAGGAAAATTAATGATTGAAGCAATTACCTTTTATTTTTTTATCCACTGTCAGAAACCTCTTCCATACCTATCAAAGATGCATAAAATCAATATTTCAACCAGTAATGTTCCCAGAACAAACAACAACAGACACCGGCAATCTTACGGCATTATATAAACAGCAGGTGATGTCAACCAAGTGCTTATCATCGCATTTGATATCGGAAATGCTATTAAAACTCTGACTTGTGCATTTGATAATGTCTGTTTTTCTCAAGATCTTGACGCGCTGTAGTCAGCCGCTCATCCTTCAACCTGTTTCCTCAGGGAACAAGACAGAGAGAACACAGTTATAGAGTCAGTCAGAGAGGGAGAAACTCGACTCGGAGATTCAGAGAGCGAGAGCTGGAAGATCTTCTGTGAAGTGAAAGTGTGACTCACACTCACTAGTGCAGCTACAGATGAAAGACTGTCATTCCAAAGTGAGCCGAGGAGAAACTCAGCGGGGGGAAGAGAAAAAAAATAACTCCACAATACTTTTAAATGAATAATACCAATAGAATAGTCCTCCATTTACATTTTCCACTCAATGTTTTCTGTTTTCACGGAATAGGAATAGCAGGCGTACCATTTCTGCAGTGTTTTGTTCACGCGTCAAAGAGGAATAGGGTGCCACTGATGTTCTCTCTCTCTTTTTCTCTCGCTCTCTCCGCCAGGCTCCTCGCAGACAGTAAAGGGCAAACAATAAAATCATCTGCAGTCTGTTTGTGTGGCGATGCAGGAGAACAACAAGGGTCTTTCAAGGTCAGTCAGCTCATAAGACAAACAGGGCTTGTGGAATTGCCTATACCTGAAGATGCAGCGGTGGCTCCCTCAGATACAAAACTGCCCTCTGCATTCAGCATTATTTGCCACTAATCCTTTAAACAGATGTATGTGTTGCTTGTATTGGAGGAGATCCAGTCATAGATATGCTAAAACGTCTCCAGGGATAGAAAGAGTGAAAAATAGATCCACCTGATGTTTTTGTAATGCCAAGTAGGTTTAGTAATGTGCTATCATTCATTTTCAGAAGGGAATCAAAATTCTCTCCTACAGTATATGGGAAAATGTATGTTTAAACACATTATTATTATTATTATTATTATTATTATTATTATTATTACTACATGGAATAGGTTTTTATTGAGTGATTTTTTTTTTAAAAACCAAAATAAGTTTTAGCCTATATTTGCTAATTTACTTTGTTTTATTAAATTTTAGTCTAAATATCTGCAAATTATCAAAATAAATATACGTTTGATACGATATATATGAGCAATATCACACGAGTAGAAGTGCGATGAGCTTGTGTATTGGCACTGGTGGGAGGCATGCTTTTGTGCATATATATATATATATATATATATACACACACACACACACGTATATATTTTAGGGGCTGAATGACTTGAATTTTTTATTTTTGGTAGTTGACTTTTATGTTATTAAAGTCAAGTCGATGTGGCGCCATCAATAAAACACAAGATGCAAATATTTTGCAACACACCCAGTGTGGAAAAATATAGCTGACTTTATCCAGCCCAAAAGCTGTCTAAAACCCGCCCAAATGCACAAAAAAAAGCTTAACATATTAGATTTATATTTTATTTAATTTTAATTGATTTAAATAAAAATTTTAACAGAAACCTAGTTATTTTAATCGTCATAGTTTTTAACTATACAGCAATGAGCATCGTCCCATTTGGCGTTTAAAATTTTTTTTGAACATAATTAGGTGCTGCTTGTCAATCAGACAATGCTTCTATGTTTGTTCTTGCTGTCAATTGCAGGAAAAAAAATAATCGAAAATGTGCCATGACAAACCGCTGTGAGTTTAACTGCAGGCGCTGCGTAATGTGCAGATTTGTCCGGGAGTCCGATTTTGATACAACTTTTCTTCACCTCTTCTTGTGGGTGGGCCCACAGGGTTTGCACTATGCACTGGTCACTACTAACTGAATGGAGTAGAAGCACACAGTTATGTTTTGTTAAATAAGTTGCATATAAAATTTACGTTTCAAAATTGCCCAACTTTTGTCAACCCGCCAATGCCATTTTTTACCTGCAAAATCAAATTCAAAACTGCCCAATCTGGCAACACTGAACATGCCACAATTTGCTATTTATTTGCAGCTAAAAATCTTATACACATGCTGTTTGACAGCTCATAACACATGGAAAACTAATGCATTGTCAACACAGTTTATTTCGTGAATTGTGCAACATCAGCAAGGGCTAACTTTAGTGCAAAATAAATGCAGTCAACACACTTGTCTTGGCTCATACTACTAAAAATGTAACAATAATAGATAAATTTAGTGCAAAAGTAATGCATACATCTTCAACACACAGTAACGTTACATCGTACATTCAAAATTCACTCAAAGTTCATCTGAATCATTGAGACTGACAAAAAATAAATAAAATAAATTTCAATAATATTAGGGCAGTTTCATTTAGTGAACCTACGTTTGTAAGGCTGCCATGTAGTTCAGGTTAAAAACCATGTGATCTGTGTAGCATGACTAGTCGATGTCAATCAAAATGCGTTACAGCAGAGCATTAAAGTCAGCCATATCATGACTTTCCTTCACCTTCTAATTATTTACTACAAGTTTTACACAGATAAACTACAAGTGTACTCATTTCACTTGCACCTGCAACGTTGAGGAATTTAGTCCCAAGCAGTATTCAAGTAGTACACTTTTGAAGTTAGTACATAAACATTAGTATACTGTACTTACTACATGAAGTATTTAAATATATACTTCAACATTTTGTAAATATACTTAATAGAATTAACTTCAAGTATACTTCTTTTGTGTAAGGGTGTAAATAACCGTAACTTCTATTTGAGTGGTTTCACGTCTATTAGTTTAATTTATTCTAACTAAAGAACTAAAGAAACAATAAGCATAAAAGTGAATTAAGACACTTACAGTAAATTGTGTGTTCCAGAGTTTGTGAATCTGCATGTGAGCCTTAAGCTTTAGATTTTCATTTTTCTTTCTTTTTTTTAACTGTCTTCAGTAGTTTGTTGTAGTTATTGTATTGTCTTTGTTTTTTCTTCTTCTTCTTAAACTATACATTTGACAGAGAATGGTAATGGTGAGTTTCATATCTGTGTTTTAAACTACACTGAATTTCTATGTTAAGCTGCTTTGATACAATCTACATTGTAAAAGCACTACAGAAATAAAGTTGAATTGATTTGGTCATCTTAATTTTCTTAATTTAACTTTATTTAAATTGAACTTTTTTAAATTGAACTATTTTGACCAGGTGTTTGTGTGAATTAATGGAGGTTAAAACAGAAATGGAAAAGATTACACAATCAATGCACAAGGGAAAACCAGAAAGATGACTTCTTTGGTGTAACAAGCAATTGTCAGAAGTATAAATTTACACAGCGCCATCTTGTGTACCTGGTCAATCTGTTTTTTCATTAAGCGTGGTCTACTGTCTGAGAGGGATTTTTCAAGTTCACTACCATCGCCAGTGATAACTGCTTTGGTGGGAATGTTGTAAAATAAAAGGTCTTGATAAATGTAATAAGTGTGAGCTATAAACATTCTTGTGTGCACAAGGCTTGAGGGTGGGTAAATGATGGCAGAAGTTTTATCTCTTTTATTTTTGAAGGGCTAAATTTAAGTTAACGTTTAACAATTTGAATGCCATCAAGAGTTTGTTGTTTGCTTTAATAAATGTTTAAAAAGCTCTTTAGCTATTGCACAGAAACAGTGACTAACATTATTTGAATACAAAGAAGATATCTCAAAAAAAAGCTGAAAATTTGTAACCACTGATTCCATAGTAGGATTAAACACATGCTATGAAACTCAATAGTTTCCATAAGTAAAGAGGAGTAAATGAAAAACCCCTATGACCAACTACTAAAACTACCAACGAAACCTGTCAATAACCTTAACTAGCCCGTAAGCCAACCCATACTGTACCACCAAACTGCTATTGACTTTAACCAACCTGTTAATGCCAAACAAAAAAATCATTTACTTTGAAGATTGTTGGGGAAAAAAAAAACAAAGCTCTTCTCTTTAAGATTCTACCCTACTGTATGTAGGCAGTAAACAGGCTCAATTTGGAAACTTAACCTTACCTAAAAGGTGAAATCAATTGCGTTTGAAGGGTTAGGCTTCATGTGCATAGTTTAATGGACCAGAAGTTTCCTGTGGTATCATTTGTGGGTTTATTGAAATAGTTCCGTGTCTGTCTGCTGTTTTCTAAATGGCTTTGATGCCAAGCATGCTGTGGTTTGTTTTTCTGCCTGTTCTCATAATGGAGGAGATGTTTTATACAATTGGAGCAACCACACTGTGGCTTTAGTGGGCTGTTGCTGCCCAGCACATTTTGATGAGTATGTTCGAGCTCCCCAGGAGAAATATTGGACCAGCTCTAAAGTGAGCTACAAAATAAGGGAACCGGAGACAGAACCATTTCAAAAATGTTTTGATCCGCTTCTCCCTCTCGGGGTTGTCTGCTGGTAATAAGGGAAACAGAAAAATCAATCTAACACAAAATACAGAGCCCTCAACAAGATGTATTTTCCTACTTTTCCTACCTTTTTCACAATTACACAGAGCAGCGCCTTACTCACAAAGGTATTTGTTGAGAAAATGACCGCTTTCCTCATCATATCTGTAAGCCTGAAATAATAATTCAACAGAACGGAGAGAGGAAGACAGCTGGCGATGGCGCGAGTCGTTGACACGACCGAAATCTCCTCAAAAACAACAGCTTTCAATGCCCCTTCTCCCTTGATAATTATGAAAGCCAAGGAAAGAGAAGGAGAGAGAGGGAGAGAGAATAGCAGCAGTGGTCACTGTGAAAAGAGTGAAAATGAGCATGAGGAAAGGCAGCAGCTGGTTTGAATAGATTGCGTGTAGGATGAATTAAAAAGTTGAACCTTTCCCGAGCCGTATTCAGATGTCTGGCGCTCGGTGATTAATCATGCCCGTCAGGATTCGCAATCCCCTTTTCAATGAAAAACAAATGCGGAGACAGTACATTCCGCACCTACCCTGTCCAAGGGCCCTGTGTCCTGTTTACACCAAACACAATACCAAAGACACGGTGGGCAGGAGGAGGCCGATGGGATTCCTTACAGATGCACTCGTTTCCGCCCCGAGCTTCGCATCTATTCATATAACAGTTATAATTGAAGCGGTCAAAGAAAATATGAATTATAGATGAGTTTTAGTTTGGATTCTGGGCATTATGCGGTCGCTTTGTTAGTGGAAATTGTGTTTTGTGCTACAAACATGAAGAAACAATAGGCATAAAACTGAATTAAGACACTTAAATTGTGTGTTCTAAAAAAACATGTCTGACATGTTAAGCTTTAGATTTTCATTTTCTTTTTTTACTGTCTTCAGTAGTTTGTTGTACTGTAGTTCTTGTTCTGTCTCAGTTTTTTTCCCCTTCTTAAACTGTACATTTAACAGATATGTTTAGCATTTAAAATATTTTGGACAGCTAAAACTGCTGCCAGTGCATTTTAATGCAAACTATTTTGAAATATAACCAAATAAAAAAACAAGGATAATCAGATAATGCACGGTAATGAATGCTAAAACAAATAGTTAAAGTAACTGTTGAATAAATAAAGTTACTAAGCTTGTTTATATGCTTGTTTTAAGAATCATGCAAGTCCCTCACATGCTAAAAATAAACTTGAATCAATTGATTTTTAAATTGATTTTTAATGCCTGAACTAAAACAGTGGATGACAATTTGTGTATTGTAAAACAATATATATATATAAATTATTAATTTAAAACCTTGCTCAATCAAATCTGTGAAACTGACTAAAGACACTGTGTTGTGCATTCCAGACCAGCAAGTCATAATGTCACATTGTAAAGTGTCTATAAACACACAGTCCTCTAGTCCACTATTGTTGATCTGATGGTCAAGTGCTTGTGTACGGCTATGATCATGTAACATATATGAGCATGTTTTCGCCACTTTCACAAAATACCTATGTTGATGTTGTTTTTTTCATTTTGAAATTTATTTTCAATGTTTTTTTTTAGGCCATGGAACACAATACATAAAGAAATCGCTGTCATGTAACCCCCCCCATACTTTATATTTCAGCAGTGTCTGATTTGGAAAGGAATCATTCGAAATTTGGTGAGTCCGTTTATTTTGAAAATATTTGACCCAAAATAATGATTTTTCTATTTCTTTTATGACAAAACTACAATGTAAATATTTATTTAAAAAAAATAACTGAAGGTGCAGTGGAGAATGGTGAAGATGTTAACCCCTTAACTCAACTCAAACTATACATTATAAACCTATATCAAATATTATGTTCAATTGTGAACTCAAAAAGTGGGGTGACAGTTAAATAAAGGAATAGTTAACCAAAAAATGAAAAGTCTGCCATCATTTACCCTCAGATTGTTCCAATCCTGGATACATTTCTTTGTTCTGCTGAACACAAAGGAAGACATTTGGAAAAATGTCTACAATTAAAGAGATCTTCCCACCCATTTACATTATTTTTGTATTTATTTTTCAAATGATGAAGTAAATTCATACTTTTTTTTTCGGCTTAGTCCCTTTATCTGGGGTTGCCACAGCAGAATGAACCACCAACTTATCCAGCATTTGTTTTAAGCATTGGATGCCCTTCCAGCCACAACCCATCTCTGGGAAACACATACACACTTATTCACACACACACTACAGACAATTTAGCCTACCCAATTCACCTGTACCACATGTCTTTGGACTGTGGGGGAAACCAGAGCACCCGGAGGAAACCCACGCGAACGCAGGGAGAACATGCAAACTCCACACAGAAACGCCAACTGACCCAGCCTCGAACCAGTGACCTTCTTGCTGTGAGGCGACAGCACTACCTACTGCGCCACTGCGTCGCCTGATGAAGTAAATGATTCTTGAAAAATGTTTGGCTACAGACATTCTTCCAAATATCTTCCTTTGTGTTCAGCAGAAGAAATAAATTTTTACAGTATAAGAACAACCTGAAGGCTCGTACACATTAGGATGATTATTGGGTGTGATTATTGCTGACATTTAATGCCTTGTGGCTAAACAAAAGTTCTAAACAAATGTGAATGTGCACACTAATTCGCAAAATGGCAGACATAAATCCAATAAGAGAAACAAGTAAAAGAACACATGACAATAAAAGAAGGCATGTAAAACATATTAAAACTAATTAAAAATCCAAATACAGAAACACTAATACCGTTAATTAAAAGCTGAACCAAAAAGGTGTGTCTTTAAATGCTTTTTAAAAAAGTTCAACTGATCCCAGAATTCTCAGTGCTATCGGGAGAGAGTTCTAGAGCCGTGGGGCCACCACACGCCTTTTTTTTTTTCAGAAAAAACTAAATGTTTCATTTGGCAAATTTATTTATTTATTTTTGGTTGGACATGCCATGTTAAAAACTGCCAGACCAATGAGATTGTCATGTTTATAAATCTGTCTACAGAAATAAAGATGAATTGTATTGGTCATCTTAATTTTCTAAATTTAACTTAAAATTTTACTTTAAATTGAACTTTTCTGACCAGGTGTTTGTGTGAATTAGTGGAGGTTAAAACAGAAATGGAAAAGATTACACAATCAATGCACAAGGGAAAAATCATAAAGATGACTTTTTTTGGTGTAACAAACAACTGTCAGAAGTGTCAATTTACACAGCGCCACCTTGTGTAACCGGGTATTCTATTTTTTCATTAAGCACCGTCTACTGTCGGAGAGAGGTTCTTCAAGTTCACTATCATCGCCAGTGATAATTGCTTGGGTGTGAATGTTGAAAAATAAAATGTTTTGATAAATGTAATAAGTGTGAGCTATAAACATTCTTGAGTGCACAAAGCTTGAGGGTGAGTAAATGATGGCAGAAGTTTTATCTCTTTTATTATTTATCTTAATTTTTACACACCTTTGAGGTGGGGCTAAATAAAAAAAATAGCATTAAACTATTTTTATGCCAACTTCAAGTTTTAATATATTGTTTGGTTCAATGAATATTCAAGAGTTGATACTTAGCTGATAATTGATTATAAAGCTTGTTTGGCATGCTGTCCCGGGAGAGAGGCCTGAGCTCTTCGAGCCCAGGGCTATCTCCTGGTTGCAAGGCGAGAGAGGAGTTTGAGCTCAGGTAGATCTCGAGAACTCCCCTGCTGTAGTAGCTGATAAACAGATAGTGATTGCTCTTACAAGATAACTACTTATTAGGTGCATGTCTATGCCGATTTGGATTAGTCAATTAACTTAAGTTGAATGTTATTTGACGGTGCACTGAAAAAAATGATGTCTGCAAAACTGTTGCAAACAATTTATTTGTGTTGAATTTAAACAAACAAATTAAATTTAAGAAAATTCAACTTGATTTGTTTGTTTAAATTCAACCCAAATAAATAGTTTACAACCACTTAACGTAAAAAAAAAAATTGTAAATCCAAGGAATCATCTTTGAATAATTTTTTTCAGTGTGGGAGGAAACCCACGTGAGCATGGGGAGAACGTGTAAACTCTGCACAGAAACATCGGCTGGCTTGGAAAGGACTAGAACCAGTGACGTTCTTGCTGTGAATCAAAAGTGCTAACCACTGGGCCACCGTGCCACCCATCTAGGAAAGGAGGAGGAGGAGGGGCGAAGGGGGGATTCCTCAAAACGAAGATGACTGTTACTGTATATGGAACTTAGAAACGTATTTATAGTGGCTGAGGGAACATCTGATTGGTAAATCATAAATTGGGTAATGCGGGACCAACCGCAAGCAATCATGAGCATGTGATCCTCTCGAAATTAGTTTATAAATAAACTTCACTTAAAAAAAGCTCCTTAGCTATTGCACAGAAACAGTGACTAACAATATTGAAATACAACAGAAGACACTTTTTGATATAGTTAGTAATTCGTGGAAGAAAGAAAACCTTGTGTTTTTGAAATGACACAATAATGACTAAACATAATTAAACAGATATGTTAGAATTGCCCCTATTAACAAAAGTTAGCGTAACTTAAGCATATGAATCCAAAAGCGTAGATACATAAATAAATCCCCTCAATCTTCAGTTCTAAGCGTAATCAAGCAACTTTACATTTAGACGTTTTCCACAATGTAAAGTGCAAATCAAATTCATCCATTATGCCAGTGCCACCGTCTCCCCGAGGCCACTGTTTTTTTTTTTCTTAATGAACAGCATGTCACATTTCTCGATGCTGTGGCAAAGAGCTGATCTAGTTTGAGAAGCGTTGAGAAAGTCAAGAGCCAGCAACATTGGGAGAGAGGAGAGAAAAAGTGTGTCATCAGCATAAAAATAGAAGCCTGCTAACGAATTCCTAATCATATCCCCCGTTTCCTCAAGGGGACGTGCTAAGGAGGTTAGCACACAGACTCTTAAATGAGAATTTCAGGCACATTAGCCTCAGATATTATTTCTTGCCATTTTAGGGGCTGTAAGCATTATTGATCACTGAACTCACCTCCATGTTCCCGAAACCATATTGGTGTATCGTGTGAATGAGCTTCTCCTGCATCAGGACTCGGCAGCGATCAAATCTTAGGAGGGAAAAGATGATTTGAAGTAGAGGAAATGATGTGGAGGAGTGTGGCGCTTCTTCTGCTTTGATGATAGCAGGTTTTCTTGGACATCGTCCAGCAAACTATGAGCCAGACCTTCAGTGCGCAGCACGAATCTCTATATTCTCAGACATTCATTTCAAAGAGAAGAGACTCTGCATGAGCTCCAATGTGCTGTTTAGAGATAGTGTGGTGCTAAAACTTCCTCTGTGCGGATATATTTATGTTTATATACTATATTTTCAATCAAAACTATAAAACAGCTTTATGTTTTTGTACATTATAGTATACCCTGCTTTTAAAAAAACATAAAACAACATAAAATATAGAAATTTACCATAATTTAAAGAAGATAAATACTAATTATCTTTCAGTGTATAGATACAGTTAGGCCCATAAATATTTGGACATCGACACAATTCTAAAATTTTTGGCTCTATACACCAACACAATCGATTTGAAGTGAAACGAACAAGATGTGCTTTAACTGCAGACTGTCAGCTTTAATTTGATTTACATCCAAATCAGGTGAACAGTGAAGGAATTACAACTGTTTGCATACGTGTCTCTCACTTGTTAAGGGTCCAAAAGTAATTGGACAATTGGCTTATAAACTGTTTCATGGTCAGGTGTGTGTTATTTCCTCATAATCCCAATTACATCGAGCAGATAAAAGGTCCAGAGTTGATTTCAAGTGTGCTATTTGAATTTGGAATCTGTTACTGTCAACTCTCAAGATGAGATCCAAAAACAAAACAAACCCATCAGAGAGATAGCAAAAACTTTAGGCACGGCCAAAACAATTGTTTGGAAAATTCTTAAAAATAAAGAACGCAACAGTGAGCGCAGCAACACCAAAAGACCCCGAAGACCATGGAAACAACTGTGGTGAATGACCAAAGAATTCTTTCCCTGGAATGCCCCAAGAACAAACCGGAACTGAACACAGTTGCCGTAGAGGCTTGGCAAAGTACCACCAAGAATGAAATCTAGCGTCTGGTGATGACTATGCACTCCAGTCTTCAGGCTGTAATTGTCTGCAAAAAAATTGCATTTATGCAAGTATTAAAAAGTGAAAGTTTGATTGTCCAATTACTTTTGGACCCTTAACAAGTGAGAGGCACATATGCAAACTGTTGCAATTGCTACAACGTTCACCTGAATTGGATGTTAATACACTCAATTTAAAGCTGACAGTCTGTAGTGAAAGCACATTTTGTTCGATCATGTTTGTGTATAGAGGCTAATTTGTACGAATTCGCACAATTTCAGTCGTACAAAAATGTATAATTTTAAAAAGAAGGTTTGTCACCCAACCCCACCCCTTTGGTTTTGGTCAAGCACCCCTGTATATTCAAGATCCTTTAAGCAGTCACTCATGTAGCCGGTCTCTGAGGTCTTCTGCCAAAGACCTGTTAGCCATTCCCAGAACTCATCTTAAGACTAAAGGTGACCGGGCTTTCTGTGTGGTGGCCCCACGGCTCTAGAACTCTCTCCCGATAGCACTGAGAACTCTGGGATCAGTTGAAGTTTTTAAAAAGCATTTAAAGACACACCTTTTTGGTTAAGCTTTTAATTAACGGTATTAGTGTTTCTGTATTTGGATTTTTAATTACTTTTAATATGTTTAACATGCCTTCTTTTATTGTCATGTGTTCTTTTACTTGTTTTCTCTTATTGTAAAGCACATTGTGACTCAATGTCTGGGAAAGGTGCTATATAAATAAACCTTTACTTACTTACTTACTTACTTACTTACTTACTTTCTTACTTACTTACTTACCCTAAACCCAACCGTCATTGGGGGATGAGCAAATCATACTAAATTGTATAAACGAGATTGTACGAATTCATACGAATTAGCCACTAAACCAAAAAATTACAAATTGCACAAGATTGTGTTGAGATATTAATTACCTAGTTGTTTGATGGATGATAGCAAAGTGTAAAGACTCAAAATGATGACTTATTAGCATTAGCAAGATTTATTTGGTATAAACTATTGCCAGTCCTGCATTCGGTGGACGTCTTTTGTAAATCATGGTTAAAACGAACAGTAGTCATTACTTATTTATTTTTAATCTTAACATTACACGTTATTTATTCATTCATTTTCTTTTCAGCTTAGTCTCTTTATTAATCAGGGGTCTCCACAGCGGAAGGAACCGCCAACTTATCCAGCGGATGCCCTTCTAGCCACAACCCAACACTGGAAAACACCCATACACACTTGCATTCATTACACATTATTATGAGCTATATTGCACTTTTATTATTTTGAAAAGTTTTACCTACTTTTTAAAGAAGCATTTAACATGTAATTCAATATGATGATCATATATTTTATGCTTGAAATTATTATATACTATTTATATTCATTCATCCATTCATTTTCTTTTCGGCTTAGTCCCTTTATTAATCCGGGGTCGCCACAGCAGAATGAACCACCAACTCATCCAGCATTTGTTTTACGCAGCAGATGCCCTTCCAGCTGGAGGAAACCCATGCGAACGCAGGGAGAACATGCAAACTCATCACAGAAACGACAACTGAGCCGAGGCTCGAACCAGGGACCCAGCGACCTTCTTGCTGTGAGGCGACAGCACTACCTACTGCGCCACTGCTTCGCCATTCCACAGTAACAAAGTAAGAGAGTTGGTTCACTTTATAAATATGTCTGTTAGGCTGAATGCCAATAGAATATTCATTGGTTAACTATTACTGACATGCTTTGACATCAACTACAATTTTGTGGGAATTTTGGTATCTGTTGCTGCTGGGAGAGATGTGAAGAGGAGTTGGATCCAAACACAGTCTTATTAGAGTAGTCAGGCAGGCAAGGATCAAAACAGGAGCTGACATTTATACACATATTCTGAAGCGTAAACCAAGATACAGGCAAAAGGGACAAGACAAGTGGCGAACAATCAAAAATAATAGAAATATTCCAAAGGGTCAAAAATGGAAATGATTTAAAAAGACAGCAACAGCTAAGCTTAAGTAAAAAATATCCGTATATTTTCCATATTTTGTATATAATGATTTTGTTTTCCTCCATTTCTTTATGTTTTTGAATTGGATTATGGGACCTTACTCTTTCTTCCACCAACTTTTAAACTTGAAAAGGTTATAGTTTAAAATGATATATTGTCTGAAATGGTGTTGTATATTATGCTACAAAAACATTGTAATTTTTTACAGATTATCTATATATTATATTTCGCTATATATTATTTATTTAAAATTATATTATTTCAAACTACTAAAATGTCAATAAAAGTTACTTTGTTGAACTGTAGAGTAGAATTTTCAACATAAAAACTCAACAGAGTGGTACACATTGTGAATTACTAAATACGGATATTATTACTAAATACACCACAGCGGAATGAACCACTAACTTATCCATATGTTTTACTCAGTGGATGCCCTTCCAGCTGTAGCCCATCACTGGAAAACACCCATACACTCTCATTTACACACATACACTACGAAGCTTACCCAATTCACCTATACCACATGTCTTTGGTCTGTGGGGGAAACTGAAGCACCCGTAGGTAACCCCTGCGAATATGGGAAGAACATGGAAACTCCACACAGAAATGCCAACTGACCCAGCCGATGCTCGAACCAACGACCTTCTTGCTGTGAGGTGATCGTGCTACCCTCTGTGCCACCATGACGCCTAATTTGTAATTTTCTAATGTAATTTATATATCATGTATGCAGTTACGAGTTAGAACATACACTTACAGATGAAGTCAGAATTATTAGCCCCCCTGAAATATTAGCCCCCCTGTTTAAGTAATTTTGTTTAAGCTAATAATTTTGACCTTAAAATGTTTTTTTTAAATATTAAAAACTGCTTTTATTCTAGCTGAAATATAACAAATAAGACTTTCCTCAGAAGAAAAAAATATTATCAGACATACTATGAACATTTCCTTGCTCTGTAAAACATAATTTGGGAAATATTTAAAAAAGAAAAAAAATTCAAATGGGGGCAAATAATTTTGACTTCAACTGTATATTTACACACACACACACACACACACACACACACACACACACACACACACGCGTGCGCATATTTACAGAATAGCAGTGAAGAGCTTTTGTGGTTAATGGCAGCTGCCCAATGGATCTCTCACAGTATTATTTACTGGCTTTCAATGTCAACTGAAACACTTCAGAAGTGGATGATATGTGAGCCGTGATTACATGCTGCTGGAAGAAACTGAACGTGAATTTAGGTATCACCAGATCCTGTTGATGGAGTACAAATGTCCCTCAACAGTTTGAGTTTGGAGGGTTTCACAGACATGCATACTGCATTTTCTGGAGACACAACCAAGCAAAAAGAGATTTTATTTAAAAAAAGGAAAAAAAATCATAAAGAGGAACTTAGAACAGAGATGCAGAATAGAATAGAAACTAAATGTAACTAAAAATAACACAGATAAATATTCATGTATTATTTTTTCTTTTTGTCAGTACACTTTTAGACATTTTGTGTATTGTGAAACATTTTATCGTAACTGCACAAAATAGTTTTTTTTATATACTTTTATTATGTCACAATCACCAGCGATCTAATACATACAGATCGCTGGTAAACTCACAGAACTCATAGAACTTCAAATCTGCCGGTATTTGTACTACAATGTCCAGTCATGCAACACATACCTGCTTCAAGTCTCCGTTGCTTAGACTTTGAATTACATGGGCTATAAAGTCAGCACACAAACACACAGAAGTTGCTGAGTCTTGTTGAACTGTTAGTGAACATTACGATGAATTTTCCTTGTTTTGCCTTGCAGTGTTAGACCCTAGCTTTGTTTTGTTTGTTTATTCCTGTCTGCTGCCTGCCTTTTTCGACCAACTGCCTGTTTATCGACCACGACTCTGGATTGCCTGTGTACATCTGTTTGTTCCTGCATTGACTGTTGCCTGCCTGACCATTCTCTGCATAATAAACCTGCATTTGGATCCGCACTTCCTGTTGTCAGCGTCCACCTCACATTACATATTAATATTTATTGGGATTTCTGTACTTTTATTCAAGTGATTGATATGTACATTTTCTGGAAATATAATATGATTTAATAATGCTATATAAGATAGCAACAAGACTTGATTTGGTGCATAAACTGTACAGTATTTGAACACAACATAAAATTCTGTGGTGTTTTTTTTTATCTATGGATCTTGACACAAAACTAGTAATAATTTACTTCTGAAAACTGAATAAATGAGCTTTCCATGTTTGGTTTGTTAGGATATGAAAATATTTGACAATTTGTTTAAATAAAGTGCTTAGCAATGCGTGTTACTAGTTAATAAATCTATTTTAAAGGGCACCTATGATGAAAATCAACTTTTGTGAGCTGTTTGGACAGAGCTGTGTGTATGTATAGTGTGTCCACAGTCATATTGGAGTGATATAAACCCAACAAGTCTCTTTTTTAAAATTTCCTGACATGAATGAGTCCCAAAATCCAAGTGATGATTGAGCAGACAATGCATGTGTGAGCAGTGGGTGGAAAGAAGCAGCTCATTTATATTTAAAGCCACAGGCTACAAAAAACAGCTACAATGTAGTCAGACACAAAAATGGTCAAATTCTGGAGGGTATAATAGATTTTCTGATGGGTATTTCGGGCTGATACTTTACATACACATACTGGATGCACCAAAGGCTCATCTTACATCTTTTAAAAGGGGTAAAATAGGTGCCCTTTAGTATATTTATGGTAGAACATTTACCAAATATCATCATAGAACATGACCTTTACTTAATATCCCACAGATTTTGGGCATAAAAGAAAAACTGTCATTATGAATCATGCAATATGCTGCTGTTGTCTATTCAGACAAATGCAAACTTAAATTTTGTGGTCCAGAGTCATATGCTTGGCAGTTTGGAAGTTTTTTGGAACTGTAATGTGACATTTTATTTTTGAAACATTGTTTAAAAGGATTTATAGACCTTGCATTTTTTGGTGTAACACACTATCAAAAGAGTAAATAATAATAATAAAACAAAACATTTTTGTATGTTTATGTTTGTCAGCACATATTTACAGTACACATTTTGTGAATTTTGTAAAAACAACGAAACAACGAAGAATAAATGAGCTTTCCATAGATGCACGTTTGTCAGGATATGAAAATACTTGACGACTATTTGAAAATCTGTAATCTAAGGGTTTAAAAAAGTGAAATATTAAGAAATCACCTTTAAATTTGATCAAATTAAGCAATTTATAATCTTGTATATTGTTCTTAGCAATGCATATTATCATAAATATCTTTTACTGCTTGGAACATTATTTAACCCATATTTTGACCATTTATTTTAGAAACATTTTGTTTAAAAGGATTCATGGACCCACGTATTGCCTTTTCTGATGGAACAACCACAGCAACAAGAGATTTTGGGAGAAAATCATATTCTGAAGAGGAAGTGTTGTGCCGTGGGCATGTGGTTTAAAAAAATGCTTCTCATTTCACATCCTCACCTAATGTGATGCTGAGCGCATAAACAGATGGATGTCTATCGCAGCACATCAGATTCAGCATCCAACATTAGGACATAGAATTCCAGCTCCTAAATTGCATTGAAGCATCACTGCAGTGCAGCTTTGTGCATTTATTAAATGCGCACAAACCTGTGCATTCGCGACACCATTATCAAAGTCATTTGCTTATCTTTAATTTCAACCTCAATTCAACATATTGAAGAACACGGCCTGAATTCGATAAACTCTGAACATGCGTGCAGATAAAAAGTGTTTGATGTGTTTGCTTGCCTATAATTCTTTAACTGTCTCGGCGGTGTTTTTCGCTCATAACTCTGACTGATATCTGCACCGGTACAGTCAGCGTATCTTTGTGGTGTTATTTTAGTATGTGCCGCCGCTCTTCAGTGTGTGCTCAGCATTGTTGGCCTGAAATAAGGTTACTATTACAGACCAGGTTCATGAAATTGTATGAGCGTCTTAATCCATGAATAGAGGAGTATGCAAGGCCAGCACAAAGGATTTCCCTGAAGCCCAAAGCACAGAAAGACAGGAATAAATAACAGCGATGTGGCAAACAGAACACACAAATCAACACAGTGTGAAGAGATTGACTGCTGGAAATACCACTGCAAAAAATTTTGTTATTAGACATCATCTTACCTGATTTAATAGATGGCAACAAATTAAAAATATGGTGGGCAACAATTATGAATTGTTAATTAATTAGTATACTAAAGTATATATTCTAACTATCTCTAAAAGGGCTTGGAAATTAATTGTGAAGGTGCATTTTGTCACTAAAGTCCATTATAGTAAACCTTCAACACATTTTCAGACGGAGAAGACTTTACTACTTGAGTCATAGTTTACTGATAAGCTACTCTAAAAATCAGTTTGAATCTGATTTAATTGGATGATAATGACTTTATGAACCATTTGTTTATTTTATTTAAAGGTTTGTGTTGTTAATCTTGATTTCTTTCATTTTGGAGATTTGCATCCCCTGCAGGCCAGAGGAAGCTTAAAAGGTCTGGGTGTGGCCTACTAGAGAACATGGTCTCTAGTAGCACATGGTCGTTAGACCTTACCTTTAGTGTTTGATGGTCAAAGTCATTTGATTTTGTTTATTTCATATTAGTTTTTTTGTTCAAATACTCTGCAATAAACAGCCACAAATGAAGACTAATTGTTCCATGTATTATTTTCTAAGGACGCGTCTAAACCCCTCAGCAGAACCAAGATATGACTAATTTGAAATTTCGATTAAGGATAGTCACAACAATAGTCTAAAGACCCGCTCTGGGCATTCTTGAAGAGGATGATTGCTTGGATTCATTTGGATTGAGTTTGAAAGACTAGGCCTGAGCATGCTTCAAGACTGGAATGTAAAATTTCAACTGTAAATGCAAGAAGTCAGCATATTGGATTGAAGTACTTTAAAGGAATTTGAAGATGTTTACAAGGTGGAATTTTTTTAAACAAGAATTTTTGGAAATGTTTGTGAAACAAAGGACGTGTGCTTTTCCACGTGTTGTTGAGCAACTAAATTCATAGAAATGCAAATATGCTTGAGATTACTGATAAAGAAGCTATGGAACAACAGAATTTGGCTTGTGAAGACTCTGTACAAACAATTGATGAAATGAATAAGATGAAAACCGATAGAAAAACAAGATTAGCACAAATAACACGAAGATCAAATATCATCAAGGAATTGTTAAAAGATGAGGTGAACTTTGACCAAGTAAGACAAAGTTTGGCGAAGTATACTGAATTATTGGAGGAATTCAAGGATGCCCACAAGTCTTACCAGTGGTTGTTGAATGAAGAGTAACTTCTACAGGATGAAGAGTGGTACAATGACATAATATTTTTAATTTTTTTTTGCAATAATGACAGCTATTTTGCGTAGCTTCTCGATGGCTCTCTCTATTAAATGCTGCATGTGAAAATACTCTAAACTCACTTTATAACGGTACTCAGGTGTTTAAAAAAATAAATACTTCCATAAGATGATTCTGTAGTGGTGTGTTTATTAGTGGCGGCATGGTGGCTCAGTGGTTAGCATTGCCACCTCACAGCAGTAAGGTCTCTGATTTGAGTCCTGGCTGGCCCAGGTGTCATTTCTGTGAGGAGTTTGCATGTTCTCCCCATGTTTGCATGGGTTTCCTCCTGGTGCTTCGGTGCACAGTCCAAAGACATGTGATTATAGGTGAATTGAATAAACTTGGCTGTATCCCTGATAAATAAGGGACTAAGCTGAAGAAAAATGAATGAATGTGTTTATTAGTTATACTGAACTGAAAGGAACGCTACACTGTAAAAAATAAAAAAATAAAATAAAAAACTCTGTTAATTAACAGTTTTCATATTTTATGATTCACAAGTGTTTTCCTATTTTATGGTTGTGAATTGCGTTATGGGACCTTGATCTCTTCTCGGTTGACTTTTTATGTTCAAAATTAAACTCTACAGTTTAACAAAGTGACTTTTTCTAACTTTTCAAGCTTTGATGTTTTTGAAACATAATTCAATTCATAATTCAAAACCATAAATAAACGAGGAAAATCAAAACATGAATCACGATACGGAAAACTGCCATTTTACAGATATGTATATATTTTTTTTAAAGTGTGGATTTTCTGGGTTTCTTCACTTGTGTTGGAAGTTTACACACAAGAAATCGGAGAAAATTTACTACTGATTGCAGAACTGTGCTTTCTTGACAAGATGAGCATGAAAATTGTGACTTTGATCAATGACATTTGCAATTTCATTTAGAATAATAGCCCAGCAGTTTTAATAATTGCCCAGTAATTTTAGATTAGGAAACTTTACTGCATTTCAAAGGAAAAAATTAGCAAACAGCAGAAAAAATTACGAAAAAAGCGAAAAATAATAAAAAAATGTTTACTGTAAATACTAGTCATTTTGAAATGGAGAAATATTCATCCACTTAGAGTTGTAATTGAGGTTTTTGGTTCATGTTTGGTTAAATTGGTAAACAATTTACACTTAATTTGTGAATTAGACAGATCTGCTCACTTCTGTTTTTAATTTAATGACTCACTGATTTAAATGATGCTGCTAAAGAAAGTCTTTAGTTAGCAATTTACTGATTTAAATAAAATGTTCAGAGCGAGTGTATAGTCAATGATTTCCTGATTCAAATGTTCCATTCAGAACGAGTGTACAGTTAATAATTCACTGATTTAAATAATCTGGTCAAAGAAAGCCTGTGACGTGCTTGAATTTACTTCAATTGCACCTTTTGCTCAAGTTCTTTTGAGTTTGAGGCGAAAAACATCCCGTGAGTAGTCTAGAGTAAGTGACACAGTGCTTCGCGCTCTTCTCCTTAGCCCTTGAAACAAAGTGTGAAGAGGAAGGGAGAAATAGAAAGGGAAAAATAAGAATCTTTCCATATTTTTTATTCAAAATTGTCATTATTTATACAATTTTGATATAAAACTTACAGTTTAAATGCACAGTTGTAAATAAACACTTAAAATAGTCAAATAGTGTGGGAAGCTATTTGGCAAAATGGTTGGAAATATTTTTGGTACATGAGAAAGTGTGGTTATGATAACCATCCGACAAGATAATCCAGCAAAAATTAGTTCTTATAATGTCACTAATAAAAATATGCAATATTTATACCTCATAATTAAATGATAGAAATCAGGCAAATAACTGCAAAAAGGTTCAGTTTTTCAGAAAACAAATAGCGGCCCCTTTCAATAAGCTGGCTACAGGCCTGATAGTGTAATGATGGAATAAAGTTTATAAACTGATAGAGTTTAATAAAGACTTCAGTTCATTTTAGCCACAGTGCAAACGAAACATGTCTCATATATCAGTATTATGCCTGACACAGGCTGTATTTTTTCTTTAATTTTTTTTGTCATTGTTTCAACTGAAATTGACATGCTAGAGATTAGGAGAACTGCTGGATCATATACTTCAGCTGTTTATTCTGCAGTTAGTTTTCAGGGCCATTCTACACACACTAGCCTATATCAGTCTGCTATAACAACAAAATGTGCGTTAAAGTAGGGAAAACACGAGCATTAACGGCATTATCGTGATGGGCTCATTCAGTAGCGAACTTGCGTTTATGTGACTTACACTTTCATTGAAAAAAAAAAAAAGCTCCTTATGTCCACCTTTATGGTGCTGCCATGCTTGTGTGTGTCACCCAACATCCCTTACTCTTGGACGGCACGGGAAAAACAATCCACTGCCTTTGGCGCTGCTTATCTGAATGCGGCCACAACCTGTCACATGATAGCAGGGAAAGGCACAGCCAATCAAAATGCCCATATGTGTTTTGGGGGCAGGATGAGCGAACGTGATTGAACCCTTTCTGCGTATAGGTTAATGTTGACAGCGCTATTTTTTTATTTAATTATTGGTGGGGACTAAGGTAAAGGAAAATGAATGAATGAATATTAATTTCATTAGAATGAAAGTCTACAGATTGTATAGAACTCCAAAAATATGTTTTATAGTATTATCTATTGTGTGTTGTCTTAGACCTGACTTATGTTATGGCCAGACAGAATCTGCGGACATTTTTTGCTATTTCTGCGCAGAATTGTGTTAAAAATCTGTGGATTTATGTAAAATAATTTTGGGAGTATCGTAACTAAAACCCTAATATATGAAATAAAAAGTAATACCTTTTTAACTTGTATTTAATGTTTACAATGCAAATCCAATTGAATCAATTGGTAAACAAAGCAAGTCTCTCATATAATATGCCTTCAAAATGACAAAAAATATTACTTTACACACTATTTTAAATAAATCATGAATATTTTCATATTAGTCAATAATAATACTGAAACTAATTTAAAAACTGAATGAATATAAATTTACACAAGTAAATAAACACAATTAATATTGGGCTAAAAATCTGTGGAATTCTGCGTGTGCAGATTCTGTGTGGGCCTACTTATGGCCAAGAATTAGGTTTAAGTCTAAACTCCCTGACCTCATCTCTCCTTTCCGCTTCATACAAAAAAAAAAAATCTATCAGGAAATATGCTAGTCAAAATAAGACCATCATCATATTAGTTAAACTTTAATTTTGTTGATTTCCAAAACTCATTGTGCACTGACACCTGTACATTATAGGCTGTTACCCTGCCATAAAACGCAGCCCCTCTGAAATGTGCATCTATTAATTTAAATAATTTAAAGCATTCAAAGCACACTTTGAAAAAAAAAAATACTAACAACTAGTGAAAATTAATGGATTTTAATGTACTTGTTCACGTTCACTGAAGCAGTACTAAACATTTATATCTAAGAGTATTTTTAATGTATAACTTCTACAAACTTATTATGCATATGATTTGGATATAACACCTCTCCAATACAGTTCTATGAATCTGAGTCTTCCATAATACACACACACTTATTAATGATAGGACTTGTCTTCCTCGTGATGAAGAGTAGCAAAATCTTATATGTAACATTAGTGGGAGAAAAATAGAAGAACGTGTTCATCAGATGCTGGATTCGAACCGGGTTCATGATCGCGTCAAAAGAATTATGCCATGCTCTTTACAAGCTACGCCACTCACATTACTATTTACTATAGTTATGTTGTCTATTTTAATCAAACGGTGATGGGTGGGAATCACTCAACTAGCTTATCCCAATGTTGAGCGTTTCTCGGCACAACACATGTTGCACAACGCATGAGTGGCGCGTGAGCAGCGCATATTTTTTTCGGCATGCATGTTCACAACCGAGATTCATACCGGGAGCGGCAACGTGAGAAGTGCATCAGCGTCAAGCAGGTGCGATGCGAGAGGCGCACTGGTATTTTTTTTCTGTGTGCATGCGTCAGTTTGTTTTTGATTACATTGCTTGCTTTCACCAGTGTTGGATTGGTTGCACATAGAGAGAATAAAATTTTTATAAATGATAAAAGTCTTTAACACCGTCTTTATTACAACGGAAAAAATAATCACAGGATGATTTTTTTGCTTGAGAAAATGTGGCGTGAGAATACGGTCAATTTCGTGACTCTCACAACGAATGCGTGAGAGTTAGCAGCCCATGCTCTTTTCAACATACTATGGTTTGGGACATACTAATTCTTTTTTCCAATACTGCTTAAGATGGATAGTATGCAAATTGGGATGCAGCAAGTGTGAGCCTACAGTTTAGGACACACTGATTCAAATAATCCAGACAGAGTGAGTCTACGGTTTATCATTTACAGATTCAAATGATTTAATCAAAGGGAGTCTGTACACTGTAACAAAATGAATTGTTCACTTAACTTAACTTAGTTAAGTCATCTCGTTGCATTGACTCGGCTAAGTTGTATTGACTTAATTCTCTAAGTTTTTTCAACTTAAAATGGTTAGTTGACAGTTAAGTAATTGACCCAAGTACTTATTTCAAGTTAACTTAACTTGCAAAGTTTAGTTTTAATAGGTAAACTTACATTATCAAGTTGGCAGAACTTTCCAAGTTTAGTTTAAATACATTTAAACTAAACTTTTTTATGTATATTTAAAATACATTTAGTTTAAATACATTAAGTTCACTGAACTTAATCTAGCAGATTTTCTCAATTAGAAACAGAACAGACAACACATTTTATTAAAGGTCTTTACTCCCAATTTAGCAATTATACATAATGTACTTACGATATAATAGTCTTTGCAAAGTATTTTTGCTTAAATATTTGTTTACTGTTTGCATATAACAGGATATATTTGTTAAAATCTCACCTGCAGTAAGTAAGTCTTTCTCTGGGAATGTGCTGCAACCTTTAGAAAGAGAAAATGGCATTTATGTGAATTTCTGTTAAACATTTTCTTACATATTAATCTACTGCAATCAAAAGAAAAAAAAAGATGTTTAATAAAATCTCACCTGTTGTAAGTCAATCTGGTCTCTGCGAATGTGCTGCAACCATAAGAATGAGAATCAAATTTGGGTAAAAAATTATAAAATAATTATCAAATAATTGACTACCGGTTGAAAAATTCCCCACGTGTCTGACTTCTGGTGTTTAACTGGCAGGTGGCAAGCTGATTTAATGGTGCATATTCCGCCACCTGCTGCATTGGAAGTATAGGGCGCAACCTTAAGGGATGCTGGTTCAGCATGTTTTTAATTCGAGTCAACACACGCTCTATTAGGTCACGCGGTGGCATGATCGCCTCACAGCAAGAAGGTCGCTGGTTCGAGCCTCAGTTGGGTCTGTTGGCGTTTCTGTGTGGATTTTCCATGTTCTCCCTCTATTCGCATGGTTTTGCTCCGGTTTCCCCCACAAGTCCAAAGACATGTGCTATAGGTGAATTGGGTATGCTAAAATCGACCGTAGTGTATATGTGTGAGTGGGAGTGTGTGGATGTTTCCCAGTGATGGGTTGCAGCTGGAAGGGCATCCGTGGCGTAAAACATGCTGGATCAGTTGGCGGTTCATTCTGCTGTGGTGGCCCCAGATTAATAAACGGACTAAGTAGAAAAGAAAATGAATGAATGACAGGCTCTATTACAGACTAGTTGAGTTTTTTTTGTTACAGTGTGTTCACTGTTGTTTACCAACATTAAATTGCAATATTCAAAGCTCTGTGTCTAGAGGCCAAACTTTGCCTGGTAGCGCATGGGTCCTGCATATTAAAGTTATACAAGTTTGCAAAATGTGACATGTGATAAAACAAATCAGAGTACTAGCTCATTATTTGCAGTCAAAAAAGTCCATCCCCAGACTTTTCCTGGCTCCTGGAATGATCAGCACCAAAAATGGTGACTGTCCTTATTATGTTAAAGGTGTACATAATCATGATGCATTCTGATAGAACCTATGTTTTGTAGTTATATAAACAAGTTATTTTAAGTTTTCCATTTCCCTTCAAGTTGAGGTTGTTACAACTCATACTGTTGAGTACTGAGGAAGTTGATTTCACCTGACTAAAACTCAGAATCATTTTTACAGCGTAATTAACAGTTCACTGAATTTAAAAACTAATTGAGCATACTATATACAGTTGAAGTCAGAATTATTACCCCCCCCTGCTCATTTTTTTTTTCCAAATTTCTGTTTAATGGAGAGATGTTTTCCACACATTTCTTAACATAATAGTTTTTAAAAACTCATTTCTAATAATTGATTTATCTTTGCCATGATGACAGTAAATAATATTTTACTAGATAATTTTCAACACACTTCTATACAGCTTAAAGTGACATTTAAAGGCTTAACTAGGTTAATTAGGTTAACTAGGCAGGTTAGGGTAATTAGGCAAGTTGTTGTATAACGATGGTTTCTTCTGTAGACTATAATTTTGATCTTAAAAGACTTTCTCCAGAAGAAAAAAATATCAGACATACTGTGCAAATTTGCAAAAAAAAGATTAAAAATAATTTGGGAAATATTTAAAAATAGAAGAAGAAAAAAAAAATGAAGGGGGGCTAATAATTCTGACTTCAACTGTATGTGTATTTTATATACAAGTATGTAAACAATTATTTGAAAATGCTATTGAGCTAAAATTTTGAAATCTTGTGACTGGTTTTCATTGTTTTCATGTTTTCTACAAATATTCTGGAAACGTTGGAATGCAGAAATGATTTTTCACTGTATACTCATGACAAAATAATGAAATATTTTAGCTGCATACATTGGTCTTTGATATTAAAACATTTCATGCTTATATGATCCACCTCCTCCTCCTTCCTCGCCAGTCCCAGCTGGGTATCCGTGCACTCTTAATGAAGTTTTAAGTTAATTCTGCACCCGGTACAGGGTCTAGTAACATGCAACAATAAAACTACTTTCACAACCTAATACTGATGCATTTAAAGCCATGTTTATGAGCTAGCAAAAGCTGTGTAGTTGGAGAAAATCTTCATTATAGGTGGCAGGTTCTTTTGCTATCTTTGAAATCCCTGGAGCGAAATGAACAGGGACAGATACACTGCTTAATGCAACGTAGCCTAGCAACAGAAATTGCCACGACTTCAGGAACACACTCTCATATTTATGTTTACATGAGAGAATGATTCGTATGTCAAGCTGATGGGTCCTAATGTCTCCAACTCCCGCAGGAAAGCTCTTTCTCTCTTTCCCTTTCTCTCTCTCTCTCTCTCTCTCTCTCTCTCTTTCTCTTCCTGCTATTCACGATTCCTCCTTTCTTCTTTTTTCTTCTCCTTTGCTCCTTAACGCATGTAGACTTTGATCAAAGTTATCTACATTCACATTCTATTTAGTATTTTAGTGTATCTCACACTTAAATGGAAAACTCAAAATAACTGTATCTCACTGTTCTTCTTATTATGGTCCATATCAAGGTTTTTCAGAAAGTGTTGTTGGGGGATTCTGGGAGTCTGACCTCATTAATGATCTGAACCCTTAACAAAAAAAAAAAAAAAGAATCTTTGAACAGAATTGGGCTAAAACAGTTTAAGCTTGCTGATGATAGCTTCATTTATTCATTATATTATATCATTATATCATTGTTTTATGATGGGTTTTATGATATGTCACATGACATAAACTAAGGACCTTCTTGCAAAGAATGTGCACATTCTCTTTTTTTTTTTTGATTCTCCTTTTGAGGCCTTATGTTTCCTCTCCATACAGAAATTGTCAATGTTGAAAATTAAATATTAACATAGATGTTGTTATTGTCTTGATCTAACACAATGTGACCTGAGACCGTGCATTATACACTATCGGAAATTGCCCATAGCTTTATTTATGGGTGTTTCAAGAGTTCACACTTGATGATCAATAAATAATTGGCATGCTGTTCCAGGAGAGAGCCCTGAGCTCGTAATATCCTTCTCCCAATAGAAGGGCGAGAGGGGACTTCGAGCTCGGGTAGGTCTCGAGAACTCCCCTGCTTGTCGCCGTGTGAGAAGTGTAAACTAAGGTTGTCATGGGTTGTAATTTGGTTTAGTCGATTGGCTATGGTGTATGTTTTTGCAGGGTGGGAGGAAACCAGGGAGAACTCTGCACAGAAACGCCAACTGGCCCGATAGGATGTTGGACCAGCAGTCTTCTTGCTGTGAGGCAACAGTGCTGGCCACTGAGCCACAGTGTCGCCCTATCAGAAAAAAGAGGGTGGGAAGTAGGGGTGGAAATGGGGGGGTGGGACTTGAAGACGAAGATAATTGGAGTGAAAAACTTATTTATATGGTTATTTATAATACTTCCATATTCATCTAATAGAGCAGATTTTGGATCTGATATTGGGAGAACCCTTTGTGAGCTGCTGAATGAATGGCTAGAGAATGAATCGGCCGGGGGAGGGGAGGGTTGGTGCTAATAAGCGTAATATTTCTTTGAGGTGTTCTCTGCAGAGTTCTCACAGGTGCAGTAAAAGTCAATAATAACAGGTAAATACGCTTCCACGGAGGCGTTTAAACGGCTGACAGTGCTGGGGAGTGTGTCAGTAATGGTATGTTAAATGGAAGTGTATGTGAGCTTGGGCAGAGCGTCACTGCTGCGGCAGTGGTGCACAGGGAAATTAAGCTTAGTGTAGCTTCTCTGCTGTTGCAGAGGTGCAGTGGAAGTCAATAACGGAAGGCAAGTAAGCTTCTGTGTAGGTATTTAACTGCTGTGGCAGTGCTGGGGAGTGTGTCGGTAGTGAATGGCTAAATGGAAGGGTGTGAGCTCAGCCAGAGCGTCACTGCTGTGGAAGTGGAGCAGAGGGAGAATAAGGCTTGGCTGAGCATCTCTGCTGTTGCAGAGGTGCGGTGTTGGTCAGTATTGGAGCGTTATGAGTGCTCCTGCAAGAATGTTAAATACTGCCAGTAGTGATATGTGGAGATGAAAGTGAATAAAGGCTCAGCTAGAGAGTCACTGCAGCTGCAGAGGTGCAGAGGGTCAGTATGGAGGCAATGTGCACTCCCACAGAAGCATTTACTGCTGTATTAGTGCAGGGCAGTGTGACAATAGTGGTATTGGACATGTAAGTGTATATGAGCTCGTTTGGAGCATCACTGCTGCAACAACTGAAACGTGGCATGATCCCTAAATGAGTTGGAGCTGTGGTGAATTAGAGTAAATGGAGGTATGGGATAGTTTAAGTTGCGCTTCTACCTAGAAATGCATCTGAAACATTTGTAATGTGTGAGTGGGGTAGGGGATGTCAAATATGTATATAAAATGTGCTTTGCATAATTTATCTGTTTTGCTTTGCTTAATAGAGAAAGATGGAGTTTCTTCATATTGCAAAGTTAGATCAGATATGGTGAGGTGTATTGTGGGATTGAAATTGAGGTTAGTCCAGAGAGTCTCAAAACCCAAAGGCTAGTGTGAATATGGCATCGTGGGTGTGGGCTGTATGAGTGAAAATGTATCCTTTTGTAGAGTGTGAATGTATTTGGATGTATGTGGAGTGTAATAGGTTGGATGAAGGTCAGCTTCTGGGGCCAGCTGTCATGATCTCTGAAATGAGAAACAAAAAAGAATCAGAAATGAAATCTTACAACATGGTACATGTACGGCAAACAGAATATATTGTTTTAGCTTAAATCCATGTGAGGCGTCTTAATGAGGGCATGGGCAGTTGTGAATGGAAGCGCCTTTTGTTAATGCAAGATAGGATAGCTTTGTTGTCGCAGTGTGCAAGGATGGTAGAGATGGGCATTTGTCCCCTACAGGATGGCAGATGCAGGGAAAGCTGAGGATATGGGGTGTGGCTTGTCTGGTGGTCCTGGAAGTACCTCTTGAAGACTGAGTAGATGGAGCGGAGTTTAAATCCCTTAGTGATATAGAATTTTTGTTAAAATGCAAATGTATCTAACGCAGAGTCAATGGATGAAGCGTTACTCCATTTGTCAACGTAGCAGTCAAGCGGGAAATTAGTTCCATTTTCACATCCAACCGACATGCCATTATAAAGTTACGTATGACACTTTGTGTATGGGCATGAGTCACTGGCGTATTACGATTGGACTTCTGTGCTCAATGTGTTGAATGTTTCTCGTTGGGTAATAATCTTTTCTGAAGTTAAATGGCTATCAGATGTGGCAGAGTTTTTTTTTATTATTATTTTTATTTTTTAAATATATCAACTTCCAACATCAAACTCTGAACTTTAAAAAGCCCCCACTTAGTGGAAACTGTGTGAATGGAATGTTTGTTAAGGGCTTTACTTTAATCCATGATTAAATAACATTAAATTTGGAATCTTAACGGGAATAAATTCACAAGCATCTGGCCCGAATCATTCACATTCACAAGTCTTTTACAGCGGAGTTCATTCATAATTTGTCAAGAGGGTGGGACCATCTCGAGCTTTGGGAGCTCATTGGATGGTGACACTTCTCCTGTCAGCTATTGGCTCAATAGAGTGTCAATCAAAGATTGGCGGCCATTTTGTTGACCAAATATTACTAGTGTTTATGTGAAAGATGCAACTGCATTCCAGCGACTAGTTTGGATGATAACAGCGCAATGGATGTTTATCAACATATGAATATTTCGTGGACTAATGTTTACGGATTAGATTGCCTAAATCCTTGCAGTCGAATTACTTTAGAATGTTATGGATCTGTGGATGGGCGGTAGACTTGAAAGGTGAGTTCTTTGGTTTAAATCTAACTAGTCACGCGAGTCTTGTCTTTCAAAAGATTTATAAAATGTTTTGTCTTTGTTGGATTTTTGTGAGGCTTCCCCTTAAAGCGTGCTAAGTAACGTACACATTACCGCGGGTGGACCGCTAGGAGAGCAGTGAGAGTTCGGCTTCATTGCAATGACTTGGATCACCGGCGTCTTGAGAGTTTAGTTGGAGTTTGTGGACTGCGTTGTGTAAGGCAGTTTGAAGTGGAAGGTGGAAGAGCTGGTGGGCAGGTGTTTTGTGGGAATTCAGGCTCGATTGCTGGCGAGGCTGCGGCTGGATTCTCGGGGAGAGCAGGGCTCTGGCTGGAGTTGTTGTTGTTGTTTGTTCTTCTGTATCGATAGGTTAAATGGTGCGATGCTGGAGCGTTGTGTAGTGGGAAGCATTCTACAAGATGAAGATAACTGGAGTGAAAAACTTATTTATAATGCTTCCGTAATCATCTAATAGGGCAGATTACGGAGCTAATTAGTCGCAGTTTAAATTAGTTTATAAATAAACCACACTTATTTCCATGTTCAAATTGCTTTCAAATGTGTGTAAAACACACATGGAACAGATGTAAAACACACAGAATATGTAGTACACACTTGAAACACTTGTGAAACACAATATAATGAAAAAAAAACTTGGAATATGTGTACACACAGAATACATGGAACACATCTGGAACAGATGTCAAACACATAATATTTAGAACACACTCAGAACACATGTGAAACACACATGGAATTTATGGAACACACTTGGAACATGTGAATCACATATAAAATAGTTGGAACACATTTGAAACATATGACACAGAATATGTGGAACATGCTTGAAACACATGTAAAACACTAAATATATGGAACACATTTGGAACACATGTGAAACACACATATGTGGAACAAACTTGGAACTCATAACACACATAGAATATGTGTACACACTCAGAACATGTGAAACACAGAATCCGAGAAACACACCTGAAAAGATGGAACACATCTGAAACCAATGTTAAACACATATTATTTGGAATACACTCTGAACACATGTGAAACACGCATGGATTATGTGGAACACACATAATACATGGAACACATGTAAAACCCATACAGAATATTTGAAACACATTTTGAACGTGCACCACAGACAATATGCGTAACATGTTTGGACCACATGTGAAACCCACTGAATATATTGAACACGTGAAACACATGGAATGTGTACACACTCTGAACATGTGAAACACACAGAATCCAAGGAACACACATGGAATACATGAACTAATGGAACACATCTGAAACCAATGTCAATCACACACAATTTTTGGAACACACTTTGAACGCATGTGAAACCCATACTGAATATTTAGAAAACATTTGGAACATTTGACACAGAATATGCAGAACATGCTTCGAACACATGTGAAACACACTGAATATATGGAACACACTCAGAACAGATGTGAAATACACAGAATATGTGGAACAAACTTGAATACACATGGAATATGTGTACACACTCGGAACATGTGAAACACAGAAACCAAGAAACACACTTGGAACACATTAAAACAGAAAGAACACATCTGGAACAGATGTCAAGCACACAACATATTTGGAACACACTCTGAACACACGTAAAACACATGGATTATGTGGAGCACACTTAGAACATGTGAAACCGATACATAATATTTGGAACACATTTGGAACGTGACACAGAATATGCGGAACATGCTTGGAACACATGTGAAACACACAGAATATGTGGAACAATGAACACATGAACACACATGGAATATGTGTACACACTCAGAACATGTGAAACACATAATCTGAGAAACCCATTTGGAACACACCTGAAAGGAGAGAACACATCCTTAATGTGTCAAACACACATGATATTTGGAACACACTCAGAACACATGTAAAACACACATGTATTACGTGAAACACACTTAGAACATGTTAAACAATTAGAATACATGGAACACACTTGGAACACACGTGAAACCCATACAGAATATTCAAACCTGTCACACTGGGATGTAAAAATAAGAAATATGCCACCGTACCAGCAACTCCCAGAAAAAAAAATCCACAAATTAATATTATATTAAACATCATATTAAAATAACTAAATGCGTTCATCCTGAGCTGTCTCATTGTAAATAAACAGTTAAACAATCAGTAATATGTTTTATTATTATTATTATTATTATTATTATTATTATTATTATTTACAAAGGATAGAATAAATAGTACACATAAAATCTGCAGATAAATTAGCAAACAGTTAACAATTAAAATGAATAACTACTAAAAAGAAATAGAATCAAGGTATCAAATCTCATCAATCTTTTCATCACTGTATAATTAAAACATTCTGATTAAAGAGCAGCCTATTAATCTCTCATTTAGATTTTTCATTTGATTACATTAAATAACAGATGTGTCACTTTAAAAATGCACACTTCTAACATTATAATGAAAGCATTCGATTGCTTTCCGAACTTTTTATGCTCATTTAAGACAAAATTAGTTGTGTTTGAAAGAAAACCCAGATATATTAGATTAGTGATTATTATTATTAATTATGTGTCTATGTCTGTTCAAACATGCACCCAAAGCACAGACTTTCGATCTGTTTCAAATCGCATGTACAGAATCTGATTGGGAAACAGCATCTGTTTATCACTATGGGTCGTTTCAGCTGACAGTCACGCATCGCTACATGACTGTTTTGATGATCGCATAGGAGGGGCAACTGCACCTGTAATAGAAAGGAAGGGAATCCCTCCATTTTTATATTTACAGTATTTCAAAGTGTTTTCATGCCTAAATAAAACAAAATCACAGAACAGATTTACATTTTAAGAGCAACGGGAGTCCCGTGGTGGTTTGGCGGTATGGGTTGCGTATAGGAAGGATTGACACTTTATAGTCACCCTTCATGGAAAGATTAAATATACAGGAGAAAAATGGGAAAATATCTTTTACGTTTGATACTGGGATAGAATTGTAAAATATGGGAGAATCCCGGGAAAAATGGGAGGGTTGACAGGTATGAATATTTGGAATACATTTGAAACGTGACACAGAATATGCGGAACATGCTTGGAACACATGTGAAGCGCGCAGAATATGTGGAACAAACTTGGAACACATGAACATGCATGGAATATGTGTACACACTCGGAACATGTGAAACACACAGAAGCTGAGGAACACACTTGCGTTCCATCTGTTCAGGTGCGTTCCATCTGAAACAGATGCAAATCACATATTACACTCAGAACACATGTGAAACACCCTTGGAACATACGTGGAACACACTTGGGACATACGTGGAACACACTTGGAACACATGTGAAACCCATACAGTATATTTGGAACACGTAAAACACAGAAACATCCTTGGAAAATATGTTACATATGACTGAACACACTGAATATGTGGAACACACGTGAAACACACGGAACACAATACTTTTCATTAACCTCAATGATCAGACTTGTAATTATACTGTTCAACAGCCTGACTGCAATTATCACATCATAAGATAATTACTTTATAGATTTGCTATATATCATGATTTAAATGCTTCTCAAAATATGTAAAAATTACAGCAAATGGCAATTTGTGAAAAATGAGACAACCCCAGAAGATTTCCCCTGAAAAATACCACTAAAATGTTCTTTGTCACTATGGAATAGATGTTATGGACTGTACGCTGCCTGCCAGTGGCACACTGAATTTCATTTCTCTTTCTGCCGTTGTTTACAACTTCAAACGGCCTGCAGTATAATAGCATTAGGAGCTGTGCTTGAATAATAATGCTTTCAAATTGCACATCGCTGATGATCCAGCTCACAAGCTGTAGATGGGAGACGAGCGAAGAGCATTTCAAACTTCATTGGCAGGTTCAGTCATCAACATTCAGTGTGGGTGAAAAAAAAAGTTATTACGAGACCATAAAATTTGAGAAGTGCTTTGCGTTCTTCTATCGATCTTTGCCTGTGTATCATTTCATTTCTCCTGTTCGCTTTTGTCACACACTCATTCTTGCTGTGTAAAAAATATCCTCGATTTCTTTCACCACATGCGAGACAATGGTGGGCCCTCCAGCCTTGTTGCCATAGTTACCAAGCAGTTTAGGCAGACAAGAATTGTGGGTGCTGACAACAGTGAATCAACTGATACTCCAGTGACCTCCCCATTCCATCAGCAGCGCTGTTAATGCAATGTCTTAATGCGGCAGCTCTGAGAACAGCGGATGGTGATAAAAAACAGCTAAACATTTATATGTGCTGAGGAACTGCATATCTGACCATAAATACTCATGGAAGCCAAACCGTGGTGATTCCGGCCACATGCATACTGTAAGGATTGAAATTAAAATCAAAGTGGAGGGAATGAGTTATCAACTCAATTGAATTAAGATGCATGACTGGAGCATTAACTGAAGAAATCCTCTGATCAATTCATTTGAATCAGTGAGTTACAATCTGGGGACTTGTTCTGAGCAGATCATTTGAATAAGTGCATTATCTCTCTCTGAATGAATCATTTGAATGAATGAATCGTTATCTTGAGGCTCGTTCTAACAGGACCAATTGAATTCATGTATTATAACTGAGGACTCCTCTTAAACAGACAATATGAATCAGTCCAGACAGAGCAAGTCTTCAGTTACAATAAACTATGTGAATAAGTGTAACTGGAGAGTCACTCTAAGAAACAAGCTAATAATAAATGAATAAATCAGTTGAATCATTTGAAGGATTTGAATCATTATACCGTAACTGGACTCACGCTGAGCAGAACATTTGAATAAGTACATCACAACTGGAAACTCTGACTGAATCATTTTAACAAATGAATCGTTATCTGGAGGCTCGTTCTCACAGGACCATTTGAATCAATGTATTATATCCGAAGACTCATCTTGACCAGATAATTTGAATCAGTTTATTGTAACCGTAGACTTGCTCTGACTGGACTATGTGAATAAGTGTAAATGGAGAGTCACTCGGAGAAGCAAGCTAATAATAAATGAATGAATCGGTTAAATCATTTGGATGCTTTTAATCATTACATCGTAACTGGACTCACTCTGAGCAGAACATTTATATTAGTACATCACAACTGGAAGCTCTCTCTGGCTGAATTATTTGAATCAGTGCATTATAACAGGAAGCACTTTCTGACTGGATCATTTGAACGAATGAATCGTTATCTGGAGGCTCGTTCTGATAGGACCAACTGAATCAATGTATCATAACTAAAGACTCATCTTGACCAGATAATTTGAATCAGTTTATTGTAACTGCAGACTCGCTCTGTCATTATAACCAGAAGCACTCTGCGACTGAATCATTTGAATAAATGAATTTTTATCTTGAGACTTGTTCTTACAGGACCATTTAAATTTCATTCATTCATTCATTTTCTTTTCGGCGTAGTCCCTTTATTAATCTGGGGTCACCACAGCAGAATGAACCTCCAATTTATCCAGTATATGTTTTACACAGCGGATGCCCCTTCCAGCTGCAACCCATCTCTGGGAAACATCCTTACACACTCATTCACATCCATACACTACAGACAATTTAGCCTACCCAATTCACCTATACCGCATGTCTTTGAACTGTGGGGGAAACTGGAGCACCCGCGAACGTGGGGAGAACATGCCAACTCCACACAGAAACACCAAGGCTTGAAGCAAGGCTTGAACCACCTTGGTGTGAGGTGACAGCACTACCTACTGCGCCACCGCGTTGTCCTCCCATTTGAATTTATGTATAATAACTGAAGACTCATCTTGACCAGATATTTTGAATAAATTTATTGTAACTACAGACTCGCTCTGACTAGACTACTGTATGTGAATAAGCGTAACTGGAGAGTCACTTTGAAAAGCAAGCTAATAATAAATAAACATCAGTTGAATCATTTGGATGATTTGAATTATTATAACGTAACTGGAATGCTCTGAGCAGTACATTTGAACAAGTACATCACAACTAAAAGCTCTCTCTGATTGAATCATTTGAATCAGTGCATTATAGCTGAAAGTTCTCTCTGACTGAATCATTTGAATCAGTGAATTGTTAACTGGATGCTAGCTCTGAGAAATTAATTTGAATCTCTCACTGGGTCCCATTCAGAAGAGCTCATCCCTATGTCCCCACCCTTCAGAGTGTCTTGAAGAAATCATTAGCTGTTGTCTCGCTCTGACTGGATCATTTGATGTGTTTCTGGATAAATCACAAGGTTCAGCATGATTTTAGTATTTAAAGACCAATCCTTCATTCATTCATTTCCTTTCGGCTTAGTCCCTTTATTCATCAGAGGTCGCCACAGTGGAATGAATCGCCAACTTATCCAGCATTTGTTTTACACAGCGGATGCCATTTCAGCTGCAACCCAGTACTGGGAGACATCCATACTCGCGCACACACACACACACACACACACACACACACACACACACACACACACACACACACACACACACACACACACGCACACACACAATGGACAATTTAGTTTATTCAATTCACCTATAGCCAGAGATGTATAGTAACGAAGTAGAACTACTTCACTACTGTACTTAAGTACTAAAAGGCAGTATCTGTACTTTACTGGAGTATTGTTTTTTTCTCCTACTTCCACTTTTACTTAAGTACATATTTTCGATGAGTTTAATACTTTTACTCCGATAGATTTTTTATGAGCTGCATCGTTACTCGTTACTAGAGGTGTCAAAATATACTGACGTCATTTATCTCCTATGTGCGGTGTCGCAATACTATGGCGAATGACGAAGGCGCGAGGGTGAGTGAAGGCGGCACAGCACACGAGCCGCTATTTCACTACTACAGAGAAATGTTGTGAGACTCCATCTCTGCCTCTCTCACTTTGGACATTTGACCCGCTGGCCTGTTTGTGAGGTAACAGAAGGAGTTTCATCTCCTCTTGGCTGTTAAAGCGATACTTGTGGATCCAGACCTGGGCGTGTATGAGGTGCAAGTTTTCTCCACTGTGTCTATTATAGATTACCTGTGATAACCGCGTATTATACATACATAGACTGTAACCGCGGCTGTTCTTCCCGCCATCAGTGAACAACGCTTTCATTTCTAAAGCCGATAGCAGCCCTTTCTGTTGAGAAGGTGAAGACAATAACCAATCAAAGGGGTGTAAGACCTCGCCTGTCAGCGTTTAAAAAGCAGGTGGGAGAATATTTACATTAGTTTATTTGCTATAAATGCTCATGCTGTCTTCTGTGCATGAGTTTTGTTTGATACATTCAGAAAGAGTGTTTTCTTTGAGCGGGTCAAATTAAGGGTACAGTTTATATATATTACTGCTGTATTAAAGGACACAATTTTATTACAAGTAACCATTTAACTGTCACACCAAGAAAAAAACCAATAGAATTTTTTTATTTATTGCATTTCTTAACTCCTAATGTCGCTAGTTAACACAATCAATACATTTTCCCCCAACACATCCCATAATTTCTAAAATATCAGCCTCTACCAAATGGTTGAGATGTTAGTTTATGGTAAAAGTACCAGAATGAATAAATATACTATAAAATATGAAAAATATGAAGTTTAAGACCAATTTAATTAAAACATAATCAAAATGAAACATTTTTGAATACTAAATCATAGCCATAAGCCATAAAATATTTCAGATTTTCATTTAACACAGTAATATACACGTTTTCTTTTTTTTTACAATAAAATCAAAATCAAGTGAATTAGAACGTTCGTTTACAGCGTTTACAACCAGTAATTTGTGCTCCGAAAATGGGTTTCAATAGCGTTTTGAGTGGATTATGGACTGTTTTTGTGACACACAACTTTGAAAGGTGTGTGTTAAAGCTGTTATAATTTGTCAGATCTGTGGTTCAAGCGTGAGCGAAAAACAGTATTGTAAGTCATGTTTCTTTTCGTTCTGCTTAATGACGTGCCCCCAAAAAAGAGATTTAAAATAAACAAAACAATATGATGTCTTTTGACTGCATTCTTTAATAACTACATTACACAATACTTGTACTTTTACTTTCAGTACTTGAGTAGTAAATTTTGAAATAAACTACTTGCAATACTTAAGTACAAAAAAATGTTGAATACTTTAGTACTTCCACTTAAGTATGGTGCTTAAAGAGCACTTTTACTTCTACTCAAGTCACTTTTTGATAGAGTACTTGTACTTTTCCTTAAGTCTGGGTCTTTAGTACTTTATACATCTCTGCCTATAGCACATATCTTTAGATTGTGGGTGAAACTCACGCCAACACAGGGAGAACATGCAAACTCCACACAGAAATGCCAACTGACCCAGCTGGGACCGTGTCACCCTATTTAAAGATTAAAAAAATTAACAGATAAAGCATTAACAATAGTTTTAGATTCATTAAATATTGAGTTCATGCAATTAAGTTGCATTATTCAGTGCTAAAGTAATCAGTGGTATTGACGCGTTTATCTAATTTGACATTAAATTAATGGAATTCTTGTATAAATCATTTCTGTCATTATTTAATTCTTGCTTAAATGATAAAACAGCGTTCAAATGATCTAAATATATGACTATTTATACAGTTGACAGTTGCCATTGACTTCCATAAGGACGAAAATGACTAAACATGTTGGTTCCCAACATTGTTGAAAATATAGTCTTCTGTGTGTAGCATGAGGCAAAACCAAACAGGTTTTGAACAAGTGGAGAATAAGCCAGGATAAATTATTAATTTATTCATAGATTTTCTTTTCTGCTTAGTCCCTTAGTAATCAGGGGTTGCCACAGCTGAATGAACCGCCAACTTATCCAGCTTACGTTTTAAGCAGCGGATGCCCTTAGAACTGCAACTCAGCACTAGGAAACACCCATACACCCTTACTGTACATTCACACCCACACATACACTACAGCCAATTTGCTTATTCAATTCACTTATAGCACATGTCTTTGTACTGTGGGGGAAACTGGAGCACCCAGAGGAAACCCACGCCAACATGGGGAAAACAAGCAAACTCCACACAGAAATGCCAACTGACCCAGCTGGGACTCGAACCAGCAACCTTCTTGCTGTTATTATCCATTTATATTTTGTAGCGAGTGGGGCAGGCCATGAGAGTGGATCAAGGCCGGTGGTGTTAACAACTTAAAAGAAGGAGAGGCAACGATGGAAGACCAGACAGGACCAAGTCTGGACCTTATGTTTGTTTTAGTTTCGCAGTAGTCACTAGGGATCCGTTCTTTGTACATGGATTTCTCAATTAGCTGGATTTGGTTATTGACGATTTGACATGATCCAGGATTTTTTGTTCTTCAAAACTCATGCGAGAGTTGTTGTCATAGCAACAGGTCTGGAAACTGAAACCTGCTAGGGAGCAGGCTTATTTCATACAAACAGGATTAGATTGTGTCATTTCAAGCAATGGTAATACTGAAAGCATGTACCCAATTCTGATATTTGTTGTATACACTTGGGAAAATATAAAGAATTAGATGTATAAGTTTAAATGTATAAATAAAACTAATGCCATCTTCAATTCGAAATAAAAAGTCAAAGACTGTCAAAGGGTGGTACTCCCCAAGGGGTTCAAAGAGAACGTTTATTAATATGTACTTTTTAAATAAAAACGTGTACTATTTTAAGGTACCAGATTTAGTACAATTTGTGCATAATAATAGACATGCACAATATTCGACTGTTTTTTTTTTTAAAGGAATAATAATTTATCCAGTCAACATGTTTTGACAGCTATGGCGGTGATTTGATTCTTCACAAAAGTTGCAGACACCTTTACCAATATCAAAATGCTTTTTAGATGCAAAATTAATTTAAACATCCAGTTATTCCTTACACTAATTTAAAAACTTGAATAGGCCTAGGCTACCATGATAAAGAAAATCCGCTCTAAAAGTAAAACTAAGTGAAGTTTATTTATAAACTAATTTTGAGAGGATCACGTGCTTATGATTGCTTGCGGTTGGTCCCGCATTACTCAATTTATGATTCACCAATCAAACGTTTCCTAAGCCACTATAAATACCCTAAGTTCCATATACAGTAACAGCCATCTTCGTTTTGAAGAATCCCCCCCCCTTCCACCCCTACTCCTCCTCCTTTCTTAGGTGGCATGGTGGCCCAGAGGTTAGCACTGTTGCCTCACAGCAAGAACGTCACTGGTTCTAGTCCTTACCAAGCCAGCCGACGTTACTGTGCAGAGTTTACACATTCTCCCCATGCTCACGTGGGTTTCTCCCGGATTCCCCGGTTTTCTCCCACCGTCCAAAAAATGTGACTTAAGTTAATTGACTAATCCAAATCGGCACCATAGACATGCTCCTAGTAGGTAGTTATCTCTTAAGAGCAATAACTATTTGTTTATCAGCTACTACAGCAGGGGAGTTCTCAAGATCTACCTGAGCTCAAACTCCCGCTCACCTTGCAAACGGGAGGGAGCCCCGGGCTCGAGGATCTTATGAGCTCAGCCCTCTCTCCCAGGACAGCATGCCAAACAAGTTTTAGAATCAATCATCTGCTAAGTGTGAACTCTTGAAATAAATAGCTAAATACTCTTGACACATGAAAATGTAAAGTCTGCAGCCCACAACACATGTGGAAAGCTCTTGCATATCATATTTAACAAACTGTTTACTACAAATTTTATGTAATTTTGCTCACATGTATAATTGAATATTAATCAGATTATGTCATTACGCTGCTGTGCCATCAGCCAATTGTTGTATTGCTGATCATAATTTCGAGCATCGATAAATCGGTCCTTCCAGCTTGATCTCACGAGAAAATGTAAGTAATTTACGTTTTGTCAGCTTAGTGGCTAATTAGGTGCCACGCCTCCTTTTTAAAATCGTACAATTACGTACAAATTTGTACAATTTTAAAAAGGAGGCGTGGCACCTAACTCCACCCCTAAACCCAACCTTCATTGGGGAATGAGCAAAGCGTGCTAAATTGTATGAATTGGACCGTACGAATTCATACGAATTAGCCACTAAATCAAAAAGTTATGAATTGCCGTGAGATTGTGTTGGTCCTTCATAACACATGCAGCAATCCCACATCACTTCATCCAGACATTTTAATCTGATTGGTGACCTTTTTTAAAGAACCAAAATTAGCCAGAGATCATTTATCAAGATTAAAAGATCCAGGATCTGCCAAATAATCTTTCAATCATTTAAGCGAGGTACGAAGAACGGACCCCAGGAGGAAATGCGCCACCAATTTATTTTGTTTATTTATTTACTAGATTTATTAAAGCTTCTTTCATTATCTGCCTCCTTTCCGATAACCAGGGTGTCACCAAACCTTATTACATTTATTTTTTATTTATTCATTTATTTAGGAAAATGTTTCCAACAAAACAGCTTTTAGCATCATTTGTATCTTTACTTTCACATTTAATTAATGTTATGTCTTCTTTCTCAAACACTAATATATTTTTATTCCCCAAGAACTCAAAACTAACCATATGATTTTGTGCATGTCAATAAGCAAAAAAAAAAAAAGGTTTTCCCTTCTAATCTTTAATTGAAATCTGAAAAAGCACTTTTTTTTTCTTCTCCAGTTAACTTGTCAGATTGTGTATATCTTAGGAATTGGGCATCACTAACATATTTAACCACGTTGTCTGTTAGGTTGTTATAACTCTCCCCATACCCTTTTCCCCCATCTTTCTGAATGAAATGCTTACTTTTACTACATCAATTCAGCTTGCAGTAGAAAAAAAAAAACAAGCCACTCCAACTATTTAGTCATTTAATATTCTGTTTCTTTAGGAACTGCATCACAATACAAAAAAATAAATAAATAAATGGTTGCAGCTTCCGGTTCACATGGACTTTAAAGCAATGTATAACACCAATTTTGTACAACATAATTTTTTGGTTTTAAATTTTTTTAATAACATTTTTTTTTTGTAATGCTGTGAAAACTAATCTTTTTTTTCCTTAACCACAAACTTTGTAATCATTATGCATAAAATCATCACCAAATACCAAGCTGGCCTTTCATTATATCATGTTAGCTTTAAGACACTTCATTTAATTGTTTGTTTTTAAATCTATTTTCAGTGTATGATTACTAGACCTTCAGGAGCTCATATCTAGGTTGATGGATGAGGAATGATAAAATTTAAATTGATGCTATTGTTAGCATGATGGCGCATGATGAAGCTGGTTGTAGGTGGGTAATTAAGCTGCTGTCAAAAGCTGCCAATCAAATCCACTGGCATAAATACACTGTATTAATGAAAATTACCTTTAGTGCATTTAAACTAACTTTACACACCAACAATGTTCTAAATATAGCTGCAAGCAACAATTATCAGAGTTAAAGGCCAGTCAGCGCTTAACTATTATTTATCTTATAGTAAATGTGAGCAAACTAAAAGTATGACAAATTTTGAAAAATATGACAAAAAAATACAAATTTAGCAAATGCAAAACAGCATTTCCAGGTATGCATTGCATATGAATTAGTAAAGTTCAGAGGTGCGCATTCACAAGAGTGCGGTGCTCTTTATGCTGTGTTTGGTTGTGTTGCTGAAGTAAACCCCAGATGTGCCTGGTGCTTTATTTCAAACTAAAGAAGTCTTGTGTGGGCATCAAAGATAAACATCAGTTCACATTGCTTGAAAATGCGCACCCTATACTGACATTAAGAGGTACAAATTAGTTGAATAGAGAGGATGTTCACAAATCACATCTTACTCCAATTCAACGCGGTTCTGGGCTCGCAGTCCTGTGGTGGCTGTTGTTGGCTGTGCTGTCTTATGCAGAGTTCAGACTGCACGATTTCCAAGATAGTCTTGTCACAGATGTTTTCACACTGCATGACTATCTGATGTAGCGTTTCGTCGCTGCTTTGTTTACACTGCAAGATGGATCAGCGACATGGAGTTTCACACTGCATGACTTTACAATAGAAAGAAACGCTGATAACTTTGTATCGATCTGCAAACTATGTCTCAATCAACCACATGGGAGAAGTGATGTAGTATATCTTTTTTCTATTGTTATAAGTACATAATGAGAAAGAAACCTTTAGTGGGGTAGAATTATAATTATTTTGCTCACCTGGCTTTGAAGGGAATTAGCAATTTCTCCTCAACTTTTTTTTCTTTTTTGACCCGGTTGTGGATCCACAATTTCCAATAGTTTTTCCTCCATTTCCTTGGATCCAAATAGACTGAAAATGAGCGCTTTTAACCTCTCCCCCAAACTCCTGCTGGCCTGCAGATATTTATTTAGTGGATGCTGCTCTTTCATTGGCTGTAGGTAATTACCGATGTTATTTTCATTCAGAACACATTTCACATGTCATGAATTGAATCGACGAGAGGTCCAGAATATTTAGCATGCCAAAAATCTTAAGAGGGTCAGCGACACATCAGCGATTCTCTCAGATCGCGTCTTTGATAGTGATTGTTACTCACATGAACGAGCACTAATTTGCTTGTGATTTCAGGCATCTGTATGTGATTTCTCAAAACCTGTCGCAGAGTCAAAATTGGGGCAAAAGTCATGCAGTTTGAACTCAGCATAAGGATCCACCAAGGACAAACCCTTGCTACAAGTGTCATTTATGTAGAAAATTTTAAATGCCACAGTGTTTAGTTGCTCTAAGGTAATTGGTGTACCATTATTAAGCTTCGGTCACACTGCACTTTTCTCCCCATAGACTTCCATTCATACGCACGCGAACGTGTCAGACCGGAAACGCAAGGTCGTGCATCTAGTTTTGCCTTGGAAAGTTCAAGCTTGGTGAACTCTGACCTGCGAAACCACATCACTTGACTGCGTGAGACCAATCGAGGATAAAAACATGACCTCTCTGTAAAAAAATGTAAAATGTGGACCAATTGCTTACTTTTTTAATGTCTAATCATCTTGTTTAATCCTGCCCCTTTTCGCAGCGCCGTACGACAGAGTTTCGCAAACTCGTGCTGCGTCCCAATTCGCATACTTATACTATACCATAAAAGTATGTACTTTTTTTGTGAAGGAAAAGTACACACTTTTGAGTATGTAACAGAAGAGTATGCAAGCTTTTGGGTCATACTACTTCCTCGTTAACAGATTGTTGTGTTGCTTGGTTACGAGCCCTGTCAATCAACCACACATCATCCACATTTCTTTCATATTTAATTTCCTACCTTACTGAAGAAGCAGCAGATTAATCTCCCAGTCACGAGTCTTTCATGCAGAAAAATCTCCTCAGGTGTTTGGATAATTCTGCATTCAGACGTTAAAGTCCAAACACGTCTTTATATAAGTTGCAAATTAAATCTAACACAGAAAATATTTAACTAACACGATTTAAAATATGTTCCAGTGGGCTAGATATTAATTAACAGTCATACAAACATCTTTACCGAAGTCTCTCTACTTGACGGTTTGTCTCATGCATCCATCATGATTGTAGTTTATTTACACTTTGCTTTTCACCCGCGTTTGTAGTTCTAATCGGATTCACGTCCTATGTGCAATGTATTGTGGGCAATATCAGCAGTTAGAGTATGGACGCTTCTACACTAGTTTTTACCGGAAATAGCAAACCATCCGGGAACTTTTGGCATACTCTTTTCAACATACTATGATTTGGGACATACTAATTCTACTTTCAAATACTATTTAGGACGGATAGTATGCGAATTGGGACGGAGCACCGAACTCAAAGTGTGACGGCAGCTTTACTGAAATGTATAATCTATGCAAAAGTGAGATAGTCAGGGACACCTGGACACATCACCTACCTAGTCTTACAGAGCCCTGGAAGCTAAAAGGAGGAGAGACGCCAGTGCTGGATGAGAGAGGACCAGGCCCGGACGTTTTGTTTTACTTTTGTTTTCATTTTGATGGCAGTCTTCGTGAGGAGCTGCTGTCCATTTGTTTTATTTCTTAATTAAAACATTTTAAAGGTTTGTCGGTTTTCCACCTCCTTCTTCCCAATGGCCAGGCAGCCATCTAACTTCATTACAGACATTCTGAGTAGTTGAGATATTTTCAACTCCCTATGCTGTAAAAAAAGTAAAGGTATCACATCGTGACCACAATCCCGATTTGCATGCACACAAGATGTGATATGTTAATGACCTCTAAGTTATTATTTGTGTGTTATGTGTATAACAAAAGTTCTAATAGCTTGGTAATATTTTAATTGAACCACTGAAAACACATGGATTGTTTTGAGGATGTTGATTACTTTTTGAATGGGTTGTGTTCTGAATACGGACAAAGGTCTTGGGTTGGATCAACACAACGGTGAGTAATTATTAACATCTTTTTTGGGGATGAACTATCAATTTAATGATTTATGCAATGGGTTTACTCGCTTAACTAATCGCTTTTTACAGTGTATAAAAAATGACTAGTGTCACTGTAAAAAAAAAGTGATTTGCTGACTTTACTCTAAAAAGTGAGTAAATCTGTTGCTTTAAAATTATTACATAAATTAACTATATGCATGATTATAAAAATTTAGTTGTTACTCCAATCCCCACTCTTATGTTTATTAATGAACAGAAATTACAGTTGAAGTCAGAATTATTTATTAGCCCCCTTATGATTTTTTTTTTTCTTTTTTAAATATTTCCCAAATGATGTTTAACAGAGCAAAGACATTTTCACAGTATGTCTGATAATGTTTTTTCTTCTGGAGAAAGTTTTATTTGTTTTATTTCGGCTTGAATAAAAGCAGTTTTTAATTTTTTAAAAACCATTTTAAGGTAAAAAGTATTAGCCCCTTTAAGCTATATTTTTTGATAGTCTACAGAACAAACCATCATTAATCAACAACTTGCCTAATTACCTTAACCTACCTAATTAACCTGGTTAAGCCTTTTAAATGTCACTTTAAGCTGTATAGAAGTGTCTAGTAAAAATATCTAGTAAATTATTATTTATTGTCATTATGTCAAAGGTAAAATAAATCAGTTGTTAGAGATAAGTTATTAAAACTATTCTGTTTAGAAATGTGTTTAAAAAATCTTTCCGTTAAACAGAAATTGGGGAAAAAAAGCAAGGGGATAATAAGTCAGGGGGGCTAATAATTCTGACTTCAAATGTATCTTAACCTGAGAGTTTGGAAAGAGTTCAAGTCAACATAACAGTTCTAAGTTACACCAGGTTTACTAGCTTTTTAAGTAAAATAACGAATTGCCTTATACAGTGATTATTTATAGAAACAGCTGATGAATTGTATACATTTCTACTCAAGCATGATCCAGTGTGTCCTTTGTGAGCACCAGTAGTGTATGCTGTATGTCAGATGGAATAGAGCACAAACTAGCCCATGAACAGTTTTGATCGTGCGCTAATGGTTTTATATGAGCGCTAATCACTGCTGCGCTGTTAGCCACATGCTCGTCTCTGGCTCAGCGCGGCGTTTCAGGGGTTAGCAAAACACATGATGGCTCTTTACGAGGTGGAGGCCAGGAAGAGGGGGTCCGCAGACACCGCTAAAGAGACGATAATGACAGCCATTCACCGCAATCCAATTATGCAAAAGGGAGTCTAAACAATTCCATCATCCCCCAAATTAGATTGTCCTAACGAGATAAAGGCACCAATTAATCCTGAATTAATTTCTATAGCTCATTTTCCCAGAAAACACTCTAATATGCTAATGCAAATGAGAGAGAGAGGAAAGAGAAAGCCCTTCAGCGGGGGTTGCCCAGAGTTCATGGCGTTTAGTTTGGCAGAGTGTGCCGATAAGTGCTGGAAATTTTGAACAATCACAGAACTTATGACGTCTTTGACAAGTCTTGTTGTTTTGCATGTGAAACTCTAGTGGATGCTGGAAGTATGGACTCAAATATGGAAATATGTGAACAAAAGGGCATCACTGCACTACTGATTGGCTTGGTTGGCATTGGTTTTGTTTCAGATAGAACATTTGCCATTGATTTTATTTAGTAAGAAATCAAGAAAACAAACAAACAAAAAACCTAAAACATGATATATGTAAATGTTTTGTCCAAGGTGCCAGCTGAATCTGACACATATGGCTCTACTTTAACGATCTAGGCACAAAGTCTAAAGCGCATGGCACAAAAGCATAAGGATGTGTCTGATTCCACTTTTGCTAGTTTAAGGAAGGAATGTACGGTGCATGGTCTAACATGGTCCTTTTGAAAGGAGTTTTGACAGTTCAGAGCCACCATACAAGCGAAAGGCAAAACACAAAATTTCATCACTTGAGCTGCAGATAACTTTGACAAACGCAGTATATAAGACAGAATGTGGCGGACAGTTGAAAACTCGTATGGTGGATTCGGTGACTGGCGCATCTCTCACCTGCTGCTGTGTGTGTCTCTGTGTGGGTTTGACATACTGGCCATAGACATTATAATAGAAAAAGACACATCAGTGTCTGCAAGGTTTGTGTACCTGATGAATATTTTGGATATGAATACAAAAAAATGCATATGAAAACTTCGGACTAACCTTAAAGGTTATTGCACACTGATTCAGAAATTTTCATCCGTAATTTTTGTACAAAAAAAAAATTCAACCTTATGTTGTGTTAGTTGTATTGACACACTGCCTCCAAAACTTTCGTCCATCATAAAAAAAAATCCAACCAGGATTTTAAGATAGTCCAAGCGGCAACCTCCTGCTTTCACTCGTGAAGCAAATACGGAAGTAACTGAAACTGCAATTCATCGAAATTGCAATACATCTATTCATGTATAATGGAGCACATTTCTATTGAGCCCACTGTTAAAATGGCCAACTTTACTGCAGGAAAAAAGGTGTTTACAACTTGGTACAAAGAACATTTTTTTTTCATATAGCTAATATTACCCTTCATGACAACTGTGAGGGGGGAGGAATTTTTTTTAATAGTCCGTTTAGTTTATATTAAGTTATATTAGGTCTGCATAATAAAGGGTGTGGCCACTTGAGTGACAGCTAGGTCTCGTTGGTCGCCGTCAAATCACCTCAACTGATTCCGGCTGATTAGCCGCTGAACTCGGCATATACATCGTATTTTTGTTTTGTTTTATGTTTCTTTACCCAGTCAGTAGCTTTTTGGAATTATTTCTTACATTTATCAGATAATATGGTATGCTGTGCACTTAATTGTGGTCACAAAACATTTACGTGGCCTCCATTTCCCAGGTGAGTGGACTACATACTTGTATACCATCTCTATAAATGTATTTGTTTTATCTAAGACACTTTATCATTTATAATTTTCTTAAGACCTGTAATGGACTCCAGAATCTGACAGATTGATTAGCTGTAGGCTCTAAAACAGTCATCTGAAACGTTGTCATACACTATGCCTGGATTTCATAAAAAGCCTTGCATTTACTAACACAGACTATATTTAAAGTATTTGGAAGTAATTTGCGTTTTCCTCCTGTAAGAATGTTTAATGGCTCAATGTATTACAACATGTTTTTAAAAGTCTAAACACTTTGATATAGTATACAACCAAGCACAAGTGGTCAGAGCACAAATGAGTTGCAGGTAATGAAGTATTAAGCGTTTCTCTCAAAAAACCTGTTACTCCTGTTACCTGTTAAAAAACCTGTTACATCTGTAACTCCGCTCACACTCCACCTCTTTGCCCTTGTTTGATGTCCCCCCGGTCGGTGTGATGACGTGCGAACAAAATGGCGACAAGTGGCCATGCCTACATGTAGCTCATGTAGTTCTTTTGTGTTCTTCAGAAACTTATGAGTGATGTCATGGATACTACGTCCATATCTTTTACAGTCTACCTCAATGTGCAAAGACCTTAATGGGTGTGTTTTGGGCATTAAACAAATCAGAGTCTCATCATCTCCCACTCCCTTTAAGAGTCAGTTGCGTTGTGCCATGGTACATTTGTTATTTAAATGGCGGACTTTGTAAGAGGAAAAACTGAATGGAAAAACTAAACGCTTCACTAGTGAGAAAAACAGACCATCTGCAGCACGAGGATAAAGAATGAGCTCCTCCATTTGACCTCTTTACTTAACACTTTTACTTTCATAGAGTAAGAAAACAGTGGAAACTCACTCCACTGAAGACATTCATTAGCCTACATATTTAATTTTGTTTGTTAGGCGCAAATATTTGTTTCAAAACTATTTATAAATTGACTTCGAATTTCCAGAAAATTACTAAATGATCTATAATAATGTAGCCAAAAAACTGAGCTATATCCAAACACACATCCTGTTGCCCAATGTCTCCCAATCCCGACAGGCAGACAAATCTAAAAATGTTTTCATTAAAACAAATATAAATATGCATATAATAAATAATACTAGTACTTCTAATAACAATATTATACTAATGTGAATTGTCATGAATAAACTGAAAATATATTCCCATACTGTGTAAGGAAATTCTGATATGTAGATACAAATTGGCAATGTTATTATTATAAGATAAGATAAGATACGCATACAGAAAAAAAGCAAACTACACAAAAAAGTTACAGTATTTGTACTTGACACAGTTAATATTGTTCCTATAAATTTCAGGCTTTATATGAATTAATATAAGTAGTATTGTGGTCATCTAAAATTCAGTCAATGGTTAAACATTTCTTTGCCTTCAATGGACCTCTTGATATACAAACTGCAGTGTTAACTTTTTACTGTGCCAAATCTCAAATGTCCTATGGTGTGATTGTTTCAAGCATAGTTCAACAAATTACAGCGCTTATAAAATAAAAAAAGAAAATCCTAAAATCATTAAGTATTTCAGACCTAATTTTACAATAGTGGCTATTTTAGTAAAGAATTAAAAAAAAATCTATTAAAGTAAAATATTTTTTTTCACCCATATTTTTCCTAAAACATGAGAATTTGATCATATTGTCCATGTCCTTATGTGACACTATATGCTAATTTTAAATTGGCAGTTCCACTGAAAACTTTCATTAAACTAACGACCTCATTCAAAAGACTGTGACTGAAGCCCCCTGTGAATCCCATGGTGTGTACCAGTTTTTGGTTTCAATTTTACACATAACTTTTATGGACCACTATAAAATTGTTACGTTTTGTTGTTCTTTGGTATGACAGCCCGTTTATTCAAAATGTCCAACAAGTCTGACAAAAAAAGAATAAAAAATAAATACATTGTGTTTTTTTTATTTTTTTTTATTTTTTTTTTTTTTGTAAGTTTTGCTATGTCACACTATGGGACATTTTTATGGTACACTTTAGTAAAAAAAATAAATAAATAAATGATAAATATACACATATATATGAATTTATATATATATATATATATATATATATATATATATATATATATATATATATATATATATATATATATATATATATATATATATATTAGTTAGTGACCCCTTATATTTTCTCAAAGATCAAAAATGGTGTTTTACACAATATATACTGTACATTGCACAGCATCGCGCGTGATATTGTAATGATGTGTTGCGTGTTTTTAAATAAATTGAGATTAGTGAATACTCGGTAACACCTTTGATTTGATATTATTAGACTGTCTGCTTAAAATCTGTTTCTTCAACAGACATTTAACTGACTATAAGAAACTTTGCAAGTACATGTCAATTTACACTAACCCTAACCCCAACCTAACAGACTTCTTATAATCTAATGAGAATTAGTTCTTCTAATGAGAATTAGATGCAACGTAACTTAACTTTAACAAATGGACCATCAAAATAAAGTGTGACAGAGTACTCCCTAATAAAGAGTACTTCCTGCAGCATTCCTAAGTAGACTTTGGTGGTCTTAATCTGTGACTGAACGTGCTTTTATTTGAAACCAGTGTCAGACAGTGTGATTCATTGTTGAGGATAATGAGAAGTTTCATCAGCATTCGTTTCCCAGACATCTTGATCTAATATGGCCAACCATTTTGACGTGTATTCATTCTCAGGATATGTGTTCTTGATATCAACAATACAATGTTTGATATCAACAATCATCATTTTTGATGAACAATTCAACAACGCCGATTGTTGATGTCAAGAATTTAATTGTTAATATCAAGAGTATATATCCTGAGAATGAATACACATCAAAGTGGCTTGCCAAAGACCTGAGATTCCAGCTCCAATTTGTTGGCATTGGCTCCTTTTTACTTTACGACCACCACACAACAACGGAAAACAATGATGCTGGAGTTGCAGAACATCTGAATCATGGTTCTGCAGACATTTAAAAGGTAACACTTTATTTTGATGGTCCATTTGAGTATTAGTACACCGTCTGCCTAATATGTTGATACTGCTCCTTCATCAGACATTTAACTGACTATAAGAAACTTCGCAAGTACATGTCAACTTACACTAACCCTAACCCCAACCTAACAGTCTTATATTTTAATGAGAATTAGTTGGCATGTAGATGCAATGTAACTTAAATTCAACAAACGGACCATCCAAGTGTGACCATTTTAAAATATCTAAGTCTCCTGAGAAACAGAGTACTCTCTGGCCTTTTCTATACAGAGAATTCGCGTGCTTTGACTATTGCAGTTTATTGTCAATGTAGACATTCAGGTATTTATAACCATCTCCAATGTCCACCTCAGTACATGTGATGTTGATTGCGCTTTCTAAAATCCACCATCAGCTCATCAGATCTGTGCAGCTTCTCAACAGCTTTTTCCCCCACTTACTAAAAGACTTTTGAACAGGACAACACTTTAAATATTACTGACAGCCACTATATGAGCTAAAAAGTTAGAATCAAACAGTTAATTACTGTACTTATATAAGTACACCCCTCACAAATCTCTCTTTTAAATTCATATTTTAGTAGGAAGCTATACAATATTATATGTGTGCATATACATTAGATTAGTCAATACTGAAGCCAAATCTAGAGCTAATCTAACAAAATAACTTACGATATCGGTCCAAAAACATGTACACCTAAATGTATGTCATAGAAAAATATTAAATATAAATTTAAACAGGAGAAAAAATCAAGAGAGGCAAAAAATGTAAAAAAAAATTGTTGAAATTTTGTAGGTTGTAATTTTTTTTTTTTTTTGCAATTGAATTTGATTGTATTCTTTCAATTTCTAAATATGTTTGGTGACTGAAATATTATTTTAATAAATATACCTGTTTAATAAATCTTTTTTGTTTAAATGCACAAAAATACATTGCCTACGGTGTATTCACTGAGAAATGGATAAAAATATATATATATATTTTTTAAAATGGGATGTATTCGATTATTCTAAGCACTGTAGCTGCATCTGTCTCTGTGATTTTATTAATATAATTTATATAATTAGATAATAATTAAATGATGTTCTTGATATTTATAAAGTTTTTAAAACTTTATTGTGCTATTCTGCTGCAAAGGCATTTCCCTCCAAAAATTAGGAGTTTTAAAATATTTTCTTGCTCAGCATCGGAATCTTTATTGTCATTGTACAAAATAATAATAATAATAATAATAATAATAATAATAATAATAATAATAATAATACCTGTGCACAGTAAGTGTCAAGTGCATTTTTAGCAGCTTTCGAGTTAAAAAGTCAATGAAATGTTGGCCAGAAATGCATATAATTTAATTCTCGTTCATTGTTGTAACAGTGCTGCTGCAACGTAAGCTTGTTCTGCATGACATCTCCTGTGATGTTTTGAATGCAAGTAAAGCAAACTTAGCTCTTGGCTAAGTCCTGGCTATGACCAGAAAGGGAGACAGGACTGTGCCCTGAGGCGTCCCTGTGCGACTTGCAATAATAGTTAAAGTTATTTTATTATTACACTGCAAAACCCAACAGTCAACTTTATCAAATGAAATGATATTTTTATATTTTTATATATTTATACATATTTTTTGTATATATTTATATAAGTCGTACTTTTTACAATAATTTAAAAATGTAAAAATATTTCCTTCCAGAATTTTATGATTGATTGACTGATTGATTGATTGATTGATCTGTAGAATGAATGAATGGTTAAAGCCAAAAAAGCACAGGGTCACAGCAGAAATTCTTCCATTGTGTTTTAAAAAAAATCAAGGCATTATAGATTCAGTTCATCATCATCATCATTATCATCTTCACAGTCCTAATTGTTTTGCCTGCCAGCTGTCGACTGGTGGGATAATTGAGTAATTTGACATTTTTTGCAGCAGCTTCCTGAAACAATCTCCCCATCAACACACAATGTTTGTTTACCTAAATGAGGTGCTTATTTCATATAGAGAAATAAAAAAATGCCTTCATTTGGTGAACTGGTAATATGTAACATGTCCTTGAAAGATAGCTTTGGGTAAATAGGTTGCACATTTAAGAATATTTACAGTGGATTACAATGGTAAAAATGTTTACAGATATTTAAAAAAATGTATTCAAATCCGAATTACTGATTCAATACTATCTAATAAAGCAAAGCTTAATTATGCCATTTTCTGTGAGTCAAGAACACATTGAGGTTTATTTAAAAGGGCAGGTTTTAACACTACTACTAAATTAATAATATTATTATTCTTATTATTATTATTTATATATTTTTTTTACTTATATTTATTTATTTATTTTTTATATTTAACATTTTAGTTGGATTTAAAATCAATATTATGAAATTCTTTAATAACATTTGGTAACATATTTTAATATATTTTATTTTGTATTTTCTGAGATGATTCTGAGATGAAAACGAAATGATTATGAAGGAAAAACTATAAAAACCTTGTTCATATGAAGTTTCTGTGGATTAAAGCTTCTGCCAGTTGCATAAAAGTAAATATAATGAATAGTATTATTTTACTATGTGCTTAATTTAAAACAACAGGTATTTATGGTGATTTATATTATTATTATTATTATTATTATTATTATTATTATTATTATTATTATTATTATTATTAATAATAATAATAATTGTCATGAACTGTTTTAATTCTTTATATATTTGTTAGATATTTTTACACAACCATTCTGTCTGGTTCTGGAATCTGATTGGCTGATGATCGTGCAATATTCTGCAAATAACAGCACTTGTCTAATCTCTTCACCCTTGTGTATTACTCCACACACAGCGACAAGCTACACAGACACAGTTTGACAAATATTGGTGCTGTTGGACAACATAATGTATTTTTAAGGCTTTTTTAGAGAATGTGGTTGTTTAGATTGCAACTACGTAGTTTATTTATAAGGATAGTGCCTATTTTAAATATTTATAATTCCGGAGATACTGCACGTTGGCAGCAATTAGCCTGTCTTTGTGTAAAAATGGTTGACGATGTCCATCCACAAGATGGCGACAGAGACCGCATAATAAGACCTTAGAGGATAAAAACAGCGTAGTTTCGAACTACAGTTAATCAGATCGTTATTAAACATTCTAAGTCGATCTCTCTCTTGTATGTTGTAGTGCTATATTTAAAACATAGTAATTGTAGTGTATTAAGTGTGAGATGGGACTTGCATATCAGGAATGTATGTATTTTGTGTTGGCCACTCTTTGTTTAACCCATTAGACATTACGCAAGAGAATCAAGAGAATTCAAATAAAAGCTGAAATTAGCAACAGTTTCTGCTGTTCTGATGTCAGCTGCAGATGTGATCGAATGGCGGAAGAAAGTAGCTCCTCATATAAAAGAATTTTAAGACTCTCTGTGTTTGATTTTCTTTTTCATATTCATGATTATACCATCGAACTGTTGAATAAATGCAATATCACACTTGTAGCAGTGCAATATGGCTGCAACGCACGCCTCCCACCAGTGCAAATATACAGCCGCATCGTAATTCTACGAGTGTGATATTGCTCATATAAAATATATTTATCAATCAGTATTATTTATTTATTTATTAATTTTATGAACAAGTTTTATGTTTGTTTGATCGGCTAAATGTTAGATTAAATTTTCTTTATTCATTTGCAATTTTTCTATTTTTAAAAACAATATATGAACAAGAACACACAAAAGCATTATACATGTAAATGTAATGAATATTTTTATGTTGCTGTGTGCTTAATTTACAAAGACAAGTCTTTATGATGTTTTTTTTTAAGTCTTAAAAGCAAGCATTGCAGATTTATGGTACATAAAGTCATTTGGGTTTATTTGATTTGCTAACGACAGCTGCTGGGCCCGAGTGGATAATTAACAGAGAAAGAAACAAATCGACAGGTGCCAGACAGCCTATTGATTCTGAAACACTGCTAAATTTAGCTGCTCAATAGTAAGCGCTTTATGTTTTGTTGAATAGCATTTGAGGCTATTATGAAGTGGTGGAAGAGGAAGTGGTAGTTTTCTGTCACACTGAAAACACAGAGCACAGGAAGTAACTCAAGTTAAATGTTCCCTATCCATGTCTTTAAAGACCTAACATTAATTATTTATTTTCCTGTTTAATATTAGACACATTCATTGTGGCTTTCATTGTGTTTTAGGTACAGTTTTTAGGTACAGTTGAAGTCAGTGGACCTTCGCATTACTTTACGAAGGTAATACATTTTTTTTTGCCACGCCCACCATACCGAATGCGGGCCTCTGCTTGGCAAGAAAATAAAAAAATTAAGGTCAGAATTAAAGAATTAAATTAAGGTCCACAAGGTTATTTTAAGGTCAAAATTATTAAACACCTTTAAGCTGTATTCTTGATAGTCTACAGAACAAACCATTGTTTTACAATACCTTGCCTAATTACCCTAATCTGCCTAGTTAACCTAATTAACCTAGTTAAGCCTTTTAACTTTAAGCTGTATAGAAGTGTCATCATGGCAAAGATAATATATATATATATATATATATATATATATATATATATATATATATATATATATATATATATATATATATATATATACATACACAGTTGAAGTCAGAATTATTTGCTCCCCTTTGAATTTTTTTTATTATTTCCCAAATGATGTTTAACAGAGCAAGGAAATTATCACAGTATGTCTAATAATATTTTTTCTTCTAAAAAAGGTCCTATTTGTTTTATTTTGATTAGAATAAAAGCAGTTTAAAAATTTTGAAACACCATTTTAAGGACAACATTTTTAGCCCCTTTAGGCTATTTTTCTATAGTCTACAGAAAAAAAACATCATTATACCTGCCTAGTTAACCTAATTAACCTAGTTAATCCTTTAAATGTCACTTTAAGCTGTATAGAAGTGTCATGAAAAAATATCTAGTCAAATATTATTTACTGTCATCATGGCAAAGATAAAATAAAATAGTTATTAGAGATGAGTTATTAAAACTATTATGTTTAGAAATGTGTTGAAACAAATCTTCTCTTCGTTAAACAGAAAATGGGGGAAAAAGGACTTATACATTTATATATATATATATATATATATATATATATATATATATATATATATATATATATATATATATATATATATATATATATATATATATATATATATTCTGTAATCAAAGAAATTAATGGTTAGTTTAGGAACTCTTTATTGATTTTTATTTATTTTTTTATTTTATTTTTGTGGAGCTTAAAATTGTTCTGCTGAGGAAATTAAATTTTGAAATCTTTATTTTTTTAGGAAGGAATACATGATTTACTCACCTTTATTGATCCAAACTTGTATGACTTTCTCTTTTTTCTGTGGAAAAAGAACATTGTGGAAATGTATTTTTTATATATATAATAAAATAAGAACTGGAAAAAAATTTAATTAAATAAGAGAGAAATGAGATGTCTTGTACTGATCTGCAATTCCTCTATTTATACATTCACACAGCAACTATATGAGAAATTCTGTTTATTAAATTATGTCTTTACATTTTCATTTGCAATGCAGTTTTTTTATTATTATTATTATTATTATTATTATTATTATTATTATTACTATTATATTTAAGTGTATTTTTTGTATTTAATAATAAAGTGTATTTTTTTGGAGTTTATCTTTTTGTGACTGTTTGTGGTGAGACTATGATTTTTGCAGGATAGCAAAAACAATAAAAAAGTGTTGCTTGTTTGTGTATATAGTGACAGCAGAATCATGAACACTAGTGGGACTAAACCACTGAGTCTGTGAGCAGAACTCGAGCGTAAAAAATATTATTTATTTATTCATTCATTCATTTTCTTTTCAGCTTAGTCCCTTTATTCATCAGGGGGTCTATTCACAGCGTGATGAACTGCCAACTTATCCAGCATATGTCCTGGATTCCCTCCCAGCTGCAACCCATCACTGGGAAACATCCATACACACTCATTCACACACATACACTACGGCCATTTTAGCGTACCCAATTCACCTATAGCGCATGTCTTTGGACTTGTGGGGGAAACCGGAGCACCTGGAGAAAACCCATGTGAACATGGGGAGAACATAAAAACTCCACAAAGAAATGCCAACTGACCTAGCCGCGGCTCGAACCAGCGACCTTCTTGCTGTGAGGCGATCATGCTACTCACTGCCTATTTATTTATTTATTTATTTATTTATTTATTTATTTATTTATTTATTAATGATTAATATACTTTTAGGTATAATAATATAACAATATATAATAATTTTGTATCAGTTAGCCTGTATTTCAAAGCACTACAGCGCATTCAAACAACCAACCAACACAGGCTCGTTAAAAGTACGTGCTGCATCCTTAACTATGACGAGATCAATAAAGGGACTAAGCCGAAAAGAAAATGAATGAATGGATCCTTAACAATATGTTTGACTCCAGTTTCTAGGAAAAATAAATGTGAAAGGGCAGTATGATGCCTTTTTTTTTACAGCGACATAATATTGATGAATAATAATACTAAAAAAAAAGTTTTTTACATAAAATAAATTCCACAAAAGAACATAACAGTGTCTGTGATTTGCAATCATCTCCATCATATGGACAACTACTCCAGTGGTCAGTTGTCTATAGCTAGGGCCAGACAGAATCTGCAGAAGTTTTTTGCTGTTTCTGCAGAGAATTTTGTAAAAAATCTACAGATTTATGCAGAATTATTTTGGGAGTATTGTAACCAAAAACTTAATATATGAAATAAAATATATCACAAGCTTAACTTTTATTTAATGTTTACAATACAAATCCAATTAGATCCACTTATTTGAAAAACAAAGCAAGTCTCTCACAAAATATATCTACTAAAAGACAGAAAATATTACTTTACAAACTCTATTGTAAATAAACAAATTAACACTTTCCTATTAGTTAATATTATTACTGAAATGAATTAAAAAACGGAATAATTATAAATGTGCACACATTGATGGGCTAAAAATCTGTGGAAATCTGCGGATTTTTGTGCATGCCGAATCCATTTGGGCCTAGCTTTAGCTCATGTTACACATTGTTGTAGTTTGGTTGCAGAGCTATTGGGTTCAGGTACATTGAAGCATGGTTCTACAAAAAAAACATGTAAAATCAAGGTAAATGTTGTGTGTTCTGATCTAAAACGGAGGTGTGTTGAGGCGCATTTCTGGCGCTTTGCTATTTTGAGGAACTTAAATAGACGATTCAATAGACCAGATCAAAGCTAGTCTTTTGTCCTAGCGCAGAGCATGTTAGTTGTGCGCCTCGCTTACACATTGCTTAATACACACATGATGTACAGCAATAAGCAAATATCTTTACAAATGAAATAGAATTAAAGGATTAATATATTACAAAACATTTTATTTTCTAGCCTGCATAAATATAAAACCCATACTTTCATGCCTTCTTCATCTCGAGGTTTTTTTTCAGTTTGTTCATAACAATTTGCTTTTGTATAATGTTATCATTATTAGCAGTATTATTCATTATATGCATATTTATATTTGTTTTATTAAAAACAAGCTTAGATTTGTCCACCTGTCAGGTTTTAGACCATATGGGGCACAGCATGTGTTTTTGACTGCACTTCGTTAATGTTCTTCATTTATTCGTTCGCTGGAAATTAGAACTGAATTTAGAAATAGTTTTGAAACAAATCTTTGCGCTTACAAATGAAATTAATTATGTATAGGCTAATGGATGTCTGTGCGTACAACACGTTTCCCTGTCCACGAGAGTGAAAGTGAAAGTAAGCAATGAGGAGGCTCATCTCATTCTCGCGCTGTAGATGCTCTGTTTAACTGTTTTCTCTCTAGTGAAGGGTTCAGTTTTTCCACTTACAAAGTAAAAAGCAAATGTGCTATGGCTTGACGCAACTGACTCTTAAAGGGAATGGGAGATGAGACTCTGATTGGTTTATTCTCAAAACACACCTATAACTCATTAAGAGAATAAGCTCAACCCTGTTAGACCATGCGCCATGGAGCAAAGTGGATTTTTCCATCCTTAAAATAGCAAAAGTGGATTCTGACAACATGCGTTCAGCGCTTTGGACTTTGCGCATGGATCGTCAAAAAAGAGCCCAAAGACTCACTGATTCACCTTCAGCAGCTAATAAAAATGACCTAAGCATACTGGACCCAGGTGAGAAAGCTCCAAACGTTTTGGGTCACAGCGCTAGCAATACTGGAAACACCAAGACAGTTACCTGAACTATGGTTTTATTTCATTTTCTCGAACCAAAGAGTCCCTGACCCAGCCACAGTGCGTTATATGCACCAAAGTTCTTGCTAACGAATGCATGAAAGCATCCAAATTAATAAGACATTTACAGACGACTCATTCTCAACAGCACAAGGTGTACCCAATACAAATGGCCTACTGATGTTTTGCTTTTAGATTTTACATTAGGCTAGTATTTGTGCATAAACATATCAAGATATAGTAACAAACAAATCGTCTTTTTTTTTACTTACCTACTGCAAACTTTTATGAGCGATAATATCATTAAATGTGGAGGGGGTCTTACAATATTTTCCGGGGGAAAAGGGGGTCTCAGGCAAAAAAAGGTTGGGAACCACTGAGTTAGAGCAGTTGCGGTTCTAGCTTAAATGGCACCCTGGGCGAATCACCCCATATACGCCCTCAACCCCCGCCCTCAAAACCATATAGTTAAACATGTACATTCTAAAAAAATTGAGTTTTGACCAAACTTTGGGTAAAACATGGACAAACCACAATTGGGATTATTGAAAATAGTTATATATATTATAAATAAAATTATTGTAAGTATTATTATTATACAACTATTATTCTAAATGAATAACAGAAAACAATGTGACTGAAAATCAATGTAAAGACACAACTGGAGTGATATGCTAAGATCACTTAAGAAATATTTCATATTAATATTATTTATGACAATACAATAGAATACAAAAAAACATGTTTTATAGAATTATCTGTTTATCTTTGACCCGACCCAAGGCCGAGAGTTAATGTTATTAAGTCTCTCCCTCCCTGACTCTATCCCTCCTTTCTGCTTCATAGGCATGCTTAGTCAAAATAAGATCATCATCATATTATAAGCTTCAGTTTTGTTAACTTGCAAAACTCGCTGTGTGTCTACACCCCGAGTCATAAAAGTAACAGAGAAGGCCTTTACTCTGGTTTCGCAGTGCATATTTTATCAGCGTGCATGTAAACAAGAGCAGAAGCAGCATGTGCGGTGCGCGGGAATGTTTTTTTGTGCGCATGCGTCAGTTTGCTTTCACCAGTGTTGTTTCGGTTGCACAAAGAGAATAACAAACTTGCGCGTGCAAAAGACGCCAAATGCGATTGCCCCCGAACATCTTTATTCTGGCATAACCAATCTAAATTAATACATTTGCATAAAGTAAATTATATCTCTTAAAGCTTACTGGGGCACATTTTTTTGTGTTGTTTTATTTTGCACAGTCTTCCTGTGCGCCCCCAGCAAAATGCCGCCCTGGGCGATCACCTATATTGCCCATGCCTAAATCCGCCACTGGGTTAGAGAAAGGTTTAGGTCAGTGGTTCACTGCTAATCTATGCCAAGCCCGGCCTTCTCATGGATGGATGGATTCAAGAAGATAAATGCGCCCTCTAGTGGATTTGTCATCTGAAACAACCAACGATACGTACCAGGAGGAACATATTTTACGATTGCAAAAATGTCACTTATGGCATGCATTTCGGGATGCATTTAAAAGTTTAAAAGTGAACTCCTTTTCTTCAGAATGATCGCTTTAGATGAACAGATAATTCTCCGGTCTTAGTGTATATTTACTCCACCCTTCACCTGAACTGATTCTCTCTTCCTATAAGCTTTTGTTTGAGTTCTTACTGACAGACATAAAACACCCTCCTCAATCTCCTCATCCTCACCAAGATTCCTTCTCTCTCTCTCTCTCTCTCTCTCTCTCTCTTTTCACTCTTGGTCTGGACGAGTTGTTTTTCATCACGGTGTGAGCGCTCGCAGTAAATACGGTGCTCTTCAGACTGCGGACCCGGGCTGAACCGCTGACCCCTGCATCTCAAACGCCTCTCTCAAGGTCTCTCGCCTCCAAGGCCTCCCTCTGTGCGGCTGTGGCCGGAGTGCGGCCTCTGTAATTCACCCGCTTGCTAGATCGCCTGCCAGCGAGTATTGATTTTTGTTTCCCCAATCTCCAGGAGAGAGGGCAAGAAAAGATTAAAAACACTTTGTCAGTTTGGTGGGGAATAAGAATTCCACGCAGGGGATACCTTGAAGTGTGAAGGGTCAGGGCTGAGGTACATCTTTATGGCTTTAACTCCTTCCTGACTAGTAGCGTTTGACTCCGGCTTTCATCCTCACACATTTTTTCTGCTCTGTTTTATTTTACCTTATTGTGTGGAGGAAATATTTTTCAGACAGGGAGCTGGCCTCATCATTATTAGGTTATTAAATGTGGCTGCGTGTATGAGAGATGAGCTTTTCCAGCAGGCCCGCTTAAGGTTCACGGTGTTGTACTGCAGTAAATCAAGTCAATATTTATTTATTTATTTACTTTTTTTTTTTTTTTTGCTGACAAACGCTGACCCTGTGTGTTAATCAAGGGTTGATTGAGGGATCATTTGAAGTATGTGAACAGTGACCGTGCATTTCTTCAGCGTCCTTGGCCCTGAAATCAATGTATTTGTAATTATGGTGACTTGAGAAACGTACTGTTATACTACATAAACTTATTATTCTTTCGTTTTCTTCTTCTGAGACTAATTTCTATATTCATCTCCTCCCAAACCGTTCATACTACAACCACCAAACTTACACCAAACCTCCAAACTGGTCTAACTCTGGTTACTATATCTTTTCCAACTGATCTGAGTTGCGGTTCTCCGAAATCTGGAAAAAAAATCGGAAAAGACCCATTGACTTAACATTGGACCAAACTTTATGACCTCATAACTTTCTGCTAGACTGTCATACAGACGTAAGGTTGGCCTCATTTAACTTAAACTACCAATCTGCCAATCACTGATGACCCTTCAACTTACTAGCCACACCCTAGCAACCACTTACAACACCTTAGCAACTGTCCCATAGACTTCCATTGAAAAAAAAACTTCCATTGACTTTACATTGGACATACTAACATACCAGTACATACTAGCAATACACCAATCCATACTAATGACATGCATAATCTATACTAAAAACATACCAACAAACATACTAATCATTCTAGCAACATGCAAATTCATACTAAATTTCTGCTAAAATGCTAGTTTATACTAGAAACATGCTAGCAACATTCTAATTCATACTAGAACCATGGTAATTCATGTTAGCAACTGCCTAGCAACCACTTAGAACACCTTAGCAACCACCAAGAGTACCATCAAAAACACACTAGCAACTGCCTAGCAACACCTTAGCAATTACCTACAACACCCTAGCAATCACCTAGCAACCACTCAGAACACCTTAGAAACTGCCTAGCAACGGCCTAGCAACCACCTAGAACACCCTAGCAATTGCCTAGCAACACCTTAGCAACCGCCCAGCAACCACTAAGAACACCCTAGCAGTGACCTAGAACACCTTAGCAACTGCCTAGCAACACCTTAGCAACCACCTAGCAACGCCTTAGCAAACACCTAGCAATGCCTTAGCAACCACTCAGAACATTCTAATAACCACCTAGCAACACCTTAACAATGACCTAGAACATCTTAGCAACCACCTAGCAACACCTTAGCAACAGCCTAGCAATTAATCAGAACACCCTGGCAACCACATAGCAACAACCTAGAACACCTTAGCAACCACCAAGCAACACCTTAGCAACAGCATTGCAACCACTCAAAAAAACCTAGCAATGCCTTAGCAACCACCTAGCAACCACTCAGAACACCATAGCAACCGCCTAGAGACACCTTAGCAAGCACTCAGAACACCCTAGCAACACCTTAGCAACCATTCAGAATATCCTAGCAACCACTTAGCATCACCTTAGCAACCACTCAGAACCCCCTATCGACGGCCTAGCAAGAAACATGCCAATCCGTACTAGAAACATGCTAACAAATATGTAGTTATCTATCTATCTGTTTAAACTTATTAAAAATGACTTCAAATGTTTAAACTTTAAAACTACTACAAACTTCTCAAGACACCATAAAGCTTGTCTATGAACTTTACGTTTCTAGTTAATCCCTATTATTGCTAAATTTAATTCAGTAAGTGAGCAGGGATTTGAAAATGAGAAAGACAACAGAAGAGTATTTTTAATAAGCAGATTTACATTGTTAATGATACAATATTAATTTATTAATAATCAATAAATAACTATCGAAAAAAAATCGAAAAATACACATAGTTAATAATTAGATGTAATTTGCTTTAATGAGGGAGAACAACAATCAGAATCAGAAAGCTTTATTGCCAGGTATGTTCACACATACGAGGAATTTGTTTTCGTGACAGAGCTTCTACAATGCAACAGGATTACAGAGACAGGACAAAAAAACAGATAATAAATATATAATAAAATAAAAGTAGTGAGTGCAAATATATACAGATTGACAAGTGTATGTACGTGTTTATTACTATATTACTATACAACGTTATATGTGCAGCTGTTATGTGCAAATTGGCATTTAAAGTGTGTTGTTAAATAAGTGTATATGTGTATAAAAGTGTATAGCAAGTAGTGATGTTGGTTCCACAATTATTATCAAGTGTTCATGAGATGGATTGCCTGAGGGAAGAAACTGTTTCTGTGTCGGGCTGTTCTGGTGCGCAGTGCTCTGTAGCGTCGACCAGAAGGTAGAAGTTCAAAGAGGCAGTGTGCTGGGTGTGAGGGGTCCAGAGTGATTTTGGCAGCCCTTCTGCTCGCTCTGGATAAGTACAGTTCTTGGGGAGTAGGAAGGGTTGTACCAGTGATTCGCTCAGCAGTCCGAACTATTCGACGTTGTCTTTGGAGGTTGTATTTAGTAGCTGAGCTAAACCACAGTTATTGATGTGCAGATGACTGATTCAATGATGGAGGTGTAGAACTGTTTCAGCAGCTCCTTTGGGAGGTTAAACTTCCTCAGCTGATGAAGAAAGTACAGCCTCTGTTGAGCTTTTTTGACAATGGAGTCAATGTGAGTGTCCCACTTCAGGTCCTGAGAGTGGTGGTGCCCAGGAACCTGAATGACTCCACTGCTGCCACAATGCTGTACGTGATGCTCAGTGGGGGGAGAGCAGGGGGGTTTCTCCTGAAGTCCACTATCATCTCCACTGTTTTGAGCGTGTTGAGCTCCAGGTTGTTGTGGCTACACCAGACAGCCAACACCATAACCTCCTGTCTGTAAGCAGACTCGTCACCGTCCTGAATAGGGCCGATAAGTGTGGTGTCGTCTGCAAACTTCAAGAGCTTCACAGAGGAGTCTTTTGAAGTGCTGTCATTCGTGTACAGGGAGAAGAGCAGTGGGGAGAGGACACACCCCTGGGGGGCGCCAGTGCTGATTGTGCGGATGCTAGATGAGAATTTTCCCAGCTTCACTAGCTGCTGCCTGTCCGTTAGGAAGCTGTTGATCCACTGACAGACAGAGGTGGGCACAGAGAGCTGAGTTAATTTGGGCAGGAGAAGTCAACAAACAAGATCCTCACATAGGTCCCTGGTCTGTCTAGGTGTTGCAGAGCATAATGCAGTCCCATATTTACTGCATCATCCACAGACCTGTTTGCTCTGTAGGCAAACTGAAGAGAGTCCAGTGAGGGTTCAGTAATGTCCTTCAGGTGGGTCAGCACCATTTTTTCAAAAGACTTCATGACCACAGATGTTAGTGCCACCGGTCTGTAGTCATTTAGTCCTGTAAGTTTGGGTTTTTTTGGGATGGGGATGATGGTGGAGTGTTTGAGGCAGGAGGGCACTTCACACAGCTCCAGTGATCTGCTGAAGATCAGGGTGAAGATGGGGGCCAGTTGGTCAGCACAGGATTTTAAACAGGCTGGTGTTATAAAATCTGGGCCTGGTGCTTTTTTTCCTCTTCTGTTTCCGGAAGACCTGGCGCACCTCATCTTCGTTAAACTGTAGTGCAGGTACGGGGGAGGCAGGGGGTGGTGGAGGTTTTAATGGTGGCGTGAAGAGCAGTTCAGAGTGGGTGTGGGGGGTTTTCTCAAACCGGCAGTAAAACTCATTCAGGTCGTTTGCAAGTCGTTCATTGACTACAGTGCTGGGGGATAATCCTGCCCAATAGGAGAAACTTTTGTTTTAAATATGTTAAATATTGTATTTATAAATTGTATGCATGTAACATGTTTTTTTATATATACAGTTCAAGTCAGAATTATTAGCCCCCCTTTGAATTTTTTTCTTTTTTAAATATTTCCCAAATTATGTTTAACACAGCAAGGACATTTTCACAGTATGTTTGATAAAACCATTTTAAGGTCAATATTATTAGCCCCTTTAAGCTATATATATATATATATATATATATATATATATATATATATATATATATATATATATATATATATATATATATATTTTTTTTTTTTTTTTTTTTTTTTTTTTTTTTTTTTTTTTTTGATAGTCTACAGAACAAACCATCGTTATACAATAACTTGCCTAGTTAACCTAATTAACCTTGTTAAGCCTTTAAATGCCACTTTAAGCTGTATAGAAGTTTCTTGAAAAATATCTAGTCAAATATTATTTGCTGTCATCATGGCAAAAATAAAATAAATCAGTTATTAGAAATGAGAAGACTATGTTTACAAATGTGTTGAAAAAATCGGAGGAAAAATAAATAGGGGGGCTAATAATTCAGACTTCAACCATATATTAATTGTAAACATATACAGAAACACTTAAATAATTGTACTCAGGATGGGCATCAAAAAGTTCCCGTTGCTGTGATTTGGTTTGATTTCTGTGCAGTTTTCTGTGTAACCCTTGTGTGTTAAATTCATTGTTCACAATCTCACTGGGGTGCTACATAAGCTGCTAATATGGTCACTTTATGCTCTACAATGCAATTTTATTTCAAAATCTATAGTATGATGTACTTTTATGAAACTATGTACTACACAGTGGTGTAAAGTAATGAATTACAAATATTCAAAGTACTGTAACTGAGTAGTTTTTTGTCTAAGATGTGCAAAATCTTTACATGCATTGACCCAGAGACTGTTTAGATTCATGCCACTGATGAGAAAATGACGAATGTTTACTGTATGATGACCGAAATGGCCAGTGGACACAAGACATCAGCATGATGTTAAATTGAAGTTGTGGGGATGTTGCATTTTATTTGGAAATGAAAATCAGTTAGACGTCCTAAAATCAACCAAATATCAATGTCTAATGATGTTACAGCTTGATGTTGTGTGGGCATTACCAATATGACATCTATCAGACGTTGAATTTTGGTTGCCATACCTGGCAAATAAATGTCAGTTTTTGACGTCAATATGAGTTAAGATCTTGGCTCGACGTTGGATTTTGATCACTTTCCAACACAACCTAAATTCAACCCAAAATCAAGGTTATTTTTTGACATTGTTATTGGTAATCATAATAACGTTGACATTAGACGCTGGCTAGACACTGAATTTGGGTCACCTGGCATCACGACCTAAATCTAACCTAATATTACTAATAAGTAATGGTACTTTAACTTAAGTATGATTTTTTTAGTACTCTTTCCACCACTGGTACCAGACTGTAATAAACACTGCGTTCCACACAGTTGATTTGTGTGGACAACACGAAGGACTTAAGTTAACTAATTAGTTTTTACAAATGTTAGCGGATTGAACATAGAACAATTAAGTTGTCACAAACTTAAGAATTGTGATGTTTCAGCTTATTTAAAACAAGTAGTTTGAACAAACAGAAAGAATCTTTTTTGTGAGTGTGTATGTAGGCTTGTGTACCGTTTAACTTACCTGCAGTACCTTAGCGAACTGCACAAGTGACAGCAGTGTCTTTTTAAATGGAAAGTTCACCCCAAAAATTACATTTACTTACTTTTTACTCACCCTCAAGTTGTTGTAAACCTTTACAACTTTATTTATTCTGTTAAAAAACAAAATAATATTTTAAAGAAACCAGAAAATATGGTGTAATTGATGACAGAATTTTCAAATTTGTAAAATAAATAAATTAAAAAGATACTGATAGAAGTGACGTTTTTTACCTTTGACTCTTAAAGGGGGGATGCAATCAGTAAGTGCTTTTATTTGCACATTCTTTCATCTGATTACCATGAGTTACCTAGTAAAGTGTGTGTTCATATAAACACGTTAACCCTTTTCCGTTTGTCAAATTAAAACAATAAATGGCTTAAGCACAATCCAATTGATATAGCCAGATGTTTACCTATTACCTTGATTCTGGCCAGCATGCGTTCTGTCATGTTACTGAACTGCACGTCTGCCTATTTATGACTGTATGTGACAGGAAAGTTTCCTGAAGGCAGACTTAAGCTCACACACAACACGCACTGTAAAAAGCGATTAGTTACTGTACTTAAAAAATGAGTAAACCTGTTGCCTTAAAAGCAATACGTTGATTTTATTTACAAAAAGGCAGTAAACCCATTGACTTATAATTGTTTACATAGATTGTTTACTTAATAATATTATAAGGCGAAGAGTTTAAGTAAATAAGTAAGTCTTTTTTTAAGTAAAGTCAACTAATCGCTTTTTACAGTGCATGTATGGTAGAATTGGGAAATATGTTACGAACTCTCTTTCTTGATGCAAGAAATTAAAAAAAGTTATCATTTCATTCAGACAGGACAAGTAGTGCAGCTGTGATATGAAAAAGGGAGGAGGATGAGTCTGTGCAAGTTTCCCCACTGACATTTCTGGGATACTCAGGGGGTTTTAATGCTTCATTTAACAACACAACTCGCATAACATCTGGAATAATCAGAGTAGAATACATGGACTGCTTATATTTCAGTCCAAGTAAACACTCCACTCATTTTGTATACAGGAAAAGTGATTGTATTTATACACATTGTTTCTGGTGCAACGTTCTTGGTCTTGGACCACAGGCTTTGTATCATGACAATGTTGGTACCACGCACATGAAGGCAGGACAGCAAATCACATGCCTTATAAAATAAAGATACCATGATTGACTTTTCATGAGACAGTCAGCGCAATCAACACTCATTCACTTTCCTTTGGCTTTGTCTCTGATTTAGCAGGGGTCACCATAGCGGAATGAACCGACAATTACTACACATTTGATTTATGCGGTGGATGACCTTCCAGCCACAACCCAGCACTGAGAGTACATTAACTTGTGTGTGTGTGTGTGTGTGTGTGTGTGTGTGTGTGTGTGTGTGTGTGTGTGTGTGTGTGTGTGTGTGGGAAACACCCACACACTCTCTTATTCAGACACACACATGCACACAGAGATGAAAAGAGTAGTCCAAGAAAGAAGACAGCTAATAGAAAACAGCTTGCTTTCTAAGTAAGTCTATAGGTATTTTATTTCTTGATGTTTCTTTTAAAAATCTGTATATGCAGTGTTATATATACAATTCTTTAAAAAATTCCCTATGGGAAAAATAAATAATGGGAAATAATTTCCCAATACCAATGATGGTTTTGCTACCTGGTTTTGTTTCATTTTAAAAAGCAAACAATAAAAACATTAATTTGTGTTTAGTAAATTAGCCAAAAACACAATAGATCTATATATCAATTCATAAGTTCCATGTGACATCACAGAGTGACGCACCCCCCATTTTTGTGACTGAACTGCAGTGGTGTAAAGTAACTAATTACAAATACTCAAATTACTGTAATTGAGTAGTTTTTCTCAGGAATTGTAATTTACTGAGTGTTTTTATAAATGTGTACTTTTACTCTCCCTTGAGTACATTTTTAGTACTGTATCTGTACTTTTACTCCACTACTTTCCTTCAACCTGCAGTCACTCCTTTATTTTTTCTTGTCTGTGGGGATGAGAAAAATCAGTCTTGCGAGTCCAATCAAATCACACATAGAAGATAAATTGCATCATAATGAACTACCTCAAGAGGGGGGCGATTTATAATTGCAGCAAACTGTTTGGAAGTATTCAAAGTGTCCAAAAAGATGTCCAAAGTCTTTACACGCATTGACCCAGAGGCTGTTTAGATGCATGTCACTGATGACAAGGTGACGGATGTTTACTGTATGATGACCGAAATGGCCTTAAACACCCAAACATAAACGTGATGTCAGATTGACGTTGTAACCCAACGTAATGGGGATGTTGCGTTTTGTTTGGAAATGAAAATCGAGTTGACGTCAGGCCAACGTCATTGTCCAACGTCCAACCTAAAATCAACCAAATATCAACGCCTAATGATGTAACAGCTTGACGTTGTGTGGACGTTACCACAATTGACGTTTATCAGACGTTGGATTTTGGTTGCCATACCTGATGAATAAATGTCAGTATTTGATGTCAATATGATGTTGGTTTTAGATGTTGGATCGACGCTGGATTTTGGTTACTTTCTAACAACCTACAATTGACCAAATAGCAACGTCATTTTACGTCATTATTGGACATCAAAATAATGTTGTCCTTAGACGCTGGCTAGACGTAGAATTTTGGTCACCTGACATCATAACCTAAATCTAACCTAATATTAATGTCTAATGATGTTGTGTGCCTGCTGGGCAATAACTAAGTGCACTACAGAATGTTACGTCTACACATCCTCAAATTGCATGTAAACGCATCAGTTTTTAACAGCGTAATACTCACTACTCTTGGGTACTTTTGAAAGGGCTACTTTTTACTCATACTTTGAGTAATATTTACAACCAATACTTTTTACTCTACTTGCACTACATTTTTTGGCAAGTAATGGTACTTTTACTTGAGTATGATTTTTCAGTACTCTTTCCACCACTTCTGAACTGTACTTTGCTGTAAATCTGCGGCGACGCTGAAATAGCTGAATTATGTTATGTTGCTTCAGTAAGCGCCAGTAAACTTAACTACTTTTCATTACATAAATGTGTCCTGATGTAAATGATATTAACCCTTTATGGAGACAGCTTAATCGCATCACTTGACCTTCATTATGACTGCATAAAAGCACGCTGTTTGGTTATTATCGCAGTTAAACAAATAAAACAGCCCTTTTACACTTTTAAATGATATTTAACTCTTATTTGAACCACCTAAAATGGAGTATGCTGCTACTTGTGGGATTTTTATCTGTCATAAGAAATGCAAACATGTATAGTTCAATGCTGGATTGTAATCTAATTTTATTAACAGACTCACTCACCTGTTCTGTAGATCACCGTGGTGAAGTTGAAGGAACAAAACACAGTTTGAGGTATCATCAGAAGCTTTATAACCAGTATTTGTTTACTCTTTAGCAAAATATCGATTTAATTTAGTCTCATTTAAGGCACTGTGGTTGTGAGTGTGACCATATCGGACACAGATATGGTGCAGAGTGTAGCAGAAGTGATGTTTTTGGTCCTCATGGATAAGCATATGATGAAGAGTATATGATGATATGATTTAAATTTTTGTGTGAAATACCTTTCAGTCTGTCATGTGATTAACTTACAGAAAAACTTAATGATTTTTTTTTACTGTATTCAGTATGTGAAAAAAAGGTTAAATAATAGATAAATCTATGATCTTTCACAGCATTTCAAGCTGTATTTTCCACTTGCCAACAGACAATGGAGTTAATGTTAAGACCTGCATAGTATTGGGACAACAATGTTAACTTCAGTTTTTACAAATTTAAATAAAACAATTAAGCTGTCCCAAAAAACACTCAGGAATTGTGTTGATTCAGCTCATTTTAAATAAGTAGTTTGAACAAGCATCACAAACCTTTTTTGGGATTTTATTCAGACTGAAACTGACATTATCAGCAATGGGTTGTACATTGTATGGACAGTATTTCTTGCTAAGCATACCCTTAAAGTTGTTATAATGTCTTAAATTGAGTTAGATATAAAACTAGATCTTTGTCAGCCCGCTCACCACAAACCTCCTCGATTATATGATCTTGCCAACAATCTTCACGCTGATTGCGTGGCACATTTACTGCCTTTTTCAAATGATGCCTCTTGTTTTCATCTGACGTTTCTTCAATATTTGATGGCCCATTCATCTGTAAGTGCCCCTCCTCCACTGCGTGTGTGTTTTCCAGCACCTCAATGCTCTTCATCTCTCACCTGAGGGTAAGACATTTTGTGGTCTATCTTGCATCACAGAGTCCATTATAGCAACCGTCCTGTCCTTATAAGTTTCCCCCTCCCCTCTGAAGCAGGAATGGTTGTAGATGATGGCCACAGCTGCCAGACCCCATCTGGATCAAACCCTCTTTCTTTTATTCCATCTACCTGAAAGAAAGTGTCTCGTGTCCAGATGACAGTTCCGTACCTAAGTTGTAATAAAGCTTTACTTTTTATGTACAATCGGATGTTTTCTGTTTAATTTGATTTGTTACTGAAATGAAATAATGACTATCATGCATTTTTACCATGATTTACAGAAGATGAAGTAAAGTGTCATTCATTGTAGGAATAAACTGTAAAAGAAAACCTTAAAATTCATGATAAAACAAATGGCAGCTTTTGTTGCTGGCATTTTACAGTAAAGTAATTTTATGGTTAATTACTGTATTTAGTTGATTTATAGTCATCACATCACTGTTTTGAAGTACTAACACCTACACAGCGTAGCCAATGAAACAATGCTCAAAACAATAAATTTTTCCACAAGCAGAGAAAGATAGTAATATATAGAATATACTAAATATAGACACCCTCATGGTAACACTCATTGCACCTCAGTAATACACTACCTGACAAAAGTCTTGTCGCCTATCTACGTTTTAGGAACAACAAATAATAATGAAACTTCTAAAGTTGATCATTTGGTATCAGAAGTGGCTTATATGAAATGCAAAAGCATCTGTATTACAATTATTTTACCAAAATAAAATATGATAATGCTTTGATTTTTAATTATTCAATAAAGACAGTAGGGTCTGACTTTGCTTAGACATAATTCTTGTCACTTAACAAAAAATAATGTACAGTATAGAATATAAAGTCATGGTGCTGTGGAAAAATAATTAATACTGTGTATGACTCCCATGAGCTTGGAGGACTGCATCCATACATCTCTGCAATGACTCAAATAACTTATTAATAAAGTTATCTTGAATAGCAAAGAAAGCGTTTTTGCAGGACTCCCAGAGTTCATTAAGATTTTTTGGATTCATCTTCTATGCCTTCCTCCTTCATCTTACACCAGACATGCTTAATAATGTTCAAATCTGGTGACTGGGCTGGCCAATCCTGGAGCACCTTGACTTTCTTTGTTTACAGGAACTTTGATGTGGAGGTTGTAGTATGAGAAGCCATTCTGCTGACGAATTTGCCCTCTCCTGTGGTTTGTAATGTGATGGGCAGCACAAAAGTCTTGAGACCTCAGGCTGTTGATGTTGCCATCCACTATGCAGATCTCTCGCACACCCCCATACTGAATGTAACCTCAAACCATAATTTTCCATCACTAAACTTCTAAACTTAATCATGGGTACATGAGGGTTCCAATAGGTCTTCTGCAGTATTTGTGATGATTGGAATGCAGTTCCACAGATGGTTCATCGGAAAAATCAACCTTCTGCCACTTTTCCAAATGATCAACTAGAAGTGTAGTTATTATTTGTTGCTCTTACAACTGGGATCGACGACAAGACTTTTGTCAGGTAGTGTACAATAAACATTATATATATCAACATTACTCAACAAGGGTTGGATCCAAATGCAGCTTTTATTTTGAGTGGTCTGGCAGGCAAGGTTCAATACAGGAGCAGTCAGTATTACAAAAAGATGATCTAAAGTGTAGTAGGTAAAACAGGCGAATGCTCAAGGCAAGGAGGAAAACAAACATAAACAGTAAAAAAAATATGGGTCAAAACACAATAAGACTATACAAGTAAACGCTTGGTAATGCTCATTACAGGATGCAAACCAAAAAATATGTGTGTGAGAGGTGTGTACTGTATATAGTCCACCTAAACAGCTTTAGCTCTGCATGAGCAATCAAAGGGGTCATCTGGAACTGATGTCTGAGTGCAGGGCATGATGGGATTCATAGTTTGTTAGAATAACAGGGGGAGTTCTCCAGCAGCCTGCAAGGGCAACATTGCTGGATATCATAATAATTACATCTAACATATAAATCTAATGTACATAACTGATGAGAAAAAGAAAACTAAAAGGAACCATAGAAAAAAGTGAAGTCTCATGCTGGGAATTCTGGAAAAATTCATTTAGGGTTGTTTCCCCTATATATTAAGGAAATGTACTGCTAACCGGGTTAACGATTTTTACTGTAGAATTTTTTTTTCTTTTCTTTACAGAGTAGTTTATATACCAAAAACATTGTCAGGCATATTAAGACTATATTTTAGGATCACAGTGCAGCCCCAAAATACTAATTAATTGTCATTTTAAATATTTATACTTCTCCACTATCCTTCAAACCACTGGCCTTTAACCATTTGTCAGCAGGTTTTTAATCATTTAAAATATAATAGAATTTTCTATGATCACTTAATGTTTTAGATATGTTAATAAGTTAAAGGTCAGAATAAGTATTATGTTGTTTAATTTATCATAAATATATATTTTACGGGCGACACGGTGGCTCAGTGGGTAGCACTGTCACCTCACAGCAAAAAGGTTGTTGGTTCAAGTGCCAGTTGGCATTTCTGTGTGGATTTTGCATGTTCTCCCTGTGTTCACGTGGGTTTCCTCCGGATGCTCCGGTTTCCCCCACAGTCCAAAAACATGTGCTATAGGTGAATTGATTAAACTAAATTAGCCGTAGTGTATGTATCTGAATGAGTATTGATGTTTCCCAGTACTGGGTTGCAGCTGGAAGGGCGTCAGCTGTGTAAAACATATGCTGGATAAATTGGTGGTTCATTCTTTTGTGCCGACCCCTGATGAACAAAGGGACTAAGCCGAAGGAAAATTAATATATTTATACTAAATTATAATGGAATACTATTTCACCCATATTGTTATAGACATTTTTACAAAAGTTTGTTGAATCATTATAGCAGACATTTTATTCTCATCCTTTACTCAAAGACAAAACTGTTTAACATACCTTACGCTGTTTATAGATAATTGCTTAGTCAAAGTTAAAGTATCCTGAACATGCCTCTGTCCTCAGTGGCATTAGAAATTAATATGAGTGCTAACAGTTAAAAATCATCAAGCCTATTTCCATATAACAATACAGTTAGGAAGAATATCGTCTTCGTTTCACATTTTATTCTTCAAAATGGACCATATATTCTTTGTTGGAGACAGGTTGGGACTGCAGACAGGCCAGTCAAGTACCTGTATCCTTTTCCTCCACAGCCAGGTTTTTGTAATGTGTGCAGAATGTGGTTTTGCATTGTCTTGTTGAAATATGCATAGGCATCCCTGGAAAAAGAAGGCAGTATATTGTGCTCCAAAATCTCTATGTACTTTTCAATAATGGTGCAATCACAGACGTGAAAGTTATCATTGCCAAGGGCACTGACACAACCCCATACTGTGACCAACCCTGGCTCTTAGACCTGTGGCTGGTTACAGTTTGGATGATCCTTTTCTTCTCTGGTTCAGAGCACAAAGCATCCACAAAAAACCCTGAAATAATGATTCATCTAACCACAGTTCACGTTTCCAGTTCATAGGTCTCAAACTGGATTGCTGGAGGGCCGCTGCTCTGCACAGTTTTACTCCAACCCTAATCAATTACAACTGATCCAACTAATCAAGGTGTTCAAGACTACAGACTATTAAACAGGTGTGAGTTGGCAACACAATCTCACGGCAATTCGTAACTTTTTGATTTAGTGGCTAATTCGTATGAATTCGTACGATCTATTTGCTAAATTTTGTACGATTTGCTCATCCCCCAATGATGGTTGGGATTGGGTTGGGTGCCACGCCTCCTTTTTAAAATCGTACAATTGCTTATGTCTCAACTCGCACGAATTTGTAAGAATTAGCCACTTAACTGACAAAACGTAAAATACTTAGGTTTTCTCGTGAAATCAGGCTGTAGTTGGAGGGGGTTGGAGCTAAACTGTGCAGAGCTGTGTCCCTCCAGGAATTGAAGTAAACACCCACTGCTATGATTGGCTCACAGTTTGCATATTAATTTATTTTAATTTTGGAGAAAAAAAAACAGCTGTGTGTTCACCAATGTCAACTTTTCATGTGCGTCACCCTACATCAGGATTGTTGCTAGATCGGATCTGGTTGTGGCCGGAAGTTAACTATATTTATTTATTAAATTTCCCATTTATTGTATTTTATTAATGTCTACCCCCGTCCCAACACAACCCTAAACCCAAACGTCACAGTAATGTAAAAACAGTAGTTTTACTGAGTATTATTTATGCTATCTATTAAATTACCCAATAAATTGGACTTTTAATGCCTACCCCCACGCCAACCCTAAACCAAAGACTATAAAATACACAAGACATGTCACTCGTGTTGTTTTGAATGGGGAAAAGTGTAACGGTCAATATGGCGATTGAAGCCCCGCCTACTAGTACAGGAGCCAATCAGCAATCGCTATAGACTGACGTTTCTCCTAGTTTTGAATTTATTTTGGCGGGTAAAAAATGACATAGGCTGGTATTGAAAATTTGGGCGGTTTTGCGACGGCGTGCTCGCCAGCCCCAGTCTGCCCTTATAAACCTTTTTTGATCTCCCAAAGAGATGCCACAGCCCCCGGTCTTCGCATACATATGCTTAGAACAGTGTAGAAACGCTTGTGATCTCCCTCCCCGACACGACATCTCCCACAAACCTAGCCCAGGTGTGTCTAATTGGGCTTAAAGCTAAAATCTGCAGGACACCCCACCTCTAGGACCAAGATTGAGAACTCCTGCCCTACATCCTTCACAGATGGATGCTGCTGTATGTTTTGGGTAAAAACCTAAATGCTTAAAGACATATCAAACCATCTGTAACAGCAGACAAGCAATAGAAAAAGCACACAAAAAAGACAAAACAAAAAATCTGTTTACTAACACTTGTGTATTGCAAAATGATTGTTGGACATCTTCATTTTTTTGGAAATCCAGCATCTTGTCTGGTTGGGAGCAGACTAAACACAATGATGAGGAAGCATTCATTAATGTTCATCTGAAGAGGCTGAGTTTAAACACACTATTAGATAATAAAGCATTTTTATAATGATATTATGATGACATACTGTAAGACAAAGGGAAACTATTTTATAAGAGCACTGCTCCTTTTCTGTTTTGCCTCTGATGTATGTTTCCATCATGGGTATGTAGTAATTGACCCACAGAATCAAAAATTCATAGAACAGCGTAAAATTTGCTTTTATTTTACTACGCTTTCATATCTATGGCAAATGTTGCTAAAACTGTACTTGAATTTTATGGATTGCAATTGCAAATATCTAATCTTTCCCCGCGTTGCCTCAACCCTCCGAGGCTCCAGTCGGCATGACATTGAATGGTGTCATGACATTTATACTTGGCCGAGGGCTTTTTTATATGGCCGTATTTGCTATTTGATTCTGCAGTATATTGTCTTCATATTCAGCTGTACCTTTGAAAATCCTCTGAGGGTGAACACACAGAATAAGTGCCCCGCTTAAAGGCATATAATTTTATTCTCTCATGCATATTCATTTGCTAAGCCTTTGAGCATAAAGATTTGTCACATTTAGATGCAGATTCCCTTTCCATCAGCAGCTATGTAGACTTTACCCTGTAGGCACGGATGTGTTTTCCCCCTTTTTTTCTTTCTTTCTTTCTTCCTTTCTTTCTTTCTTTCTTTCTTTCTTTCTTTCTTTCCTTTATTACTCTCAGCAATTTTCTATCTTTCTATCTATCTATCTATCTATCTATCTATCTATCTATCTATCTGTCTGTCTGTCTGTCTGTCTGTCTGTCTGTCTGTCTGTCTGTCTTTCTTTCTTTCTTTCTTTCTTTCTTTCTTTCTTTCTTTCTTTCTTTCTTTCCCTTATTACTATCAGCAATTTCATCTATCTATCTATCTATCTATCTATCTATCTATCTATCTATCTATCTATCTATCTATCTATCTATCTATCTATCTATCTATCTATCTATCTATCTATCTATCTATCTATCTATGTCTGTCTGTCTGTCTGTCTGTCTTTTCTTTCTTTCTTTCTTTCTTTCTTTCTTTCTTTCTTTCTTTCTTTCTTTCTTTCTTTCTTTCTTTCTTTCTTTCTTTCTTTCTTTCCCGTATTACTCTCAGCAATTTTCATCTATCTATCTATCTATCTATCTATCTATCTATCTATCTATCTATCTATCTATCTATCTATCTATATATCTATCTATCTATCTATCTGTCTGTCTGTCTGTCTGTCTGTCTGTCTGTCTGTCTGTCTGTCTGTCTGTCTGTCTTTCTTTCTTTTTTCTTTCTTTCCCTTATTAATTTCAGCAATTTTCATCTATCTATCTATCTATCTATCTATCTATCTATCTATCTATCTATCTATCTGTCTGTCTGTCTGTCTGTCTGTCTGTCTGTCTGTCTGTCTGTCTTTCTTTCTTTCTTTCTTTCTTTCTTTCTTTCTTTCTTTCTTTCTTTCTTTCTTTCTTTCTTTCCCTTATTACTCTCAGCAATTTTCATCTATCTATCTATCTATCTATCTATCTATCTATCTATCTATCTATCTATCTATCTATCTATCTATCTATCTATCTATCTATCTATCTATCTATCTATCTATCTATCTATCTATCTATCTATCTATCTATCTGCCTGCCTGCCTGCCTGCCTGCCTGCCTGCCTGCCTGCCTGCCTGCCTGCCTGCCTGTCTGTCTGTCTGTCTGTCTGTCTTTCTTTCTCAGCTTTGAGCAGGAATGTGATCTTTCTTCTTTTCTTTTTCTTTCTTTCTTTCCATGTCTTTTCCTCTAATTTCTATTAGCCTTTAGGCATGAATGTGTTAAAGAAAAAAAAAAGAAAGAACACATGCATGTCCAAAGGTTTGAACGCAATCTTTCTTTCTTTCTTTCTTTCTTTCTTTCTTTCTTTCTTTCTTTCTTTCTTTCTTTCTTTCTTTCTTTCTTTCTTTCCACCTTTTCCGTTCATCCACTTGTCTTTCCTTCCCTCATTTCTCTCAGCATCTCCTTTCTCCTGCACTCTTTTCAGCCTCAGCCAGTTCTATTACAGGAGCCATTGTTCCTCTGAGTCTTCACTCGTTTTTCTTTCTCTTTTTTTCTGAGCTGGCCAGGTGAGGTGTCCATGTGTGTGTCGCGAGGGAGCTGGTGTGTGTTTATGTCTGTGTGTGCGTGTGCATCCATTCCTGGACACGTGGCTTTGTCTGGTCCTGGCAGGCCTCTGTACGCACCAGATGTTCACATATATTATCCTGCTCCTGAGGGCCACAGATTCCAGGGGACGCTTCCCCTATTGTTCCAGCAGCATTTACAGCTATTTAACAATACCGCTGCTTGCTTCTTCTTCGTTTTAAGGGGATTTTGTTTTCCTGTCTAAAAGGTCATTAGTCACGCCGATTAAAGCTGCTGCTCTCAATAAATCAGTGCGGTTTGTGGAAAATCACTGAGACAGATATGTAGCCTTCTGTTTGTTTTTATGTGAAATCATTGTGCATTCGTATTATTAGAGGTTCATAGAAAATCTGTGACATTTCCCTCCCCCCCTTCATTAATGCATAGAAGTGCGCAATATTCATAATTAATATGGAGACCTGGACATGGCATGATGAAAGGGGGTGGGGGGTGTGTATATTGGCACAAATTAACAAAATCATTCACAAAACTTAATAAATCAGAATCCTTACAGGTTTGTTTAATTTTTAAAGTAAATCATCTTTACAAAATGACATGTTAGACTTGTTTTGATTTATGGCAACACTTTAATAATTTGGTTATTTAGTAAAATAATAATTTGCTATAGTAAAATATTAGATGAGGAATAAATTAGTTCAACATGGACATGGTTTATCAAAACAAGAGAAAAATATTAATTTGTGGCAAGGATTTAACAAAACTGAAATTAAGAAAATTAATTACATATACTTATTATTTGATGAAAACATACTGAGGTCATATTTCATCTAAAAAAAGAGAAAAAATACTGTAAGTCAGTATTTTCTTAACAGAATGACTATTAAATGTGTCTTATTGTCACCATTTTTCTGTTATTTTTTTTCTTTTTGAGATTATATTAGATTTAGGGACACTTATACCTTTAAAAATTAACTGATTATTGATATAACTGCATTAAATAATAATTAAATGGCTTTCAACGGTCTTTTAATTTGATACTGTATATATTATACTGTACTGTATGCGCTGATAATCAAAATGATCTGTTATTAAATATATAGATGTTTCAATATTAATGTCAATAATCATACCAGAACCATTCATTTCATAAACTTGAATAATAGTTACTTCTTGATAGACGTCATGACCTTCATATACTTAACTCAACTGCTTTTTAGTTACTCATTCTTTAATTATTCTTGATATATACAGTTGAAGTCAAAATTAATGGCCCCCCTGAATTATATATATATTTTTTAATTTATTAATTTATTTTATTATTATTTAATTACCCCCCCTCCAATTTCTGTTTAACGAAGATTTATTTTTTCAACATATTTCTAAACATAAACATTTTTATAACTCATAACTGATTTATTTTTGTCTTTGCCATGATGACAGTAAATACTATTTACTACATATTTTCCAAGACACTTCTATACAGCTTAAAGTGACATTTAAAGGCTGAACTAGGTTAATTAGGTTAACTAGGCAGGTTAGGGTAATTAGGCAAGTTATTGTATAACGATTGTTTGTTCTGTAGACTATTGAAAAAAATATATAGAGCTTAATGGGGCTAATTTTGACCTTGAAATGATTTATCAGAAAAAAATAATAATATCAGACATACTGTGAAAAATTCCTTGCTCTGTTAAACGTAATTTGGAAAAAATTTAAAAAAGAAAATAAATTCAAAGGGGGGCTAATAATTCTAACTTCAACTGTGTGTGTGTATGTGTATGTGAGTATATATATATATATATATATATATATATATATATATATATATATATATATATATATATATATATATATATATATATATATGTATACACACAGAGTTTTTATTTATTTTTAATGCAGTTTATCTTTCATTCTTTCTTTCTTACCCCAGATAGATAAGCACAAACCAACTGGCATCTGACGTCCAGGTGGAATTGCGGTTTACCACCTCGGTCAGTCGCTCTGAGTGAATGAAAACATACGGCGGAGCTCCTCGTGATGAGAGGGGAAATATTTTATTCAGATTTATTAATTCAAAAGCGAAGCATGCCTGTCGACGGAGGGACAGTTCTTCTCAATCTGTCATCGTTGAAGTGGCGCGCGCCTGACACCGCGATTCATTTGTCTTGTCGTCACTGACAGTGGGATTTTCCCTCAGCACTCCTGCGAGGAGCCGCTCTGGGATTTCTGAGAGGGGGAATAAAAGACAACACACTGTGACAAGGAACAGCCATTTCATTAATGCAAATAAGCCGAAAAAAATGCTAAGAACAGCACTGAAAATCCAGCATTAGTTATGTGCCTTTTCCCTTTGCTGACATTTTTAAAACAGGGAAGAAGCAAAGTGTCATGGTCTGAAAAGTCATGTTTACTAAGGAAATGAATATTAATTTTTTTGTAGTGGTAATAGTACTAGTAGTAGAATTTAAAAAGTTACATCATTATTAAATGCTTAATACCTGTGATACAGACATGGCATACATTATTTTTCAATAATTAAAGAGACAGTTTACCCAAAAATTAAAATTTCCTCACCATTTGTTCACACTCAAGGGGTTCTGAACGTTTATGAATTTATTTTGTTTTTCCGACGAACACAGAATAGTTTTTATTGAAGAATAGTAGAAGTATATCTTCTTTTGTGTTAAGCAGAAGTTGTGTTCTGGCAGCTGGGGTGCCGGAAAAAAAGCGTAAAATAGTAGTTATTAAATTACAAAAAATTACTGTAAAATAAGAGACGTTAAATTACAGAAATTTACCAGAAATTAAAATTTAAAGGGCACCTATGGTGAAAAAATCAACTTTTCAAGCTGTTTGGACAGACATGTGTGTAGGCATAGTGGATAGACCGTCATATCGGGGTGATATAAACAAACCCAGTCCTTTTTTTTCAATTTAACAACATAAAAACGGTGGACCAATTGGAGGGGCTTTGAGACCGACCGCTACTTTACGTAGGAGTGCGGTCCCCCGCCCACCAATATTGATTGACAGGCGCATCACCATATCCTCAGTTTGTTGTTTCACGTCTGCCATTTTCAGCCTGTGAGTCAAAGCGATGTCACCTAAGGAACACCCTTGCTCTATTTTTAGATGCAAGGCTCATTGGGCTCAACACAAGACCAGCATTCACCACATGATCGCTCTCATCGGAATTATTGTTTGTAACTTTAGGTGGGCTTGCAAACATGTCTACTTTTCATTGCGTCTACCTTAAACTTCAGCCATTTGCATTTCTCGTGGTCACAGAAGCTCCCTGTGATCTTAAGTAGGTGCAGCTGGAAAGTGCGAGCGCGTTGCCTCATGAACTTGCCCGCAGGTGGCACACCAGAATCGCTGCTCGGCAACGCACAGCATCGCGCCACGCAGCACCAATCATTTTAGAATTCTAAACATAAGTTTCTATCAGTGTACACACAACGGCGCTTCAAGTCGGCGGCTGTCCGCGGTGCCCAGCCACCACTCGGGATACTTCATGTTTCTGCCGCGCCACAGAGCGACATCTGAATAGTTTCATTTTAAATAACATGCGAATGTGCGTGTTCGGTGTGCCATGTCGCGGCTCTAAGCACCGCATCCTGTGCCTCAGTCAAAGTTAGTTCAGTGTGTGTGGTTATTAGTCTCGGTGTACAAGCTCAGATCTTTAAACTAGCACACAGTTGGCTGTAAAACTATACAAAGACACAAATGATTTTGTACTCTCTGCTTTGTCTGTTGTCCGAGTGAATGCTGATCCTCTCACTCATGTTGTTTCTCTTTGTCTGGCTGTCTGTTGCCAAACACAATTGGGGGAACTCTTGGCTCCACCCCCCTCCTTATTACGTTGGGCGGGAAATCGAAACAAATTTTGACGTGAAGCAACACACCCCTAATACAACGACCTGTGTACATGACCCCAAAATGACACTTTTTAACACATTATAATAAAAAATCTGAATTGTGTTTTGAACTGAACCTAAACTGGCACTCTCAGAAGAACCATAATATTAATATTAAATCTTAAAAAAGGGGTAAACTATGTGCCCTTTAAAGAAATTTCTGTAATTTAACATTTGTTATTTTTACGGTAAATTTCTGTAATTTAACAGCCATTATTTTAGTTTTTTTTTCACCCCATCTGCCTGAAAATAAAAGAGAAAAATAAAAATAATATATATTTTTAGTGTACGACTAAGATTAAATTAAATTATATTTTTTTTGTTATTGTTGACTATAAATTGACTAAAAAGCCCAGATGCTTTGGTCGACTAAAACTAAAATAAACAAAACAACATTTGAAAGACACACAAATACACTGTGAAAAGAAATTTGTTATTTTACAGTTAAAAAAAGTTTTTAAAAAAAGTAAAATAATGGCCATAAACGTACAGAAATTTACCATAAAATAACGGACGTTAAATTACAGAAATTTACCGGAAATTTTAATTTAAGGAAATTTCTGTAATTTAACGTCCATTATTTTATGGTAAATTTTTGTAATTTAACATCCAGTATTTTACATAAAATTTCTGCAATTTAACAACCATTATACAGTGTACAACTAAGATTAAATTAAAATATAGCTGACAAATAAACACTAGCATACTATTTTGTAATACTGTTTTATAGTTAAATATTTTGTTGTTTTTGGTTTTTTGGGGCTAAAACTATCCCTTTAACAAGTGTATATCAGTACACTATGTGGAAAAATAAACTATGCATGTGAATTTGTACTTGCTACAGGAAACGAAATACTTCTGATGAAACAATACATTTCTGAGCAAATTAGCAATCTATTCCCAGTTTATGCAGCATGAAAATTATTATTACGTATTTTTTTGTTATTGTTGACTATAAATAGAACTAAAATCCCAGACGCTTTGGTCAACCAAATCTAAAACGTGCAAAAACTGAAAAACATTGGGAAAAAAAGTGACATGTACATTTGAGAGCCACACAACTACACTGTAAAAAAAAATCTGTTATTTTACAAAAAAAATTACGGCAGCTGGGGTGCATAAAAAAACACCAGTTAAATTACAGAAATTTACCGTAAAATATCGGACGTTAAATTACAGAAAATTACCATAAAACAACGGATGTTAAATTACTGAAATTTATCATAAAATAACAGGCAATAAATTACAGAAATTTACCGGAAATTAAAAAGTAAGCAAATTTCTGTAATTTAACAGGCGTTATTTTAAGGGTAAATATTTGTAATTTTTAACGAACGTCATTTTACTTTTTTTGGCACCCCAGCTGCTGAACTAAAATTTTAAAAAGATTGAATTAAAATTTAGGTGACAAAATAAACATGTCACGGATTGGTCAGGCTCTCACGATCCCCACTCACGAAGATCACCATCACCTGACTTCTAATGAGCACACAGCTGCATCACATTCACGAGCACCAGATAAAAGCACAGCACTCCAGTCGCTCATTGTCCGGGCTCGTCTCGACGAAAGCGGACAACTGAGCGACCACTCAGCGTAGTCATCCTCAGCTAAAACAAACGCTTTACTTACCTGTTCTCTTTGTATTCCTCCTAGTCTTCCTGGTCCACCCGAATCGTCCTGTCTTCCAGTCCTTCCAAGTCTGTGTCATCCTCTGTCAGCTGTATCTGGTGTGTGCTGTCCATCCTCGTGTATTCCTGTTACCCAGCCACGGAGGAAAAGACCCCAACATCATTCCTGATCCTCCTGGCTATCCTTCATGTGCTCCTTGTTGTCATTTAATAAACACCCTAACGTTTCCTACCTCTGTCTCCTGTCCGCTTCATAACAGAAGCCCGGACCCATAACGACGACAACATGAGCACCCCCGATCACTTTCAAGAGCTGGTGGACCAGTTGAAGCGGATTCTACAGCCACCAGCTCCACTTTCCAACGCACCACCAGCACCGAGCACTTCCGCCTCCACAGTTTCTTCTTCGGCCCTTCCTTCCAGTCCCATGGCCCGACCAGCGCCCTACTCAGGCGGAGCGGGGGAGTGCAATGGTTTTCTGTTACAATGTTCCCTCATATTCGAAATGCAACCTTCTCTATATCCCACAGATAAGTCAAAGATCGCCTACATCGTATCACTACTCTCTGGGCCTGCACTTAAATGGGCTGAGACGATCTGGAACCAAGCCGGGCCGGTCATGAATTCCATCACTACCTTCACGGAGTATTTCAAGAGGTGTTTGGACGTTCTGATGGGGAAGTAGCCGCTGGAGAGCAGCTGTATCATCTAAAGCAAGGTACTCTATCTACACAGGAATATGCTCTCCGGTTTCGCACTCTAGCAGCTGCAAGTGGATGGAATGAGAGATCGTTGTTGACCACGTACCGGCTCGGCTTGGAACCCACTCTCCGAATCCAGCTGGCCACATTAGATGATACTATGGGTCTGGAGAGATTCATCCAACATTCTCTCCGATGTTCCGATCGTCTCCGTTCCTATCAACAGGACACCATCACCCCCTCGTCTGCACTCCTCCAATCGCCTGAGTCAACAGCCTCTCCAGAACCAGAACCCATGATAATAGAGTCTGGAAGACTGACATCAGCGGAACGACAGAGGAGGCTGACCCGGGGTCTGTGTCTATACTGCGGTGTCAGTGGACACACCCGTATGGAGTGTCCCCTTCGTCCCATTCGGACTTCAGTGAGTGTATTCAGTACGAATATTGAACAATGTAAACCACTTACTACCACCGTACAAATAACTACTGCCTCTATTTCTCTCCTTGTCACAGCCCTCATCGACTCCGGGTCAGCAGGGAACTTCATCTCCCAATCCCTCTGTCGTCAACTCCACCTACGTACTGAGGCGTCCTCGCATATATACCAGATACAACCGATAACCCAGTGCACTCGATCTTCGACCCGTATCCATCGACAATGCGAAGACATCCTTCTTCAAGTGGGGTTGTTACATCAAGAGAGGATTCAATTTCTGGTTCTGGAGGGTGCAAATATGGACATCATTCTAGGGCGCCCGTGGCTGGTGAAGCACGATCCCATCATCTCTTGGGGCACAGGAGAGATAAAGAAATGGGGATCTGGATGTACACCTACCTGTTTTCCAAATCTCCCTCTTCAAGGTCGGAACCCCATTTCTTTGTTTACAACATCGGTCGAGAGTCCTCCTGAGAAGCAGTCTATCCACATTCCTAAGGAGTACAGCTCCTTTCATGATGTCTTCTGCCCCAAGAGAGCTTCCCAGCTACCGCCGCATCGGCCATGGGACTGCGCGATCGACCTAGTTCCAGATGCCCAGTTGCCAAGAGGTAGGATCTACCCGCTCTCGCTTCCAGAGAATCAGGCAATGGAAGATTACATAAGGGAGGCTCTGAGTCAGGGGTACATACGTCACTCAAAATCACCAGCCGCCTCAAGCTTCTTCTTTGTGGCCAAGAAGGACGGAGGGCTGCGTCCATGCATCGACTACAGGGTCCTAAATAACGGTACAGTAAAATACCGATATCCCCTTCCTCTGGTACCAGCCGCTTTGGAACAGCTCCGAGAAGCTAAAGTCTTCACTAAATTGGACCTCCGCAGCGCGTATAATCTGATAAGAATACGTGAGGGGGACCAATGGAAGACAGCATTCGTGACCCCTACTGGCCACTATGAATATGAGGTCATGCCTTACGGTCTGGTCAACGCCCCCTCCGTATTCCAAAACTTCATTCATGAAGTCCTCCGGGAGTTTCTTCACCACTTTGTAATAGTGTACATAGATGACATCCTCATTTACTCCCGGAGTGAGGCCGAACATCGCCAACACGTTGCGGAGGTCCTACACACATTGAGAGAACATCACCTCTACCTCAAAGCGGAGAAATGCTCATTCCACCAGAAGTCGATTCATTTCTTGGGATACATCATTGACCAAACCGGTATACGTATGGATGGGAAGAAAATTGAGGCTGTTCTATCCTGGTCAGAACCCACTTCCATTAAGGAGCTCCAGAGGTTTCTTGGGTTTGCTAACTTTTATAGACGGTTTATCAAGGACTACAGCAGGATTACATCACCTCTCACTAATCTCCTCAAGGGTAAACCCAAAGGACTGGAGTGGACCAAAGAAGCAGCCGCAGCCTTCCGCCTTCTTAAGAAGGAGTTCACAAGGGCCCCACTCCTGACTCATCCTGACCCAAATCTTCCTTTCGTGGTGGAAGTGGACGCATCCACCACCGGCGTCGGGGCAGTATTATCCCAACATCATGATACACCGCCCCGACTGCATCCCTGTGCCTATTTCTCTCGGAAGTTGAGCCCGGCGGAGCAGAATTACAGCATAGGAGACAGGGAGCTTCTAGCAATCAAGCTAGCCTTGGAGGAGTGGCGTCACTGGTTGGAGGGAGCCAAACATCCGTTCCAGGTGATCACAGATCACAAAAACCTCCAATATATCAAAGAGGCCAAGAGACTATGTCCACGTCAAGCCAGATGGTCACTTTTCTTCTCACGTTTTGATTTCTCCATTTCCTATCGTCCAGGACCCAAGAATCTAAGAGCAGACGCTCTCTCTCGTCTACACGAGCATCACGATCATGAAGAACTCCCAACGAAGATTCTTCCCGAACACATCTCCATTTGTCCGATCACCTGGAACGCTCCTCCAGTCGTTGCCACTCCGGAAGCCCCTGCTCCGCCGGGATGCCCTCCTCATCGGCAGTTCATACCACCTGAACACCGGGTAGATCTGATCCACTCCTTACATACCTCGCTAGGCACTGGACATCCAGGGATCAACAATACTCTCTCGCTAGTATCCCAACGATTCTGGTGGCCAAACATGGCAAGGGATGTGAGGCAATATGTTCAGGGCTGTAAGGACTGTGCCCAATCCAAGAGCCCACGTCATCTACCCGCTGGAAAGCTCCATCCCTTGCCGATTCCGAACCGTCCCTGGTCACACCTAGGAGTGGACTTTATCACTGACCTCCCCTCGTCAGAAGGTAATACCTGTATTCTAGTCATCGTAGATAGATTCTCAAAGTTTGTCAAACTAATCCCTCTGAAAGGTCTTCCCACAGCCTTTGAAACAGCCGACAATATCTTTAATCAAGTCTTCAGGTCATTTGGTATTCCAGAAGATATTGTGTCGGACAGAGGTCCACAGTTCATCTCACGTCTATGGAAAGCCTTCTTCAAGCTCCTAGGTGTGGCCGTCAGCCTCTCTTCTGGATATCATCCCCAAACCAACGGGCAGACAGAGAGGAAGATTCAGGAGGTGGGACGGTTCCTGAGGACCTTCTGCAGTGGTCACCAGAGCTCCTGGAGCCAGTATTTGGGCTGGGCAGAATATGCCCAAAATTCACTGCGGCAACCCTCCACCGGACTCACGCCATTCCAGTGCGTCCTGGGCTTCCAACCACCGCTCTTTCCCTGGGATGGCGAACCATCTGATGTCCCCGCAGTGGATCACTGGTTCCGGGAGAGCGAGAGAGTCTGGGACGAGGCTCATCAACATCTGCAGAGGGCAGTCCGTCGAAGCAAGGTAACCGCCGATAGAAGAAGGTCTGAAGAACCCAGATACACACCCGGACAAAAGGTGTGGCTATCCACCCGGGACATACGCATGCGACTGCCCTCTCGCAAGTTAAGTCCCCGATTTGTTGGTCCCTTCACCATCGTGGAACAGGTTAACCCCGTCACCTACAAACTACAATTACCCTCTCACTACCGTATTCACCCTACATTCCACGTATCACTCCTGAAACCCTATCACGATCCTGTTCTTCCCTCCACAGAGCCTGACCACGAAGAGGAACCCCCTCCTCCACTGCTCCTAGAAGAAGGAGCCGTCTACGCAGTGAAGGAGATCTTGCGTTCCCGACGTCGTGGTGGCCAGTTGGAGTACCTGGTGGACTGGGAAGGGTACGGCCCCGAAGAAAGGACATGGGTTCCCAGAGCTGATATTCTCGATCCTAGTCTCATGGTGGAGTTTCATGAGAGCCACCCTGAGTTCCCAGCGCCTAGAGGCAGAGGGAGACCACCACGGCGTCGGAGGTGTCGGCCCTCAGGAGCGGGCCCTGGGGAGGGGGGGTACTGTCACGGATTGGTCAGGCTCTCACGATCCCCACTCACGAAGATCACCATCACCTGACTTCTAATGAGCACACAGCTGCATCACATTCACGAGCACCAGATAAAAGCACAGCACTCCAGTCGCTCATTGTCCGGGCTCGTCTCGACGAAAGCGGACAACTGAGCGACCACTCAGCGTAGTCATCCTCAGCTAAAACAAACGCTTTACTTACCTGTTCTCTTTGTATTCCTCCTAGTCTTCCTGGTCCACCCGAATCGTCCTGTCTTCCAGTCCTTCCAAGTCTGTGTCATCCTCTGTCAGCTGTATCTGGTGTGTGCTGTCCATCCTCGTGTATTCCTGTTACCCAGCCACGGAGGAAAAGACCCCAACATCATTCCTGATCCTCCTGGCTATCCTTCATGTGCTCCTTGTTGTCATTTAATAAACACCCTAACGTTTCCTTACCTCTGTCTCCTGTCCGCTTCATAACAAAACACTAGCATACTATTTTGTATGACATCAAAGGTCGAGACTGTTTTATGATTAAATATTTTGTTGTATTTATTTATTTGTTTTATAAAAATTGAGTGCTTAAAATAAGGTGATTGGTTCTCAACCCTACACTTACCGTTACCTACAGTAAGCTAGATGATGTATTGTCAGAGCTAAATACGTAGGTTGCTGTTAGTCCTGTTTATATCTTTCCACAATTTCTCTCCCCTTCAATGTCTCTCTCATTCCCCAGCCTCCCCCGTCCGGCCCGTCCAGCCCCTGCTATTTGTAAGTTTGATTTGGAGCGCTGGGTCAGCACATAAACTCAGCCTGCTATCTGCCCACTGCTCTAAGTGGCCTTTTCGCATGGGAGGCTGGGAGGTGCTGAGTGGCCTTCCAGTAGCATCTCTTGACATTTACAGTAGTGTTTTTTCTCTCTCTCTCACTCTCTCTCTCTTACTCTCTCACTCTCTCTATTCCTCCAGGCATCCACCCTGCAGCCGTAAATGAGAATGCTTTATGACAGGTCCCGCTCCCTCTTTCCTGTGGTCAGGAGCTGCTGCTGCGTGGTGTGTGTCCTCACAATGGCCTAGGAAACTGACAGCGGTGTGTAGCGGGAAACTCACAGAAAGAACATTTAGATGAGTTAAACTTACCAGTAAGCAACACTTAAGCATTTTACTATGCAAAGCAGCCGTTTGCAAATGAAATAGTAGAGTAACACTGTTCCTGCTTTTGGTTGTGTCTCAAATCATGCAATTTGCTATATTTATAACATGGCTACCTATGGTAATGAAGATTTTTTCCACCCAGAGAGGCAATTTTTAAGGGATTGTTGCTGTTTTGCTGAGGAATACAAAATACTTTTTATTAAACACTATTATTATGATTTTTTTTTTTTTGATTGGACAATAACTTAACAAAGATACAATCAAACTATGTGGTCACTGTGCATGCTTCTGAAAACACTATTGGTTGGATTGAAGGAAGGGTTTAGGTCAAAGTGATGTTTACTGGTCAAAGTGATGTTTACCACAAATCCAGCATTTTCATGGAAGTGTACAAGAAGGATGCGAATATGTGAAACACACAAAATGTACCCACACATTTCAGATTTGCCTTCTAGTAGAATTCTAATCTGAAACGTGCAATGAAATGTCACTTTAAGCTGTATAGAAGTGTCTTGGAAAATATCTAGTAAAATATTATTTACTGTCATCATGGCAAAGAGAAAATAAATCAGTTATTAGAAACGAGTTATTAAAACTATTATGATTAGAAATGTGTTGAAAAAAATCATCTCTCCATTAAACAGAAAATGGGGAAAAAAAATAAAGGGGGGGCTAATAATTCTGACTTCAACTGTGTGTATGTATGTATATATATATATATATATATATATATATATATATATATATATATATATATATATATATATATATATATATACATATATACACACAGTATATCATTCATTCAGACAATTCTATAGCTTACCCAATTCACCTGTACCGCATGTCTTTAGACTGTGGGGGAAACCGGAGCACCTGGAGGAAACCCACGCAAACGCTGGGAGAACATCCAAACTCCACACAGAAATGCCAACTGACCCAGCCGAGGCTCAAACCAGCGACCTTCTTGCTGTGAGGCAACAGCACTACCTACTGGGCCACTGCGTCACCACTGTGTGAATGATATGCACTCTATATATATATGTACACACATATTCGCAGACACAAAATGTTTAATCACTATAATATGCAATTGAGCCAGTGGTAGGTTCCAGAAGTGTCCAAGGTATTCATATTCAAAGTGCTTATTATCTTTATTTAAAAAAATTCTAATTCAAATCTAAAAAAAAACACTTATTTGAGGTCCAACAACCATTCTAGCTATATAAAAAAAGTACAATTCATAACATTAATGCAGTATCATTTGTACATTTTAAGTTAGGTTAGCTCTCCTCCATGCAACTTAGTGAAAGACTTCTTAGCCAATCATTTTCAGGAACAAGAACAAGTATAACAATTATATTATTAAAACAGCAAATAATCAATGTTGCCAGATTGGGCGGTTTCCCACCCAATTGGGCGGTTTTGAATTTGATTGTGCAGGTAAAAAATGGCATAGCGCAAACTGCATGGACCCATTCGCAGGAGGAGGTAAAGTCAAGTTGTATCAAAATCTGACCCTCAGACAAATCTGACTCCTCTTTGCGTGCATGCGCATCATGCAGCTCCAGCAGTTAAACTCACAGCAGTTTAGAATGACACTTTATCTATCTTTTTTTTTTCCATTTCAAAGTAAAACATACTCTAATAGGTAGTGTAATCTACATAACATTAAGTGCAGTGTGTGTGTGTGTGGGGGGGGGGGGGGGGGGGGGGGCAGTGTTTCGATGTGATCCGGTTATGTTGTGGTTCTGTGACTGCTGGTGTTGGCTGCTGTATTGTTAAAAATGACAGTTAAAGTAACCAGGTTAATTTTAATTTAAATTAATTAAAATATTAAATATATGTCTTTTGTCTGCATTTGGGTGGGTTTTGGACAGCTTTTGGGCTGGAAAAGTCAGCTATATCTGGCAACACTGGAGATAATCGGGATACACCAAATTTTTGGTTGCCAAAAGGGAGGTGTCGCAGACGGCGCACTAGCAATGCTCTGCCTCTATGGACGTGCCAGCCCTGGCTTTGCCGTAATGTTGAGCATGTTGGTTTCACTCTCCCTGCAGTTTCAGTTTTCAATCAAGTGCATGCAGATTTTTTTGGGGTCGCTTTCATCCTAGAATTTTTATTTTGATGAATCCCTAGCAAATAATGATACGAAATATTGTTGTCTAAAATCAGAAATATGATTAAGCAAGTCTTCATTTACTCAACTTTTCACATAAACCATGCATCGCAGGATCATGTACAGAATATTTGGGTAATTTCAAGTTGGAGTGAATATCAGACAAGTCAAAAAATACGTTTTGATTGAGTAACGGGTAGGTTTGTGCTGAATTGAACTGCAAACATTTCCAGATGGTTTAGAATGATTTGGTGAACTGGTTCAATCAATTCTCTAAAAAAAAACAGTTGATATGAATGAATCATTCATAACTTTTACTGTTTGCCTGAGACTGTGGATTAAAGGTAATAGTTTCTAGCGCCTACTGATTGTTTCGCTTCATATGTCCTCAATTTATCATCAACAACCAAAAATATTAATTGTATTTTGCCTGTATATGTTTTATGACTCTTAAAATGTCAGTAGCCATTGACTTGCATTACTAACCAATGACCACAGTTCACTCAAAAGTAAAATCACCTCATTATTTACTCTCCCTCATGTGGTTTTAGACCTGTTTGAGTTTCTTTCTTCTGTTGAACACTAAAGAAGATATTCTGAAGAAAGCTGAAATCTTGTAACCACTGACTTCCATAGTAAGCAAAACATATACTATGGAAGTCAATGGTTACCGGTTTCTGGCTTTCTTTAAAACATCATCTATTGTGTTCAACAGAAGAAAGAAACTCAAACAGGTTTGGAACAATTAAAGGTTAATAAATGATGACAGAATTGTCATTTTTGGGTAAACTATCTCTTTAATTCTCTTGTGAAATAAAATAAAAAGTTATCTACATCTTGGCTGACTCAAGACTTAGCAAATCTGTGGAATTTAGTCATAAATCCTCATTTTTAAGTGAACTACCCCTTTAACTGAGCAGGCAGATCCCCAAAGCTTTAGAAAGTGCAAAATGCTGAATCAACCGCTGGCCTGTAACCCATTTAAAGCTCAATGAAAGTTTAATTCCACCAACCCATCTGAAGTCCTCGAGATGGAGAGGTTTTTTAGGTCCGCACACTCAAGCCGTGTCCAGGTCTCTCTATTTCACACTGGCTTTTATACATGCTTGGGGGAAACGACGCCCCAAACAACTGAATATTTCATCACAGGCTCCCCGTGAGAGATGTACTTGAAGCCTGCAGCTCGGCAATGTCTCCTGAAGCCGGTCCACACTCACCGTACAACCGTGATCAATAGACGTGTCATGAAGTGCTTTACTCAGCCTCTGTTACACCGCGCCATGACAGAGGTGATGAGAATCTAATGTCTTACTTAAGAATAATAAATGATTGATGCAGATTGAATCCCAAAGGGTGTTTTAACATGAAACCCGGAGCTTATGGAAATGCCTCACAACGCCCTGTGCAATAAAAACACTTTCATATTGTGTAACGTGATAATTGCGTTAGCTCCCCTTGTCATCAAAGTGACATCGTAACCTTCAATTTCTCCTTTTTATCATCTTTTCTGTCCTCTGGCGTTGAAGAGTGCTGATGGTGAAAATGAGAAGGTAGAAGAAAATTGCTAATATTTAATTCTGTCACTGCTTACAGGTCATGGCACTATTTTTATTAATGTCTGAATCTATTAATTTGATAATGGAGTTTATTATCTGGATAAAAATATTTATTATGAAGCATGATTTTAATTTCTAAAAAAACTAATGATATTATTATTATTATTAGTAGTAGTAGTAGTACTACTACTACTGCTAATAACAATAATAATGTTAAAATGTTTTTATTGAGACAGTCATTACTTTTGAAATAATAATAATACATACATACATACATACATACATACATACATACATACATACATACATACATACATACATACATACATACATACATACATAAATACATATTTATTATAAAATATATCAAAAGTGCAGTTCATATAAACAATGACTTAACAATACATCTAATTTTTAACTATGTAAATACACTCACCGGACACTTTATTAGGTACACCTGTCCAACTGCTCGTAAACGTAAATTTCTAATCAACCAATCACATGGCAGCAGCTCAATGCATTTAAGCATGTAGACATGATCAAGACGATCTGCTGCAGTTCAAACCGAGCATCAGAATGCGGTGAATTTAGTGATTTAAGTGACTTTGAACATGGCATGGTTGTTGGTGCCAGACGGGCTGGTCTGAATACAGGGTGGGCCATTTATATGGAGACACCTTAATAAAATGGGAATGGTTGGTGATATTAACGTCCTGTTTGTGGCACATTAGTATATGTGAGGGGACTTGTAAATAACTCATGAAAGAATAAAGTAAGTTTAAAACCAAGCACACCATTGTTTCTTGTAAAAATTCCCAATAAGTTTATTAAGGTGTATGCATATAAATGGCCCACCCTGTATTTCAGAAACTGCTAAACTGTTGGGATTTTCACGCACAACCATCTCTAGGGTTTACAGAGAATGGTCTGAAAAAGAGAAAATATCCAGTGAGCGGCAATTCCGTGGGTGCAAGTGCCTTGTTGATGCCTGAGGTGAGAGGAGAATGGCCAGACTGGTTCGAGCTTATTAAAAGGCAACAGTAACTCAAATAACCACTCGTCCCAACCAAGGTACGCAGAAGAGCATCTCTGAGTGCACAACACGTCCAACCTTGAGGCAGATGGGCTACAGCAGCAGAAGACCACACCAGGTGCTACTCCTGTCAGCTAAGAAAAGGAAACAGAGGCTACAATTCGCACAGGTTCACCAAAATTGGACAATAGAAGATTGGAAAAACGTTACCTGGTCTGATGATTTTCGATTTCTGCTGCGACATTTGGATGGTAGGGTCAAAATTTGGCATCAGACCATGTTCTTCTCTTTATAACCACAGTGTACCCATCTTCTGATGGCTACTTCAAGCAGTATAACGCACTATGTCATAAAGCGTGAATTATTTTACTGGTTTCTTGAACATGACAATGAGTTCACAATGAGTACTCAAATTGCCTCCACAGTCACCAGATGTCAATCCAATAGAGCACCTTTGGGATGTGATGGAATGGGAGATTTGCATCAACCTTGTTGAATCTATGCCACAAAGGATTAAGGCAGTTCTGAAGGCAAAAGGGGGCTCAACCCAGTACTAATAAGGTGTACCTAATAAAGTGGCCGGTGAGTGTAAATATTGAATAGATTTGATCTAAAACTCACAATAATGTATTTATGGTGCAAGGAAAATATCTTATTGATTTTTATTTTTTACAAACTACAACAATAACGTGTTTTTTCACTAGATGTTATCTATTTCATGAGGTTTTTTTTTTAAATTTTGCACACTATCACTGGACCAACTGTACATCCTTCCACTGCACTGCCATTTAAAACTATTTAAATATTTCCAAAAGCTCTGAAAAAAGATGAATGTGCTTGATATAAGCGGGAGTATGCAGATCACACGTTATTAGAGAGGACAATTTAGATGAGCTGGCATAAATATGAATGAAACGAGTGAGCTAGAAAAGTGTTCAGCGGCAGCACAATGTGCTCCTCTCACCGCTGGGAATACAGAAGTGCTGATCGGCAGGGAAAACCGAACTACTCTAAATTCAAACCACAAGAGTTCAAGCGTCTACAAGAGAATGTCAAATATCTGTAAGTGTGTTATTTGCTGCGTGAAGCTCATTGTAAATTCAGGCTGGGCATCAGTTTTTTTAATGTGCGGGCAATTTCTGACACTGCTAGAATGACCGGAAAATGTGGCAAACTATATCAAAAGGCTAATATTCAAGCCTGATGTTGCGTTTTTCTTCATTAATAAGAGTTGTTCATACTGTTTATGCAGCAGTTTCGTTTTTTGCAATGTTTCTGCTAACATTTCTGGGTAAAGTACACAAGCAGCCGACTCTTTTTGAGTCAATATTATAAAAAAAAGCTGTATTCCTTCTTGTTTTATTCAGAAGATGTTTGACATTGAGCTGTGTGTATCCGGTACGTAACGCTGTAGAGTCTGTTCTAGCTGTAGGCTATAGCTGTGAAGAGGTCAGACAATCATTGAGGTCTGGTAGACGTTGTTCGCAGAGGAAGGTCACTTAGTCTATACATCTGTTCCAGGCCAGCAGTCTTCAGATAGCATCAAAGCAGCAGGGCCAATTCCTTTTATCATTAACTAGTTCTTCCTCTTCTTCAACTAATGAGAAATCTGATGGATCGATTTGACTTCTACCACAGTGTAAAAAAATGTCTTTTACCAGAAGTGTGAATCACATTACGTTGTCCAATACAGTCCAATAGCATTTACATTTGGGGGAAAATGAAGGCCTGTTCAGAAACAATAATAGCTATATACTGTACACTCACTGGCCATTTTATTAGGTGTAGCGCGCTTTAGACCTGGGTTTGGTCTTCAGAACTGCCATAATTCCTTGTGGTGTTGATTCCCCAATGCTGGGAAACATATTGGTCAATGATGACATGTATTGGCAAATCATCAAATGGTTGCTGAAGATTTACTGGCTGCACACTCATGATCTGAATCTCCTTTTTCAAATAAACCTCTTTTGGATTGAAATCTGTTGATTAGAAGCTGTTTTCATTTGGTGAACTCAATGAATTGTATGTTTGAGATGATTGAGCGTTGTGGCATGGTGTGTTATCCTGCTAAAAGTAGCCATCAGAAGATAAAAACATGCACTATTACATAAAGAGATGGCCATGGTCAGTAACAGAGATTACTTAGATAACCTGAGGCATTTAAACAATGCATAGTTGGCACTAAGGGTCACGAAGAGTAAATATAGTAAATATCCCACATACTGTACCATGAGACCAGTAGAAACGACAAGTAGATCAACAGCTTCTGAAGTGCTCAGACCGGCCCGTCTTGCACTAACAATATGACATTTTAAAAGTCACTTGAAGGTGCTGCATGTGAGTTTATGACTCTTAAAATAGCATAATGTGTTTGCAGATATTTAAGAAACATGCTAAGTGAACATGTTTATCTGAACAACAATGCTAAAGTCCTTTGGAAAATGTGCATTCCATGTTGTAACATTTTGGTCCATATATCCCACCCATTGCCAGCACCAGACGCAACATGACAGTAACATTTAAACAGCCATTTAGATGCACAGAATAGTGCACTCACTGCACTTAAAAAAATGCTAAGCACTATAATATAATTAATACATATGTAAAGAAGTGAGGCTTCTTCCCAGCGCCTTCGACAGCCGCAATGGAACATAAACTCACACACAAACACACTTACATCGCCACTTACCTGTACTTTTCCCCTCCGTTCGCTGCAGATGCTGAATGCACACGTCATCTCACAGCATCCAGTCATTTCCTCCACTTTTCCATCTCCCCTCCGTTTACATTGAGCATACATTCACACACACCTTGTCTTCCTGTCTTTGTTTGTCCGTTTGTTTGTTTGTTTGTCCGGGAAAGTTGGACTTCAGTGGCGGCTTATGACATCAAAAGCGTCAGCTTATGCCATCGTAGCTGATCGTCCTGTTTAAGGAGAAAAATGTTCTTGTAATGAATATTTTGTATTCAAGTTGTACATTTGGGTATCTGTTTCCCAGATGAAATGTTTCTCTTGAGGTTTATGTCATTTAGGCGATTGATGAAAAAGCTGACTGCTTACCTCTGTGTGGATGGCTTTTCCACTGTTACCAGTTTGCCCAGTGGCTCGCTGCGTATGTCGGCAGACTTGGGAGGCGGAGTGGAGTTGACCACGACAATGGGGTTCAAATCTGGCAAAGAATGGTTCCAGAAAGCAAGTAAAACAAAAAGCAAAAAATCAAATAAACAAGTAAATAACAGGGTGAAATTGTGGTAAGATCAGAAAACAGGCGACCGTGCAGGGCTTTTCTTTTTCTGGATTGCTTTTGAAAACACTGTCAATTTGCTTTAGCGAAGGGGGTGGGTGAGGGGTTGGTCGGTCAGTCCACAGCAGCCTCTGGTGGATTTACGTGAGAAGAGCAGGCGAATGGCACTCGCGAGCGAAATTTGAGATCTCAAAAAGCATACACAGCACCCTCTGGTCGATTCACTAAAACAAAAACTGCAAAAAACGTAACTCCTGGGACGTATTTCATGCTCTCCAGAAATGTATATAGGGGAATGTATCTACAACGATCTTGGGTTGTCCAAACAGATAAGATGCAGTTGTATTGACTCACCCCAGAGCTAATGGTCTCTCCCAGATATGTAGGAAATATAATTAGCTGTATTCAATTTAGAAATGAAGAAACTATTTATGTAATTGTTGTAATCTCACTGGGAAACCTTCTGGCTAATCAAGTCAGTGTTTCATTCTGATTGACCTGTTTTTCACTGGGATTGTACAGTCACTGGATTACATGAGAATGAGGAAACAATTCCCTCTGACACTCGACCTATGTGACTATTGTGTAATGAACCCTTATTCAGCTATGCAGATTTTCATTCTATGGCACTTTTAATTCACCGTTTATTTGCCATTCAGTTAGAACTTCAGAAGCTCAACATGCCTACATGGCTAAATCCATTGAATTGCTGCCATGTTATTGGCTGATTAGATATTTGACATTTAACAAGCAGTTAAACAGGGTACCTAATTAAGTTCCCGGTGAGTGTACATAACTGTAACAATAACTATATTAGTGTCCACACCATCAATATGTTTTATTCTTTATTTAAGCATGCAGTGCAGTTTTCTTGTCTGCCTCTTTTAGAGCCTAAACTGAGTTTTAGAGGGTTTTTAAAGTTATATTGTTGTTATAAACCTGTAGAGTCATTATTATACACTCTAAAAATGATGAGTTGTTGCTTCAACCCAAGTTGTTTCAAACCAATTTGGTTAAAATATGAACAAACACAACCATTAGGTTAAATTAAAAAAAGGCTTTTTTTGTCTATGTTTAAAATCAGCCAGCAGTCTTTATATTGTAACTACTTTTCACAGTCTGAACAGAGATTAATTCACAAGTATTTTGCAAGTTTTCATTTATTTCATGCACTTAAGAAATGCGGAGATTTTTTATTGGCCTTTCAAAAACAAAACAATTTAGGCCAAACTAAATTCCAACATAATCTTTCACAACCTGACTAAGACATGTCAGATATACAAGAATCAAATATAAAGCCATAAAATTACACAAAACAAACACACAAACAAAAAGAAAAAGATATAAAATAACTTAAAAAAAAGAACATACTGTGCAGACATCAAACAGAAACTCTGTAAGGGACTAAATAAAACAATATTCTTAAAACAAATCATACAATTGTTTAGCCTTCTCATTTATTCATTCATTTTCGGCTTAGTCGGCTTTATTTTCGCCAACTTATCCAGCATATGTTTTACGCAGCGGATGCCCTTCCAGCCACAACCTATCACTGGGAAACATCCATACACACTCATCCACACACATGCACTAGGGTCAATTTTAGCATTCCCAATTCACGTACAGCATGTCTTTGGACTGTGGGGGAAACCGGAGCACCCAAAGGAAACCCACACGAATATGGGGAAAACAAGCAAACTCCACACAGAAATGCCAACTAACCTAGTCGAGGCTCGAACCAGCGACCTTCTTGCTGTGAGGCGAATGTTCTACCCACTGCATCACCGCGTCGCCCTGTTTAGCCTTCTTACCCTTCATTATTTTTAAAAGGCCACGAAACCCCCCGTCTCAGAGAGGTGTTTTCACACCTTTAGTTTGAGAAAAGTCAGGAAAGTGAGTGAGAACATCTCTGTTCAGGTGGGAGTGTTGAGTGGCGAAAGAGTGAAGAGTTTGCATAAAAATGGGAGTTTTGGTTCGAGCAACGGCTGATTTTCACAGAGGCAAAACAACACACAGATGCAGACAAGAATGACAAGTGTGTTTACATGGACATCAGTAATCGTATTAGCTGACAAATTATTAATTTGTCGACTTTAACTGCAGTTTGACACTTTCACTTTCATTCAGGAACATTTCATGCATGCCCCTCGTGACAAACGAGATATTGGATGTGAGGAACTGAAAGAGTACTGCTGACGATACAAACTAACTTTGCCTCTGAATAAACATAAACAAAGAACATTGATCACACACTTACCAAATCTGTAGAGACAGGACAATCAACACCAACTGAAACCACATCTTTTTTAAAAGGAGACGAGTGGAAAATCTGGATTTCACCATTTCCTGATGCAAAAAGCTCTCAGGTCAAAAATGTTTCTTACAAACAAATTTTTGTCGCATGAAAGTAGACCACTGTAATCCACACGTGAGTCCAGATGCACTCTCATGGCAGGGAATTGAAAACAAAACCTTCATTGCAGCACATTTATAAATGCAATACTGACGACCCATGTCTCCAAACAATTCTTCTTCTGCCACTTGTTTTAATTACTGTTGGCAACACAACGTGGTGTTTCTCTGCCATCTGAACATTGTAACAGGTAGAAATTATCTTCGAAGCTATCATGCATATTAATAAAGTTGCATCTCATACACAACAGAGCGCGCTGATTGGTTCGAACCAAGTCTTTCTCATGAATTAATGCTAAAAGCTCAAAGAAGTCATGGTGTACCCACCGGTAAAGACATCCAGTCTAGATGCTGGAATTTACACAAGGATCTAATTGCTGTGACACAGCTTCAAAATTTCATATCAAACTTGAAGAATGAATTTGCTCAAAATAAAAAGCAACCAATTTTCACTTTTTTTTGTAAAAGAAATCTGTCCTAATAGTGTTTTTAGCAGCATGAGACACATATATGACTGTCAACATCTCAAAAAATGTGTTTTGGTGTTTCGTGACCCTTTAAAGCATGAAAAAACTTTTTAAAGACAATCAATTGAGAAGCTGTTTTTAAAATGTTGTATTTATGAATGAAGAATTTAAGTAAAATAAGTAAACAATTTGCAGTTAAGTCATTATCGAAAACAATCCACGTCCACACTAGCGTTTTACCTAGAATTTCTGAAAAGCCCTTCTTCCACACTATACCGCTGAAAACGCACATCACATGACTACACTCACACAAACACACTCTGTCATGCGCCGCAGTGTAGGCTAAGCGCACGTCTGACTCTGAGCTTCAGCAGTCACCCCAGAGAGCAGTGCAATCTTTCGCTTTCACGCTTGTACTTAGTAATTTTAGCAAAAACCTCAGATACTGTTGATGGTTCCTGTTGGTTGTGCACCTTTTTTACCAACCAAGTTTGTGGACGCCATTATAACGACACAGATCACTCTGCCTATTCATGCCAGAGTCCCATGGAAAGAGTGATTGACAGGTGGTAATTTGGGTGTAACTTCTCTTTATTCATTTATTTATTTATATATATATTTATTTATTTATTTATTTATGACTTGATTATGGGTAAAACAAAGACCATGCGGGTCAGGTAGATGAACCGGTGGTCTACAAATAATTCATTCATTATGAATTAATTAATTAATTATAAATAATTAATTTACAGATGTCATCGTCTATCGCGATGTTTCACATTAAACATCGTATGATGCCAAATTGGTCAATATCCCCCAACCCTAACTTCAACCCAAATTTGGATCACAATATGGACCACAATAATACATTTTTTAATTAATTTAAATAATGTTTTGACTACAAAACAACCCAGCATTTCTGGTCTATATGAATCATAGATAAAACTGTTTAACTCTAATGCCTCTTTCACACCGCACGCGCGAGCAGAGTGAGACCAGCGCATGTTTTTTTTTTCTGCATCCATGTAAACAGATTAAGAGGTTTCATATCGCACGCAGAAGTAGCATGCCAGTTTGGAACGTGAGCGGCGCTGAAGCAGCAGTGTCACATTCATTTCAGCGCTGGGTCTTTTTTTACCCCCTGCTCACACACAATTAAAGTGACAGTGTATTGATAATGAACAAAACACATTGAATGACAGTAAACAGTAGCAATTGTACCCAATAAACGCATCGATAATATCTACTGATTTTTATATAGTCAATCAAACGAACTTAATCGACTGAAAAAATGCAACAGATATTTATTTGGGTCCAAATTACAAAACCAAATTTAAAACAATTTTAGTATTAGTTTTAATTAAGTTGCACACTGACCATGTGCAGTTGAAATCAGAATTATCAGCCACCCTTTGAATTTTTTTTTTCTTTTTTAAATATTTCCCAAATGATGTTTAACAGAGCAAGGAAATTTTCACAGTATGTCTGATAATATTTTTTCTTCTTGAGAAAGTCTTATTTGTTTTATTTCAGCTAGAATAAAAGCAGTTTTGAATTTTTTTTAAAACTATCTTCTGGTCAAAATTATTAGCCCCTTTAAGCTCTATATATTTTTTCCAAAGTCTACAGAAGAAGCCATCGTTATACAATAACTTGCCTAATTACCCTAACCTGCCTAGTTAACCTAATTAACTTAGTTAAGCCTTTAAATGTCACTTTAAACTGTAAAGAAGTGTCTTGAAAAATATCTAGTCAAATATTATTTACTGTCATCTAGGCAAAGATAAATAAAAAACAGTTTTTAGAAATAAGTTATTAAAACCATTATGTTCAGAAATATGTTGTCAAAATCTTCTCTCCATTAAACAGAAATAGGGGAAAAAAACCACCCCAGGAAATACATTTAGTTATTTAAATCTTTGAAATGAAATCTGTTTTGTTATTCCTTTTTTTAGACGACAAGCTTAATGAGTCTAATAAATTACATTTATAGTTTTCAAATATTTAAAATTTTCTTCTTCTTATAAATCTTTTTTGGTAAAGGATATTTGGTTAAATAAACCATTCATCACTGTCCAATCAAAACAGAGCTGAATTTATTACCAGAGCTCTGAATATAAAGTCATAATGCAGTGAATGATATCCACATTATTCCTCACATATCTTTTTTGCTCCCTAAAATTGATGGTATTCTATCCAATAAAAAGTTGTGATATTACCTATACGACCAGTATATGTCAGCAGGCGCCTCCTAAGTAGGACAGGTTAAAGTGGTGTCGTTTCTCATAAGGAACATAATGAAAGGCGACACAGCTCATATGTTGAGCACGGGGAAGAGACATGGCATGAATAGTTGGAGTGGTGCTTCTGGAATATTTGCTCCAGTGATGGGTACTCAGGCATCAGAAACGGCCTCTTTAACACTCTCTTTATTGGTCCTTTTCCCGGCACCTGCAGCCAGAGCGTGACATTTCTGCCACATCCTGAGCTCCGTGTCAATAGCCAGTGAATTTAATACCGTTAAATAGACCACATGGCTGAGCAAACTGCCTGTCTGATCATTTTTCCGAGACACATTGAGTGGCCATGGTGTCTTTCAGCAACATTATATGAAGGTCTTAGTGGAAATGAATGTGGAATGAAATATAAATAAAGAGGTCAGAGATGCAAAGGGGGTTTCAAGCATTGAAAAAGGCATACTGTAAAACACCTTAGATTGTTTTCTGTTACATCAGAATGTGTCCTGTAACCATTTAATTTTATTGTTTGACTGATTTATTGGTTGATTGAGCGAAAAGGAAAGACTATCCTGCATTTGTACCATCATTTTATAAAATATATCCACTATTCAATGTAACAATAGTATATATATCAAAACAAATGCAGACCTAAAAATGTATACAGTGCTCAGCATAATTGAGTACACTCTATCTTGAAAATGCATATTTTTTTTCTATTTCTCAGTGAATATAGGCAATGTATTTTAATAAACAGTTTTATTAAACAGATATATTTTTTAAATAATATTTTAGTCACCAAACATATTTAGAAATATGCAAAATATTGCACACAAAAAAATACAACCTTCAAAATTTCCTCTAAATTATTCAATTTTTTTTGGCTTCTCTTAATTTTTCCTCTTTTTAAATTTGTATGTAATATTTTTCCATTACATATACATTTGGGTGTACTAGTTTAGACTGTTATCGTAAGTTTTTTGTAAGATAAGCTCCAGATTTGGCTTCAGTACTGACTAATCTAATGTATATGCACAAATATAATATTGTATAGCTTCCTATTAAAAAAAAATATGTAAAAGATTTGTGAGGGGTGTACTTATATATGCTGAGCACTGTACAGTGTATTTAGGTCTTCTTATTGTGCAGTCTTTCATCCCATTATAAAATTTGTCAGCAAGAAGTTGTTAATCATTTAAAATATAAGTAAATGTCACTTATTTATATATTTTTAATAAGCACGTCAAAGTGTTGTTTCTATGGAGCAATATTTAACACATAATTTGACATTTTATTGTCATAAAGCTTATTTGACACATTAAATCAGAAACATTTGGGTTTTTTTGTCTCTGGATTTTGACACAAAATAGACAAACATAGTGTCATCAGTGGATTATCTACAAATATACTTGAAAATAAAATGAACCCATGCATTTTTAAATTCCAGCCTGTATTTGTTTATTTTCTACTAAACATTTTAGTCAAAGGGGAATTATGATCAAACAGTAATGACCTACAATTATTTTTCCTCATTAACTTAACATGTTTGAATCTGTTTATTTTCCTTATCAACACTTATAATAATCCCAAACCTCCTAGTCAGAATTATTAAACACCATGGATTATTAGCCCACGTTCATTTTTCCCCTAATTTATGTTTAACTGAGGGAAGATTGTTTCAACACATTTCTAAACATAATAGTTTTAATAACTCATTTTTAATAATTGATTTCTTTTATCTTTGCCATGATGACAGTAAATAATATTTGACTAGATATTTTTCGAGACACTTCTATACAGCTTAAGTGACATTTAAAGGCTTAACTAGGTTAATTAGGTTAACTAGGCAGGTTAGGGTAATTAGGCAAGTTATTGTATAATGATGGTTTGTTCTGTAGACTATCGAAAAAATATACAGCTTAAAGGGGCTATTAATTTTGACCTTAAAATGTTTAGTAAAAAAATTATAAACTGCTTTTATTCTAGCCAAAATAAAACAAATAAGACTTTCTCCAGAAGAAAAAATATTATCAGACATACTGTGAAAATTCCCTCTCTCTCTCTCTCTCTCTCTCTCTCTCTCTCTCTCTCTATATATATATATATATAATTCAAAAAAATAAAAAATTCTGATTTCAACTGCACAAGCAAAATTTGTGTGAGCACTTTGCAAGTTAAAAGTAAAAACAAGATGATTAAGATGGGTGTGTTTACATGCATTACTGTCAATAATTACTTGTGCATGATGTTAATATACTCTATAAATATTCTGTGCATCACCATATATCTTATATGGAGGTGTGTGGATATTTACAGCAGCCATGTCCAGGTTTCGATATAAATCAAGACATTTTGACTTTGATTTATGGCTGACAACACTGTATAAAACACATCGAACCCTTCAAATGTTTGTCATAAATGTCATATGTGGCATCAAATAAATAGTTAAAAATATATTCATAACTAAATAAAAAAAACAGATCTTTACTGACCACGGTATGAGATAACATGGACGTCCCGTCCTGCTTGACAGTGGGGAGAAAAGCGGACACAGAGGCTTAACGCCAAGCAGCATTATTTATTTTCATGTTCAACCCCTATCCATCACCGTGTTACCACCCTGTCCAGTCTGGGCGCTAACGCCACATCTTAAAGCTTATTACGGCGACCCACCTTCCTCAGAAATATGATTGACGTTTCGTGGAAGAAGCGAGGCGGGGCCACAATTGCGCTCTCGTCCAATCAAGTTCGAGGGGTGGCGCCGGAGCGCTGTGTGCCAGTGTTGGTGGGCGGAGCCCTCCCCTATGTGTCAGTGTTGCCAGCAGACCTGTGCGAAACAAAAGCACTTCTCTCCCCACGTTTAACGCCTTCAAAGCACGTCTCAAAGCTGTTTGAGTCGTAAAGCTGTCAAAGGAAACAAGGAGTTACGCGGCAGAGTCGCAGATTACGCAGGATTACAGCAGCCCTTAGACAAAGTTGGGCTCTGTTGTCTTGGCTTTGGTGGCAAGAGCAGGAGTGGCTTGATCCTAAAGCAGCTCTCCAGATCAGATTTCACCCAAACCAGCTGTGCGAGAGGGAGCTTTGCCTTTTCTCCCCTCTCTCCCTCTCTCCATGTTGTAAGCGCGCTCCAGACATCCAGAAAGCAAAACAGGGGGGAGTGACGGAGAGAGAGTTTGCCGAAGGAATTTCCCTTCTCCCAGGCGAGATCTGAAAAGTCACCAGACTCTCCAGAACAGCGGCGAGGATGGATGACCAGCCCCGGTTGATGCACTCCTCTCACGGGGTGGGCATGGCCGGACACCCCGGCCTGGCGCAGCATATGCAGGATGGCACGGGAGGAGCAGACGACGAAGGAAGAAAACAGGACATTGGAAACATATTACAACAAATCATGACCATAACCGACCAAAGTCTGGACGAGGCGCAAGCCAGGTATGTTTCCAAGATCTTATGCATGCTGTCTTTGCGTTATTAACCTAATGGACAGTGTTTAACAAGTCAGCTGCGTTATATTTTTACGCGCCACCCCGAAGCGCACTTTTCTTTTTGCGTCTTTTTTCAAACTTTTATCCATTTTGCATTACAGATATGCTTCTTCCGAGCGCCTTTGTGCACATTATGTGCTCTTCCTATTCTTCTTCCCAGATGCATCGTTTCGATTTCCAATTGCTCTGGATCTCACAGGTTACAAATGAGAAAAGCGCATTGATTCGGTGCCATATAGACTTACTACATGTTGCGGGTGGATTCAGTCCTGGTTTATTTATTTATTTATTTAATTATCGGACTGCAAGCACCTTATGATTAAGCCAGGGAATACATGCTAGTGATTTTTGAATACGTACAAATTATTAATCGTCAGAAAGTCCATAACTGTGCAGTGTGTTTACGTATAGCTTGATTGTGGGCCGAAGGAACGTTGTAAAATATACTTTCTTTAGTGAAACGTATCTACTTGTAGCATTTAAAAGCAATTAGACAGTCTGATGAAGTGTTGACAAGAAATAATTCACTTGACCGTTAGCCTTAGCAACTGTCAACACAGGTGTTTCTAAAAGACTGACATAAATGCAAACATTTCAGTTTTCAAATAAAAGTTTTACCACAGAAAAATTACATATGAATGTTTATAATGCATTTGACACATTTATATTGATATGTCATTCATATTTGTGATTAAATATTTAAATCAATGTTTATTTTTTTTTCTCTAACCATATTTGTCTGATTAATATTTGATTGCCACCCTATATAAATATCTGATATCAGAAATTAATTTCTCAAGCAGCTATGTTATTTATTTATGGTTTAATGTTAATTAATAAAATGCTGTTATTATATATTTTTATTATATTATATAATAAATATTAATATTATTCATTTAAAGGATGCTGGCCAGTAGCCTCTAAAAATATTTGATTGTAATTTCAATTTATTTTGTAAAAGAAGTTTAATATTTATTTATTAGTTTTCTAATTTTTTTTATTTAACGATTGTAAACAAATATTTGGTATTAATGTAATTTGCAGTCCCCTTCAATCCACCATTATGATGATATATAGTTTAATACATTTACTTTTTTAAATTTATTAGTTTTATAATATTTTTATTTTCATTTTTTTTTTTCTTTTCCTTAAAGTTAGCTAGTCACTTTATATGAGCATTTCATGGTGTTTAAAAGTGAGTTAACTTTGGAGTCAAATTCATTTGACTGTTTACTGTAATGTAATTCATATATGGTTTAATAGTTACTTTAATATTTATTTTAATATCTACTTATTATTATTATTATTATTATTATTATTATTATTATTATTATTATTATTATTATTATTATTATTATGATGATGTGATCACTTTTCTTTAAAATAAGATAGCCTTTCATCTTAAATGAGATTTTTAATAATTATTTTACTTTGCTGTTTTCTTCAATCCACTCTTATACTGAAATGCAAATATGTTTTAACATCTATTAATGTCATTATTTGTTGTTCCATATTCTTTACCCATTCACCTTAAATGAGTATATAATTCTAATTCGACATTTCAGTCCACTTCATTTATTCTGCTATCTAAGATTCACTTGAAGCATCCTGACAGTTATTTTTTTGCTTATTTAAAACATGCATCACTTCCAAAAAGTGCTACACAATTTAGAGCCATTTGTCAGCTGTCTTCTATCAAATACCATTTTTTAAAATACTCCAAAACGCATTTCCATCAGACATAGCAGACATTCCTTCTAAGCCTAATGTCTGTGTTTTGACAGTTCTGACAGTTCATGCACAGTGACGGCGTAGTATTTATTTTCTGTTTGTGTTTTTAGGAAGCATGCGCTGAATTGTCACAGAATGAAGCCGGCTCTGTTCAACGTCCTGTGTGAAATAAAAGAAAAAACAGGTGGGTTTTCCTCTCTCACACTGAGAACAGAACGCCAAAACTTGCTTTGTTTAAATCCAGTTATCACATTAAGCGGGATATTGAAATATTGATTTTTTTTTGTGCTACATAGCTCTTTAATACAGTGATATATTGCGTGTCTTGTGAGAATCTGTGTTATTAGATATTTAGATAGAGGAGAATTTGCAGTTAGAGTCAAGACTGCACCATGTCAAAGTTCTGATATTACAATAATAACAGAAATATTCCTGCTGTGATTTATTCGGCATTCAGATTCCTCAAATAGACAGATATTATTATTATTATTATTTTGTGTGCTAGGGTTATAATTTGTGCAGCGGAGCTGAAGTTCATTACTTAATACAGCATTTTACATTGCATTGTATCATATACTGATTGAGCGTGACTGATTAGGTTTAGTATAGAAATATCAAGTTAAAAAATATGATTGCTCTACACATCAAATTAAGATTTTGAGTGTTAACTTTAAAAGTCACGCTTTTTTATATAAATTTAACTTCAGTTTGACATTATTGGGTACAAAAGTAACATATTACAAATTTAAGCCTGGCTTACGTTTAATAAAAAAATAATAATAAAAATGTAATAAATACGTTCACATTGCTTTCTATAATAAGTAACTATGCAATACATGAGGTTAATTATTTTAAACAGTGACTTAAGATTGTAATATATTACTTTTTTATACCCAACATTTTACCTTTGTTTGTTTACTAATATTAGTTTGCTTTCCTATACGGTAAGATGCCAATTTTAAATTGGTAATGAATGCATTTTGAAGTTTTTGAATTGTAGCTGCTTAAGCAAAGTGCTTTAATAGCAGTTTAAAAAGTCCACCAGAAGCGCTATTCATTAGGGCGAAATGAACATGCTGTTTTGATTATGCGATCATCCCTGAGTGAAGGTTTTCGAGGCAGATTGCTATAACGAGAAACAACAACAAATGTCAAAAAAAAAAAAGCACAGCCGTATCTTCCTACTAATTAGCCCCAAAGTGTAATTTACAAAGATTTCATTACATGGAAGCAGAAGCTGGCTTTCTGCCACACTGTCTGAAAGCAGCGGTGCTGTGGAGAAGTTCCCCCTCCTCAGTGCAACTCTGAGCAGAATGAAGAGGCTTCGCAGGGCCACCGTGTCAGCGATCACAGGGGCCTCATGGCACTAGGCAGCTTTTTTCCTCCTCTTGTTTAGCAAGGTTCTCAGAGGAGTGAAAGAGTTATGCCTGGCTCTTTTGAACTGCTTGGCGTCACCCGGGGTTCACTCAAAGTTCGTTTCCAAGATGAAGAACAAAGTGACTTGGACCTCTTCCTGGCTTTTTGCTTCTGCTTCTCTTCCCACAGTTCCTGGCAAACGGGAACCTGTGGGGCTTTAGACTGGAGAGATGAACCCAAATAGGCTGTGTTAGATGTTGAAGATGGTGCTTTTTTATTGAGTTTGACTCATGTGTGTGAATTAGTTGCTTGTTTGCTTGTTTTGCCTATTTTTTATGAGATTCCCTTTCCCCTAAACACACACACACACCTCATGTTGCACTTTTGTTTGTAGTTGAATGCAGCCCTGGTGTTGTTTTTGTCTCATGTGAACTTCCTCGGTTGTGACGTGGTTGCTTCTTTTCTCTCAGGACTTCATTAGGAGCAGCGGATCATCAGAATCAAACCTACTTGCATTTGATCTGCGTTCGTATGACAAATTAACATTAGCTGATTTCTGGTTTGTGTTCGTTTCGGGTTGAAAACTTGAACAAGTTGGGGCTTTCCATCTGTTGAAGGAAGCAAAGAAAAGGGAGGAATCTTGTCAAGCGGAATAGAAGTCTTTATGCTTATTATTATGTATAAATGGGTCAAAGATGAAAATAGTTTTAAGATTGAAAGCAGATTTTCTTTTACAGATTTAATTTTATTTTTAAGATTTTTTTACAGAGTTAATTTTATTTCCAGTACATTAGAGCTGTTTAAGTTCTTTTTTACAACTCAAAACTATGACTTCCATACATTTTTACCATGATCTACTGAAGACACACGATCTTTCAGTGTTGCAATGATTTACAGTTGAAGTCAGAAATATTAAACCCCCTGAATTACTATCCACATCCCCTAAGTCCCCCCCCCCCCCTTTTTATTTTTTTTTCCAATTTCTGTTTAATGGAGAACAGGTTTTTTCAACACATTTTTAAAGATAATACTTTTAATAACTCATCTCTAATAACTGATTTATTTTATCTTTGCCATGATGACAGTAAATAATATTTGACTAGATATTTTTCAAGACCCGTCTATACAGCTTAAAGTGATATTTAAATGCTTAACTAGGTTAATTAGGCTAACTAGGCAGGTTAGAGTAATTAGGCAAGTTATTGTATAATGATTGTTTGTTCTGTAGAAAATCGAAAAATAAATATAGCTTAAAGGGGCTAATAATTTTAATCTTAAAATGGTTATTAATAAATTTAAAACTGCTTTTATTTTAGCTGAAATAAAACAAATACGACTTTCTCCAGAAGAAAAAATATTATCAAGACATACTGAGAAAATGTCCTTGCCCTGTTAAACATCATTTTGGAGATATTTAAAAAAAGAAAAAAAATCATGTAAATGTAATAATTCTGATTTCAACTGTATATACCAAAAAATATATGGTAGATGCTTTACTTTGTTTTCTGTGTATATAAAACGACTTTTGTACATTACAGCCAAAATGCTGTCTCTCATCTTTGACCCAAATGTAATTTGTTATATTTGCACCATCAAACATTCAGCCACAAACATTTGCAAACTATTTTTGCAGTTTTATAATCCCTAGCTTGGGAATTGACAGAGGAAAAAAAAAGATTTTTGATGCTTTTTAAGTGGATGCTATTGATAGTAGCCTGACTGTGACTTAAGAAAACACTCTGAAAATAGAAAGCAAATAGAGTCTGTTTTTAGGTGTCAGTTTTTATACTGCTGAAAATGCTGTCGGCAACATGGTTTGAAAATAAATGAACTCAAGCCCCGACGGTTGATTTGAAAGGTCCTTGTACATTAAACCCCCCCCTCTCCTCCGTTCTCTCTCCTACAGAATTAGCCGTGAGCTGTACCTCGGTTCACTTCTGTCTCTTTTTAATGCGAGGGTGTAATTTCACACTGCACAGACAGACACCACTAAAAATCCACCGCCGCCACAGAGAAAATGGCTCAAACCTCCGCCGTGACATTTACTGCAAATGTGCTGAGCGCTCAAACGAGAGCAGCCACCATTTTTTTTTTTTTTTTTTGCCAGGCCCTTTTTAATTTTTCTATTTTTTTTTTTAATAAAGACTCAGCCTTGTTCACACGTTTACATTGTTGCAGCCACAGAGTCCCAGGTGGATTCCAGAAAAGCGAGGTTATTAAATCTGTAGCAGGTCTGTTTTGTTGAAATGGCGTAGCGTGCTGCGTCTTGGCTTTCATAACAGACTGTGGAGGTCATGAAACAGTGGCTCTGTGTTTTGAAAGAAATACACCTTTTCTGCTCACAATAACCTTGATTTACAGGAATTTTGACTGTTTTGATCAACCGCGTTCTCACCTGCTTTAAACGCAGCTCGTAATTCCTATTGAGTTTCTTTGACATGAACTATAAATTTTCGCTCTGCTAATATATTTCATCTTGAGAGTGCACAAAATGACACGGCTCCTGTAATTCTTGGTAACCTGCGGGTCGGCTCGCCTAGATTGACATGGCTGTGAGTTTGCCCGGTGTGCAGCACGTGTTGCGTGGCGTGTTGACAGCCGTGCGGGACGACGGCCTGGTGATGTGCCCTCCTCTGGCAAGCAGCTGACAAGCGGGGCAGTACGGTGTGCCAGCAGCAGACAGAGCTGGCCTGAACTTCTGACCTCACCGTGTATTTTTACACAGGGCCTGACCGACTAACACGGCACAGGCTGGCGTGCGAGTATAAACAAGTATTGCGGCTCATGGAACAGGATGCAATGCGGGGAGGGTTTTTTTAAACAAGGCTGTTTTAGCGCCGCAAGTGTTTCAGATTATTTCAAGCGTTCGTGTAGCCTCATGGAGTTTGCTGCATGCTCAATGCAAGGCCACTGTGTGTGTATGTGTGTGTGTTTGAAATTGGTGACTGGCACATATAGATGGATGTGTATGGAATGGACATTAAGTTTGATCTTTGTTGGTATTGGGTTTCAGTCGTGTTTTACCCTTGGGGCTTTCATCAGGCCTGTTTCACTTGGACATACATTCGCCTGATCGTGAACAGACGTTTGATAAATAAACTTAAACTTAAGTTGAACTCGCTGAACTGTAGAGGGTCAGTGAAAAATGATTTTCCCAGCAGAAAAAAAAGGACTGTATTAGTTCCATGTTAAAATGTTTAGATCACCTTTAAGTTAAAAGAATATAAATATATCACTGTGGTGTACTGCAGCTTTCATTTTTCTTAAAATGTATATACAATGTAATTTGCATAATTTAACAAAAAGTGATATATTTTAATATGTTCCGGGACATATTTGATAATAATATGATTATTATCAAATCAAATTAAGTTAAATCAATAATAGTTGTATACAGAGTGCGAATTACAGGGGGGTTTGGGGGTTCTGACCCCCCTAATTAACGCTTGATCCACCCTGAAGGACATCAAAACACGATGGGGGGTCAGCCCTTTAATAGTTAGAAAATAGTTTGCTCTGATCTGTCTTTTAATTAATATTAATAATTGAAATAATAGATGACTTTAATATACATTTTACCACCCCTAATATGGTTCATACCATTGTGAATGCATATTTGCACCAAAAATATTAATTCATCAGTGTGAAACCAGCAAATCTAGAGCACCAACAGACAGTGTAAGTGTTCACAAAACATATTCCTTAAAAAAAGGTGTTTGTAGGCGTCTGTAAAACTATAGTATGCATAGTTTGTATTTTATTATACACTGGCTCGCACAAGAAAGTTAAACAGTAAAATAAAAAATACGTGCAGTCTTTCATTGTCATCCATAATAGGGGCAGGAAAGCAAACCTGTCACTGTTTATTTAATATCACAAGTGTCCTTGAGAACCACTCAATATCACTCAAAACACTGAAAACGTAAAAAAGTTTGAATAATAAAGCAGATGTAATTGAATTAAATATATGAATTTGTTTCACTGAGGCAAATTACCGAACATAACTGAAAAACTTGACCCACCCAATCATCAATGTATAATTCGCACCCTGGTTATATATGAAATATTTGCGTGTAATCACACTGGCATCTTGGCTGGTTTAGGTTTTACATGGACTACACATATATATATATATGACACTAATATTGGCAGTTGGTTGAGGCAATTTCCTGTCCATTGAGTGATTGAAATTGATTTTCGAAACAAAGCAATGGCTGTTGTTGTAATATGTATATAATCTGATCATTAAAACATTGATTTAATTGATTCGTTCAAACAAACTTGATAAATATTTTATAAATGTACAAAAATTATAAAAATTAGATTCGATTCAAACAAGTAAACAAGAAAAACAACAAAATAAAACAAATATCTTGATTCAATGATGCACAAATGATTCTAATATTTACAGTTGAAGTCGGAATTATTAAACCCAATTTGAATTATTATTTATTGTTTTAATATTTTCCATATGATGTTTAACAGAGCAAGAAAATTTTCACAGTTTGTCTGATAATATTTTTTTCTTCTGGAAAAAGTCTTATTTGTTTTATTTCAGCTAGAATAAAAGCAGTTTTAAATTTTTTAAAAACCATTTTAACGTCAATTATTAACCTCTTTAAGCTAAATATTTTTCAGTAGTCTACAGGACAGACCATCATTATACAATAACCTGCCTAATTACCCTAACCTGCGTAGTTCAACCTAATTAACCTAGTTAAGCATTTAAATGTCACTTTAAGCTGTATAGAAGTGTCTTAAAAATATCTAGTCAAATATTATTTACTGTCATCATGGCAAAGATAAAAGAAATCAGTTATTAGAAATGAGTTATTATGTTTAGAATCTTCTCTCTGTTAAACAGAAATTGGGGAAAAAAAATAAACAGGGGGGCTAATAATTCTGACTTCAACCATATATGCTTTACATTTATTTAAGCATTTGGTCATTTTAACGAGGTGTTTTTGAGTGTTTTTCAAAGAGTCACATTCACCTCTCATATTATTAAAGCGACAGTATTATTACCATAATATTGCACAACCACAGATAGATCTTAATACTTATTATGAAATTTTTTAAAATCTATTTGTATGTGCATACCTTTTATTATTATTAAATATTACATTTCATTAAGTATTCAGAGCACCTGGTTGGACTACATGACATTTTATTGCCTGATCTAACCTTGCCTTGTTATAAAAATAATCTGATATTTTAAGAGATTTATTGGCTTTGACACACAGTATCATAAATCAAGTTTGTAGTGGGAATTTAAAAGCATTACACTCATATCATATACTGTATGTATTCACACAAGTCTGTGTCTGTCTATTGAACTACCTACACTATGTCTATATCATGATTAAACACATCTCATCAAACTGTAGGATATGTAAGGAATATTTGATTTTGCTCTATTGAGTAATTAGACAATAATTCACACCGGTAAGGATGATGTAGTCATGATGCAAAGTGAAGTAATTATATATATATATATATATATATATATATATATATATATATATATATATATATATATATATATATATATATATATATATATATATATATATATATATATATATATACACAATAATCTTTTACTTTAATATATAATATTTTATTTATTTAAAAACGTATGTTCGCAGTATGGTGCAGCAATACATAGTTTTGGAAAAAAATTAATTCACTTTTACAAAGACTTCAAGCTAGATGTAATTCAACTAAATGTACATTATGGCATGTGCACGATGCTAAAACCACAATTTGATCCAGTGCTATCATCTAACCTGACATGTGCACACACTAACAAGCACGTCCTTGCTTGTATCCCATGTCAAACCAGTGACAGATCCTCATATACGCCACACACTCATCTCAACATCCTGATGAATTACCTTTAACAAGATTCAGCAGCCAAATTCCCACCAAATAACTTCCAACTTCAAATAAAGCCTCTTCTTTCCCGTATTAATATAACTATTATGAGATAAAACTCTTGTAAACACACTAAACATCATGAGGGCTGTATTTTGATGTATTGCTCTGCTAATCGTCACATATTTACTCGCAGTGTTGTTTTAGCTTTATTCTAGCGCTAGCAGTGCTCACAACATAATATCGTTTGGGCTTCATTTCTTAACTCATTTGTTTATGCCACGTAATTTTAAGCTGGCATGATATCTAACGAGCGTCGTGTTGAATTGTGGAGAAATATTGTGTTTGCTGCAGCTACATGAAGGGGAGTCTTTCCTCCCCCTGTTTTATTTGGAACGTGATTGCTAATCATACTTAGGGCCGTTGGAACGGACATGCCTCAGTAGCGGCATAATGTTTCCTGTGTGTTTCTGTTATTACCCAGCTTCAAGTCTAAACTCACTCGCAATTAGAGCTCCTTATAAATTATGCAAATGATGACTGGCGTAATTGAGACATGTTAATCATGTTTTAAGAGCCTAATTACAGAAATGTATAACGGAGGTGGGAGTCTCTAATTAGCTCTGATAACAGGTTGCCCGTGTGAATAGTGAAGAAGCGCTTTTTTTGTGTGTGGGAGGTGTTTTCCTCTTGCGGACGGTCAACGGAGGAACCCAAACCCTCATTTTATGGAATAATTATTGACATGGCTTAAGGTTAAAGGGGACTTGTTTGAAACTGTTGCGCATTAGAGGCTTGGCTGATGACATTAGGGTAATATTATTGCACATCGCTTTAGGATCAAAACCTAAAGCAATGTAAAGTAATTCCTCCCTTTTTTGCTTCATGAAATGCATCATAACATATGAATTTAATCACATCAGCTCTCCAGTTTGTGCATAACAAATATTCCTGAATGTTTTTGTGATGTAAGGCTACATGATTTGGAATCTGTTAATGAAGTTTCTGATGAGAAGTGCTGCTTTTGTTGTCATTTGCTGCACAATTGACACCAAATTATGTGATTTTTGAATCAGTATTAGAATTGTTAAGCTGATGTAAAGCACCAAAACTTTTTTATTGGCTAAACAAACTCATCTTCAGCCTCTTCTTTGACCCAACCATACTACAAGTGAATGATAATACTAAATGATAATGATAATACTAACTAAACTAATACTAATACTAAAAAATAAAGATATGTAATGATAATTAGTAATAAGTATTATTTATAATAAGTATTTTATTCTACTCATGTTTATGTTAATACCTTTTGGACATATTATAAACATATGAGCCTTGATTTTGGCTCCCCACTCTCTCTCAATTTCCCCGCTCATAATTCTTTGTTAAGATGTTATTTGAATGATGAAAATGAGTTATTGTTGCTGAGGTCTCTTATATGGCATATTGTGAGATGCTAATGTGAAGTTGTACATTCTAACCGGAGAAACCTGGTTTTCTGTCTCCCTGTCTGGCTTAGAGCATGGTAGGGAGGTTTGATGCCTTCTGTTTATTTTTTATTATTTTTTTTCCTGTGTTGTTAGTAGGGAGGTAAGTTTTCTGTATTTTATTTTCTTCTTTGTTTTTCAGCAAAGTTTGCTCTAATTTAGTTAGTTTGGTTCATTGTCATTTATTTTAGCTCAACCCCTCCCGATGTTATTTTGCTCCTCATTTTCTGTAAATAAATCATATTTTCTTGTTAGTACTCAGTGTGTTTTTGTGTTTTGGTTTACATTTTGGTGAGAGAGAGCATGGAGGCACCAGGGATTATATTTTTAATCCCTGTTATCTTGTTACGTTTTGGTTAAACTCCTTTTTGACTAAAGATTTTTAATTTAATTAGTAACAGATGCATTTATAGTCTCTTTTTTGAAGTTTTTCTTTTGTTAGCAACAGTGCTTCTCATTAAAAGCTTAGGAAAGATGTTTGGGACAAATATATTTGCCAATGTTAATGTTATGAGTGAAAGTGCATGTGAATCAACATATACTTGTTATAAAATAGTATATAATATATAATAATATTGGCAATTGCCAACAATATACATTGTATGGGTTAAAGTTTTATATTTTTGTTTTATGCCAAAACCCATTTTCATATTAAATAAATACTGAACTGCACTAGGCATGGGCTGATATAAATTTCTGATGGTACAGTATAATAACCTTGGATAAAATATCACGGTTTTACGATACTGTGATCGCTGCTCTAAAATATGCTCTTTTTAAATGTCTGGGTAAAAAAAAAGGCATTTTATTTTGGGAAACATTTATAATATTGTCAAACTATAGGCCTGTCAGGCTAAATAATGAAAATAAATTATTGACTTCTGCTCTCTTCATTAGTTTCAAAGACACAGATTTCTTTACAACACATTAAAAAAACACATTAAAAACCCTTACAAATATCTTAGGATTTTAGCCTTTTTAAAACCTTGACATTTCCAAACCGTTGTAAACTTTGAAACCCGCCATCATCCCATGCTTACACTGCACACTCAATTTTTTATTAATTATGTGTGTAATCCTTTTTTAAAGACAACTTTAAAGTTGATTTTCTCAATATTTTTAATCCTCAGATTCTAGATTTTCAGCAAAGTGAAAATCAGTCGTACCTTGAGTATATCTTATATATCCTAACAAAGTTAACATCAATGGAAAAGCTTATTTATATAACTATTAGGTAAGGTTTAAACCTCAATTTAAAGGGCACCTATTTTACCCCTTTTACAAGATGTAAGATAAGCCTTTGATGTCTCCAGAATGTATCTGTAAAGTTTCAGCTCAAAATAACCCTCAGATAATCTATTATAGCCTCCAGAATCTGCCCGTTTTGGTGTCTGAATACATTGTAGCTGTTTTTGTAGCCTGTGGCTTTAAGTGCAAATGAGTTGCTTTTCCCCGCCCACTGTTCCCACGTGCATGTCTGCTTCTCATCATGCGTTGCATCAGATAAGCAGCAGTGACAGAAACAGACTCGGGTGAAGCTGAATAGCCAAAAATACCAAGTTTTTGTTCATGTATTTGTAATGGAGTTTATTCAAACCTTTCTGAAATGATGAGTCTCATTCAAATGCCATTTGCAGTTCACACACACATGATTATAGCGGTTAAGAATTAGATAGCAATTTTTCTGTCTTTATTACAAACATGCTGTTTTAAAAATGTTTTAAACTTATAAAAACCACAGAGAGTTGGAACAAATATTTCAATCCCAGTTTATCTGCAAAAACAATGTTTTGCGCACATGTGTACACATGTTATTATAGAAACATGGCGCCTGTCAATCAATTCGGTGGGCAGGGAAAACTGCACTTATGTCATGTTGTGGTGGGCTTCAAAATCACTGGGATTTGGGTCCTATTTTAACATCAAGAAGATTTGGGTCCTATTTTAACATCATGTAAAAAAAGGGACTTGTTTCTATCACTCCAATATGACAGCAGACACACTATACATACACACAGTTCTGTCCAAACAGCTTACAAAAGTTGATTTTCATCATAGGTGCCCACTTATGACAGGTTGTGTCATCCTGGGTCACATATTTAGGCCTTCTTGTTGAAATCACAGAATTTGGTTGGAATTTTGATTTTATATAGACCAGAGGTGCCCAAACTTTTTTCTATGAAGGGCCAAAACCCAAATATCATTAAGAGCCATGGGCCGAAAGTAAACATACCAAACTATATTACATTAAAGTTGCCGTGGGTTATTTCCTAATTTATTTCATAATATTTAAAAATAAATAGAAAACATTACATTAAATCACATTAACTAATGCAGAATTACTTTTTTAAATGATAACTTATTGCAATAACCAGCATAACTAATCACATCTATAACACAGTGGAGTTCAATGCTGAATACACCAGTCAAGCAGATTCTGCCTTAGACTTGATTTGCTCACCAAAGTCTCTGCATTGTCGGGTGACAGTGTGTACATTTAAACTAAATTTGATTATTTACACCATTTATTTAAAACATTTAATTTCAGTTAGCTTTTAATGATAAAACAAACAAACTAACAAACAAAAAAGGGTTGCACTAAATCTGAATGGACAATGTCAAAACCATCCCCATCATTCTCATCATTCTTCTCAGATGAGATTGTGGGCCAAATCAAAGGTTACCATGGCCCGCGGGCCCTAGTTTGGGCAACTCTGATTTAGACTAACCATAAACCCTTAAACTAAATGCATCAGTGTATTTCAGTTAATAGCTGATATTCCGGTTCTCATTTTTGCACGAATCAGATATCAATATGGACTGTTAGTCGCTGTTTGTTTTACGGTGATCTCCGTAATGGTCATTTAATATTTCCTCTCAAAAGATTTGAATGCATCTAAAGTGCATAAAAGCATGGCCAGTTTTGGATATCTGCAGCATCAGTGCCAGCCATTCTGCAAACCGAGCTTTTGTTCATAGTTGTCCGACAGATATCATATTCAAAGCCATTACAGCCAAAACATCTACTCACTTATTGGATTAAAAATTGCTTTAGAGAGGAAATTTGCTTGGAGATGCGACGGAGCTCTTTTTGTTGTTGTCCAGTATTAGTGTGTGGTGCAGTTTGTAAAAAAAAAGAAGAAGGGAATTACAGTAAAAGGCTCTGCAGATGCTATTATTGTCTCTGTGGAGTCAGTCTCAGCCCCTCAGCGGCGAAGTCAATGGTTTGATCCATATAACAGCATTACTGCTCTTTCTGCCACTAAAAAGAAAAAAAATCCTCATCGTTACAAACACATTTCAATTCATTCACTTTCTTACGTGCCTTTAAGTGTACAAGGCGTTGCCGTTTCCAGCTACGGTTGCCATACCAACACCCCAGGAGTTCATTTAGTTTAATTCAAAGGCCGGCGATTGGCGTTCTCCAGCATCCTGCTGTTTGATTTTGACGACGGCGGCAGCGACGCAAGCCATAAAAGACCCCTGTATATCCCCCTCAGCCATCAGGCCCCCCTTTCCCCGCTGCTGCGAGCAGTCAAACACGGACCGGCGAGCGCCCCTTCCTGTCTCGACTTAGTAAAAATGACACAAATTAATATATGCTACTTAAACCAGACCAAGATTAATGGCTGCCTTTCGCCGCAGCTTAGGAACACTGTCAGTCGACACGCGCTCATTGGACAGAATCAACACTGATCAACATTTATTCGCTGTCGTATCCTGTGTTCGGGGAGGGATTGAGCACCCGCTTGCCTGCGTATATGTGTGTGTGTGTATGTGTGTGTGTGTGTGTGTGTGTGTGTGTGTGTGTGTGTGTGTGAGAGAGACCCGACTCTGTGTTTTCATCCCAAAACGACACGTTTTTATTTCACGGAGCGCGTATTAGAGTAATAAAATGACACTGATATCTTCTACCTTTGTTAGATTTCACTGTGCAATTATTGTGTTGCCTCAGCCACGTCTTAGGTGTTTTACTTGAGGGAACATACTCAATGGGGAAGTGCATTTTCATATTCATTCCATACACTTTAAGCTAATGATGTGATATAGTGGGTGTTCGTGTTGCTGGAGTGCTTTAGCGTGTAATGAATGTTTCTAATGCAGATGAATGTAATGCTGTTGGCGTGGTGCGGCTGTGCTAAAGATGCCCTCCACTCTCTTTAATCAGCAGGAGGGTTTGACGGTACAGCAGGCGACGAGCCTGTGTGTGCCGTTATGTGGAGGTAACGCGTAGCTATGAGTCGCTCTCTTGCCGTGAAATATTCTAATTTATGCTAATGAAGCTGGCGCTGCCGTGAGAAACAAAAGGGCTGGCTATGAGCCGGCGTAACCCCCCTTCGCGAACACATACATGAGTGTACATATTTTCTCTCTGTGAGTGTGAAGGAGAGGAGTGATGAATTAAGCCAGCGTCCTCAGAACTGCGCATATCTGATTGGCAACACTTTAAAGGCGGATAACATACTTTTAGGTCTGGTTCTGGATTTAAATAGAATTTGCGTCTGGTTAAGTGACTTACTAATAATTTTGAATGAGATTTGGACATTTTCAGTATATGTCCTTCACGAAAGTATGTCTCATGAAAATGTATGTTTGTTTTTATTGGCAAACTAGGCCCATTATTTCTGCAATGCAGAAGTAAGTCGTAAAAACGGATACACGGATTATCTCAGAATTTGGCAAATTTTGGATGAATAAATCTGCACAAATAAGCATATTTCCTTGTAAACCTGTCTATAAAACTGCAGAAAACTATAAGTATGATGTTTTGCTTTTCTAACTATAATAGACTTTTACAAATCAATTGTACTAAACAATTCTGAATAAATAACTATTCTTTTTTTTTATAACTTTTTTTATTGTACTAAATTATTTAAACTTAAATTATTAAATTATTAAATTATTTACTTCAGAAAATGAACACTGATTTAATTTTTTTATGTTACCTTGAGTAAGCATTCGTCTGTTCTTTCCTTGCTACCTCAGCAAATCACTGTCACTGCTTTTAAACAGGTTTCCTAAATATATATATATTAGGGATGTAACAATTCACAGTGAGCTGGTTGAAAATCGATTCAAATGTGCGATGATTCAAATCAGCACAAATGTCGAATTAATTACGATACATTTTTTGAACAAAGGGTGCGCTGTGTTTACTGCCGCAAATTCACATTAAGCCTGGTTTGTACTCCTGCGTTGCTGTGCATTTACACTTCTGCGCACTGTTTGTGTTCCTCTGCAACAACTCTTCCAAAACGCTAGCTGGTAGTAGATGTTTATGTTCCTCTGTGTCAAGTTTCTTCGCTGGTGTTTTGTTTTTTCTGAACGTTACCTTAATGTACAAGTGGCTCAGACTCACTCATTTTGAGGCAAGAATCGGCAAACGTGCAACAACTTTAGTCATGAGGTAAACACAGAACAACAGTTTCCATCAAGGGCTTCTTCACGAGACTCCACACTTGTAAACACTCGCTCCATCAGGCTTGCATGACTCTCGGTCCCACCCACACTTGTCAGCGTTACAAAGCTGACCAATCACAAAGCTTGCGCTACGCCTTGTGCGTTGTGCAGTTACATTTTTTGAGACGTGCGCGTCAGCGTCGCCGACGGCCACAGCAAGGGCTATGCGACCACGCGTAGGCTGCGCCATAGCATACGCATGCGCTTGACACAGAAGTATAAATCAGCCTTTACCTGCACATCAGCGGCGGGCAAGAGGTGGGGTGGCTACTGAGAACGCGTGAGTAAATGAACGTGACCACATGCAATGGTGCAGTGTGACGCTACCACGCAGAATGGCCTAACACAAGAAAGACGACCACCAGTGGGCAGTTATGTAACAGTGAACATACTGAACTGATATACTGGAGCAGCACATGCACAGACAGAGAAGCAAAGTAAATTAAATACACTAATCATGATTGTCTCATCAGTAGTATCATGAGTTTTTCTTATGATAGTTTGTTTGCTGAAAAATAAGTAAAAAAAATGTTGTGGATCAACTAACAATCACGATCTAAAAACTTAGCTCTGACTAGCCTCCAACTTGAATGATGCTAGGAGTTTGAATGTTATTTCATTAGAAGCATATAAATAAATGCCTCAATGAAAATATAATAAACAGAATTTCACCGCGAGCACATTAACTCCTGCAACTTTCTTTTCCATAATTTCATTTCAGCTTATGTGTAAAATAATATTTTGCAAAAAATGTGCGGCATTCAAGAAAAAATAAATAATAAAATGAAAAGGCTCATCACCTTAAATTTGTCCCAAATAATTTAGTTAAAAAGTCTTGACTAAATAGTATCGTGAGGTTAGTATTATTAATCGTATCGAAACGTAAGTCTGGTGAATCATGAAAATGCCACGTAGGAACAAAACACAGTGGTGTAAACAGAGTGGTCACTCTTAAAGTAGTAAATTTCTAAAGTAGATGAATACACAGCAGAAACGAGCGAGCGAGCACGGGCTAGGCTGTGAAGGAGCGTAGCGCTGCAGAGGGAGAGCATGAGGAGGTGGATTTGGATCACTTCCCAACATGGTGGCCAGTGAGCGCGTAGGTAGCTTTTAGCACAGCGGGGCGAGGAGCAGGAGCTTTAGCAGGGGTCAGCGCTCACCACGGCCGCCTGGCAGCACCACACACACACACACTCTGCCCTCAACACTCAGGCAAGCTTAATCGAGGGGAAACAAAGAGCCCCTCATGTGGCAAGGAATTCAAGGTCTTGCAATAGCTCAGTGGGCTTCCCTTCACAAACACGCTCGTTGATTGGAAGGCAATACGGTGCGCTCGTGAAGCAGCAAAACAGTCACCTTCTGTAATTATGTGGGTGGTAATTATTTCCTGTACGCTAAACACCAAATATTCAATAGTGTCTGACCTTGAGGACGCAGGTCTCGCATCTTTCGGCTAATTGCGTTTGCTATTATAGTTGGTTTCTAAAATGAGAACTGTTTGTACAGTGTACGCTTGCTGTCCCTGAACACACACGCACACACACACACACACTTTTCCCTCTGTTTGCCAGCTCGCCTTTGGCAGTGTTAGTTATGGACAGTTAACTCCTGGAATCCTATTAATGACTGTCATTTTCCTTTTTTGCCTTCTGCATAATCAGCATTGTGCTCCGCTGTCCTACATAACCGCTTTTAGCAGCTCTTGTCTAGGTCTTCCATTGCTGAGAGCACAGACGGAAACATGGGTGGCAGGTGTGTGTGTGTGTGCATTTGGGAGCAGGGGAGGAAGAAGGCTGTTCTGGTGATATATTGCATTTCAAGCCTCCTGCCAGAAAAAGGAACAGTGAGATGTCAAGGCATGTGCAGTAGAGTTTACCTCGACCTGAAGCCAAACCTCCGCCATCGAATCCTTATCGACTGGAGAACTCTCATCGGAACGCGAGTGTCGTCAGGCCAGCTGGTGACATTGTGTACTCTTCAAAAAAAAAAAAAAAAACACAGGATGAGCTTCTTAGCTACTATGAAGGACTCTGAAGGCCTTTATTTATATCTGCTACAGGAACTCGCACTGACATGATTTCGCAATTTTTTTCCCCCTGAATGCATGTTCGGTGTAAAGTAGGACTGTGCAATTTGGATTGAAAAATAAATCATATTATGGTGTGATGCAGATAAAACATTGGACACTTGAAGAGCATTATTGGAGATAATGATTGATTATTAAAATATTAATTGTTTTCAACTAAAATATTATTTTTGCTCAAGGCAGTATCTGTCTTAACCTTTTTACATTATGAAAACCTAAATACTTTTTAATTAATATTGTTCGTTCATATTAGGGCTGCATGATTTGGACAAAATAATAATATTATTATATTATATTATATTATATTATATTATATTATATTATATTATATTATATTATATTATATTATATTATATTATATTATATTATATTATATTATATTATATTATATTATGGCGCAGTGGGTTGCTGGTTCGAGCCTCGGCTGGGTCAGTTGGCATTTTGGTGTGGAGTTTGCATTTTCTCCCCGTGTTCACGTGGATTTCCTCCGGGTGCTCCAGTTTCCCCCACAAGTACAAAGACATATGGTACAGGTGAATTGGGTATACTAAAATTGACCGTAGTGTGTGTGTGTGTGTGTGTGTGTGTGTGTGAATGAGTGTTTATGGATGTTTCACAGTGATGGGTTGCAGCTGGAAGGGCATCTGCTGCGTAAAACATATGCTGGATAAGTTGTCGGTTCATTACGCTGTGGTGACCCCACATTAATAAAGGGACTAAGCCGAAAAGAATATGAATGAATGAAAATTATAATGACATTAACATTGTAAAAAGAAATAGTGCTAGAGTAGTATTAAAATATGAATACATTTATCTTTTAATTTTCTTGCATTTTGCATGCATATTTACATTTACATTACTGTATTATATTTACATTATTATATTATATTATATTATATTATATTATATTATATTATATTATATTATATTATATTATATTATATTATATTATATTACAACCAAAGTTACAGCACTTTTAAACCCCCTAGGGCAAATGATCTGACACTATGAGTTTGTGTTCTAGGAATGTAACAAATATCCAAAATTGGCTTGCAACCTGTTCCTCCTCTCTAAAATAGAGCCTCCTTGCCCTTCCAGTGCTTTCCTCTCTGTCCAAAAATAAAAAAGAGACCTTTTAGCATCAGCCAGAGCTGCAGCATCTGCCTGGCATCTCCTGTTCCTACCGTCCGCTGTTTTTCTAGGTAATCTCCCCTGACAGCATCGTAAGCAGGTGCCTCCTCACATCTGCATACACTTTGCTTTCATTTGATTTACTATTACCACACCTCATAGTGCGCGTCTTTTTCGGAAATCCTCCCCGATAAGGCGCTATTGATGAATTGATATGGGTGGAAGCGGCAGGGAGATAAAGCTGCGCGGGTTAAGAGCTTTGTGGATAGTTTAACCTTGATATAACAGTTGTTTCAGTGAGGTTGATTTTCTCTCATCCATCTTCATCCATCAGGGCCTCACTGAAGTATGCAAATGAGCACAGTGGATAGGCGCGTGCTGCCGTTAAATGGGCCGTTTCAAATGTGCGGTGTACCGCACTGACAGGGTGATACTCCTTACTGTCCAAATTTAGTGTGTCTTAACAGGACCCCCCAACTCCCCCCCCCCCCCCCCCTTCACCAACCACACACACACATACACACATGCATGCATGCAGGCCCCCTATTCGTCTTTGCAGAAACCATGGCGACTTATAAAATATTAATAAGATCTTTTTTTTTTTTTTCTTGTGCCCGCCACATTGTTTTTCATATTCAAATGTGTCAGCATAAAATCTGATAGACACATGCATTTTTATGGGCGTCTGGTGTGTGTGTGTAAAAAAAATAAAGCAAGCGGTTGTTCTGACAACAATAACATTTCTAGCAAATACTGTTATTCCCTTGCCAAATTAAGTCATTTATTTATGTTAGTGGGTTGTAACGAATGTGGGTATTATTAGCTGGTTGTGAAATATGGATGTTTAAGTTAATTAGGGAACGAGGAGAGGTTATAATTATAATGCTTAATGTCCCAGAATACCACGGTCACAAGACTACTATGATAAACAACAACAACAAAAAGGCACTAATGCAGAAAATAAAGTGTTTTTACTGCGTATTTGACATTAATATGACATCTCTCGCTGCTTTGGTTTCTTGCTGTTTGCTAAAGGAAGTAATGAAATACTAATTAAACCCATTATCTGTGAAACAATCTGCACATTGAGCATAGTTTTACTAGACTACTAGAAGTAAATGTTGAGATAAGGGTTCAGGGTTTGTTGATATGAGCTTGTTTTTGGCTGTTACAGTATACACTAATGTTGAACTTTTAAATTATGCAAATAGAGTCTAACATTCAAGTTCTGGAAGTAAAAAACAAAACAAAATGCCTTGACTGTAATATTATCTGGAGTAAAATAGATTATTTTTGTTTTTATTATCATTTTTACAATAATTGATAAACCTTTAAAGGGGTGGTCCACTATGATATCATATTTTAAACTTTAGTTGATGTGTAATGTAGCTGTGTGAACATAAACAACATCTCTGAATGTAAAATGCTCAAAGTTCAATGCAAAGGTAGACATTAGCTTTTACAGAGTTAGCTTAGCAAATCCTACATCGAACGAATTTGGGGTCTACAAAAAAATAGATCCGCCCCAGGCTAGTGAGATCACAAGGGATTCTGGTTACGTGCATTCACCTCGCACACACACCCTGTGCAGTGGAGAGGCGTGGCCAGAGGTGCTGTAATGTTAAAGCAGTGAAAGCTAAAATGCTGTCCAAACGCTGCTATTTCCACAGAGCTTCTTCTGTTTCTGTATTTGGGCTTCCAAAGCACATGACACAAAGAGAGAAGTGCTTACAGTTTAATGTTAATTATGTTCCAGAGAATTATATAAAAAAAGATATAGCGCTAGCATTTGACAAAAAAGAACTTCCAGAATCTCTCCCGGTTCAGTGCTGGATTCGGTTAAAACTTCTCCAACAGTCGAAGCTGTGGATTGTGAGCCATAAACTGTAAGTATTTTATTTGTTAAAATTGAGCAACTACAGGCACAGTTTCTAGCGGTAACGGTATGTTGTAGTGAGGATGTAAACAAGGATGTAAACAACGGGAATTGCTGTTTGGCACCGTTTACAATTTAGCTACAAATTCATATTCATCAGTCAAACCGATGTAAACAGCCACAATCTTCAGCGGCGCTTCAGTGTCTCTCTATGCGGCTGCTTTCCGTGCGTTCTATATCTCAAATAACAAATTCGCAAAGGATATGAGAAAATTTTTTTTATTACTTTCACATGCTTATTCCGAATATATATGAAAGTCACTTGTCAGATTTTATTTTAGAGAGCAGGTGTGAGCTGTGTGCTCTTCATTTCTGTCTGATTTAGGCAGCTAACGCTGCTAACAGCTGCTCTGAGCCTCTGACTGGACTGTTTACACAGCACAAAAGCGTGCACTTATAGGAGAGTGACATGGAGTGATCCGCAAATCACAGCACATTATGTTAGGACCAATCAGAGCCTCTTGAGGGCGGACCTTTCAGAGGAACTAGGAAATATGTCAGTCATTTTCATGTTTGCTGAGTAGCAAGTAACATATATGAAAAAAATAATGTGTTTATCTACAAATGAAGCATGAGCACACATTGCTTTGCATCTTATAAACACAACCAAGCCTAAAAAATACACTGTGGATCACCCCTTTAATGATCGTGGGATTGTCTGGATATACTTACCAACTTTTTTGTCTTTTTTTAGTGCACAATGTAACTACAGAAGAGTTTAAAATGGGGTCATTTTTGAGCGAAATGCTAATGGTCTAATCCGATTCAAGGATTTATGCTAAGCTAAGCTAAACATTCTCCAGCCAGACTTAGAGATCAACGAAAAGGATTCAAAAATGGTAAAACTCCACTATTTAATTCTAGGGAATTTGAATAAATGGCCTATTTTTACAAAAAAAATTGAGTTTCTTTATAGAGAAATCGAACAGCAGATTGACATTTTAGGATGAACTATCTCTGTACTGTAAGTAAGCAGGTTTGTGCCTGTACTTATCACTTTATTTGAGTTGGGATTTCATATCAACTTTTTAAAATACATTAACAATATAATATCGAATCGCGATAAACCATCGCAATAACAATGATAAGCTCTGGACTTTTTTACTGTATATTGATCTAAGAGCCAATCACACATCAGAAATGGGCAACAATGAGACTATAAAAGTGTGTTGATATTAGAGATGTACCGAATTTTCGGCCACTGAAAATTTTTCGGCCGAAAATATGTTATGCTATTTAATGGACCCTCTAATTTTTGTGGCTTCGGTCATTGTTGGGATACTCTTTTAAATCCGGAAGCATTAAAAACTTATATCAAAATATATATTGTTATTTTGATAAATAAAATAATTATTGACATTGCATTTTTGCCATATCGCCCATCCCTACATTAACTGATGAGAGTCAGTACTGCTGAAATAGTGTATGAACACTAATTCAAATCTATGTAGTGCTGCTTCTCAATCATTTTTTGTGATTTTCATGATGATCCTTAAGTCGGTATGTTTACACTTTCACTGGTAACTCTAAAATTTGATCTTAAAAAAGAATCTGCCTTGTTCTTTTTGTAATTGCTGTGCAGTCAGAAAGTGGGAGTAGATTTCTAGTCTTTGTAATTTTGGCTTCCTCTGGGATGCCACCAGATTTTCTTTTTATAGGAGCTTATAGTTTATAGCAGCTATTACGATTCATTGTGCGATTTCAATAAGCATGCGTTCAAGCTGTTAGTTTCTCTGCTTCACGAGCTGTCAACCGTCCACTTGCTGGATCGCTCAAGGAGGACTATAATAAACCAATGGGGTGGATCTCAGTCATGACTGATGGATCTCTGTGCCAATCAGGAATTGGTGTGGAGGGAGTCAGTGTAACAAGCCTGGGAAACCTGCCATGTAGACCTAACCACAACTGGCCTCCACTAAAAAAGCCCATTAACATTAATGAAGGATGGTTTTTAAAGCTTCTTCAGCAATCAAGCCCGACAGGATTTATGAAATGAATGGCCTGCCATTAAGAATCATGATTATCATTAACCAGGTCCACACCATAGATTGGCGAGGGATCATTCAAAGACTTTGAATGCCAGCCTTTACCTACCAACACATTGATGGGCGGGCCACTGTTATGAACAATGTTTTTTCCCTCCAATTTTTTGGCAATGCAAACAAACCTAAAGCTTCCATCTTAAAGTTAGATTCTATTTCCTGTTGTAGGCTTTTAAGTCTTTTTTTGGAAATATCATACTTACGAATTCTGTAGCCTGTTACTACACTGTAAAACTCAATAAGTTAAGGTAACTCAAACCATTTGAGGAAACTGATTGCAACAAACCATTTAAGTTAAAAAAAATCTATATGAGTACTGTGAACTTACTCCATTGAAGTTGAAGTAATGAAGTATTTAATTAACTCATTGCCTTCAAAACTGAGTTCAAAACTCTTTTCAGATGAGTAGAATTAATTTTTAGTCAATTTTGAGTTAACTACACTCATTTCGTTTGATAAAGTTGACTGTTGGGTTTTACAGTGGAAGACCTGGTAATAAGGGATTGTTTACATACATTTTTTAAAAATTATATTCGTTTTATTGATTATTAATTATTGCCTGTTTGTTTACATGTCAACAGCTTTTTGTGATTGATAAGGATACATTTTAAAATGGACATTTTTGAAAATAACACTGTACTCTGTAAAAAATGCATGGCTCCACACAATTCATTCATGTTGTCTAAACACAAATCAATTAAGTTAACTTAACAAGTGTAAGTGGATTAAACATAAAACAATTAATTTATCCCAAAACAAGCAGCAAACATAATTGATTGACTGTCGCTGTGTTTGTACTAGCACCTGAAACCATCTATGAAAATGATGAAGTTATGCACATAGATAGTACATGTTTAGGGAGGTGTTCAAACAAACACACAATAATGGCAAAAAATACAGGTTGCCTTACATTTTTAAGCTAAATCAAATTAACCTTTTGGGTCATTTGAACTTGTTTTATATTGAACTGACCTCAAACAGCTTGCATAACTCAAAACATTAAGTTGGAGCATGATTAACTTAGTTTAATAAGTTACAATTATCTAAAAACATATGTTGTCATGACTTATTGATCATATAATATTTTACAAGGTGCAATTGTGGCTCAAGTGTTTGCTGACACTTTCATCAGCAAAGTGTGGATTTAATTCACATTACAACCAATAGACCATTTTTATGGATGTAAACATTGGTACTAACGTATTTAATTTCCATATCTCCCGAGAATCCTAAAAGGGCCACATTTTGATTAATAACATTATGACAGCTGTTTTGACATTGAGATATGATTGAGTTGCCTCTTGTTACAGTTATTAAAATAGTTTGACAACACGCAGGAAATCGTCAATGGCATCACCACATTGAAATGGTCTATAGCGCAGACTCATCTTGCTCACATAGCAAATTCTATATAACACATCAGCAGTGAACCGCCACCTTCACGTCATCTTTTTTTAACAACTTATACAGTTTAATAACAAGGTGACAGTGTCAAATACATTGCCATGCATTATCCAGCATTTTTGGTCATTTTCAAAGATGTCTAAATGTGGATAATTTTGAAAAAATTGTTAAGTAAAAGTGTAACTTTTTAAAAACGCAAGGGAAAAGCTTTTTGGCTTTTGGCTACATCAGTGTTAAACATATCTTAATGCGGTACTCAAATGGATGATACTAAATAGGTGTACATGTTATATTAAATTAAATAAAATTCATGTTTATTTCTATAGCACATTTACAATGTAGATTGTGTCAAAGCAGCTTAAAATAGAAGTTTTAGTAAATTGAAACTGTGTCAGTCCAGTTTTCAGAGTTGAAGTTCAGTTTAGTTCAGTTCAGTGTGGTTTAATTTTCACAACTGGAAGTCCAAACACTAAAGAGCGAATCCATCGATGCGCAGCACCACAAGTCCCGAACCAGGCAAGCCAGTGGCAACAGTGGCGAGAAACAAACTTCAACAACTGAGGAAAATGAAGGGGAAAAAAAAACTAGAGAGAAAGCAGGTTTAGTTGGGCACGACCATATCTCCTCTGGTCAAGCTTCTTGTGCTGAGCTGCAGTCAAATATAATACTAAATAGGTTGTAATGCTAAATAGGTGCATACTAAATAGCTCAGAATTGATTTGATCTTGTCCACTTTCAGACACTTCCAGACGTGGTCAAAAGCTTACTCAGCTGAATTGCTTTCATTCGGTGAAATGTGTTTAATAGGGATGTCCAGATCCGATCACGTGATCGGAAATCGGGCCCGATCATGTGGTTTTTTTGACTGGTCGGAATCGGACGTTACCTCCCGATTAGGACACGAATATATACAGTTGAAGTAAGAATTATTAGCCCCCCTTTGAATTTTTTTTTCTCTTATATTTCGTATAAATATTTCCCACATAATTTTTAAAGGGGTGGTCCACTACGATATCATGTTTAAACTTTAGTTGATGTGTAATGTAGCTGTGTGAACATAAACCGCATCTCTGAATGTAAAATGCTGCTATTTCCACAGAGCTTCTTCTGTTTCTGTATTTGGGCTTCCAAATGACACGACACAAAGACAGAAATGCTTACAGTTCAATATTAATTATGTTAATAATTCTATTAACTATTAAGTTCTATTAAGTTGCAAGCATGATTTGACAAAACACAGCTTCCAGAATCTCTCCCAGTTCAGTGCTGGATTCGGTTAAAATCTCATCAAAGAAGGAGCAGCTCCAACAAGCAGAAGCTGTAGCCTGTGAGTTTTTATTTGTTAAAATTTGTCATGACATGTACAGTGTCTAGCCTTAACGGTATGTTGTAGCAAAGATGTAAACAACGGGAAATGCTGTTTGGCACCGCTAACGATTTGGCTACAAATTCATATTTATCAGTCAAACTGCTGTAAGCACGCACACAGACACACACTTCACCAGCGCTTGGTGTCCCTCTATAAGGCGCTTTTCTGTGCGTTTTACATCTCAGATAACGAACTCGCAAAAGATATGTGAACGATTCATATTACTTACACATGCATATTCCGAATATATGTGAAAGACGTCATGTAACGCATCGAGTTAAAAAAATACAGGAGAGCTCGCCTAAAGCCTGGTTTATACTTCTGCGTCAAGTGATCGGCGTGACCCACGGCACATGCAACGCGCTTAGCTGTGCATTCATACTTCTGCACGCTGTTTCTGTTGCTCTGCAACAACACTTACAAAACACTAGTTGGCAGTGAGGTGTTTATGTTCCTCTGTGTTGAGTTTCTTCACTGGTGTTGTTGACAAATGATGTTGATGTTGTTGACACATGACCAATCAGAGTCACTTGAAGGTGGGCCTTTCAGAGAAACTAGGAAATATGTCAGTCGTTTTCATGTTTTCATGTCATATAATCAAAGTAAGATTTATGAAAAAATAACGTGATTTCTTTCAGGTGAAACATGAGCACACATTGCTTTGCGTCTTATAAACACAACCAAGCCTTAATTTTACATTCTGGACCACCCCTTTAACAGAGTATAAATGTTTCACAGTATGTCTGATAATATTTTTTTCTTCTGAAGAAAGTCTTATTTGTTTTATTTCGGCTTGAATAAAAGCAGATTTTAATTTTTTTAAAAACATTTTAAGGTCAAAATTATTAGCCCCTTTAAGCTACATTATTTTTCGATAGTCTAAAGAATAAACCATCATTATACAACAAAAGTTCAACAAAAAATAAGGAACCGGCTGGATCTGTTTCTTCGCTCTTCTTTATTCTTTTTTATGTGTTATAGAAGTATCGGATCAGGTTTTGGTATCGGTAGAGATTCAAAATCAAATGACTTGGACTTGAGGGTAAAAAAACCTGATCGGGACATCCCTAGTGTTTAACAGCCACAAAACCAACCCACTTGTGATCCAATTAATCATAATTCATCCTAAAACCATAGGGCTTTTCAAAGTATTGTTCATTGCCACAACAATACTTTGCTACTTCAATATTATATTAACATTATATTAGTTGATAGTCTTATTATTACATTATTTAGAATAAAATGTGTATTATTGTCAATGCCTGTTTGTCTAATAGTGTAAGGGTTAGGGTCTAAAGTAGGGGCACACATTAAATCTACAATTTCTCCTCTGGTAATTATGTGTAGCCTAAGCTTTTAATCAATGTTTAAATAATAAATGAATGTGAAACAAGTTTAGATCATACTAGATCAGACTGAAAGAATGGATGATGCAAGACCTGAATGTGTCATGGATAGTACAGCGAGTGCTTTTATACGATTTATTTTGTTTCCAAAGTTTAATACTAGCATTTCCTCTGCACACTATATCGGTTTAAGCACTTATCCTCCTTATCACTTGGTATCAGATGGCTGTGTGATTAGCAGAGGCTTTACTAGTGAAATGAAGCACCAATTCTGTGTTTCTGTGGGTCAAACAACCCTCTGTCTGGTGCTGCTACTGTAAGGTCAGTAATCAAGACACAATATATGCATGGTTAGCATTTGCACAGCTTATTAGCTGTCATGACTTTTTATTTCAAAATAGAAACTGGCCAACCAGCATGTTTCTCTCTCTCTGTCATTTTCTGTTTTTCAGTCAAACCTTTCATTTTCTCTTTCTGTGTTACTCCTTTTGCCGTCTTTCTCATTCCCCCAATCCTCAGAAGTCATTACAGTGCTGTGGAGTTGTGTAATGGAGCCCGCGGTTATCAGCTTAATGAATTCTGCCCAGTCGCCTCCATTTATTGTGCCCTCTCTCAAATGCAAGTTACATTGTGTGTATGTAGGCTGAATTTAGCTGCACATGTGCGCAATATAAACCAAGCCTGAGACGGATGAAATGGGAAATGTCATCTACAGGTTTCAGAAACAAATGTTTTCTTTGTAGCAAAACCACATGTTCAGACATCAGATGATATTCCATATGTACTATCATTAGATTAAATGGACATGTTAATGTATGTATGGCAGGGCTGATGTGATATATAATGAATATTCAAAATTCTGTTCACAATGTTTAAAAATAGCTTTTTAGCGTTGCTTTATATATATATATATATATATATATATATATATATATATATATATATATATATATATATATATATATATATATATATATATATATATATATATATATATATATATATATATATATATATATATATATATATATGCTAGATTACTTAAAGATTGAAGAGTTAAAGAGTATCTTGAGTAAGAGCTTTAAAGTGGAGGTATCTTAAAATATTTTCTGTGACTTATATTTAAGAAACAAAAGCATTATATTCTAACAAATGCTGGGTTGTTGTATACAAATATTGGGTCAAACATGGACTATCTATCTATCTATCTATCTATCTGTCTGTCTGTCGGTCGGTCGGTCGGTCGGTCGGTCGGTCGGTCTACCTACCTACCTACCTACCTACCTACCTACCTACCTACCTACCTACCTACCTATCTACCTATCTATTTATCTATCTATCTATCTATCTATCTATCTATCTATCTATCTATCTATCTATCTATCTATCTATCTATCTATCTATCTATCTATCTATCTATCTATCTATCTATCTATCTATCTATCTATCTATCTATCTATCTATCTGTCTATCTGTCCGACAGTCCGTCCATCCGTCCGTCCGTCCCTGTCTGTCTAACCATCTATCTATTTGGTCATCCATCTACCTATTAATTAACCTTACCATGATTTTATCACATAATATATTGTACACTTTAAAAATTGCTGGGTTGTAGTAACCCAACGTTGGGCCAAAAATGGACAAAACCAATGCAACGTTGATTTTTCAAATAAAATTAAAATTACATTTTTCAACCCAACTGTTTGGTTTAACCATAATTAACCCAGTGTTGGGTTAAAGCAACCCTGCATTTTTACAGTGCCTTTTAGTGTGTCCTGCATTCATTTAGTTATTTTGACTGGCTACATTATGCGTCTAATTGACCATAATCCCCTTTTAAACGCCGCTGTACATGAAAAGAAATGATTCTTGTAGCTATAATGCCCAGCTTCAATGTGTTGCTATATTTTGCCTGTGATGTTGCAGCCATATTGCTAGTCTCCTGTTTCAGTTGGCGTCCAGCACACTGTTGCTCGCTCTCTTTCTCTCTCTCTTCCCTTACTCTCTCTCTTCTGTGTAGGTTGGGGTTTTCTTTGGCAGACTTGGACCACAGCTCGTTAGACTGAAAGAATGCACTACTTTAATTAATGATATGTAAATATCTTTCAGTGGGCTGCATTTGCATATTAAGAGAGATTTGCAGAATCTGTGGAGTAATATATTTTAATTAGGGATTAATTAAAAATAATGGGAATTTCATTTTGCCTGGCAGGTTGGTTTGTGCTCCAGCACGCGTCTGGCACATCCGCCTGACTGAATACCGGCCTCCCACCTCCAATCAGCCTCCTTTCTCCCTCTCTCGTTTGCTCTTAAAGGTCTTTTTTTTGTCATTTTCTCAGATTCTTATCTGCCTCATCGTCTTTCAGATCTCCTTTTCTCTATATCTTCACTTGCATCTCATCCAGACGCTTCTGTAAGGTTTCAAAATGAACTCTCTCGCCCTGTCTGAATGAGACAATAGACAATTATGATATGATAATGGTTTAACTGGTTTGCGGTATGACTCACCTTCCATCCATTAATTCCCCTGTTCTGTTCTCTCTCTCTCTTTCTCTCTCTCTTGCTCTGTATTTTTCTCCTGAAGGATAGGGAATGACTCTCAGACACGGAACACTAGTTGTGTTGGCAATTATGTTAATGGGCTACCATTAGGCTGTGGTGCTGTATGAGCGATCGGGGAGCCGAGCTGGCATGGTGGGAGAAAATGATCACAGCCTCCGGGCCTCCTTGATACAGCTCCAGCGCCCTCATTTGCATAGCGTAACCCCTCCCACTGGCGAAAGCATCACCCCGTTTTGTTGTCGCATGGGGATTTTTTTTGCATGGGGCAGGTGATGCTGTGCTACATGGCTTTGATGTGCGCACGACAGGCGTCGGACATGATGTCTGTTCTCATAGCCAGATGGGAGCGCAACCCCAAGCAGAGGCCTACTGAGGGAGTTTTATAGGAGTGGTGGTGTGGTTCATAACATTTCTGAAACATCATCATAACGTTGGCTTGGTGGCATAATGAGGACATAATGAGGTCTGTTATTACCAGAGGCCTGCTGGAAATCCCTCCACACTCATTGTTCCCATTCGCAAGTGAACCGCGGGCAAGTGATGATGCATACATGACACAAATGGATATTCTGTATATATGTAAATACATTATGAATAAGTATGCATGTAAGTATGTGTAGATCAGTTAGATTTTTTTATTTGTATTGCTTTGATTCAAATCTGATTTCAATTCGGTTTGATTCAATGTGGATTAGTTATCAATATTTCATGTTAAAATGCAGACTTGGGATCTATACTTAAAGGGATTCAGGGATGTGATATTTCGATCACTGTAATTTATGCAAATCCGGCTCTTTGGCTCGTCTTCCTTCTTTTTTGTGCTTGGCTGATCAAATGCCTGGGATAGTTCACCTTTAAATGAAAATTCTGCCATCATTTACTCACCCTTTACTTGTTCCAAACCATTATGGCTTTCTTTTTTTCTGTTGACCACAAAATAAGATACGTTTAAAACCTGTAACTATTTACTATATTTTATATTTTATACTATTGACTATGTATGTTTTATTTATTTTGAAAGTTGATGGTTAAATGCTTTTTAGCTTTCTTCAGAATATCTTCTTTTGTGTTTAACAGAAGAAAAAAACTCATAAAGGTTTAAAAAACACCTAGGGGTGAGTAAATAGTGAGTACGTACTTTTTGGGTGAAGTTTCCCTTTGAATTGACCGTACAGTATTCTGGTAACTGAAACCCTGACTGAGCTATAATAATGAAATATTTTTTTTTTTCATAAAATGTTCATTTATCCATTTGAAACATTTCTAAAACTATTTTGAAACTGTAAAAACAAACATTTAACGCAAATTCAATGCAGGTCAGCTTTGAAGTCTTTAGCTCATCATTAATATACAAAAGTATACAAACCCAACTGACTGTCAATAAAACAGTTTTTCGTTAAAGCAAGATTGTTTTTTTTTCCGCTTGTTAAGTCGTGACATATGGGATACTGTTTCCGCGTCCATGCCACTACTCATTTGAATTCTACTCATTGAATATTTGTTTATGACCACTTTTTAGTTATATCACACATTAAAGTGAATTTTTTATAAAATCATGGTTGACACGACAGACTTGCAGAATCACAGACATCAGTATTTTAACAATTGATAAAAATCATTCACTTTCTGGCCATCGGATATTAGGCATGGATATATATACGCATGGATATATATACTTTACGAAAGTATTACATTGCTATGTAAACATCTGTTATTACCATTTGATGAGCCTGCCCATACAGTTTGATACAACGCTTGGACCCGGAAGCTGCCTTATGTGACATCACACTTGACAAGCGGTTAGCTGTGTTGTGTTGTTTAATCTTGCACTGTTTACATTGGACGTGACCTTTATTGTGTCAAGTAGTGCTGCAACAGCAGTCGTTGCAAATTCATTTGTTCTCCATTTCAGGAGCACTTGGAGATCAGGTCACACTGCATCATTGAATATAATGGGACCTGTTGCTTTTTAGTAGCGTCACATGGTTTGCATCTGGTGTAGACAAGGTGTTAATACTTCTAAAGACACAAGCACAACTTACAAATTACAGTGGCTTTATCAACCTCATTTTTACTGCCATAATTGATCAATTTACTACAATTTCACTTCAGTTGTCTACTGTGCCACATTTTTTTTTTCAATATTGCAACATTTTCAGCAGTCCTGGAAGCTAGCTCTCTGCAACTCTCACATGGTCCCCCACTGAAGCTAAGCAGGGCTGCAACTAGTCAGTATCTGGATGGAAGACCACTTGGAAAAGTTAAGTTGCTGCCGGAAGTGGTGTTAGTGAGGCCAGTAGGGGGCAAACAACCTGCAGTCTGTGTGTATCCTAATTCCCCAGTATAGTGAAGGGGACTCTACTGCTTAATGAGCGCCATCTTTCGGATAAGACGTTAAACCGAATTCCTGACTCTCTGTGGTCGTTAAAAATCCCAGGAAGGGGTAAGGGTTTAACCTCGGCATCCTGGCCAAATTTGCCAACTGGCCTCTGTTCATCGTGACCTCCTAACAATCTCCATGTCGTAATTGGCTTTATCACTGTCTCCTCTCCATCAATCAGCTGGTGGGGGGTCTGGGGCAATATGGCTGCCATCGCGTCATCCAGGTGAATGCTGCACATTGGTGATGGATGAGGAGATTCACCCCAATGTGTAAAGTAGGCCTGCACAATTCTGGCTACAATGTGAATCATGCTTAATATCAAGATCATGATTTTCTCACGATTCTGTGAATGTAAAATAAAGGTTAATATTGGTAGGCTATTGTTATTGTTAATTCTCAAACATATGGTAAATCAATAATAATAATAATAATAATAATAATAATAATAATAATAATAATAATAATAATAATAATAATAATAATAATAGGCCTATGTGTAGGTCTACTCTTGGTTAAAATGCAAAGTTTTGTACAGTCATTATAGTGACTTTCAATATGTCCTGTTTGTTAATTCACAGTAAAATGATGACTATTCATAATTCTGAAGTTAAATTATTATGTTGGAGACATATTCTTGTCATTTGTCATTGACAGCATTATTAGACCATTTGTTTTCACTGGTAAAATGAGACATTTGTCATTATCAGATTCCTTCTTGCATTATGTTCAACATTATGTAGGCTAGTTATACTGACACAGTAAACATTTATTTTCATGCACAACACTTTGTGTTAGCTATGAAAGAAAACAACATATCAAATGCTTGTCGTAATCTTAACTGTAAAATGTGATATGATCATTTAAATGATGTGCGGCCAGTGCCTGTGGGAGCAAAACAGTGAGAACAGTGCCTACTTGGGTCAGAATATGATCATCACAGAATTTGGTGTAACACCACCTTCATTTTCACTTCCCTATGCAAATCATTCTTTAAGCGCCGCTCTCAAACGATCGTTAAACTGAACGTTGACTGTTTGAAGGTGTCCATGTTGCTGTGAAGACTTGTGCGTCCTCCTTTACTGTTCTCTCCTGACCTTGAAAATATAATTGGCTGAATCGTAGAAAAGCTAAATTAAGATCGTGATCTTTTTTCGATTAATCGTGCAGCCCTAGTGTAAAGTGCTTTGAGTGTCCAGAAAAGCACTATATAAATGTAAGGAATTATTATTATTATTATTAGTGCATAACTGTAGTAATACAACTGGCAGCAATGATCCATAATTTATCTGATATCTGATCATTTATTTTCTTAGCAGAACAGCAATAGTAATATTAAAAATCAGCTTTTTTTCTGCCAATGTAGATATTGTCACCATTATATTGAGCATTACTAATTTCAGGCATGCAATATTACATCCATTTTAATCTAAAAGGGCTACACGATATTGACAAAAACTGACATTGCAATACTTTATTTATATTGCATATTGCGTTCTTGAGTATAATTTCACCAGATGAAATGAATAACTCTATTTTAAAACTCATTTTAGATTGATTGGGATGATATTGAAGGGGTTTGCATCTGCTTAAATTATTATAAATCAATCACAAGCATTGATTAATACAGTCGAGCAAGTATACAACTTAAATAAACAGCTTAATGTGTTTTTTTGGAGTCTAGCAGTATTCGGGTACACATTATGTAATGTAAAAATATAGTATTCATAGTCTTTACCGTATATAAACATTAATACAAATTGTCTTTATTAATTTTACAAACGTTTGAAAAGTTTATACTGGCGTGAAATGCTGACGCAGGCGCAGGTCTTAAAGTCACATGCAAATGTTTTAGTAACGCCTTGCAATGACTCCATAATTAACATGTTTTATTTTTTTCAATGTGTTTCCTAGATAGCTTTAATCCCAGCTTGACATTGCAGGTCCTGTGACATGATTATTGCAGATGCACAGGTGCATCTGATATCGATGCTAAAACAATTAAATATGCAGCTATATTTTTTATAAATTTTATTTTAAATGATTTAAAGTTTAATTTATTTTAATTGATTTTAAGCAGGTTTGGAGTAACATAAGGGTGAATACATAGTTTTCACTTACATGTTCAATATAGTAATAAATAGTAATTTATTATATAGTAATAAACATGTACATACACTTGTCAATTTGTATATTTGCACTCACTACTTCAATTTTTTTTTTTAAATATATTTATTATCTGTTTTTTGTCCTGTCTCTGTAATGCTGTTGCACTGTAGAAACTCTGTCACGAAAACAAATTCCTAGTATGTGTGAACATACCTGGCAATAAAGCTCTTTCTGATTCTGATTCTGATTCTGATTCAAGTTTTTGATTAAATGTCCCTTTAAAGTTGCAATACACCTAGTGGTTGGACATGGTATTTCAGTCCAAATTCAAAACATTGAAGAAGGCTTTTTTCACACGGTCCCTCCTCTGACTCGATACACATGCTGGATGTCAGATTGTTACATCAACAGAAGCGAGCGTGCTTGACGGTCAAGTCTTACACTGTAAGCTAATCAGCTAATGTTTATGATTGTAATATTTGTATTATTTGCTAATTAAAAACACATCATGTGGCTCATTTTGGAGGCTGCTATTGAGCTCTGAAGGCCACATTTTCATATATTGAGGGAACATTCAAGACTGAAAGAAGGCAACCCATGGTGCTGAAATACAATTGGGTAAACTAGCAGTGGGTGGAGTTACACAGACCAAAACAAAAACAGACATTCCGACACTGAACATTCCAACATTTAGCATTGTTTTTCAGATAAACAAGTACATTCACTTACCTTGTTTCTTTAATATCTGCATACACATGTGCTTAGGATGAGTCAGAAACTAACACACATCACCTTTACATGTGTTAATTTGGCAGACCTAATTTCTACTCATAATCAGCATATCAGCTTGTGGACTTGTGATTGAGAAATGTGACAGTCCTTTAGTATTGGTGTGGTGACAAGTCTGTCTCAGTCTCCAGTGGAGAGCATCAGTGCTGACTGCTGGTTTGGTCTTTTTCTGTCTGATCTCACCGCTGCAGATAAGAGCACCCCACCCCCACACCCGTTCACTTCATCAGTGTGTGTGTGTGTGTGTGTGTGTGTGTGTGTCACTGTCGCAGACTGCCTGACTCGTTCTCCATCTCCTCAATCCTCAACATTAAGCAGTATTGTCTGTTCCTGCTGGGAGGATGTCACTATATCAGATCACACACCTCGCTTTATTTTCACACTACACATTTTTAAAATCGACTAAGATATGGGTTGTCTGAATTACTACAGTAGCTGGTCATACATGGTTTGATTTAGGTTTATGTCACCAACAAAGTTGATTGTAATGACAATTTGTGATGTCGTTTTGCTAGTATGTGAGATAAATCACATGTAGCAGCAAAATCACTCAACATCTCATGAAACTGAGCATGTGCACCATTGTTTGTTTTTTTTGTTCCTACTAGTAGTTGTGTCATATTGCTTTATTGGATGACAAAATGTTTATCTATGTTTATCGACCATATCACAATAGTTAACCCTAAAAAAAACCAAAGCAAACACTAGCAGATTACTATGGTATAAATACAGCACTACAACATACAAAAGAGAGATATCGGCTTAGTGTCACTTAGCAGTTTTATAATGATTTTATCAGCTGTAATTTTGAAATTTGAGTTTTTTCTCCACTTAAGCACTTATTATGTGGTCTCTGTCGCCATCTTGTGGCAGAATATCAACCCTCTTTGCTCTGCTCAATGACAGTCTAATGGCCGCAGACGCACTGAATCTCCGAAATTAAAAGTATTTAAAGTAAGCACTATTATAAATAAACTGCATAGTTGCAATCTAAACAGCTACAGTCTCACCTAAAAGCCTCAAAAGTACATAATGTTGTCTAACAGCAGCAAATTATGTCAAACTTTAGTGAGATTCCTCTGCTTGTCATGCAGGTGGAGTAAGACACAAGGGTGAAAAGGCCGTACGAGTGCTGGTATTGCAGAATATCTCATGGCTATCAGCCTATCAAAATCGAGACCCAGACAGAACTATATATATAGTATTTGTTTAGTTTATGTATTCAGTGGAATGATCTGACTTTCAGATATTTCATCAAGAGTCTTTCTTTTATAGAAATACATGTTTTTAAAGGGATAGTATGTCCAAAAATGAAGGAAAAGACCCTCAGAATTTATTATTCTTCATGCGGTTTTAAACCTTTATGATTTCCATTATTCTGTTAAACATAAATAGAATATTTTGAAGAATGCTTGTAGCTGCCAATATTGACTTATTAGGGGGAAAAATACAATGGAAATCAACAGGTGTCTTTTGTCATAAGTTCTTCTTTTGTGAAACTCGAATAGGTTTTGAACAAGTGAAGGGTGATCAAATGATGACAGAATATTCATTTTGATGGTGAAATGTCCCTTTAAATACATCCCTTTAATAACATCAAACTAGTTAATACCACAAGTTGACCTCACTAATTGACATTTTGATTATTTACTAGCCAATCATTCTCTCCAGAGCCTTTCTTTCCAGAAATGATTTGGGATTTTCTCTTTCATGCGCTTTCTTAGAGCGAACAGTCATCCTTTGGAGTCTTATCTCTCCGACTGTATGTGAGCAGCCCCTCTCCCGCTCTCACTCTTCTTTGTGTATGTATAAGGTAGAGTCAGAGTGCTGATATTATTGATCCCGGCCTTCAGAATTCATTACACCGCTGCGCCACATCTTTATTTATGCCCCTGCTCAGCGCTCTCCTATCCTCTTTCTCTCCTTTCACATTATTCTTTTATTATTTCTTTACCGCTGCCTTATCTGCTGTATTTGGGTCTGGATGAGACCTGCCATCTTTAGGCATTGCCGGCGGATTCGATTGGAGAGATATCTCTGGTGTGAGTGGGGGGATATTAAACAGCCCACCCCCACCGCCAGACCACAGGATTTCTCTGTCCGTCCGTCCATCCATTCCGAACTCCTAATTATTCCAGAGATCAGAGACTGCTGCTGCTGAATGGCCCGGCACGGCCTGGTTAGGTTGTGATACCGAGGACGTGACCGTTATGCTGATGGAGGCAGTGGATCAATAATTTAGGCCTTGGCCTTAATGGTAGCGTTAAAAGCTCATACGTCTGGAAGCCCGCAGGCTGGGCTGCTTAAAGGCACAGCGCAGAACGAATGGACTTTGACGTAAAACCCTTCATAACAACAAGAGCACAAGACGTTTTCCTTTCAACTGCATTTTTGAGCAATATGCCATCGGTATGTGTGTAGTTGACAAGTAGGCAGTATTTTTATTTTGTAAAACATATTTAAAAAAAACAACATAAGGCGTTAACTCTCAATTTTTTTCACAGATTTTGTTAACTGAACTTAACCTTGATATATTTAAGGTAGAGACAGTAAAAAAAATAAGAAAATAGCTTTTAATAATATCCAAATAGTACAAAGAAAGTGATTTGTCTTTGTTGTTTGGCACTTATCTTCATGTAGTATTCTTTATTTTATTGGAGCTTAATAAATCTTTTTATTTTTGCTCCCGGACTCATCAGATATTTTTAATAAATAGTGGCGTCACAGCAAAGGACGACTAAACTTGGACAAAAAAGTCCAAAACAATTTATAGAGGTTTCAAAAAGCTAAATATGTGAAAAATTCTGAGACCAAAATTGCACATCATGGACTTCACAGGGGGCTTCAGTCACATAATCTTGAATAGTGTCCTTCAACTAATCAACGTTTTCAATGGAATTGCCCAATTTAAAATTAGCATATTGACCTTATTCTTCACAGGCGCAACCATTGGAATGTTTTTGACTCAAGACTTCCAGTCTTATTCACTTCCATTGATTATTATATGTTAAAAACAGTTTGTTATGCTGCTTAATGTTGCAAACTGATGTTTTCTCATTATATTATTCTACATTTTATGTGTAATCATGAACACACTTGTTCGTAGTGCAAGTAGTTTAACCATTTTTCGATGTTTATTATTCCTAGTAATTTCTCCTATAGGTAGCTGAATCGAAAATACTAAAACCATCGCAAAAACAAGCCCAATTCCGTATTGTAGAGTAAAAGTATCTGTTGTAAATATTACTCAAAGTATAAGTTAAAAGTATCTGTTTTAAAAGTACTCAACAGTAGTGAGTAGTGAGTAGTGAGTATTATGCTTTAAAAAACTGATGCATTAACATGCAAATTGTGAATGTGTGTGAACGTAACATTTTGTAGTGCATTTAGTTATTGCCCAGTAGGCACACAACATCATAAGACGTTAATTTTAGGTTAGATTTAGGTTGTGATATCAGGTGACCAAAATTCGATGTCTAGACAGCGTCTAAAGTCAACGTTATTTTAACATCTAAAAACGATGGCATCAAATAACATTTGTATTTGGTTGATTTTAGTAAGGGCTGATTTATACTTATGCATCAAGGGCACTCGTATGGTCTGGCGCAGCCTTCGTGCAGTTGCATAGCCATGGTTGATGCCGACACTGACGCACCTCTAGAAAAATTTAACTACACATCACAATGACTCGTAGCGCAAGCTCTGCGAATTGTCAGCTTGGTAGCTGTGACAAGTGTGGGTGGTGCTGATAGCCATGAGCCCGATGGAGTGAGTGTTTAGAAGTGTCGAGTCCCGTGAAGGTGCTCCAGATAGAAACTTTTGTTTTGTGTTTACCTTATGATTAAAGTTGTTGCACGTCCACCGGTTCCTGCCTGTGAATGAGCGAGTTTTAGCTACTTATACATTAAGTTAGCATTCAGAAAATGCAAAACATCCATGAAGAAACTCGACACAGAGAAACATAAAACCCTACTGCCAGCTAGCATTTCAGAAGTGTTGTAGCAGAGCAACACAACCTGTGTGCTGAAGTATAAATGCACAACTACGAGCAAGATAGGTGCCGTGGGTCACAGCAATTACTCCATGCAGAAGTATAAACCAGCCTTAAAGTCTATGTTTGGGAAGCACTGGGTTCCTATGTTTTTAAATATATATGGATAAAAAAATGCTATCATTTACTAAAATAGCCACTTGTAAAAATTAGCCGTTATTTATTAGAGTTAAAAATATTATTTATATTATTATTATATTATTACTTCTTAGTTATTTATTAAAGATTTAAAAATTTTCTTTTTATTTTATAAGAGTTGTCATTTGTTGAATTATGCTTGAGACAGTCTCAGCATAAGACAGGTTTTGAGATAAAACATGTCACAACACATCAGTTTTGATAACAAGAGGTCTATGAAAGACAAAGAAATGTTTATCCATGTACAGCTTATTAAACGATGATGATGCAAATGTGTGACAGTAAAAAAGCAATGTCATGTCAACCACTCATATTCAAATCGTACATGTCAGCATTGTGCTCTTCAACACAGGTCTTTAACGTGCTTTGTTGTGTAGCTAATCCTTTTTAAGACCTGATCCACCTCTTGGTCTTATTGATTCGCACAAAGCCGTCCTCGTATCCACACATCCCGGAAGAACAAAGAGGCCCGGGCGAACGAATTCGCTTAATCTGTCTTGCTCGCTCGCTGTCCGTCTTGTCTGTCTTTCTGCCCTGTCTTTCTCTCCTCCTCAGCCTTAAGGCGATACACACCACACACTCAGGATTTGGACATCCATTGATTTGATTCAGGGACATTAACGTCAAGGCCCTGTGCATCTTGCCAAATCCAAGAGCCAAGCCAAGCTTTCTATTCCCCGATGGCTGGATTCAAGCACCTCATCTACTCATCCAGCCCTCCCTCCACCGTTCAGCTCTCATCCTCTTTCTCTCGTTTCTCTCGCTCAATGTACCCCCCTTCCTCCTCCTCCTTCCCTTCAGGGGTGGATATATTAGATATAACCAATTCAATTTTATGCAGCCAGGACAGACTCCCCGAGGACATAAATACACACATTTTTTAATACACTCCACACCAGGAAAGGCCCATCCGCCACAGCCGCAGGCTGCACTGGGTCCCCTCGCACTCAATTATTAATGTAACGACTCTGCGACTTAATTAAATAATAAAGACAGTGTGGCCCTGCAAAGGAATGGAACAAGGATGGCTCATGTATAATGGAGCGCCGGCACCCGCAGATATGGCCCTATGCAAGTATAAAGAGAAAGGGGTAAACAAATAAAAGCTCACGGGATGACCTGAAGTCTGGTACTGGCGGGGTTGTTAGCTTCCGAAGAGCTGAATGATTTATTAAATAAATACACGCTCAAGGTATGAATGGATATTAGATTCGGTTTAAACAAACTCAAGTCTGGATGATATGCTGAGTGCTGCTGGGGCCATATTAGATCAGGCGAGAAATATGCATGTGTTATGGGGTGAAATTGTTTTGCGCATTAATATGGGGTGTGAAGGCTGAAATATGGTTACTGAATGGCATCAAACTGATTTGTGGTTAAGAGGGGTGTTAACTACTAGTCGGTGTGTTGACTAGTTCAGTATAGTCGATACTTGTCTGTTGATTAAAGGAAAAATTAAGTAATTGAACTGACTTGAAGTTCACATAAACTAAGTTGGTCGGGTAAAGGTTATTATAGGTTAACGAAAACGAACGATTAAATGAAAACTAGAACTAACTGAAACTGTAGGGTACATACAAAACTAACTGAAACTAATTAAAATTATAGCAAAAAGGTCCTTCGATTTATTTTTTGTAAAAGTATTTAATACATAAGACTTTTAGAAGTAAATCTATATACTTCGCGAGGCCAGTTTTACCCCTGGTGTCGTATGGCACATCTGAGACTGTAATCCTGCTGCCATTGGCCAGATCAAGCCGGTCCTCCTCCAGTCATCCTACCTGTTGCTCCCACAACAAAAACAACTAGTGGACATGACAGCAGCACAGTGACAGCATTAAATACGACCCGAACAGACACAAAAGTACAAATACAAAAGTATTAATTCAACATATTTGTGTCCAATAATGGGTTTGATTTCGGTTAGTGATCCTGATCGCGAACGAATTATTCTTTTAATGGGATCTTCTAAGTGAACCAGTTGAACTAGTTCACCAAATTGATCTGAATCATTTGAAACGATATGTGTCTAGAGTAAGCACTTATCCACAAAAACTTTTTAACACACCTGATTCCCCCTTGTGACTCGAAACAAACCAATTTCCTGAGTTATTCAATTATTAGAACAGTAAACAGAGATTGGATTTGAGAACAGATGAGCTCACGATCAGACGCATGCGTGATTCAGTGAACCGAACACAAACAGTAAGTTACATGCCAGTCTGCTTTGACTGAACTAAACTTGAAGCGCGGGTAAACCGAGGGCTAAACGTATGTTATTTTTGATACGGCGACATATCAAAATATTTTGACATATTTTTGATATGATGAGCCCTAACATTGGAGGATTGTCATGAATGATCCTTTTTATGGAAAAGATCTGAACTTTTCATCTCTACTGTGTATCTATCCCCAGAAACAGCCTTGCACACATTTTGAATGGTACATAGGGGTGCTATCATGTGGGCTGTTGTATATGAGTTTGAGGATGAGTAGACGGTAGTGTTCCTGTGTCCTGTGAATACAGGTTTCAAAAATATATCTTTGGTTGAGTTATTATACAATATTCTGATCATTTTGTATTTTGCAAATATCTAAATTTATTTAAAAAATAAATAAATAAAACTAAAACTATTCCTGAAACTAATAAAGACTAAACTAAAAGTAAGCAATTTCAAAATACAGAAACTAATAAAAACTAGCAAATTTACCTCTTAAAACGACTTAAAACTAACTGAATTTGAAAACAAAAATTTAACACGAAATAAAATATAAAACAAATGAAAAATCCCAAACGATTATAACCTTGGGTCGGATTTTATACTTGGAACATTTGGTTGGATTAAAACAGCCTCAGTCAGTGAATTTAATTTGAAAAAGTAAGAACACTGCAATTCGAAACCATGCTGCACATTAAACAAGTGGACCAAGACTGCTAAAAACATGCTTTTTGACTGAAATATGAACATAACACTGACCGAGGACATCTACGCATACTAAAATAAGACATGATATCCCAAAAGTGCGAACATAAAAAGCATAGATTGGTAAAGCATAATCTACCTGTTAGATTGGTTAAGCATAATCTACCTGTTTTTCCCGCTTCAAAGCTTTCCATTACAGTTCAGCATAAGCACTGGATATGTGCCTTCATGCAGTAGGTCTTTGTTTGTGTGTGACCAAGGAATTCTTGCTGCTGTTTTGATGCTTTTACACATTTTATTAGCTCTTCAGGAGTACTTAACTGACAACTACCACAACTCTGAGCCAGTCTTGCTCTACACACAGAAATATACATTATATAAGCCATATTTTTTATTTATTTAAAGCAATATTTCACACAAAAATAAAATATATGTCATCATTTACTTCACTTGTTCGAAAGTTTATTTCCTCTGTTGGACACAAAGTAGGCTATTTTGAAGAAATCCCATTGAATTTTGATTGCACCCATGGACTGATATGATTGATAGTCCTTTTGTTTCCTACTATGGGAATTAATAGCCCCTTTCACACATACAGACCTTACCGTCAATTTTCCCGATAGGTCTGTATGTTTGAACAGGCCCTTATTGACAAAACCGGTAAATTCGTTCTGGAATTTTCCAGAAAGAGACGTTTTTTTGCCAGTATGTAATTTGCCAGAATGCTGCTCTGTGTGAACGCAGAAAGAAAATTGATGGAAAGAGCGCGTTCGCGCTTAGAACGCACTGACGTGAGACGTCTACTCCAGCCAATCAGAACATTCAGACGCATTCACATCCGTGCTGTTTATGAAAGTAAAAGCCTTTAAATATTTTTCCAGACACATTTAATAATAATAATAATAATTACTTACATTTACATAGCGCTTTTCTGGACGCTCAAAATGCTTTACACATTGGGAGGAATCTCCCCATCCACCCCAGCATCCACCTGAATGAGGTGATGGCAGACATATTGCGCCAGACACACTCCAGCATATTGGTGGAGAGGAGACAGAGTGATGAAGCCAATTATGATATGGAGATGGTTAGGAGACCATAATGGACAGAGGCCAGTGGGCAAATTTGGCCAGGATACCGGGGTTAAACCTCTACTCTTTTTTTTCAAAGGACATCCAGGGATTTTTTACGACCACAGAGAGTCAGGACCTCGGTTTAACATCTCATCCGAAAGACGGTGCTTACTGAGCAGTATAGAGTCCCCTTCACTATACTGGGGCATTAAGACCCACACAGACCGGAGGTTGAGCGCCCGCTTCTGGCCTCACTTCCGGCAGCAACCTAGCTTTCTCACTGCCCTGCTTAGCTTCAGTGGGGCATGTGAGAGTTGCAGAGATCTAGCTGCCGGCTGCTAGATGTTAGATAACATTTCTATGTTCCCGTTTTAATGCCAACTGTGTAAAAAATCATTGATAAAATGCCCATGATAAGCCACTGTTTGTTTACCTTTGAGCTCTTCTTCAGTTGCTTGACGCGTGTACACACGTAAAGGAGTGCTCCAGTGAGCGCCAACAAACACATATTATGAACATCTCGACATGCGAAAGTGTTTCTCCATGTTTTCATCGAAGTTGTTTACAATACTTCTCCATCCACAGAATATGTAGTGTAGTCAAATGTGTAAACATTTAGCCACAGTTAGCCCTTCTGCCTTTGGATGCCTCTGGGACAAAAGCAGAATGCTAAAGCTTTAAATAAATGTGAACCCATCAACAAAAGTCTGACCTCTATTATGTTTACAAATACCAGCACAGCTGTTTAGAGCTCATTTTTGGTTAATGATGTCAGAATTGACCAGTATTTTGGAATGGATTTGTGTATAGTCTTTTCCGGAAAAATTCCGGAATGTCTTTGAATTTACCGGTAAAGTCGTTCTGGTAATTTTCCGGATATTTATTGGTATCACTGTGTGAAAGGGGCTAAAGAGTACCATCAACGAGCATTTTTTAAAATATCTTCTTTTGTGTTTAACATAAAAAATAAACTCATACAGGTTTAAAACCACACAAAGGAGAGTAAATATTTCAGTGTGAATGCTCTAAATCAAACTCAAAAACATTTCTAATCTCGAATGGTTTTGTAAAAGATCGTCTAACAGGTAAAGCACAGAGATGACTGTAGGCTAGTTATTGGATTTCTCATTGAGATTATGAATCACGTTCTCATTGGTGTGTAGTCCTCATAATTGTCAGCTGACCGGTCTTTGATTTGACAGCTGGAGTGCAGGTTATGACCTCAGGTCAGGAGTCAGCAAATAACCCCCTGGACTGAAGTGGAGGACCGGCACTCCAGGCAAATTCATCTCTTTACGCTGAAATCACACATTTCTGCCCATTATGGATGAGTGCCACCTCAAAAGCACAGCACAGGAAGCACTCGGGAGTTGATGTGATCGAATGTGACGTTATCTTTTACTTCTGTTTCATTAAATTCGGCTGAGATTGCTATCCTTGAAGATTAGCTCTCAAATGAGAAATCCCTTTGGCCTCGGGGATGAAGAAGAAGAAGAAGAAGAAAAAAAAAAAAGAGTTCAAGCTCACCGTCTGAGCCCTGAAGCTCCCTTACTGTTGCTCCTGCCTGGTTTATCGTGTAATTAATTATTCAAATTCGTTCTTAAACAGAAGTCACATTTGGAGAGGCTTATTCAAAAGCAGACGCCTTTTTAGCTAATGGCAGGCAAGCCCTACCATTAGCTTGAAAAATAGGGCCATTGTTGCTGTTGACTTGGTGGTGTGCTGGGGATGAATAATGGTGACAAACTGAAGTGTTTCAAATGGGCGAATTTAAATGAATGGCTCCTAAGAGCAGGAGCAGTTGACAATATGTCTATGTTAATACTCCTGTGGAGCAAAACAAATCTTTGGGTTTGGATGTGAAACACAGGGAAACCTGTGTACAGGCGGAATGATTGAATCTATCCGAGGTAAGTCTTCCCAGGTTGGCGATGTTGAAATGAGACCTGAAAAACAAAAACACACGACAGCGTGCCGCTTGTTTCGAATATGTAAATCTGCAAGTTATTTAAAAGGCTAACAGTTAAACAATTATATTCTCCCGCAGAAAAAAATTCAATTGTTGACATTTTTGAAAAGCTATCAATAGGATATTTCCTGAATGGAAATCTTGGTGTAATGGCCACAATAGCTGAAGCAACAGTCCGTTTTCACCTCCTCAGTCATTCGGCGAGCGTTTATTGATTTATTCAACCTTTCAGTGTGTATTTAGCCAGTTAGTCGCTTTCGAATCCTTCAAGAGCCTGCTTGACTCCGGGTGCCAGATCTTGCCGAAACAAACCGAGTGACAAATTAATTACCCCGTTTCATTTTGCCAGCATGCTGTAATCATTCATACAGGAAATGGAAAAGTCTATGAGGGCTAAAATTGCCCCTTTCCCCGCCTCCCTTTCTTCTCTTTCTTCCCTCTCCGAAATGGACTGTGTCTGGCCGAGGGGGTTATTTATTTTCCTCAGTCTGCGCTCAGCTATCCTGGAGTTGGCAGAGTGATTTTGTAGAATTGAAACATTATAGACTGTTACTGTCAGAGTGTTAAATGTGATATATAGACCTGGGGGGGTGTTGGAAGAGGTGTGTGTGTGTGCATGTGCGTGGGGTGGTTGTTGGGTTGTGTAACGGTCTGGAGCGGGGTGCTCATGGGAGAGCGAGGCCATCCAGCATATGAGCTGGCACGCCAATGTGGCGAGAGGTAATGGCTTAAAGCAGCCTGCTGGAACAGAACGTTTGAGAAGAGCCGCTGTTAACCCCTCAATGCCGTTCGCTTTTCACGTGTGGCTGAAGATGCACAGACACCAGGAGTGTTTGTGTGCCAGCCAGCCAGAGCAGAAGCACATCGGCAGGCGTGCGGGCGTCCTGACAGCAGCCACTGATCTAATGAGGGCCTAGGATGCTCGGAGATGTCTGCCCAGACTAGTGCTCCGACTCAGCCGTGCAAACGCTTGATACGCTGACATTTACGTAAACAGAGGGACCGCTGTGGTCGCGCTTCATCACCTGCTTAAGAAATTGTGCTTTAAAAAAGCGCACTGACATTTGCTAGGTAATACTGAGGATGGAAGTCTACATGTTGGCGGAGTTAAGAGGATTTTAGTGCTTCAGTTGGCAGTGGTAGTAGTTTGTTATTTCAGATTTTCTTGTTATAGTAAAAGTGATGTCATCAAGGCTGAAATAACTGAAATGGAACAATGGGAATTATGTAATCACTACAAATGCATTTAAAGCACTATAGGAGTTGGTAACACTTGAATGGGTGTTTATAAGCCTGTTATGAAACCTTTATAATCAGCACATTTTATTTATGACATGTTCATACATTTCAGGTATGCTTATAGCAACTGTCTTAAGGACCCTGTTTACACTGTCTGGTCTTGATGCCCAATTCTGATTTGTTGCCTATATCTGATTTATTTGTCTGTCCGTTTACATGTTCTTTTAAATGTGACCCATATTCGATTCATGTGTTTACACTTGCCATACAATTTACGACATTGCGCATGCGTAAAGGTGGGTTCTAGCATCTGCGCCACACTAGCCACGATGGAAGAAATTGTCTTGCTTTTAGCTCTGCGAAATATGCAAATTTTGCCCAACTTTAAAATGATTATGTGGTGGAGGAGGAAAAGGGCCATCATCACAGCTTCCGCCTATGGTTTATCTATGGTGTCCTCCACTATTCAGAGGAATTTGTGGGTACGAGAGAGATCTCAGGATGGGTGGGAACAAATTGTGGCGACTGACCACTTTCCTTCTCAGTGTTTCCTCTGTTGTTGTTGTTTACCGTGTTGGCGTCTCCACACACCCTTTTCCCTCTTCGTCATTAAACCGTGGAGAAGTACCACATTGTCGCAAGTTTAATGACGTACAAAACGAAATCCGATCTGCCTGTTTACATGATAATCGCATTGTCACATATCCGATTTAAATCTGATTTATTTCGACATATGAAGGAGGCCTGAATTGATCTCTGAATATCCGAATGCATGCGTCTTAGAACAGATCCAATCTGTGCCACTTATGAGTAAAAAATCAGAATTGGCTCACCTTTAACTTTCAGTGTAAACGGCAAACGTCTTATTTGCTCAGTTATGCCATTTTAAATGCAAGTATGACATTGTTTGAGATGTCCATGTTATGTCAACTTGACATAAACAAATACATCATAACCTGTCTTTGTCATGACTACTTGACATTACCAGGACTAGTCTTTATCACGAGAGCTTGACATTTTCAAGACAACATAACTTGTCATAAATCTGTCATAAACATGATTGTCATGATGCTGTTATAATTCATATTTAATGACATTAATGACACCTTGAATTGGTATCACAACAGTTGAGAAAAATATTAATGAATATTAATCATTAATAATAAATTAAGTAAAACTAATGTGTTAAATTAAATTAACCGTTTAATCATTAATATCGATCGAGTAGTAATGATAAAGGCAAAGATGGGTTATGGTCAGGGTGCAAATTACAGGGAGGTTTGTGGGGTCGGACCCCACTAATTAACGCTTGATCCCTCCTGAAGGACATCAAAACAAGATGTATGGGGGGTCTGCCCTTTAATAGTTAAGAAATAGTTTGCTCTGATCTGTATCTTAAATAATATTAATAATAAAAATAATAGGTATACATTTGACCACCCCTATTATGGTTAACAGCATTGTGAATGGATGTTTGCACCAAAAATATTAATTCATCGGTTTGAAACCAGCAAATCTAGAGCACCAACAGACAGTGTAAGTGTTCACAAAACATACTTCTTTAAAAAAAGGTGTTTGTAGGGGTCTGTAAAACTAAATTCATAATTGTACACTGGCTCGCACAAGAAAGTTAAACAGTAAAATAAAAAATACGTGCAGTCTTTCATGGTCATCCATTGTTATGTGCAGGAAAGCAAACCTGTCACTGTTTATTTAATATCACAAGTGTCATTGAGAACCACTCGATATCCCTTAAAACACTGAAAACGTAAAACAATTATATGTATTGGACTTAAATATGTAAATTTGGTTCACTGAGGCATATTACTGAACATAACCGAAAAACTTGACCCACCCAATCGTTAGTGTATAATTCGCACCCTGGTTATGGTGTCTTTGTCATTACATCAACATCCCAAACAATGTCATCCTTGCATTTAAAACTAAAAACTGAGCAAATGACACTTAATGACAGTTGTCATATGCAATCATAATATCTCATTCATATTCATGACATATGTCATGATTAGAAAGTTTTTGCGACTATCTTATGAACACCTCTGTCAAATAAAGTGTTACGTGTTGTCCAGTTTTATAGCATATATATTCATCTCAGCATTCATTTCTCAGAAAGAAATCTGTTATGAATTATCTGTTCATGAAAGATGTTCGATGTTACAGTTTACAGGCTGAATCTTAAACCTGCATATCTACTTTTAGCCTTCTCATATCTGCTCTGACCATATCAAACCTGTTTGATATTTATTCAGAATTTTATGATTATGCCAGTACTTCTACAATAGCAAATGTGCAATGTTAAAACAAGCTGCTATATGGATCCTTTAGACAGCACAGATGGAGGAACTGCTCGTGGATGTTTATACAGCATACTGTAGATGCAATTCTTGCAACATGACTGCATGTAACATCTTGAAAAATGTACAACAGCTATAATAACAAAACAAAAGCACTGAAAAGAAATAACCTCCGTCTTGAGTGGTGAGTGCTGCTAGCATGCTAGCACAGCAATGTAAACATTACCTGTTAAAATGTCAGTGACAATCTGCTGTGTAAGTGGTAAAGTCTAGATCAGATATGTGGCCGGCCGGAAGTGCGATATGTACAATAAAATAAATAAAGTAGCATTTTTATGACACTTTATAATAATAATTAATATTTTTTACGTTACTGTGACGGTTGGGTTTAGGGTTGGGGTGGGGGTAGACGTTAATAAAATACAATAAATGGGAAATTTTATAAATAATAGAAATCATTTTTCTTAACTTCCGGCCGCAAACGTATCCGATCTAGCAACAACCTGTGTAAGCTTCCCCCTCTGAGTGTACTACACTTCTCAAATCATCTTAAGTGTGCATGTTTGAGGACAGAAAATCTGTGAAGATTCCCTTCATGTGAATGCTGTAGCCTGATTTGTTCAACGGTATGAAAAAACTGCATTATTGTATCTAAGAATTGAAACTAAATTCTTGATTTCATTCAGTGCATAGAAAACAGTTTAACTTTAGTCATAATATTATTAAGCATAATATTACGCATTTAGGCATAAACATGGAATTTGGTGAATTGTACAATTGATGTATAAGAGTTCCAAGTCTAAACAACAGGTATTAATGTCTGTCTAATTATAACTGGCGTTTTCCGATAATACTTTCTGATAATTTTGCACAATATCCTGTTATTTTATGCGTTTCTTTTTGTATCACTGTGTTTCTTTGCTACTCCAAATCTGTCAGTCCACAGAAATACAATATATGTCCATACATTATATATAGATGTACATTTCCAGTTTCAATTCACATTCAAATAAATTTTGTAAGTGCTTCTTCAACAATATGGGCTGAAGTCAGGTTGACGTGGCAAAAAGGGTCTGTTGGATGATGTGCTAATATTAATAAAAATGTCTCAATTATTCCCCCGCTGACAACCAGCAAAACCATTTTTTTTATGGCTGATTGAAATGTGTAAAAGTTTATTGCGCTGAAGGAAAAGGACTGTGGCGTTTTTGCATAGCTTTCCGAGGCCTGAGTTTTTATGCGATCTTGGTTATTGCCCCTCTGTGACATTTTAAACTTTATTGAACAAGACTTTTAAATCTGTGGGCAGTATATAAAAATTTAGAAATTTATTGCTTCATCCCGTGGATGAGTTTCCCAGGCACGTCAGCAACACTGCGCTTGTGTTAAGCCATGCATTGTCAATCCAAGGTAATTCATGCATACATTTGTGTTCTATACAATGGGATTTCAAAACAATCAGGGACTATACTATTTATATTCATTGCTCTTTATGTCATGTAACATTTTAAAACTGACTATGTTCCTATAGCTATCAGTGCCATATGCTTTTGTTACTCAGATCTCCAGTTTCTAGTCTAAATATCTAAAAATTCTTAGATCAAGAAGCCTTTTCTAGACAAGTAGTAAATATTGTCTTTTCTTTGGATATAATTAAGTGAGTTTTTTCTTAACCTGTTAGCCAGCACTTACTTTTGGGGATTTACACCTAACTTTTAATAGTAACAGTTCTTGACCCCAGTGAGCTACAAACAAAAAATATGTATCATTGGAAAATGAAATTTTCTCTCTCTCCTTGTTTGTGGAGAAGCAGTCTGTTGACCACACGTGTACTGAAGGTTTCTAACAACTATTTTTGTCTTTTTTAAATTGTAAAATAATTTTTCAGTGTAAAGTAATAGACAGAAATGTACAGTATGAGTGATTTATTTGAGCACAAGAAGTATATTGTGTGAAATGAGTCCAGTGCATATGCAACAAAATATTCTTACAAGAGTTGTTGTTGTTTTTGCCCCCTCACTGGCAGAAAGTGCTTGAACATCTTTTCATAGGAGTTTTCTGTGGGCTGCCGCTTGAAATCCACTCTACAGCAGAGATTCGGCAACTTGAATATTTTGTGCACGACAAAACAAAAATACAGAATTAGGATTGTAAATAATCCTAAATAATTTTGTATTCCCCCTTGAGTAGCAAACATAATTTACTCTGATAACCATATCATAAACATATATATATATATATATATATATATATATATATATATATATATATATATATATATATATATATATATATATATCAGCTGACAGTGGCCATGGGGTAAGCAAACTTCTCAAAGCGAAAACTGTTATTTTGCTTAATATATTGGCAAATTATTTGGCTTGAGAAACTTACCTAAAACGCACATTTTTTGCAGTGTGTGTACTGCTAAATCTGGCTGCCCTCTGTAATGGCTGAGAAAGCCAAAGTCAGTGGAAACAATCCATACCAAACCAATAATTTCAAAAATAGATAGTTTGAAATAACCCATGGTATTTTAGAGCGTATGAAGTCAGAATTCTTACTTTTTTTTATACTGTATGTCATTCATTCTTAAATTTGAATACTAAACACAGTGAATTCACAGCTGATCAGACATAATTTTAGATATTTTCACTCTTGACATGGGCTGGTATAAGTTTCTGACAATATGATAACCTTGAATAAAAATATCATGGTATCATGATATTGTGATTACTGCTCTAAAATGAGTTATTTTTAAATGTCTGGGTAAAAAAAAAATCCCCCAATGAACACAATAAATTTTATTTTCTTTACAACAAATTTTATAGGAATTTATTTGTTTATTATTACTGTTGTCTCTTTTACTTTTCATTAAACAATTGTATTTTGTACTGCTGAGTGATATATTAACCAAACTTATTCTTTGAGTGTGATACGCTTTGTATATTAATGAAGAAGTAGATTCCTTGCTGGAAAAAGCCTCTCACTTAGCTGTACTGTTGAAGCAAAGATATGCTGAAACTAAACGCAGAATATTTGCAGTCGAGAAATCTAATGCTTTTAATGTTGTGTATGTTTGGGTGGAGGCACCAGAGGAGTTTAGAATGATTGACAAGTGACGAATTACACAAAACTCCACCTTTTCATATCAGCTTTGCTTTGTATAAATGCTGGAGACAGGGAAATGTAAATTTGTTGCGCACCTCTTGAATGTATTTCTTGCATTGCATTGGGGATAACCAGAATTCTGTTCATCGAATTATTCATTTGTACCTAATAAATGACTAATATTTTTGACATTGAAGAAAACCCTCTCGTGACCTTTTTTTACTGAACACGGTTGGAAATGATTAAATATTCCAACATTTTCAAAACATTTATAATATTTTGTACATGCTAAATAATTCTGCTGTTGTAAAGATTTCTTTACAACACATAACGAAACAGATTAAAAAAATATATATACCTTAGGAACAGTATAACAGAACATTTTTTGTGATTTTAAAACCGTGTCTGTCCAAACCACATCAAACCTTGAAATCGGTATCATTCAATGCCTATTTCACTGAATGCTTGTTGTACTACCATGATGATATTTCCATTTGAAAGCTATTATTATACCGCTGTCCTCTGTAATGCCCAAGGAAAACCAAAGTCTTTCAATTCAAACATAATATCACCTTGGCTTCCGAATTCGCAAGCACATCGCTTGCTCTTTTCAATTAGCGCTGTATTATTTAAAAAAAAAGGTGTTTTATCTCACATGAAGTGTCCCATCACGTGTGCGCGTTTATGTAGTCCTCTTTTATGTTGCCGAACTGAATGAACCGAAGCCCCGATGAATATTAATCACGCCTGCTGCTTAAAATGAAGTCAGAAGTGTCTCAGATAACATTGAGTATCAGGCCAGATGAAAGCCCCAGGACCAGATTGAACGCTGAACAAAGATCAATTAAGCTGAATAAGTGTGATAGAAGTTAAACAAGGAAAATGAATAATGACCTTCGGAGACGACACAAAACCCCTCATCTTGAAACACGGTGTATGTACATCTACGACACAAGGAGGCTGGGAAATATATACTCCCCGCTCTCCCGGAGCACTGTTTTCGTCGCAATTAAAATGAGGTGTCCGTCAGGGCCTATCGCTCTTTGTGTGGCCCCATATGTTTGGGTGCTGATACAGTGCGGATTACTGTGTTTGGGAGGCCGATAACAGGCTGTTTATAACCTTGGCACAGAGCAGAGGCTAATCTGGCTCGAGCACATTTCCCCTCAACCCCTCTGATAAAGGCTAGCTGGATCTGACACACCAGATGGAGAGAGAAAGAACCGAACACACACCTGCATGAGAGAGAGAGAGCGAAGGAAGAAACTATATCTGTTTTGACTTCTTTTTTTATTTATTCTTTTGTTAGCTTTTTTTTCATTTATTCACATATTAATTCAAGATGTTTGCTTTTAGAGCGCACTAGAATGGAGTTTAAAGTGATCGTTTTTTGCTTAAGAATGGAAACTCTTGTTTTATTTTGCTCGTCATTATTTTGCACCATTTTGTCAGCATCTGTCATTTACTGTAGATATTGACTAAGGAAAACTAGTGTTATTATTAATATTAGTAGTAGTATAGTAATAGTAGTATTAGTAGTAGTAGTAGTTAGGGCTGGATGATATGGCAAAAATGCAATCTACGATAATTTTGAATGATAACGATATATATTTCTATAAAATTTCTTAATGCTTCCAGATTTAAAAGAGTACCCCAACAATAATTGAAGCCACAACATTTAGAGGGTTCATGAAATGGCATAACATCCCATACATCTCTAATATCAACACGCTTTTAGATTCCCATTGTTGCACATTTCTGCTGTGTAATTGGATCTTAGATCAATACAGAGTAAAAAAACCTAGAGCTTATTGTTATTGACATAAATTTTATTGTGATTCGATATAATATCATCTATCGGCCCAGGCCTAGCCTAAAATCCAAATCTCGATTAATTGAATATTTTAACTCGATTACGTTTAATGAACAATAATTTTATTTATTTATTTATTTATTTATTTATTTATTTATTTGTTTATTTATTTTGTCCTCATAGTTTACTGAGTTCACATATTACCAATGAGAGATTTTTGAATGAAGGATGCATTATTGATTTTAAAACAATTAAAGGAAACCCGCATTATTTACTATCTATGATTATTTATTGAACAACAATGCCGAACAACTGAAATTAATCCACGCTGCCCACGCTTGCCACCGATATCACACCAACCAATCAGCCTGTGCTACATGTCGTCGCGATGTGTAGTAAAATTATTTTAGAGGTGCGCGGGTATGTGATCGCGCAAAGGCTGTGCCGGACCATATGTGTGCGCTCAACGCGGAGATATAAATCAGTCTTAATAAATCAGGGGTCACGTGACTTCACACGCGGTAGCAAAAGTAATTTAAAAAATCAACCTGAAAAAATATGATCGATTATAGGTTTTGATTGTTGATTTAGATTACTTTTCGATTAATTGCCCAGCCCTCTTTAATATTATTATTAGTATTATTATTATTATTATTATTATTATTATTAGTAGTAGTAGTAGTAGTAGTTGGACTGGGATATATGGCAAAAATGCTATCTCAATAATTATTTTCCATAATGAATGATGTCGATACATATTTCGATATAAGTTGTTAATGCTTTCAGGTTTAAAAGAGTACCCCAACAATGACTGAAGCCACAAAAATTAGAGGGTCCATTAAATGTTTTCGGCTGCTAAATTTTGGATTTTCAATACATCTCTAATATCAGCACACTTTTAGATTCCTGTAGTTGCTCATTTCTGCTGTGTGATTGGCTCTGAGATCAAATTCGATTTGATAAAACATTGTTTATCGTAGTTGTTGATGTGGTAAGAATTACATTAACATTGACTTGTTGCTTGATTTATTGTTTTGTATTTTTTATTTACTTACTAATTGCAGATGTTTATGTAAATTAAATATAAAGTGTTATAAAAAAATGGAAATACAATTAAAAAATTTTGCACCTGTTTGTTAGCATCTCTGATTTATTGACTAATGGCGAGTAGGCATGGGACAATAACAGTTTTTAAGCTCTACCACGGTTTAGAAAAGTAAAAAAAAAAGTTTTAAAACTGCCAAAATTTTCTGCTATGCTGTTCCTATGGTATATGTAAGATTTTTTTATTTATTTATTTTTTGTTTTTTTAGGACAACAGTATCTCCAGCAGAAAAGAGATCTAAAAATGCCATTTTAAATTGTAAATAAATCTGTGTTTCTGAAACTAAAGACGACAGCAGATGTCAATGATTAATTTGAATTTTTTTAGCCTGACATGTTTACTCTAACAAAATATGTTGAATGTTTCTCAAAATTAAATATATTGTGTTCAAAGGGGAAATTTTTTTTTTGTTTGTTTTTTTACGCAGACATTTAAAAAGAATATATTTTAGATCAACTGTAAAACCGTGATATTTTTATCCAAGGTTATCATACTGTCATAATCTTATACCGGCAAATGCCTAATGGCGAGTTCAGACTGCACGATTTTCAAAGTAGTGAAGTAAAATGTTTTCACACTGCATGACTCTCTGGGGTAGCGTTCTGTCGCTGCTGTGTTTACACTGCAAGATGGATCAGTGATGGGGTTTCATACTGCATGACTTTACAAAAGGAGAATTGGCGACAACTTTTTCTCGCTACACAACCAAACACATGCGAGAAGTGACATGGAAACAATGCAAGGTCATGTAGTATATATTTTGTTATTAACTATATAATGAGAAAGAAGCCTTTAGTGAGGTATAACATCTACTTCTTTTGCTCACCTGGCTATTGAAGGGAATTAGCCATTTCTCTTAAACTCTTTTCTTTTTCGATCCGATTGTGGTATTGCTCAGATGACACGTCAAACAAACACTGGTGCTCCTGCTATATTTCCACCACTTTTCCTCCATTTCTTGGGTCCAAATAAACGGAAAAGAAGCCCTTTTAACATCTTCCCTAACCACCCGCTGGCCTGCACATGCCCATACTAGTGGATGCTGCTTTCTCATTGGCTGTAGGTAATCGGTCATGTTATTTTCACATTTCACATGACATGATTATAAATCGCAGACAGGTCCAGATATTTAGCATGCCAAATATCTCACGGGTGTCGGCAACTCATCTGCAATTTTCTCAGATCGCGTCTTTGATAGTTCACACTGTGTGATTGTTACTCACGTGAATGAGCACCGATTTGCCAGTGATTTGTCTGCGATTTCTCAAAACCTGTCGACAAGTCAAAATTGGGGGTAAAATCCTGCAGTCTGATTTCGGCATAATGAACACTAAGATCATCATTATTATGATTAGTAGTAGTAATAGTATTAATTTATTAGTTTCAGCTTATACCTTAATTTCTTCTTATTATTATTTTGGGGCTTTCACTTAATCCCACACTAATTCCAAATTAGATTTTTAGAAGACACTGGAATGGAATATATAGTGACATTTTTTATATTTTGGAATGGCAGCTCTTGTTTTATTTTGCTCATCAATTTATCGCTCTTTTTTTTTTGTCAGAAGTTGTCAAATATACAGTACTGTATTGACCGAGGAACTTTATTATTAGTAGTAGTATTAGTAGTATTATTAGTAGTAGAAGTAGTAGTAGTAGTAGTAGTAGTAGTAATAGTAATTTTAGGGTAACATTTGTCTGCTTTCACTTAATACTTGATTTATTTCTTGATTTTTTTTTCTGTTGTTTTTCATTTATTCACAAATTCCAAAAGTTTGCCTTAGAAGACACATGAATGGAATATAAAGTGACTCTTTTTACATTTTAGAATGGCAGCTCTTGCTTTATTTCACTTGTCATTATTCTGCACCTGTTTGTCAGCATCTTTCTTATGGATATTCACTGAGGAACTGCATGAATTCGTTTTTTTTTTTTTAATTGACATCATATTACAATGTATGATGTTGCAACAAGAAGGAACAAAAAAAGCATATTTTCGCCAGACTGTTACATTTTACATGTACAGTATAATTTAAAATACAACATCTTGGGATTTTATGTTAAATATTATTATTAATATAATTGTTGTTGCTATACAGTAGATATTATTATTGAAACTTCTACAAAAACTAACTTGTGTGTATTGCCTCTACTTGTTGAATTGCTGAATGCCTCCTCAATTGTAAGTCGCTTTGGACAAAAGTGTCTAAATCAGGGTTTCCCAAACTTGTCAGCCCATGACATGAGCATATTGACAACAGAAAAAAGTGCAACAGTCTAACAATCATAGGCTATATATATATATAATTTTATATATATATATATAATTTTTTCATTTAATTTAATATTAACCTCAACTAATGAGACTGGTGGACACAATGTTTTCAGTAAAAGTCTATTCTCGGTTTAATTTTGGAGACCACCACTCAGAGATCATCCACAGTACACAATATTCAGTTGTGGTCTGTTTTATTTTTAATGTATTTGATTGCCACAAAGGTGTCAGAAAGTTTAAGCGTCTGGTGTTATAAAATCAATCAGTCACACTTTATTTTGATGGTCCATTTGTTGAATTTAAGTTACATTGCATCTACATGCCAACTAATTCTCATTAGATTATAAGTAGACTGTTAGGTTAGGGTTAGTGTAAGTTGACATGTACTTGCAAAGTTTCTTATAGTCAGTTAAATGTCTGTTGAAGAAGCATATCAACATGTATTAAGCAGGCAGTCTACTAATACTCAAATGGACCATCAAAATAAAGTGTTATCAATCAATCCGCTGCAGCTGACACTATTGTTGTGTTGTTAATCTAATGTAAACACACAATCCTATAAAAAAAAAAAAACATTGAAAGGCTGATGGCTTTTTATTTGCACATTGTTGCTTTTTTATGTAACTATTCACTACTATTTTTGTCTTCTGTGGGTCATGGATAAAATATGCTAATTATAATAGTCTAATAATACACTGTATATGATATTTTTGGAAATCGCCAAGCAACCCCCTGTCATTGTCCTGCGGCCCCCACGGGGGTTCTGACCCCCACATTGGGAACCACTATGCTAAATGACTAAATGTAAATGCAAAACTAAAAACAATACGGAAACATAATTAATAAAACGTTTAATGTTTAATACAATAATATAAAACAAAGAGGTTTGCATCTGAAATGTTCTTCTGAAATGAGCATTTTTCTGAGACTGCGCTTATGTTCAGTTATTTCACTTAAAGGGCAGTGAAACAAAAATTATAACCATAAAAGTTAAATGAGAGAACCTACACACACTAGTCTGAGAAAATGCTCATTTTAGTAATGGATGCGAAATAATCGAAAAGGATCACTATTTCGGTTCAACCCTACGAACGATCTTAATTCAGCTTTCATACGTTTCAGCCAATTATATTTTTAAGGCCAGGAGAGAAGCATAAAGGAGGTCGCACAAGTCTTCACATTGTTTTATATTCAATGCTCAGCATCATGGACACCTGCAAATGGTATTAAAAGTGTCACATACTGTATGTATAAGATATAAGTCACCCAAAAATCTAATTTCTGTCTTCATGTAATGACTTATTCATGGCCGCGAAATCACACATTAGCTGACGTACTGTTTGTGTTTACTTTAATAAACAGAACCTGCATAGGCAGTGAGTAACAAGTCATAAAGTTGTAAATAATGTTTAGTTTGTTACAGAGAGCGAGCGTATGGGAGCCGCACGCAAAGTATGATTTGTGTGTATGTTTTTTTTTCGCAAAAGTGACAGAAGCCATGACATGAGTGCACTCTGCAGTGAAAGTGAAACCAAAATCGCACACCTCATTTATATGACCATATCACATTTGATATGTTTTTCTTTCAACACAAAGTGTTGTACATGAGAATAAATGTTTTACAGTATCAGCATAACTACTCTAGCCTATATAATGTTGAATATAAGTAGGGAATCTGATAATGACAAATGTTAAATGTTACCTGTGAAATAAAATGGTCTTATAATGTTGTCAATGACAGATGACAAGCTTATTTCTCAAAAATAATAATTCAACTTTAGAATTATGAATAGTTGTATTCTGATGTCATCACCTTACTGTGAATTAACAACCAGGACAAATTTAAAGTCTGTTCAAGTCCACCATTCAAAGTCTATACAAAATGTAGCATTTTAACCAACAGTAGACCTACACATAGGCCTAATATTATTGTTGTTTTACCATATGTTTGAGAAATAACAATAAAAATAATAGCCGACTCATATTAACCTTTATTTTACATCTACGTAATGGTGAGAATGTCGTGATCTCGATTTTAAAAAGTAATGGTGATTTTATTCTGAATCGTGCAGCCCTTATTTTGGTGGAAAATTTCAGATGGCTGTTAGTGACTTTTTCATCTGAATTTTTCAACTGTAAAAATAGAATAATAATAAAAAATCCTGGAATATAAATAATAAGAAGTCCTAAAATATAAGTCTTAGAAGTAGTAGATGGATGTAGATTTTATAAAATCAAAGCATCAGTGGTCTCAGATTTTAGACCTCACTGAGTACAGTGCAGTGGTAGTGCCCTTTTATTCCTCTTTCTTTTCTTTACAGGCCTTCATTTTCATTCATTTACAGTTTCAGATCCAAACCACTTCAAAGAGCCTTTTCTCCTGTGCTCATTTTTACAACCCCTACACACTTTAGAGAAGGTCAAACCCAAACCTTGACAGAAGCCCATGTGAGTGTAACACAGACCAACTCGAATGAAGAAGCTCGGGCTCACCGAGCTAAAAAGCGTGTGAGACGGTGCTCATAAAGCCTCAGAGCCAAAGCACAGTCATGCTTTGTGACCACACTGCGCTGTCCCATAGTCAACAGCGAAACCCTTTCTGCCCGTCTCCCTCGTCTCCTCTTCACCAGGCGCTGAGAAATTACAGCCAGTCCCAGTATCTGGAGTCTCTGGAGGAAACTCTCAACTAGGTCAGACTCATAATGTAATCCCACCATCTCTAGCCTTAACCAGCTGTACGCGAGGATGGAGAAGATGAAGCGAAACCTCCCACTCCCCCAGCATATTTCAGCTTCTTGCCTGCAGCGCTCTTACAAAAATCCTCTTTCTAGATTTCCGGGTGTCGGAATCGGCATTCATTATCATGCTAATGTCGGCGCTGGCCCAGATCATACCAAGTGCCACTGTGGCATGCTTAAATCATTTTGTCAAGTGCACTGTTTGCCGTGCGCGCTGGAGATGGCTCAGTGTCTGCATGCATTAAAAAGGTGCATTTTTTTGCCTCATTAAAAAGTTTTAGTCTTGTAGAAATGAAAAGTGTGTTTAACTTGAAATGTAGAAAAGCATGTGGGTTTATACAAAACGACAAAATTGTATACAGTTGAAGTCAGAATTGGACAACGTGGTGGTGCAGTGGGTAGCAAGTTCGCCTCAAAGCATGAAGGTAGCTGGTTTGACCTCGCCTGGGTCAGTTAGTATTTCTGTGTGGACTATGCATGTTCTCCCCGTGCTCACGTGGGTTTCCTCTGGGTCCTCCGGTTTCCCCAAGTCCAAAGACGTGGTACAGGTGAATTGGGTATGCTAAAAAGTGACCGTAGTGTATGAGTGTGTGAATGAGTGTGTATGGATGTTTCCCAGAGATGGGTTGCTGCTGAAAGCTACATAAAACATATGCTGGATAAGTTGGCTGTTCATTCTGCTGTGGCGACCCCTAAATAATTAAGGGAACTAAGTTTAAAAGAAAATTAATGAATTAATCAAGTCAGAATTATTTATTTTTTCAAATATTTCCCAAATGATGACAGAGCAATGATTTTTTCCACAGTATTTCATATTATATGTTTTCTTCTGGATAAAATCTAATTTGTTTTATTTCTGCTAGAATAAAAGTTTTTGATAAAAATTTTTATAAATAAATTAAGGTTAATTTTATTAGCCCCCTTAAGCAATATTATTTTTTCCGATTGTTTACAGAACAAACCATCATTATACAATGACTTGCCTTATTACCCTAACTTGCCTAATTAACCTAGTTAAGCCTTTAAATGTCACTTTGCGCTAAATACTAGTAACTTGAAAAAAAAATCTAGTAAAATAGTGTGTAATTCATTTTATTATTAATTACATAATTACTAGTAACACTTTAGAATAATGGTACATTAGTTATTGTTAGTTAATATATTTACTAACATTAAATAAGTTTGAATAATCTTGTCAGGCTTTTATTAATCATAGTTTAACATTACCTAATGCATGATTAAAATTCAAAGTTTTTAAAGTGTTACCAAAAATCTAAAGTGTTACCAAAAATTCTTCTTTCCGTTAAACAGAAATTGGGAAATATTGCAATAATGATAATTCTTTTAATATAACATTTCCCCAGAAAACACCAATATCTGTATTTAAATAATTAATTTAACGATTTTAAATTAAAACATGTAAATTTCTATTTTTCTGATGTAATTAATTATTTCTAATTCAGGCAAAAAAAAAAACTGTGTCAAGGTGTAAACTTTTAATGTTTAAAGCACTATGAATAAGTGAAAACCTCATTTGGTTGTTGTCATTTCCCTCTCTTGCCTTGACTCCCGTGTAAGTACAGTATTTATTTTTTAGCTCTGGGTTCAACTTTGGGCCACTCCAGCCAGTAGCACAGTGGTTTTCCTATATACATATTTATTTATAGCTCTAATTTCAAAACACTGTTTTCCATCTTTACTTCATTACTGTTGTGGACATTTTAAACTGATTTTTAAAGAAGTGCGTTGCGTAATTTATGCTGACATTTTTTGATTACCTGACTAACTTCATTAACTATTTCATTAATAATGTAAACCTGCTAATTACTGCGCACCTTTGTAATAGATTAATAACAGTTACACTGTAAAAAAAAAAACATAAAAACGGTAAAATAATAGCCGTTAAATTACAGAAATTCACAAGAAATTTGAATTTAAGGAAATTTCTGTAATTTAACGTTCGTTATTCTTCGGTAAATTTCTGTAATTTAACGTTCGTTATTCTACGGTAAATTTCTGTAATTTAACGTTCGTTATTCTACGGTAAATTTCTGTAATTTAACGTTCGTTATTCTACGGTAAATTTCTGTAATTTAACGTTCGTTATTCTTCGGTAAATTTCTTTAATTTAACGTTCGTTATTCTACGGTAAATTTCTGTAATTTAACGTTCGTTATTCTACGGTAAATTTCTGTAATTTAACGTTCGTTATTCTACGGTAAATTTCTGTAATTTAACGTTCGTTATTCTACGGTAAATTTCTGTAATTTAACGTTCGTTATTCTACGGTAAATTTCTGTAATTTAACGTTCGTTATTCTACAGTAAATTTCTGTAATTTAATGTTTGTTATTCTACGGTAAATTTCTGTAAATTAATCGCCATTAATTCATGTTTTTTTCGCCACCCCAGCTGAACCCATAACATTTTTTACCGTGTAACTTCTTCTATATGCAGCTTCATCCATACCACTAGGTGTCAGTATAAATCCTGTCACAAAGTCCAGTGCAACATCAACAAAAAACATCCGTGTCCCCAGCTGTCACAACACACTTTCAATACGCAGGTGCATATCTCTTCAGAATCACCCGTCCAAAAGGATGAATCGTCACGTAGCTCCTGGAAACCAGGCCCTGGCCAGATACAGGCCTGTTCTTCACGCAAACAGCCTGATGAAAGTTGATGAGTAAACAACATGTGTTTCCATTTACTGTACCTGCCCGTAGCCAGAGGGGGGAAAGCCCAAAGTCGACTGTGAAAACACTCCCCGCAGGTGTGAAAATAAAAGCCGGGGCTAAAAATACAGTCGGCAGCTGGGAGTTATTTGGATCGGGCTGTGTGCGGAGGAGAGCGCGGCAGTCCAGCTGGGGAGGCAGGTGTGGATGGGCTGACCGACAGAAAGCTGCCTATTTAGTCACACTGCAATCCCTCAAAGCAGATGCCGCGCAAACACGCCTCGCGTTTGCTCAATTTCCTTTTGTGTTGACTCATGCATAGCTTATTTGCGGTGGGTATTTCGGTGAGGGATGGGTTTGTGGTGGTGGTTTGGGGGGGGGGGGGAGCATTTCCGAGCCGGTCGGGTGAGGATGGAGAATGACAAATGGAGAGAGAGAGCGAATGAGGATGCTTTATGCGATCTTAGCACAATCGACCAGCCCCTGAGCCGCCGAGACTCCGATTCCCCTTGACAGTTATGCACTTCACTGGTTTCCACGTCGAGGCGTTTTCAGACCAAACAGGATTCTCTGTCCTTTTTTTTGTTTTGTGTTTGTATAACTTGTGAAGCGGCCTGTATTGTAGCTCTGTCATCACCTATCCATTTAGCTGGAACGTCAAAGCGGGTTCTTTTTTTTCGGGTCAAGCGTGGCTGCTGCCTTCTGAGACTTACCTCTCATTTTTCATACATATCGCCTCAAGGACAGAAGGAGATGTAAAAATGACCCCCCGCTACTTTCTCTAATGAGTTCATATACAAATGACCTCTCTCTCTCTACTTTTGTCTCGTGATTGACAACGGGGGTTCCCTTTGACCCACATGTGCATCTGTTATTCGACCCACATAAGCCAATGAGATTGAGTGATTGAAGCGTTATGAACCTTGGGGCACACTGTTTTTTTTTGTTTTTTTTGTGTCCGGGCCGGCTTTTCCGTGAAGCCCGGTCCGCATTAAGCTCATTTGCATGTTCAGCCACGTTGGTTTCTTAACTCTTGAGTCTGCAGGAGTCCCCGTCTCACTGGGGAGTCAAGTGAGTAACGCTGTTAGCACTAATTAGCAAGATTAGCTGCGCCAGTAATCTCCAACCCAAAACAATCAGAACAGAAAATCCCATGTTGTGACAATTATCTCTGAATATGTGAAAAATTGGATCATGTTTTTCTTTCCTGTGTTTCATTCTGTTTTCTCCTCAGTGATGTGAGGTTTGGGAAATCAGAGAGCGATGTCTGTTTCTGAGGAAAAAAAATGATTGGTTCGGTTAATGGAGTTTTTTGGGCGTGGCAGTTGATTTCTCTAGGGATCGTTTTAAATTGTGTTGTCTGTAAGTCTAGGTTAGCAATAACGTCAACTAATAACTGACCCCAATTGGACACATTTCTTGGGGATTTCTTAAAGGGATAGTACGGCCCAAAGTAAAATGCGTTACAGAAAGTCATACACATCTGGAATACAATCTGATGAGAGACTTTTCTCTCTTTTTTCTGAGGTTTCGAAAGTTACAAAACACTATTATATAGTATAGTCATGGTGACACTGTGGCTCAGTGGTCGCCTCACAGCAAGAAGGTCACTGGTTCGAGTCCCAGCTGGGTCAGTTGGCATTTCTGTGTGGAGTTTGCATGTTCTCCTCATGTTGGCATGGGTTTCCTCCGGGTGCTCCTCCACAGTCCAAAGCCATGCGCTATAGGTGAATTGAATAAACTTAATTGGCCGTAGTGTATGTGTGTGAATGAATGTGCATGGGTGTTTCCTAGTACTGTGATGCAGCTGGAAGGGTATCTGCTGTGTAAAACGTATGCTGGATAAGTTTGTTGTTCATTTTGCTGTGGCGACCCTGATGAATTAAGCTAGTAGTGTTAGTTAATGGTTTGTTAATACCATGAATTGTGGCCTAAAGTGTTACCAAATTAGTTTTATGCATGATTCAATTCCCTACTGCAATCAGTCTGAATGAATGAACACTTTGCAAATAGAATTATTTAAGTCATCTGATGCATCTGATGTGTATTCATATCGCACTATTTATTGCAGAAAAACTAAATATCGCAATGTCAGATTTTTCCAATATCGTACAGCCCTACCTATACACACATCTCTACATTCCTAGTATTGATGTAAGCCTTATTCATTCATTTGTTTTTCTGTCTATACAACTCTCTACTTATTCTGATATTGACAAGTGTCTTTTAAGCAACACTTGTTATGTTGAAGTAAGTAAAAATTATGAGTGGCGGTAAGTGAAACAAACAGACGTCTTTGCTCTTGTCCTCCAGGGCCTGCTGCTTACCACACACAAAACACTGGTCTCTGGTGGCCTGGTGTCTTGTGAATGGAGGATGTTATGAAGTTTGATGTCTAGTGTGTAGTTTCACTCTTGCTTACAGCACAAGGCGGCTTTAGCGCAGCCAACACACCACAGCTTGCAAATGGAAAATTCCAGAGAGAGACACATCGCAATAACAAACTGTAGATGTAAAGTTTGTGGCCGAATATCCATTTAATTTGCAAGGCAACATGGTATTTTTTCTGCATATTTCTGATGGTACTTTTTAAGGTAAACAGAAAAAAAACAACCTAATAGTCATTGTAATTTCAAAGTGGCTTGATTACGTTATTCATTCATTCATTTTCCTTCAGCTTAGTCTTTATTTTAGAGGTTTCCACAGTGTACATTGAACCGCCAACTATTCCAGCTTATGCTTTATGCTGCAGATGTCCTTCTAGCTGCTACCCAGTATTGGAAAACACCCACACACACTCATTCACACACACTCATAGACAACAGACAATTTAATTTATTCAATTCACCTGTACCACATGTCTTTGGACTGTGAGGGAAACCAAACCAGTGTCTTTCTTGCTGTGAAGCAATAGCGCTAAACATTAAGTTACCATGCCACCCCTTGAATACATTAAGAGTTTCATTTTTTACTGTATTATATTTAGTATGCTAAAATTTGATGCTTAAATATGCAAATGTGGAATTATTTAAATAAATAAATAAATACGTGCTCATTTGCATAGATATCTACCACAAAAATATGAACATTAGATGAAGCCAAGTTCATTTTTTTAGCACATTAAATTCAAAATGTTTTTACAGGAAGGATTTTGGCTTTTATCTCATTTTATCAATCCGTAATTCTGAAAACATTTTTTTTTTGTAGAATAAATTTTGTATATTAATGCAAACTCTGTAAATTATGTATAAACATTTCCCTCCATAAAATCCTTCAGAATACACAAATAAATAAAAACATATTTTTTTTGCATAAAGATTTATGTCTTAATGCAGGAGAAATAAATGTTTTATAGTCGAAACAATAATTATACTGTTTGGTTTAGAATAATATATATATTCCTAATAATTACTTTTTACATTGCATTACACTGAACTATATAAAAATGTAACTATGAAAAGCCATAAAACCCAAAATCTTAAATATAACAAGTTTTAACATGAAATTCATGCACATCGAGTCATAAATCTCATTAATTTCAGCAGACCTAACTCTACAGTTTTGTTCACATCTGTACTGTAACTGTTTTTACTGAGAGATTTGTGGATACACAATTTGTCTGATTATATAAAACATATAATTAAAATGTATAATTTGGGGCAATACATATAAATCTAATTTACGATCCTTATGTACATGCAAAAAAAGTAATTAGTCTGATAGAAAAGTGGGGTATTTGGAGCATACAAATCCTAAATTTTTTTTAATTTAAGATACAGTACTTAAGTTCAATGATTTGGTTCCATTTAAAACAGCACAATTTCTGTTTAAAGCTAGGAATGAATTACTTCTGAAATTCATACCATTTTTTATTATTATTTTTTTGTAGAAAGACAAAGGGGGATACAATCTGAGAGAAGAACAAAATTTTAGGAGGCTGAAAACAAGGACAACTTTTAAAAGATTGTGTATTTTTGTATGTGGTGTGAAGTTATGGAAAAGTCTAGAATGGATTCTCAAACAATGTCAAGATATTAATCAATTTAAAAAGTTGTATAAATATATATTATTAAAGAAATATAATGATTAATAGAGGTGATTGAAAAGAATAAAACGATAAAGGTATGAAGAAATTTTAATTATTGGCTGTTTGCAGTGCTATGTATTTTTGGGTCTATGTTATGAAATGTAAATGTACAAATGGAATCAAACATATAAAATGTCAAAGATGCTAAAATAATAAAATATGTAAAGCTCATGTGTCTCATGTAAAAGAAGAGATAAGTAAAAGAAGAAATAAGTTTAATTAATAGACAAATGTTGTGTGTGGTAATGGGGTGAAAAATAATAAGCTCATGCTTCATCCAGCTCCATTTCGACCATGTTGAAATGTATTTTTTTGTTAAAGAATTGTTTTATATATGATTTTTCTGTTCGAAATAAATGAATCAAATCATATCAAACTGAAATATTTTAAATGTTTTCCATATTAAAAGTAGAAAATAAGCAGTATATCTTCTAAATAAATTAACTCTTGCATATCCTGTGAATAATATTTTAAACGGTGCATTTCTTGAATCTTCTGTAAACAAATGTTTTAATGTAAATAATCATTTTAATGTCATGGAAAATATGCCTTCTCAAGGCATCTCTGGCGCAGCTTCCAATCATCATTAATGTATTGCAAAGTAAGGCTTAAGAGTAGGTCCATCGTCCTACTTGACCAGAGATCAAATTTGGCTGCAAAGTGGCCAAAGAAGTATCAGCCTCAGCCTTCGAAAGAGCGGGGTCACGTCACTCCACATGCAGTAGGGAAAGCAATTTAAATAATCGTCCTGGAAAAATTTGATTGATAATAGGTTCTGAATGCCGATTTCGATTACTTTTCAATTAATCACCCAGGCCTAGTTGTACTTAAAGTTTTTTTTTTTTTTTTTTTGTTTTTTCTTGTGTGTTCACAGTATTTTCCAAATCCAAAATAAAAAAATGTTAAAGTTTAAATAAAAAATAGCTATTTTTAATGTAATTAATTGACTGGGAAGCATAGGGATAACATATTAGATAGTATGGATATTATTTTCTATTTCAACTGCAGTGTCTTGCCTTAAGATGTCACATTGAAAACCACAAACAAGTCTGTTTCCACAAAACATTTCCAGTGTGCAGGGAAACCATGTTAACCGGAAAAAAGAAAATAGCTTATAGGCGATAGTCCAATTAGAGCGGGTGCTTGTGTCAGTGTTGGCAGGTCCTCTCATTTCTCTTGTTTACATAAGACGTGTCAGGTCCGGTTCTCAGTGTGAGATCTCCTCTCCAGCTTGAGCTTACGGTGAGATCACGTTAGCCTTGTGTCATTGAAGTAACAGGTTTTACGTCTACAACTGCATCTTAAACCTTCGCTCTGTTATACCGTTCTGTACCTCAGGGTCATTTCAGATCCAGTTTCTTTGCCAGAATCAGGTCGCTAATAGACTTTTCTCGCCTTCTACCGGCGCTCTAATTTACACCTCGACAGCCAACGATCCGAGGGCCAATCCTGCAGAGATCTTTTTTCTTTTTTCTTTCTGATAGTTCGCTAAAACTCAAGATTCTCTCGATGATTAACAGACGAGTTCATCTAAAATGTGTTTGGTATCAAATCATTCTTGTATTATTTTATGAAGGGGGTTGTTGTTACAGTATGTGTGGCTACTGTCATTATATCATAACATTACTATCGTTGTTGTCATTCACTACCACTGATTGGTATTGTTCTGTTTATTTCTACCTAAACTATTCAATTGAATTTTTGATACTTATGACCTATAATAATATGCTTTCTACCGTTGTGCAAGTTGTTTGTATATGTTTTTTTTTTATTTTCTTATTTATGTACTTTGACCTGTCCACCCAGTACCTTTACCTGCACTGTAAAAAGATTCTGTTGTTTTACGTGTTTTTTTTCTGGCAGCTGGTGTGCCAAACACACACACACACACACACACAAATATATATATATGTATATATATATATATATATATATATATATATATATATATATACATATACATATATATATATATATACATATACATATATATATATATATATATACATATATATATATATATATATATATATATATATATATATATATATATATATATATATATATATATATATATAAATATGTGTGTGTGTGTGTGTGTATATATATATATATATATATATATATATATATATATATATATATATATATATATATATATATATATATATATATATATATATATATATATACACACACACACATATTTATATATATACATTATATATATATATATACGTATGATAAATGCTGCCTAAGTGGGCATAAGCAACTTTCTTTTCCTGAATCGACTTCATATTTTTAAACTGCATTGAGTTGAATTTGTAAAACATGTTAAAAATGTTATATCTTGTGTTTAAAAAGCTGTCAAAGATGGTCTTTTATACCACTTTTCTGTGTTGAAGAGTCAATAAGCATCAGCATATTGAGTGGTTTGTGCGATCTGGATGCAGGCGCAGTGTTTGTGACTCTGTTCAGCTGATAAGTGTTTATCTGCCGGATGTTGTGCCAGTGCTGGAGCTGTGGATGGAGGCTGTTGTGGTTTAGTGGGCGGCTGGAAGGCACATGGATGCCTGCAGGTGTGGCAAATAGCCTAATCCCACTTTAATCTGCTCAAACTCTGTAAATAAGTGATTAGAGAGTGACACACACATGCTGATCATCCACAGCCCACAGACGCTCTTTTCTCTCCTTGGGTCTTTAGTATATTGGTGCATCACTTAAATGTTATTGGGAGGAGATTAGCTTTCTAAATGATGTTTGAGTAGCAGTTATTATAAAACTCTATTTTTAAAATGAAATTATACTACAAACTACACTATATATGATCATTAGTGTGTAGATATTTATTTTAAATCACATGTACCGCTGTAGTGATCCCAGATACATTTATAAGTTATAGATAGACTTTTTTAGTGACGTTAGTGCAACTCTTTTGTTGTTTGTTGACTTTTCATTGTAACATAGTTTCATAGTAACAGTATAATTGTAATAATTATTATTAATCCTTATTATTAGCAATTTATACGTAAATGTTATTATTTATTAACACTTGATAACACTTGAACACTTGATGATAATGTTTTAAAGCATCAAAAAAAAACATTTCAACTTATATAAATATGTTAGAACATGTATATTAAATCGCAAATAACAAGAATCAACAATGGGAAATATATTTATGTTGTTTATTAGGTTTGGTTAATGCATGGAAGTCTATTTCAGAGTAATAAAGTAAATATAGTTATTATAATGCAGTTATTATAACTATATAAATATATAATAAATATAAAACTACATTATGGATTCATTAGTGTGTAGTTCATAGTTCATTAATGTTTTAATATAAAATAGAATTACTAAATGAGCTTTTTATTATATAGTGTTAGTTGTCATTTTAATTTAATGTTTAAATTTTATTTTTAGTAGTTTTCTTTTCTAATATATATATATATATATATATATATATATATATATATATATATATATATATATATATATATATATATATATATATATATATATATATATATAAATTATTATTATTATTATTATTATTGTTAGTTAATAATAATAATAATAATAATATAATAATCTTTTCTTTTCTTTTCTTTTTTTGTTTTGTTTTTGTTTTGTTTACTTGTTTTGTTTTGTTTACTTTTGTTTTGTTTTGTTTTGTTTTTTTTACTTTTGTTTTGTTTTGTTTACTTTAATTTTGTTTTGTTTTGTTTACTTTTGTTTTGTTTTGTTTACTTTAATTTAATTCTGTTTTGTTTTGTTTCGTTTTGTTTACTTTTGTTTCGTTTTGTTTACTTTAATTCTGTTTTGTTTTGTTTTGTTTTGTTTTGTTTCACATTTACATTACATTTACATTTAGTCATTTAGCAGACGCTTTTATCCAAAGCGAGTTACAAATGAGGACAAGCAAGCAATTTACACAACTATAAGAGCAACAGTGAACAAGTGCTATAGACAAGTTTCAGGTGTGTAAAGTCTAAGAAGCAAAGCATTAGAAATTATTTTTTTTTTTTTGAGAGAGAGAGAGTACAGTTAGTGGTATAGCCAGAGAGGCAGTTAAAATTAGGAAGGAAAGTGGAGACTAAACAGTTGAGTTTTTAGTCATTTCTTGAACACAGCAAGTGACTCTGCTGTTCTGATGTAGTTAGGGAGTTCATTCCACCAACTGGGCAGATTTAATGCGAGAGTTCGGGAAAGTGATTTCTTCCCTCTTAGGGATGGAACCACGAGGCGACGTTCATTCACAGAACGCAAGTTTCTGGAGGGCACATAAATCTGCAGAAGTGAGAGCAGATAAGAAGGATGTATAACATGTATGTATGTGTCACATGTATACAGTACCATGTTTACCTATTTAGGGAGTACTAATATTTCACATTTTATACTATTATCATTATACTATTATTGTCATTATACTAATGATACTAACAATCTCATATTATTATTATTATTATTTTTATTTTCATTTTTTGTAAAAACGTCACAAATTATTTTGTAGTCTTTTGGAATCACATCACAGGATATTTGACAACAGTTGGTAAAGTTCTTTGTTGGCATTACCTTTATCATATATGAAACCTTGTCACTCAGGCGTTTATTTGTAGAATTCTTTTTTTTTTTTTTTTTTTTTTAGGTTACTAAAGAAATTCATATTTCACCCAAAAATGAATACCTGCAATCATTTACTCACCCTTCGCTTGTTCCAAACCTGATTGACTTTCCTTCTTCTGTTAAACACACGAAAAACTAACATATTTTGTAGAAAACCATTGACTTTCATTCTATTTGTTTTTCCTACCATGGCCAATATTACTTAATATTATTATATTGGTACTTAATTGATACTTAATACAATATATTGGTCAATAGTATCCTAATATTAACAATATATTAATATAATATTAATTATATTATATTATATTATATTATATTATATTATATTATATTATATTATATTATATTATATTATATTAAACATAAATGTTTAAATCCTCTTGAGGTTAAGCAAATTTGCAATGTCCACTGTAAGGTTGTTTGAACATTGGTATATGTTGATTAGAACTTGATTAAAACAAAACCAAAAAATGTATTGCCTCAGGTAAAATGTCTCCCATTCAAACAGGCATTTATTTGATAAAACCCTCTCATATTTGCATGGACCCACAGAGTGACTGAAATGCCTCCAAATTGCACATTTTATTGCATGCGTCCGGCTGCTGTCTGTGTCATATGTGAGATGCAGACATCCATGTTCCAAAAGAGCCCGACACCACAGGCGATCGTCTGCACGTCTGCGACTGGCCATATGTTGCACGTCCTCGTGTCGTAGCTTAAGGGAGATGCTCCCCTCGAGATGAGAGGTTATTGTAGTTTGAAATGAATCCCTCATTCCTCCCCCTTTCCCATCATGCTCCATCCCCCTCAGCATCTCCCGTTCCCATGGGATCCAAAGCCAAAAATGCAGGAGTCTTGATCAAACAGGTAGTCGCCACCAAATGCTGTCAGATGGCTTTGGTTTCGCCCCCGGTCGTCTAAAAAAAAAGAGAAAAATAAAGCGAAAACAGGCCGCTTCGGTTGCCGAGCCCCTTTCATCTGCCTCCAGATGTGGTTTAATTTACTGCGACTTGGCTAATTATGGTAATTAAGGATTAATTACTGTTAATTACTTTCGCATAAACTCATCACCAGTCAAAGAGCGGAGCCTTATGAAATGTGCCACGCGTGCAAACACACACCGTGGGGACCCGGGCGAGCGCGCAGGGGCTCCTTTACATGCTGGCGCTCGTATAGAGGGCCTCTTTAGGGCCACAACAGAGCGAGGTTATTGCTCTCGCACCGTCACCTCTGCTCTCAAACACACCTGCAACCATCAGCATCAAAGTAGGACAGACTGCCAGATCTGCGAAGTCAGTGCTTTTAGAGATTGACTACAATAACACGGACATCAGTAACCTTAATCTGAATAAACCAATAATATGATTAAGGTGTTTACATTTGAATGTTCCTTTCATGCACCGTAAAACCCAAAAGGTTAAGGTAACTTAAACCATTTGAGGAAACCCATTGCAACAAACCATTTAAGTTCAAAAACTAATCCTAATAAGTTCTGTGAACTTAATTCATTTGAGTAAATGAAGCAATTTGAGCTCAGTAAAACCAGCACAATCTCATGGCAATTCGTAACTTTTTGATTTAGTGGCTAATTCGTATGAATTCGTACAATCTAATTCGTACAATTTAGTACGATTTGCTCATCACTCAATGACGGTTGGGTTTAGGGGCGGGGTTTGGTGCCACGCCTCCTTTTTAAAATCGTACATTTTCATATGACTCAATTCGTTCTAATTCGTACGAATTAGCCACTAAACGGACAAAACGTAAAATACTTATGTTTCCTTGTGAGATCAGGCTGGTAGAACCCAATAAATGAAGAGAACTCAAACCAACTGAGTACTGTAAAACCCAATAAGTTAAGGCAACTCAAACTGTTTGAGGAAACCGATAGCTACAACCATTTGAGTTGACTAATCTATATGAGTACAGTGAACTTACTTCATTTAAGTTGAAGTAATGAGGTATTTAATAAACTCATTACCTTCAACACTAAGTTCAAAACTCTTTTCAAATTAGTAGAAATAACTTTCAGTCAATTTTCAGTTAACTACACTTAAGTTGACTGTTGGGTTTTACAGTATGTTTCCGTTTCACATAGTTCGATTAACATCATTATGTCACCATTCGATGCTAGTTTTCTCTGGCGTTTCACGTAACAACAGTTTATGTTTGTAATGGCACCATATGCAATTTTGAGCATTACGTTTTTTATTTTTTTTTTGCGACAAGTACAACTGCAGTTATTTTCTCACACTTCTCAAGCAACAGGCCACCTCTGGCATTTAGTTCACTAACATTTCATTCATTCCACCTTTGTCGCGACAAAGCCATTTCAAAGTTAAGGTACTTTGTAAAGTGAATTTCTTTTCCAGAATTCTCAGCATATTCATCATTTTCTGCTCGCACCTAAAGTGTGCTCTCTTGCTTGAAGCCATTCTCATTTGTTTGTTGTCAAATACTTGACAACTGCTCTGAGTGCGCCCTGTCGCAAAATGTAGTGAGAAGTACTACAAAACGGTATTCATTTGATTAAGGTCTTTACATGTCTACTGAACTTCAATAATGTGACTAAAATCGGCATACTCCACATGTCTTAATTTGATTTCCGTTTAGTTCGATTATGACTTTTGGATTAATGCCATCAAAAATCTCTGTTTACAATCTTAATCAGAATATTGTCTTAAGCATATTACAATCGGAGTATTGGTGTCCTTGAAAATGTAGTCGTCAATGTAGTTTATCAATATTTATCAATATTTAAAGTACACACTGAGTGACTGATATATGGGCGGTTTGGACTGAGGCACAGTTCTAACGCTTATTTTCAAACTATATGTGTGCTTGTTATTTTATTTTCAAGGTCTGATGTAATCTATTTGCTGCTGCTGTTGGTATGTCAATAAATCCCACGTAAAATTTTATTCAAACTCACATTGGTAGCATTTAAGATGGAATAAAGCACATAATAAGCTCCTGAGGTGATAAATATAGTTAGTTAATTTTGTTTCTCAGATGCGATGTCACAGAAATAGAAACCGTTTTAAAGTAGAAATTTTGACAAACTTTCGTTAAGGGATTAAAATGAGCAAAACAACATGTCAGATGTTTTACAATGTGGTAGATCTACTGGTTTGTCCAATAATGCCCAATTTCGTTATCACAAGTTCCGTTAAAACAAAATCACATGCCTTTAGTGCGCATGTTGGTTTCTAGTCAGTAAATGTGTTTCCATTGTTGTGTGCATAGACTTTTTTCCGATTAAAAAGTTGATCTTACTCAGTAGTGCGCAAGTTTTTTGTGCACATTTAAAAGTTTTATGCACATCTATGTCATTTTTCATGCAAATGTTGGCATTCCCATTCATTTATGCAATAGTCATGCAATTATTGCATTATATATGCAATAGAGCAAAATTTGCATAAAAAAGGTGCATGGAAACATAGATATTGAAACGCTAGTGGTAATTTAAATAGATTTACCTAAAAATAACCTCCTCTCAGTTATGTCATTTTCTACTTTATGTGTTTTGAGCTGCATATTTTTAGAACAATAAATTTTGCTTTAGGTACAGCATTGTCATAGGTCAAAATAAGTTTAAAAAGACTTTAAAATCAGGCTTATGATTTAAAAAACCATGATGTACTTAAACAGAAACATTCCTCCTTTACATGTTTGAAAAGATACATGTACAGATAATGAAGTAAAACTATTTTTACAATTGATATATTGTGCATACAGACACTCGTGATTTTTCCAGGATGACATTCTTTTATCAAATAAAAAAATGAAGGTGATTTGAAAAATGTTCTCGCTGCTCTTTTGACCAAAGTTGTACTAGGTGTTTATGAAGGCAAGTTACGGTTTTCATCTGATGCATTTTTAAAAGGATCTGAAGCTCTCCTCTCAGTGATTTAATTTTCTTTTTTATGTTTCCTCCCTGCATATTTTCAGAAAAACCAAGTTATCTTTAGGTAAAATATGCCTAAAAAGATCAGGGTTATGTTAAAGACCTGTGTTTTGACCTGTGGATTCTGTACAACTATAATCCCAACTAAACATTGCATATCTTGCGATGTGACTATTGTAGAGTCACACATTGCGATATTGATGCTCAAACGATATATTGTGCAGCCCTAGTACCCACCTTTGTTTGTTATGTGCTAAAAACGAATGGTGATCACAACTGTCATAAGTGATTATCAAGAGAGGTTTTTATGGATACAATTTTAGTATCCTTTTGTGCCCATTCATAGAATAGGAATAATTAATGTTATTAGTGCTTATTGCATTTATTCAATCTCAAAGGCAGTGATTTAATTAAGTAAATGTATGCACTGTGGGGTTCTGATTAAAGTGCATCACTGTGTTCATTTGTGTGTATTTCTTTGCCAGCAAACCACCACAATAAAAAAAAAACATGAATGTTTATTGTTTTAAAATGTATCAAGACATAAAAACTTAAATATTGAAATATTTTCAATATCTTTTATTTCTTTTTCTTTTAATACAATAAGCATATATAGTTTAAAACCTCACCTATTTTTCAACAATGGTTTATAATTTCCAAATTTGATGATTTAACACCTCTGGTGAAGTTACCATTGCAATATAGATTGTATGGCCAGTAAACAGAATATTACTTTGCCATGTTTTTATTTTATTGCTTTATTTTATTTTATTTTTCATTTAAATTTAACTACAGCATAACGATAATGCTAAATATATAGTTTTAGAGTTCACACCACAATTATAATAGTAACAGCAATAACACTGTAATGTTAAAATCCCATTAGGACCAGAATAAGATCAGAATCCATGTTGCTTTAAAGTGACGAATGACACAATACACAACAATGTTTGTGTCGATGTGGCTGCTAAAGCAGTTATGGCTACAGTATCATATAGCCCCTGTGCCCCATCCACTTTCCTCATAAGAAAAAGAGCAGCATAAACATTCTTCAAAACATCTCTTTTTGTATTCCCCGAAAGAAGGAACGTCATACTGGTTTAGAACAACACAAGACTGAGTAAAATGACTGAGAATACAATCCCTTCAAAGCTCTCTTCTCCTCTGCTTTATGTGTGTCAGCCTTCAAGTATAACTCTGCAGGTATTTATTCGAGGAGAAAGATGACTTGATTTCCTTGGCGGCTGATTGTTACAAAGAAATTCCTCACTAACATGCAATCCTCATAAAGGAAGCAATATAGCGAGAGCTGGCGGATTCCCTAAGGAGCGGAGATTAAGTCATACGCACCTCTCCCTTTAGTAAACAGGCACCACACGCATGCAAAGGGATGACAGAGAGGAAACCATTCGGCTCCGGCTCGATTAGATTAGCAAAATTCGCTGGGAGAGGAGGAGGGGGGAGAGAGACACAAGCGTGCATAATTAATTCTGACTTTGATCACTGTCGCTGTCTTTCAAAGGGATCATTTCCCATCTCCAGCTCTTTAAGAGACAGACATTATAGAGCAACTCCGGAAACTCAATACGTATCTGTTAGAAGCCAATACAGAGTGTCAAAGTAGCATTTTAGGGTGTGTTCGTTGCTATTGTTTACATCTCTTGGTTATTTAGGTCTTGACCAGAAAGAAAATTATACATTTGGTCTTGGTTTATTTAGAATTAGCAAAAACAAAATGGGTTTTGTGATCTGTTGTATATGTTAGGATGATTACACATAAAACAATGCCAAACTAGGCTAGTTGAAAATATGTGCCTCCTCAGCCTACATTTTTCCGAAATGTAAAATACCTTGCCTCTGGTATATTTACTTGCACGTTTCATATGACAAATCCACTAGAGAGTGCTGTCTATATTACTGTAAATCTGAAATTACTGGCACTTTTTGTAAATTTCATTTAATTTTTCAGAAACGCATCCTTCTTGTACACATTTACAAGAACTCAGACTTGTTGTATAGATCACCTAGTAAATCACTGACCTAAATCTTTCCCTAAATCTAACAAATAGTGTTTTCAAATGTAGTTTTACCTTGATTTTACATAGTTTGTGTTTCCTTTGGTGAATTGTGCTTCCCCAGACTTAAACCCAAGTGCTCTGCATCACACTGTACAAGGTGAGCTACTGAGCAAACTGTCCACGCTAGGAATGTTGTCCATATGGAGAGGCAAATGTATTCCGTTACAAATCATGGATACTGTTAAGTTGTTTTATGGTTTTTATTGTTGTTTTGCAAGGAACTACAGGTCAATATTGTTTTATTCTTCGATAATATGCCCCTGTAGATATTATTAGTGTGAAAATAAACATTACACTGCCCTGTCACATTTATTTTACCTTGAAACTGCAGTCAAATGTACTGTATGTTTATGTATCTTTTCACAGTTACACATACAGTTGAAGTCAGAATTAAGTGTCTTGAAAAATATCTAGTAAAGTATTATTTACTGTCATTATGGCAAACATAAAATAAATCAGTTATTAGAGATGAGTTATTAAAACTATTATGTATAGAAATGTGTTGAAATAATCTCTCCATTAAACACAAATTGGGGGAAAAAATAAACAGGGGGCTAATAATTCAGGAGGGCTAATAATTCTGACTTCAACTTTAAATGTAGGCTGAAGTATATATTTCCAATGGACCTGTGTTGAACAAAACTGTATGTGTTCTGAAGGAGCTTGTTGTAATGTGTTTACGTTTTTTTTTTTTTCAATCGCTTGATAACTCGTGAAGAGATAATTCAATTTGTAACAGAGTCAAAACAGAGTCTTCTTTTCCTGTTTCAGTCAAACTGCAGGAGAGTTTGTTAAAGGATCACGAAAAACCAAAACACATTTTTTGAGATGTTGACAGTCATATATGTGTCCCACACTGCTATAAACACTAGGACAGATATCTTTCACAAAAAGTGAAAATTGGTTGCTTTTGCGTTATTTCAAGCAAATTCGTTCTTTCGGTTTAAAAATTTATTTTGAAGCTTCGTCATGGGGATTAGATCCTTTTGCAAATTCCAGCATGTAAACTGGATGTCTGTACCGGTGGGTACAGCATGACTTCTTTGAGCTTTTAGCGTTAATACATGAGAAAGTCTTTGTTCGAACCAATCAGCGCGCTCTACTGTTTATGAGGTGCAACTTCATTAATATGCATGATAGCTTCGAAGACGGTTTTTACCTGTTACAATGTTCAGATGGCAGAGAGACGCCACATTGTGTTGCCAACCGTAAAACAAGTGGAAGAAGAAGAATTGTTTGGAGACATGGGTCGTCAGTGATGCATTTATAAATGTGCTGCAATGAAGGTTTTGTTATTAGATTAGAGTGGTCTACTAACACGCAACAAAATACGTTTGTAAGGAAAAATTTTTACCCGGAGCTTTTTGCATCTGGAAATGGTGAAATCCAGATTTGCCACTAGTTTTCTTTTAAAAAAAGACGTGATTCCAGTTGGTGTTGATTGTCCTGTCTCTACAGATTTGGTAAGTGTGTAATCAATGTTCTTTGTTTATGTTTATTCAGAGGCAAAGTTACTTAGTATCGTCAACTGAACTTTATTAAGTTTTTAAAGATATACCTTATATTTACTAAGTTTACAGTATGTTAATATCACTACAATATTATGGACTGTATGATCCTATGTAAATGCTGCTTTCCGAATGTAAACACCTTAATCAAACTATTACCTTAAAACGTTATACGTGATTTTCACCACATTTTGTGACAGGATAGTCTATACACACGGCTTTCTGACGCTACCTACCGAGTGCATCTAAGTTACTGAGAAATGCAAAGGGTTTTTTCTCTCATACGACGTGCGGTATCAATGTCTTATTTGTCACGGGGGCGTGCATGAAATGTTCCTGAATGAAAGTGAAAGTGCCAAAATGCAATTAAAGTCGACAAATTAATAATTTGGCAAATAATTTAATTACTGATGTCCATGTAAACATAGTCACTGTCTTTCTCCCCTGCATCTGTGTTGTTTTGCCTCTGTGAAAATCAGCGTGTGCTCGAACTGAAACTCCCCTTTTCATGCAAACCCTTCACTCTTTAGCCACTCGACACTCCCACCTAAACAGAGCTGGACTCGACACTCCCACTTTCCTGACTTTTTTTTCAAACTAGAGGTGTGAAAACGCCCAGCTGAGACAGGGGAGGGTTTCATGGCCCTTTAAGATGGGATCTGAAAACCATCTTTTTAAGCATGTTATGTGTGCTGCACCAAGGTTCAGATGGATGCGTTCACACTTAATTAGATTTACCATTCTAGTTTTGTTTCTGTTGTAGATTGCAGAAGGTTTCTCTTCTCATGCTTTTGACTCTTTCCATTACATGTGTTACAAAAGTATTGCTTAAATATCTTATTTAGGACTATTTATAAAAAAAAAAGAGATATTGGCCAAATAATAGGCATATTCCCCAAATAGACTTAATATAAGTGACTACAAGGCAATGACAAACATTTTACATGCAAAAGGACCTGGACAACACCTATTTTGGACAGGATGCTATTTTAAATTCACTCTGTAAGCCATTTCCAACTGCAATGTACATTTTGACAACTGTTTGTGTGTTTTTTTTTTTTTTTTGTCAGTTCAGGCACAAGGAAAACAGTTGAAATTGAAAACAGTCTGCTGCTGCAATACATTTAGCCAATACACAAAAGTAAAAACAGACATTGTTGGGTAGATGATTTTGATTTATTGGTTGAATTCATCACTGTACATAAAATCACTTCTATTTTATTTGTACTTCTTGATGTTCACTGTACCTCAATATGATGTGTTTAAGATATCATAGTCAATCTAATAAAATAGAAATACCACAAAGTATTGTTTTCCCCTGAAACTTAAAAGGAGGCAAGCCAAAGATGTTGAAACCACTGTTATACCTGTGGTACTTTTATGTTTTGTACTACTTTTTCATTCGTTCTGAAGGTATAATCAATTGTTTTCCAGATATCTTTTACCTTTAAAGCATCCCTGACAAGATGGTTTACCATTAAACCATGAGTATCTCTGCAGTGCTGCTGTGTGCTGCTTTAAGTGTTTATTTTTGAAAGGATTCTGATTGGCTTTCTGTGTGTTTTATTGTTTATCAGCTGAAAAAAATAATACTTTTAAAAGTGTTTTCAGATATATTGTTTCTTTGTATTGCTGTATAAACTATTGTTAAATTTTCAGAATGATTATTAGAGCTATATCTTTATAGTTATTGTGCTTACTGACAAACAGTCTTGCAGACAAAATCTATTTGAACTTTCAGTGTTTAGATTTTTATTTGTACTCTCAGATGCTGTATGAGGGTTTATGTGTCATATACCATGGACTAAATGAGCCGTTCTCGTGCTTTCTTGTCCCTGTGATGTGTCCTGGCAACATACCCAAGCGAAAGATATCTAATTTAGCCCAAAGGCTATAAAAACTCGGTTAGCTTAATGCGCCAAGCTGAAGTCTGATTAGATTTAGCGAGGTACGTTTCCGAGGCACCTTAAAAGACAAGACTTTGACTGCCCGAGGACACTTTGCGTCGGCTGTTTTGAATAACAAATTCTTTTAATGAAGCTCTTTAAGTAGGAGTGCGTTGCTTGGAATGGTCTTGTGCACCAGACTGCCTGGTGGAGGCTTGCTAATGCTAATCATGGTTATTAGCCATAGCTTGGGGGCCAGTGGCGTCCCAGCTCTCTCCTCAAAGGCGTCTCGCTGACCACTGTTCGTGGGAAGAGGGGAGGAGGGGCAAGAAATGGAACAACGGGAGCCACCAAAGCTGCGTAATGTAACGCCTGTCATCTCGGCTCCCACCAGCTGTCATCACACCAATGGACTCCAGTTCATTTTTTTAATTGACACCGTACTTTACCATTCCATTTCAGCTCGTTTACCCTCCTCCTCTGCGTCTTCAGTTTTCTTTTTGTCACTCTTTAATTCCTTGAGCATTTCTGTTATTTGCCCTGTCATTTCTTACAGTCGAATTGAAACTTACTTTACAGTACATTACTTAAAAATGTCATTATTTGTTCATTTTCTTGTCTTTTTGAAAGAAATTTATCCATCTATCTATCTATCTATCTATCTATCTATCTATCTATCTATCTATCTATCTATCTATCTATCTATCTGTCTGTCTGTCTGTCTGTCTGTCTGTCTGTCTGTCTGTCTGTCTGTCTGTCTGTCTGTCTGTCCGTCCGTCCGTCCGTCCGTCCGTCCGTCCGTCCGTCCGTCCGTCCGTCCGTCCGTCCGTCCGTCCGTCCGTCCGTCCGTCCGTCCGTCCGTCCGTCCGTCCGTCCGTCCGTCCGTCCGTCCGTCCGTCCGTCCGTCCGTCCGTCCGTCCGTCCGTCCGTCCGTCCGTCCGTCCGTCCGTCCGTCCGTCCGTCCGTCCGTCCGTCCGTCCGTCCGTCCGTCCGTCCGTCCGTCCGTCCGTCCGTCCGTCCGTCCGTCCGTCCGTCCGTCCGTCCGTCCGTCCGTCCGTCCGTCCGTCCGTCCGTCCGTCCGTCCGTCCGTCCGTCCGTCCGTCCGTCCGTCCGTCCGTCCGTCCGTCCGTCCGTCCGTCCGTCCGTCCGTCCGTCCGTCCGTCCGTCCGTCCGTCCGTCCGTCCGTCCGTCCGTCCATCTATCTATCTATCTATCTATCTTTAAACTGTTTTAATCTATCTATCTATCTATCTATCTATCTATCTATCTATCTATCTATCTATCTATCTGTCTATCTATCTATCTATCTATCTATCTATCTATCTATCTATCTGTCTGTCTGTCTGTCTGTCTGTCTGTCTGTCTGTCTGTCTGTCTGTCTGTCTGTCAGACTGACTGTCAGACTTACTGACTTACTGACTGACTGAATCGCCAACTTATCCAGCATATGTTTTTACGCAGCGGATACCCTTGCAGCTGCAACCCAACACTGGAAAACATATTTGGGTGAACTATACTTTTAAAACCAGAACATTTACATATATCAGGATTTTATAGTTATAACTAAAACATACAAAAATGATAAGAAAATGTATAATAACCAGGGCCAGATAGAATCATCTTTTTTTATTTTTTTTATATAATAATATTATAATTTTATATAATATCTACATATTTTTGCAGAACAATTTTGAAAGTATGGGAACTGAAAACAACACATTAATTAAAAAACTGCAAATATGTTGATTTTTATTTATTGTTTATATTGCAAATTCAATTTGAACCACGTGTTTGGTAAGGAAGACTACAGTAAATATTAAATATTGTATACACCACTATACATTGCTCATCAGTTAGTCTGTAAGAAGTTAATATATTTATTCAGCAAGGATGAATTACAGTAGCTTACCGTTTAGTTTGATGACAGCAAAAACATTTAAGATGTTACAAATGTTTGCCCAAAAAAATTCACATTTTTTTTACTTTTCTAGATACTAATAATGTAATATGGTTCTAATAACTTATAATATGGTACCATTTTTATTCCCTATATATGGTATTTTTATATATGATACTATTTTAGTAATGGCCCCAGTCTTTTAAACTATTGTGTATTATATATCTGTTGTTTATGTGTGTGGGTTTTCAGGATGTGTGGCTAACACCGAATGCAGCACATCAGCCAAACACATTTCCTTAGCACAGACAGAAAGGGAAGAGTGAAGAGCAGAGAGCTTTGCTGAATGAATGAGTCTGGATGCTGTTATTATTCAGCCTGTACCAGAGAGAGGCTCTGTATTCAAGCTGTGTAATGAATGACGGCTGTGTTGCATTAGCATGTCTCTGGTGCTCTTTTGGTCTCAGGGACGGGTTGGTGACAGGCCCACCATGACACAGACAAGACCGAGAGAAAAGCAGAAATATAGAGCAAACTCAATATATAAATCCAGAGATGTATAAAAACAATACAATATGTAATATATCCTGTGCATACATTCTGTTTGGCAGGTTTTTTCCATGCAGGTTTTCAAGTTAAATGATTGTATGGAAGTAAGTGGAATTTGCTTAACTAAGATGTGTAGAAGAAGAATTGTTTCTTGAGTTATTTTCACCTCGTTATTTGACTTTTTTTTTTACATATAGAAAGTTTCACTGGGTTTATTTTGATTATTTTACTTACTTTACCTAAGTAAACAACACAGCATATGTTTATTACAATAGGATAACATACTGACACAAATGTGATAATGAAGTACCTAACTGAACATAGAGACCTCAACACTTTGTGCACAATACAAAATGGTAGTCGTTAGTATATGCTGAGTCTGGGTTTTAATTTATTATTTTGCTAGTCTTTTTTTGAGGCTTTTAAAAGCATTCAGGCATAAGAAATTGTACAGTTTGTACCTTTGCCAAATTAACACTGATTAATTGTATTGAATTGTTTATAAAAAGAAGACTATTCAGTATTATTTTACATTTGATTTTTCAATTACTGTATGCCTGAATACAGTTTGACTCCTCTGAAAACAATAATATTCCAGAACAGAATGAAACAATAAAGGTTAGGGTTTAGGGTTAGTATTAAGGTAACCCCAGGGTATCTGCGGGGTCTTAAAAAATCTTAAAATGTCTTAAATCTCAAAAGCTAAATTTTAGGCCTTAAAAAGTCTTAAATCTACTGAAATATCGTGTTGTAGGACTTACATCTTTTTTAACAGATCTTCATTTTACTTTATATAAAGCTAACCAAACTGGCCATTAACACTCATACAATCACCAACAATCCATCTCAGTTAAACTTTTAACTTTTTATTTAAAAATAGCCTTTAATTACTTTCCTTATAGTAACATTTGCTTAAAAGTTCTCCATTTATTTACTCCTGAGGATACTGATCTGACCTACTTTTTTAAAATTATTATTAAATTATTATTATTGTAGACTGAATTATTTGACAGCTATGTTTTGTATACTTGGTAATGGTTTTAGGGTTTATGAATGGATATATTTGAAAATTAATAAAAAAATATTATATATTTTATGTTTATATATTTATAAAAATCCTTAGCATTTAGCCCTGTATACGTCTAAAATTTCATCCATAATGGTCTTACAAATGTCTTAAAAAGTCTTAAATTTAACTTGGTGAAACCTGCAGGAAACCCCATAAAAAGCATTGCAATGTTATATTTTTCCAATATTGTGCAGCCCTACTGCTAACCACTGAGCCATCGCGCCGCCCCCTAAACCGACCAACACAAACAAATATAAAACAGTGTAAATAGACCTAGAAAACAGTGTAAAATGCCAAATCTTCCAGTGCATGACAGGAACATAAATATCTGAAAGAAGATATAGTATCTGACTTTGATATTTTCTCAAAGAATTGCTGTAAACATAACAAAAAATCCCAAGTAAAATATATAAATTTGACATTTTTATTTTGTATTATTTTCTGAACTAAATTTTATAAAATATTAATTCCAATTGATTTTTGTAGTATTATTTACTTAATCACATAATCATATTTTATCACTCCAACCTAACTCACAATATTGGCATTTTCAAATTCAGTTTGTTTACTTGCTGTTTATATAGTTACTTACCATTACTTTAACGTACTGTCCATACTGACCGTTACTTACCATGGTTTAGTTTCCACCAAAAAATTAAAAACAGCAGTTATTTTTCATTAATCTGTATATATAATATAATATAATGTAATGTAATGTAATATAATATAATATGTTTATTTTAATGTGGTTAGAGTATTTTGCAAGTGTTACTGTACAGACAAAAAATTAGGATGTTCTGTTACTCACTACCTATAAAATATAATAAATTATTATCTAAAATGCTATATAATTACTTTAAAATAACACATAATAATACATTATAAAAGTAAATAATAATAATAATAATAAAAGTAAAAGAGGTGTAAACATAGTTTGAAATATATGAAAAATAAACCACTTGTCCTTCAAATGCATGAAAAATTGAGCCAACTGTTTTTGCGAAGGTTTTTGCCTATTCATGTTTACTGTATCTAGTGTGCATGTATTGCTGTGTGTATGCGAACCTCTTGTTGGCTGCCTGTGTGATTCTGTTGGAGATCTGGGCTCTCAGGTTTCCGTATTGACTGCATCTGGAGGGGCTCCAGGGCCCAGTGCTGCCTGCCAGTGCCAGTCCAGGAAGGCAAACTTTCATCATCCTTGTCAGGGCCATCACAAGCGCCTTGTTTGACCATACATCTTCCTAATTGTGACAGAATACTTCAACATCATTAATTAAACATGCTTTCATTTAAGACGCTCGCAGGGAGTTGAGGCTGTGGCGGAGGATGGACAGTTTTTACAACAGCCATTTTCTTTTGCGTTTGCTGTTTTTTGTTTTGACTGGCTGGCCTTGTGGTTGTGTCTTTCTGTCTGGTTTTTCTGGGATCGTGGTTGGGTTGACAAATGATTAAATGCAGTGGTTTGCAAGAGGCTTTTGTTGCTTTAGTGTAGTGATGCACCATTCTTGGTTCTTCAAGGCTGATTGCATTTACTCATGTTTTTACAAGGAAAATGGCTGATTCTGATCACAACTTCATGATTTTTTTCTATTTAAAGTCCGGAAGTTGCTGAGACTTTTATTTCAGTATGTTGATGTGCTTCTAAGTAAAACTGACTATTAAGTAGGGGGTGGGGTTTTTCTGTTTGGGCATCACTCTCCTGTAGCACACTACTGGTAAGACGGGTGAAGTAAAGAATATTGTGTATATATGTTTTACTTGAGTATGAATTTTCTCTACTCTTTCCACCACTTGTATACTTCCCACTTGGAATTCAACATTTGGGATTTCTTAGAGTATTTCACGCATCCCAAACAGTGAGCTTCAGCTTCTCTGGCCTCCATTTACACACTTTGATGTAGGACTGAACAATATGTCATTTGAGCATAGATATCGCAATGTGTGTATCCGCAATAGTCACATTGCACGATTAGATTGTTTATTAAAGATTAAAATATATAGATATTATTACATATTATACAAACAAAATTATTTATACTATGATGACCATGTTATTTTACGTTTGATTGTTCAATTTCTGTATTTGTATACTGTTAGACTTCCCAGAAAAACACTTTATTTATTTGTGCTCTTTCATACAGTTAAAATCAGAATTATTAGCCCCCCTTAGATTTTTTTTCCCTCTTTTAAATATTTCCAAAATGGTGTTTAACAGAGCAATGAAATTTGCACAGTATGTCTGATAATATTTTTTCTTCTGGATAAAGTTGTATTTGTTTTATTTCGGCTAGAATAAAAGCAGTTTAGAATTTTTTAAGAACCATTTCAAGGTCAAAATTATTATCCCCTTTAAGCAATTTTTTTTCCGATTTTCTACAGAACACATCATCATTATACAATAACCTGCCTAATTATCCTAACCTTCCTAGTTAACCTAATTACCCTAGTTAAGCCTTTAAATGTCACTTTAAGCTATATAGAAGATCTTGAAAAATATCTAGTCAAATATTATTTACTGTCATCGTGGCAAAGATCAAATAAATCAGTTATTAGAAATGAGTTATTAAAACTATTATGTTTAGAAATGTGTTGAAAAAAAATATTCTCTCCATTAAACAGAAATAGGAAAAAAAATAAACAGAGGGGCTAATAATTTTGACTTCAACTGTATATCACAGCAAAACAAAATATCGCATTATCAGATTTTTCCAATATCGTGCAGCCCTACTTGGAAGTATTAAAATGATTGCAATATAATTGGAATTCCAGAAGTCCAGAACAGATATTAACCAGATAAAAAAAGCAACGTTGCATGTGAACGCCTGACATCAATGTGCTATCGAGTGTGTATATATGTGTGTGTATGTGTGTGTGTGTGTGTGTGTGTGTGTGTGTGTGTGTGTGTGTGTGTGTGTGTGTGTGTGTGTGTGTGTGTGTGTGTGTGTGTTGGTTGTGGTGTGCTATTAACACAGTGTAATGTCACTGATAGGGCCTCCTCCATCCACAGATTAATTATAGATGAGGATGGAGAGAGGTGGGATTTGTCTCCTGTCACCATTCAATTAAAAGATGTCAGAGAGCGATGATTACTTCATCTCTGTCTTTACAGTATGTGCTCACACTAGACACATAGTTGTAATTCGTTGTAATTCTGTCTCTGAAACAAATAAACCGTGCCTCTCTGAGTTTCATTATGTGTAACTACGCTAGATCTGCATAGCAAAATGTATTTGCGAAGTAAAATAATGAATACTTTTCAGAAGTTTGGAGTCAGGAAGGGCTTTTATTTTACTTAATTTAATTTGATTTTATTATTTAATTTGTTTGGCAAAAGAGAGTAATATTTTCCAAAGAATAACATAATAAACCAAAAAATATCAACAAAATACATGTGACAATAAAACTTTTATTCTGTAATATACAAATGTATATAACAATATATTTGAGATTTAATGATTCACTGTAAGCCGACTGAAAATCAATTCAAATATGCGATGATTCAAATCAATTTTAATGTTAAACAAATTGCAATACATGTTTTGAACAGCATGGACCATTGTGTTTCCTGCAAACTCACTTTAGATGCACAATTGTGGCGATCAGGTTGCTGTGAATAGTTTAAAATGATGACGAAGTGTGGATGGTGATATTGAAGAAGCTCTATCCTTATTCAGATCAGAGGATCCAAATGTCTGGATCGTGTTGTCACACAGGCAGCATGATGTATGGCTTCACGTTCTTTGTTTATGTCATTGACTTAACATAATTTATTACACAGCAGTCTGGAATACTTTATTCTAATTGGTCAGTCACAACATTCCAATGTATGTTATTCCCACTGAAACTAATAACTAGTTCCACACGGAATATGCGCACGCAGAACTCTGCAGATTTTCCACAGAATCCCGCAGATTTCCGCAGAATTTTTAATCCATCATTGATTCAGTTTATTTACCTAAGTAAATGTGTGTAAATCTATATTTATTCAGTTTTTAAATTAATTACAGTAATATTATTGACTAATATGCAAATGTTCATCTGATTTATGTACAGTGCAGTTTGTACAGTAATATTTTAGTCTTTTAGTCTTTTAGTAGATATATTATATGATAGACTTGCTTTGTTTATCAAATAAAGTGAATCTAATTGGATTTGCATTTTAAAAATTAAATACAAGTTAAAAAGATATTATTTTTATTTCACATATTAAGGTTTTAGTTATGATACTCCAGAAATAATTCCGCAGAAATCCGCAGATTTTTACCAAAATTCTCTGCAGAAATAGCAAAAAACGTCCGCAGTTTTCGACTGGCCCTAATCACACAGGTACTTCTCTGAAAAAAAATATTCTCTCCATTAAACAGAAATTGGGAAAAAAATAAACAGGGGGCTAATAAATCAGGGGGGGGTAATAATTCTGACTTCGACTATGCATCTAACATACACATGCTTGCCACATAAAATTACTTTAACTTATTGTACTTCTCTGCAATATTGTTATCGTGATAATGAAAGTTTTTCGATATATAGTGCAGTCCTACTTTTAACAGCACTGAACATCACAGCAAAAATAAAACTAAAAATGTTCAGACGTGTTTCTCTAAGGAGATGTTTTTTTTTTTTTTTTTTGCTGAGAACTAAAGAGGCGCGAGTCTGCTGTGTGCCATATGTCTGTCTTTCTGGTACAAAATCAGGCCAAATCCTCCTGTCTCAACAGTAATCCATTCCACTCTTTGACTCCCAACTTAATTCCCTGAAGTTCATACCAGCCTCGGTTTAGACATTGAAAAGATAAACCCCCCTGACTAAACCTCGCTCCAAGCCCAAACCAAACACTTCTTCACGGCTCCAAAAGGAGGATTACACGACTCTGCAACCTTGTGATCGAGCATACATTTGAAAAAATTATTTACATTTTTTTTTAAAAACGAGGAAGATGCTAGTTTTCTGAGGATTACGTTTTTTTGTTTTTTTTTTTGTCTTGCTACCAGGTTGTGTGGGTTCTGGATTGGCAAATCAGCTGTTAAAAGAAAAGTGACTGCTGGGAGGCTGAAATTAAGACTTGTCTGAAGACAAATCACATCTGAAAAGCCTCCAAAAATGGAATTGTCCATTAGAGACTTGTAAAAAAAAAAAAAAAAAAAAAACGCTGCAGCTCATGATGCTAAATAGCACAGGTGAAAAGAGGGAAGAGGTGAGAGAGAAGACAGGAAAAAGGGAGACTGGAGGAAATGGGTCAACATGCCCACAACCTTCCTTTTTTTCTCTCTTTACAAGTCACTAGATTTCATATTTCATTTATTGAATGGTTATGCTCTTATTAATGTTAATGTATATTTGTGTTGATTTTAACTTAAATTATCAACTTTTTCACTTAATAATAATAATAATAATAATAATAATAATAATAATAATAATAATAATAATAATAACAATAATAATAATAATAATAATAATATTAATAATAATAATAATTATTATTATTATTATTATTTATTGGGTAAGGGAGGTTATTAATAACAAAACTAATAATGCAGTTAAGTTAATGCACATAATTTAATATACCTTAATTTACTACTACTACTACTACTACTACTACTACTACTACTACTACTAATAATAATAATAATAATAATAATAGTAAAATTAAAATAATAATGGGCAGGACAGTGGCACAGTGGGTAGCACAATCGCCTCACAGAAGAAGCTGGCTGATTCAAGTCCCGGCTGGGTCAGTTGGCATTTCTGTGTGGAGGTTGCATGTTCTCCCCTTGTTCGCATGGGTTTCCTCCGGTGCTCCGCTTTCCCTCACAAGTCCAAAGACATGCACTATAGGTTAATTGGGTAGGCTAAATTGTCCATAGTGTTTGTGTGTGAATGAGTGTGTATGGATGTTTCCCAGTGAAAGGAAGGGCGTCCGTGTAAAACACATGCCGGATAAGTTGCTGGTTCATTCCACTGTGGCGACCCCAGATTAATAAAGGGAGTAAACCGAAAAGAAAATGAATGAATGAATGAATAATTAATAATAATTAGGTAGGGGAGGTTAAAACTAATAATGCACTTAAGTTAATGCATATGACTTAATTTACTACTATTGCAAGTACAACTACTATTATTACTACTACTCCTTCTTCTCCCCCTCTTACTACTACTACTACTACTACTACTACTACTACTACTACTACTACTACTACTTCTACTACTAATAATAATAATAATAATAATAATAATAATACATTTAATAATAATACATTTAATAATAATACATAATTTACTTGGTTGGGGAGGTTATTAATAATTAAACTTATAATACAGTCAAGTTAATGCACACAATTTACTACTCCCACAAGTACTACTACTACTACTACTAATAATATTATTATTATTATTATTATTATTATTATTGATAATATTATTAATAATAATAATAATAATAAATTGATGACATTTAAATTGTTCTTCAGATAATGATTTGTCTAAAAATGTATAAAAAAATAATGATTCAATCAGTGTTCACATTATTAATGTTGAAAAAATCATTATTAATTTGTTTATTGATTGATTGATTGATTGATTGATTGATTGACATTGTCCATTGTCCAGACATCTAATAATAATAATAAAAATATTAATCATAATAATCATAATTGAATGATTATTATTTTTATGCTGACATTTTATTAATTAAAATTTATTGTATTTATTAATTAATTAAGGTTACATTATTAATTAATTTTGGACAAACATTTAGTAATAATAATCATCATTATCATCATCATTATTGGAATGATTATGGTTTTATGGATGTTGACTTAATCGAAAATGAACATTTGTGTTGATTTTCTTAAGTATAAATGTTCTAATTATGGCACAGAATAGCAGTGATCTGTCATAATTTAATACATGTTTAAGACCTATCTTAATAGGTTACTATTTATAAATTGAAAGGCATTATTCCTAAGGGTATCGTTTTACTCCATATTCTCTTACAGACAGAAACAGAAAGAAGAAGCCACTGAAGGACAGAAAGAGAGACCGATCCGCTCTCAGAAAACTGTTAATGTTTGTCTGCGGGTGGTTGAGTTCAGCTCAGTTCACATCAGCAGTGCATTGGGCACATACGCACACACTCAGGGCCGGCAGCATTACGGCCTAATCGATTGCCATGCCATTACTGAATCAAAATAAATAAAGTGCATTGCGTCGGTTTAGGGTAATTAAGCAACAGCAAAGTGAATTGTATGATTATCCGCATTCATTGTATTTATTTAATATATTTCATGCATTTAATTGTGCACTGGAGGATATGGTTGGAATGAATAAATCATTATTTGCCTCATTAGATTTCCTCTCCAGATGAACGTGGTGCACTTCTGGGCCTGGGTTTCTTTAGTCGATGCCGCACACCAGTCACGTTCCACGGGTGCTGTCTCTTTCTATTATAAAGGCATAAAAGACCCGCTCTTTCTCTCTGCTGTTGTGCTATTGATATACACTTGTGTTTTTTTATTCACTGTGAAATAGTTGGGTGGGCAGACAGTTGAGACGAGCCTGAAATTGGACAGTTTTTTTTTTCTTTCTTTTTTTGAAAAGCAGAGCAAGTTAGGTTGAAAACAGCCTGCAGTCGACATTGAAGAGTTGAGAAGAATAGCATGATAGCAGTATGAAGATAATTATTCACGAAACACACATACTGTATCATTTATCAATCATTAAATCTGTTGTGATGCTTTATTGTTGTGATGCTTTGAGTATTTACTGTGACTCTGGTAACATTTTACAAAACGAAATATGGCGCTCGTGGCATTCATTCGCAAGCCGCATGCCTCCATTGGAAATAACGAACTTGCTTGCACAAAAGACGCAAAATGTGAGCGGCCTTAAGTTAATAGGTAATACAGGTTAACAGGGTGTTAGTCTTGGTGTACAAGCTAAGAACTTCAAAATAGCATCCAGTTTGCATAATTTTGTTAAGTTGTAGAAGTTTTGTTCTGTGCAGGAACACAGTGTTGAGAAACCTTAACGATTAATTAACCATGACAAATTAAAGAGCGGTTAATAGTGAAATCATTTAATCTCTGCATCTCTAATTCATATACATTTGTATGATTTCATTCGTGCAATATACAGTAGGATGATTCGCTGATGCCCAATGAAGGTCGGGTTTAGTGCTGCCTCCTTTAAAAAAATTTACATTTTCATTTGATTGAACTCATATGCATTCATACATATTAGCCACTAAACTGACAAAATGTAAAATAGTTTTCTCATGGGATCAGGCTTTTGATCAATTAATACTTTCCTCTTTGAATAAAAGGTCATTTGTTAAAAAGAAACAAAGAAAAAAAATGTCCCACTGACCTCAAACTTTTGAATAGTTTTAATTGTGATATTCTCAATATTATTTCATTGATATTTAATGAGCCTGCGCTAAAACCTGAAACTGGACAGTCACCATTTTTTAAAGTCATTGGCTGAAATCAGACTGAAATCAGGAGGAGTTTAATAGTGTAATATTAACCCTTAATCCCTTTAATCACACCAGTGTGATTAAAACATTCAGTGCGTCACATGATCAGCTGCTAAATTCAAACCTGCTTTCCTTTGATGAGCCAGAGAAATATGCGCACCACACTTTTAACATTATTACCGACAAATATTGTTTATTTTATTTTTCAGACATTTAAACATATATTTATGGTTTCTAAAACAGACACTGATGTCTATGGTGATAGCAGTAATGTTTTTTTTTTCTTAAACATGTGAATTATTCATATCAGATACACAGTTTAGATTACTATAACATTTATTCTTTACCTATACCAGTTAAACAGACACTTACTTTCATATATTTTAGAAGAAGTTAATGAATTAACATGTTGTAAATCCAGCAGCTCTAATCTCTCCACGGCAGCGCAGGCTAACGCACGTCATAGATAAAATAATATGATAACTATTAAGCTGTTTCAATGACACAATACTTGTTCTTACACAAATCTGCGAATCAGAATATCAGATATTTTACTATATTAAAAAGTTTGTCAGAAGTTGCAGAAAATGGAAAGATAAATTATATATGCATGTTTTCGGGCTGAAGTGTGTCACATGATAAACATGATGCATCGTTATGGAAACTATAAATCGATACAATCTAAATACTGCTCAAATTAAAAAACTCACACAGCAGTGTTTAAAATTTACATGTGAAAGGGTTAAAATAATCTCAAAACACACACTCTATACAAGTCTACACACATGAAGCACAATATTTTCTATCCTGCTGGCAGTCTCTAGAGAAATCTGACCTCAACCCATGGCCTGAACTCCTGACCTCTGCAGGCTCCTGATGGCCCCTGACGGCCCTTGACATTTGCAGTGGGAGTGGGCTGATTGGGTTTGAGCTTCTGGAAACAGATTGCAACGCACTGGTTGCCTCACCTTCTCCTGTCATCTTCAGAATGATGCCACAGGAACGTTCATATTGCCTCTACTGCGGCAGTGCCAACAGACATTGGTTGTTTTATATGGGTTTACATATGTAATAAGACATATGTGTTACGTTATCTCATCCACTTTTGCAGACTGTAGCAGGTTGCACTTTTGTTTACCTTCCTGTAGCTCAAAAAGTAGATCAATGTGTTCAATTCAGAGGGAAAGCAAGAATAAAATAAAAAATAAAACTGTGCAAATGTAATGCTTTGAGTAAAAGCACCTGTCAAATTCATAAATGTAAATGTTGGGTTTTTAACCACAACCATTTTATTTGCATTATTACAGTGGTTCTTTATTGTCATTGAGTTGTCTTCTGTATAAATATACAGTATATAAATATGCGTTTGGTAATGAAATGATTTGTAAATGATGATTTGTGTGCTGTCTTTGTTACTATCTGGTGCAGGTGCTTTCTGCTGTCGCTCTGCCTTCTCTAAACACAACAGAACAGAAGGAGAGACATCTAGTGGCACACATAGATAAAACAGTTTCGAATGCTCCAATAGCACAGCCCAAACTCCTCTGAGAGTCCTTATATAATCTTCTTTTCTAGTAATAACAAGTCCCACACAAAATCTTGAACAACCTCCATATACTTTGCATGTTTGTTCCTTGCTAATTTGATCATGCTTGCTGCTGCTGCTCCATTTAACACAGTTCACCTCATAATTGGACCATATTTTACAATTTAATCAGGAGTTTGGTCATTTCAACAGTACAATATGTGTGTTTTAAAACAGAACTGTAACTGAACTTCACAGTAATGCAGATATCCATGCACAGTAGATGTTTCGCCAATATATACATATATAGCCGTAAATTCAAATTAACTTACTTGTGATTGAAACAGGAAAGATTCACATAAATCCTGACAGTGGGCAAATATCAGAGGATCAAGGATTGAAAATGAGATCTGTGGTCATCAAGTCATTTATTCTAAATGATGTGCAAATCAATGAAATTATGGTTTTATTATTTCATGAGCTGCCAAGGTTAGTATATAGTTCCAAATTTATATCACAAAGACGAGAGCAATTAAAATGGAGGTCATACATCATTCCTCAAGCTCCACGAAAGCTCACAAGGAGACATTGAGATGTTATTATGTTGTTTTTATTATAGACATTTAGTTGAGCTTGACCATCATGTACTGTAGGTCACTCATATTATAAATTATCTATGGAATTCTTATTTCTAAGTTTTGTATTCGTTGCAATTCTTTAGCCTTAGGGATATAAGATGACCACTAAATCTCTAATTATTATGTAATATGCCTGTATAATTTGTCTGAAGGTTTTCCAGTAAGATACTTTGTGGATTTTCTGTGGCATTGATGAGTAAAGGCTCCGATAAATTGTAGGTCAAATAAAACAAACTGCTCTGACGCAGATTCGAAGTAAGTCAGGCCAAAACAATGTTTGATTGTAGTTTAAGACACCTTGCCAATGCAAGCTCTCCAGAAATGTTTCTGGCTGCTAAACACCTTCAAACTGCCATTGGTCCAATTGGTCCTAAGTCATCAGTCTTCTTCTGTGCATCTACTTTTCAGTCCATCCAGGTCAGATAGGAGTAATATCATGAACAATAATGCTGCTTTCTAGGTTCAGTTATATAAGGCAGTGGTCACACTTTTATTTAGGGTATAATTCTCGCTATTAGCAAACCAATTACTATGGCTTTTAGCAAAAAATAAATGAATTAATTTTAAAAACTCCTAATTTGTTGCTTATTAATAGTTATGAAGGTAGTAGTTGGTTTTAGGGATTGAGTATCAGGATTTAGGTATTGGGTTAGGGATGTAGAATAAGATCATGCAGAATGTTTCATTACATTATAAGTACAATTGAATCACTGATATCCTAATAATAAACAGGTATTTTTTACTATTTCTACTAGCAATATATATATATATATATATATATATATATATATATATATATATATATATATATATATATATATATATATATATATATATATATATATATATATATATATAAGCTGTAAATTTATGTGGAATGATTTTGAGAGTTAAAATAATAACACAAGAAATAATAAAGAAATGTTTCCCAGTGTTCGGTTGCAGCTGGCAGGTTATTCACTGCTTAAAACATAGGCTGGATAAGTTGGTGGTTCATTCTACTGTGGAGACCCCTGATTAATAAAGGGACTAAGCCAAAAAGAAAAAGAATGAATGAATAATAAAAAAAAAGACAGACAATATTACCACTTTACCGCATTGTACATCAATCAGAAGCAACATAGGCATATGATTCAATAATTACTGAAATTAATTTAAAAACGGAAAAAAAAACATATATTTAGACACATTTACATAGGTAAATAAATGAAATATTCAATGGCTTAATAACCTGCAGAGTTCTCTGCACATATATTCCTAATAAGCCACCAGTTAAAAGTGACAATTTGTACTTAAACTGTTTTAAAAAGTGTGAAAAAATTAAGGCAGCTTACATTAAAGCAGTCTGCTGTGTAAAGTGCTTTATAAATAAACATGATTCAGGGAGACTAATAATCGAGCTAGTACAAATACATCCATGTCTCGATGATCAGATGCTTTCTTAACTGCCATTTTCTCACCACTGTCACTTTTGTTTATCATTTTAAACAGATTTCTTAATGACAAATCCATATTAGGAACTCTAGAATAATGACTCAAGGTTTTTTCTCTCTGTGTCTCTTTTTTTTCTTAACAGTACTCAGTATTCGTGGAGCTCAGGAGGAGGAGCCACCAGATGCACAGCTCATGCGATTGGATAACATGCTTCTGGCTGAGGGCGTGTCCGGGCCTGAGAAAGGGGGCGGGTCTGCTGCTGCTGCGGCCGCTGCTGCTGCGGCAGGCGGCGCCGGTTCCGATAACTCCGCCGAACACTCAGACTACAGGGCCAAGCTGTCCCAGATCCGTCAGATCTACCATACAGAACTGGAAAAGTATGAGCAGGTGAGAGGGCACATACTGAGTCTGGACTGGACAGAGTCACTATAGACCTTGGTTGTAAGATATGTTTTGTGTGTGACCACCTTTAGACTGTAATGTTAACATTAACACACAACACACACGTAGAAGAAATAAAGTCTTTATAATGTTACATTAGACTGTAGTGTTTAGCCTTAGCATTTAGCCTTAGCACACAACACACTGCATCGCATCTGTTGTGCGACCCTCTTTAGACTGTAATGTTAGCATTTAGCCTTAACATGCAACACACACATGGAAGAAATAAAGTCTTTATAACGTCATATTGGACTGTAATGTTAGCATTTAGCCTTGACACGCAACACACCGCAGAAGAAATAAAGACTTTAAAACGTTATTAGACTGCTAACGTAACAAATTTCAGAGGTAATAAAATGCTTTTGTCTGGATTGTTTTCGTAGTGTAGACACTCATAAGGTTGAACGCCTCAGATTCAGACAGCCACAAATGATCACCTGCTCTCCGCCTACTGACCTGATTCTTATCATGCTGTTGAAACTTACTAGCCAGATGGGAATGAAACTTTATTGTTTGAAATTGTAAAGCTGGTTTGAAGACTATATATATATATATATATATATATATATATATATATATATATATATATATATATATATATATATATATATATAAAAGTATACATAAACACATAAAGTTCTCTTAAGAGTTTGGGCTTCCAGAGAGAACATTTGAAAGAAGTGGAAATGGTACCAAATGTATGTTCAACAGATTTTAGCTTTAACACATGATTTTGTAGCCTACACATGTAAAAATTATAATATCACAAGTTTGTCTTGTAGAAATGCTCATTAGACAGTAGCTTGAGTTGTTAAATTGGAATTCAGATTATTATTCAATTTAAGGAAGACAATACTAGTAAAACTGTAGCTGCTTCATCTTACATATTTGTAGATCACAGTAACAGTAAGTAATACAACCTTACTACCACAGAAAAAAAATGTAGTATAGTTTTTTATTTCTGTGACATTTGTGATGAAAAACAAAAACCTACAAATATTTAGTACAATTAAAAATCCAGAAATAGTATGTCTTATTAAAGGAAATGTAGTAATTATATTACATTGTTCCTTTAATATGTAATAGATGACCCTGGACCACAAAACCAATCATATTGTCCTTTTAAAATTTTTATTTAATTTAAATTAATATTTCATAAATAAGCTTTCCATCAGTGTAATATACACAGCTATTTGAATATCTGGAATCTGAGGGCTTAAAAAAAATCTAAATATCACATTGAAAGATGTCCTAATTAATTAGGTTTTTAGCAATGCTTATTACTAATCAACAATTAAGGTTTTATATATTTACTGTAGGAAGTTTACAGAATGCCTTCTTGGAACATGATATTAACTTAATATTGTAATGATTTATTTATTTTTTTTGCCATAAAAGCAAAACATTATCATTTTGATTCATACAATGTATCGTTGGCTATTCCGACAACTATATCAGTGCATCTTAAGACTGGTTTTGTGGACCACGTTCACAATTGTTACTATAATAATAAGATTTGGAATGAATATCCAACACTTCATGATTCAACCATGGTTCCACAGCGTTCAGTGTAGTGGAAGAAATAAAGTCTTTATAACGTTACATTAGACTGTAATGTTAGCAATTAGCCTTAACACATAACACACACGTAGAAGAACTAAATTCTTTATTAAGTTACTTTAGACTGTAATGTTAGCATTTAGCCTTAACACACAACACACACGTAGAAGAAATAAAGTCTTTATAACGTGACATTAGACTGTAATGTTAGCATTTAGCCTTAACACACAACACACACGTAGACGAAATAAAGTCTTTATTAAGTTAAATTAAACTGTAATGTTAGCATTTAGCCTTAACACACAACACACACGTAGAAGAAATAAAGTATTTATAATGTTACATTAGACTGTAATGTTAGCATTTAGCCTTAACACACAAAGCACACTTAGAAGAAATAAAGTCTTTATTAAGTTACATTAGACTGTAATGTTAGCATTTAGCCTTAGCACACAACACACACGTAGAAGAAATAAAGTCTTTATAATGTTACATTAGACTGTAATGTTAGCATTTAGCCTTAACACACAACACACACGTAGAAGAAATAAAGTCTTTATAATGTTACATTAGACTGTAATGTTAGCATTTAGCTTAAATGGGAGGCTAAGTGCTAAATAGAATCATGGTTCCACAGCGTTCATTGTAGTTTTGCAGTTGTCGGAGTAAAGAAACAGGAACTCCAACTCTGTGTTTTTTTCCATTCGCTTTCATATCACTTTCTATCATAATATTAGATTGAAAGCTCATACATACTCTTGCCATAGAGCCTCCCTGCTGAAAAATACAGCTTAAACTAGCCTAAGCTGGTTGGCTGGTTTTAGAGGGGTTTTGGCCACTTCCAGGCTGGTTTTCCAGCCATTTCCAGTCTGGTCTCTCTCTGAGAAATCAAGAATGTGGCTGAAAGGGGACAAAAGAAACAGACAGTTTTTGAAATCTGATCAACCGAAACACATCTTATTACCACATCTAAAAAGAGGTAATAATCTAACCTCTGCAAACTTTAATTATTGTTATAATACTAAACGCTGCTTTTAACCCCGGGTATAGACACGTTTCACACCTATAATTTAAAAGCGATAGCACCGCTTTCACCCAAGGCAAGTTAGTTAGAGCAGGGTTAGCACTGAAATTGTGGCGTTAACCTTGTATTGCGGTCTTAAGTTTGTTCAATATAAACTGAAGTAGTGAGTGCTTGTTGATGCTGAATGCCTGGCAACAGCAAGAGCCAATCAGAAATTGAGCATCGAGGTTTGCATCACAAAACAGCAGCCAATGAAAGGTAACATTAAGCAAATACTTCAAAAGGGAGAAAAGTCAAGTCAAGTGCTGTTCCCACCAATCATTGACAATGACAATGCTACTATGTGAATAACTACGGTTGTTCTGATACCGATATTAGCACTGGAAATAGTCGCAGATACTGCAAAAATTCCGGCATCGGTTTTGGTGAGTATTTGAAACCATAAAATGATCTCATACCATCTTTTTAAATGAGACATACAGTATTCCTGCTAGCTTTGCTTAACACCGCAAACCTGGAGTGAGGTATTCTTCTGCGAAGAAGAGGGTAACACATTATTTTATTGAAAAGATATTTTTCAATTTAAAGTTTCAAAGAGGTTATTTTTCTATACTATTCATGATCATTTTTTACATTTATTTATTTTTGCACATATTTTTATACAGTTGTAAAACTTAAATATTTTTTTTTTCAGTTTACAGTTTTTAATTTGTTGTTGAACTGGTTTCAGTAAAGTACAGTGAATAATATTGCTGTTAAATGTCAGATGATAAAAATACTCTAGTTAATTGTATATATTTGTTCATGTTTTATTAATGGATAAGTCTCAAGCACTCCACACATTAATTCTGTCAATTTCTATAGGGCTAGTAGTGTACACAACTGTTTCTACAGATTAACACTTAGGTATCAGTTCAATGCTCGGTAACAACCAACACCCTGAGCTCAGGTACTGGTATCGGAATATCGTTACAAATAACAATGTTAACCCGAGATTAAGGAGGAATATACAGTGTGAAAAGTCTGTAATAAATGATTTATCGTTAACCCCTGGAATAGCAAGAGCAGTTTTAAACATGATTACAGATAACCCAGTATTACTTTTATCCAGGAATTAGGATGACCCAATGCAAACAATTTCAAATGTGAAAAGTCCTAATGTTGTACCAAAAAACAACAACTACTGTATGCTTTCCTTAAGATGGAGTATTTGTCCAGGAGAGCAGCTCCTGCAGTGTTGTTTACATGCACAGAGACTAAAGCATGTGCCTCCCCTCTGTGGATGTTCAGGCGTGTAATGAGTTCACCACCCATGTGATGAACCTGCTGAGGGAGCAGTCTCGCACCCGGCCCATCTCCCCCAAAGAGATCGAGCGCATGGTGAGCATCATCCATCGCAAGTTCAGCTCCATTCAGATGCAGCTCAAACAGAGCACCTGCGAGGCGGTCATGATCCTGCGCTCCCGCTTCCTCGACGCCAGGTCTGTATAAGTGTGTGAGTGTGTGTTTGTACTTGTGTGTTTGTACTTGTTTATGTGGTTTGCAAGGACACAAAATTGACAATTATACAAATGTTAAATTACAAGAGATCAACTGAAGCATATGTGAAAGACACCAAACTGCTTATACTACATGCCGAGTCTCTCTAGGTTGACTCGTTTGTATTTCTTGAAGAATGATGTACCATCAATATGTAAACACTGTCAAGCCTCTCTCACCATAAAACATATTTTATTTGATTGTGAAATTTTAAAGACCACTAGAAAAACATTTTAAGCTGAGAGCATTTGGATGTTTTTAAAAATGTATCCCTGGTGAAAATAATAAGTTATTTATCATATATTGTACTGACAAATGATCATCTAATGTTTTTAGTGTAAATTAATTAATTCATTATTTATTGGGTATTATCGCTCATTGAATTATGAAGGCGATAAAATCGGTATCACTATTGTGATAAACGATAAAACGATAAAAACAAGTTCAGTATGATGTTTCTATATGAAGACTATAGTTTTATTAAAATGTGGCTTCTAAGTGCATGCCTTGAAAGGAATGCCAATAAGCTTAGTATGTGAGTTTATCATTGCACATGGTGTGCAAGCGGCGCGCAAGTAACGCACGCACATTTTCCAGGTACACCTAGTTAAAAAGCATCTGTACTTTTCTGAATACCGCAAGTGCATTACCAATTCTTGTATGTAGAACTAAACAATCTGCTTCACACTTTGTATGGAATATACACATTTCAGTAATAATGGCAGACTAATCACCTCAGACAAAAAAAGCGCACCCAAACACTGCAGTGCTTTTTACTTTTCTCCATAAGCTTGCATCTGAACTGCAGCAATAGTTTGTCCGTTTGTCATCAGTTGATGGTTGGCTAGTTACGAGAGACGCCATAGAAAATGGTGAAGGAAAGCTCGCGCTTGTCACTTCAGGTCAGAATACCAACACAAATGAGTGCCGTATAGCAGCAGTGAGGAGATTCTAAATAATAAAGAATGTAAGGATGTCGCCAGAGTGGCTTTTTATTTAGTTTTCTTGTGCATCCCAGCATCTAGCACCCCATCTGAAAGAGTTTTGTCATTTAATAGTCATTCAACTTTACAATTTGTAATGTTGCGGTACGTATTTGCATAATGATGGCTGGTTCCTCTTCTTGAAAGCTCAGGTTTGATTATCATAATTTGTTTTGTTTACAGAGTTTTGCGGTTTACTGTATCATTATTATTCACACCTTACAGATCTTGTTCATTTATCAAGTGAAGAGTCTCTTTAACACTTTTGTTTATTATAAAAAAATGAGATATTTTGTTTAATTGTTGTTGTTGTTGTTGTTGTTGTTATTTTGTTTTGTTTTGTTTTTGACTATTAAATCTATTTGCCTTAGTAATGTTGTTAAATTAAAAAAAATACTAATATTCCTAAATGTATTGTTAAAAAAATCTTCAATAATTATCGATATTGAATGATATAAAGCATGATATCCTAATAATCTTTTTTCAATATCACCCAGCCCTACATGAAATAGTCATAAGTTTCTGATGTGGCAATAAATAAACTAATAACAGATAAAAAATTGTATAATGACATAGTTATGACCTAGTTGTACTTTATTAAGTGCTTTACAAGGATGTGTTGTGTCTTTGTAATTCAAAACAGTTAACAAGCATACTTTACAGAGTCTTTTGTCATTCAACATTTCCTGTGAGGGTTGATTTAAAGAGTAGGGTAAGGCCATATAATAAGCATTTTTTAACAGTATAAAATACATTACACCTAAGGAAAGTCCTCATAAACCATATAAACAAATATGATTGTGTTATATTTTTATGTGATAGGTATTTTTGTACACGGCAGGTTCATATGTGAAGAACTTTCCTGACACTAGCTTCTGAATCATTCTGGCTCTGCTCTTTCCCTTTCTCGCTCTCTCTGGCGCCTGGCTTTCTCTCTGTCTATCTCTCTCTTCTGTCATTTTCCATTAGACGAAAAAGGAGAAACTTCAACAAGCAGGCCACAGAGATCCTGAATGAATACTTTTACTCCCATCTCAGCAACCCGTATCCGAGCGAGGAGGCCAAGGAGGAGCTAGCAAAGAAATGCTCCATTACAGTCTCACAGGTGAAACGCAGCCGCCATCATCACCCTCCACATACACAAACACGCACAATACATGTGAAGGCTAAGAAATGTGTTGTACTGATGACATAACTTCATGTTCCAAACATGCCTTCGTTTATTTCTTCTGTTGAACACAAATAAAATATTGTGAACAATGAGATAATTCAATTTTAATATGATTATGACAATACTGTGATTAAGAGGCTACCATGTAAACAGCGATTTTTGATTAATTTTATCCGATTAAGGTCATAATGCAAAAAGGTCTTTCCTAGCCACTAGACTTTTCTGACAGGGTATTCCAGTGTCATCCAGTGTCAGAATGTTGAGAGACTTCTGTACAGGAGTTATTATTATGGATTATAGATAGCGAAATTTTGCTGTTTTCATTTTAGCGTTTTTTTTTTTTTAAACATGACGGTAAAACACGAATGCGGTTATAAATATATTAAAACATGTGCTTGTTTGTTGTAAAAATTCATAATAATGACAAAAAATATAAATTTGTGGATCTCCTTACTTCCGGGTGCAGCTTTACTGCCGTTGTGGCTGGTGTATTCTGGGAAATTGTCTTACCCCTTGGTAAGTGTGGTCGAGTGTGGTCCTAAAAAAATCTCTGTTCGAAAGGGTATCTACCCCTTCCCCTTAAAGCTAAAAAGAATTGGGACACCCCTACCCCTTCATGTGAATGCGCAAAAGTAAGGGGAGGGGCTAAGGGGTAGAATTAGGATTGGGCCTAAGTAAAGATCACGTTCTATAAAGTTTTGTAAGTTCATCTTTGATTATTGACAGTTGAATTGAATTGATTAGTAATACGCATTGCTAAGCACTTTGTTTAGACCAGAGATGCCCAATGTAGGGCCCACAGAGATTGTCAATTCTAATTTGACGTAACTTTTTTTGTTTGTTCTATTTCTGAGCTACAAAAAAAAGCTAACTGAAATTAAATGTTTCAATTAAATGTTGTAAATGAATCAGATTTTTCAAAATATATAAATGTAAATAACTGTCACTCGACGAATAGAGAACTATGCAGAAGACATTGGCAAGAAAATCAAGGCAAAAACTAGTGAATTTCTGTTATAAATAAGATTGTTTTGATTTTATTGTAATAAGTGCATTATAAAATGTAAAAAGCTAATATAAAGCAATGTTTTCTAGTCATTTCTAAACATTATTAAATGAACTAGGAAATTACCCATGGAAACTATACAGTATATACCTTCGGCCTACTAGCCTCAAAGTTTGATTTTTGGCCCTTCATAAGAAAAAGTTTGGGCAGCCCTGGTTTAGACCATTTTAAAGGAGATTTGCTCAGTAATTCGATTTTTTTAACCCACAGAAAACCTCAACCAAATATTGCCCTATCCTAACAAAGCATACATCAATGGAACAAAAATGTATTCAAATTCCAGTTGATGTATAAATCTCAATTTAAAAAAAAATGAAAAATGACAGCATGTCAGGTCTTGTGGCCCAAAGTCACAAAGATCTTTATGATTTATATTTTGCAACATAATTTTACCAACATGCAAAACAATGTGCGGTTTTACATAGTCGCTAGATAAAGTGCATGTTTTGCTTGTGTTTTTTGAATTAACAGTCGGATTTACTGGTTGTTAATTCCTTTTTTAGGTATCCAACTGGTTTGGAAACAAAAGGATCAGATACAAGAAAAATATTGGAAAATTCCAAGAAGAAGCCAACATGTACGCTGCCAGAACCGCCGCTAACGCAACCAGCGTCTCCACCCATGGCAGCCAAGCCAACTCGCCTTCCACACCAAATTCAGCCGGTGAGCTTTGCAATAAATCAACACACAAACAACAGATGCGTTTGTTTTTCATTGGCCTGTTTTAGTCTACAGCCCTGCTTTTAGAAGAGAAATGCCAGCTTTAACGTCACTAACTAGCAAATAAACATTTCACCACTGCGATGCTTTATATTTTCCCTTTCTTTAAACCATTTCCTTGTCCATAAAGCTTCCTTTTTATGCAATCCAAGTCTCCCATTTCTTAATCTCCATCAGTAGCCTGTAGGCTCTTGCTTTTTAATTCAAGCATTCATCTTCTACTCATCAATTGCTCTGCTTCAAACATTATTTGGCTAAAATGCTATTTTGCTTTATCTGGTTTGAACTCACCCAAGGTACTCGGTTGCTGTTGTCTGGTTGACCTCATGGATGTCATTATGACTGGATGGTCAAGCCTTTTGTCCTATAGCCTTGAAGTGATTAGAGGTCCATGTACATTTGATTAGTGCCCTGCGGCCTTTAAAGCGGAAATTAAGTTAAGCCCTGCTCTCTCTTAAACATCTAGGGAGTTCTCCTCCATTAAAAGACAAATAGCATTCTTTGATTCCTTGTGTGACTCAATTAGCACATCCTGAATGACTCGGCTGTGGCAGTGTAACTGTACTGTCCATCTTAGATGTCACTGCAGTATTAATGAAAGTCTATTTCAGGCCTCCTTCGCCCATTGTTGATCTTGGAACTGTTTAATAGTTATTATAGTATGTTAGTGCTAAGCTGATGGTGTGTCGCCAGTAGCAAACATTGCTTTATCTGGTTTATTGTTAATAGTGTTGCCATTTTACCCACAAGAAATCCCCAAATAATTGTAAATGTGACCGAACTTTAAGACATATTATACGGATTGAAGATGATATGTTGCAGTTTGGTGTGTATGAGACTACAATATCAAAAACAGCATGGATGTTAATGTAATAGATTTTCACCTCATATTTTTTGAGCTGTATGTAAGTGATCATTTTATGTTTTAATGTCTTGTCAGTGAATTGCTGAAGCCTAGTGGTTTGAAGGTTGATATTTTCGCTGTATCACTTACCGCTGGGAAAATAAGTATTGAACATCTTACCATTTTTCTCAGAAAACATATTTCTAAAGGTGCTGTTGACTTGAAATGTTCACCGGATGTTGGTAACAGCCAAAGAAATCCATATATGAAAAGACAACTTAACTAATTAGATTACAAATGAAGTTATGTGTATTAAAATAAAATGACACAGTACTGAAGTACTGAAAAAAAAAAAAAAAAAGTACTGAACACATGAAGAAAGGGAGATATAGAAAGACGGGGAAAGCCCAGACAGCAGCTGAAATCTCTCAGTAGTTATTCAGTAACCCTCTGCCCTTCATCATTGGAAATGAATATTAGCTGCTTCAGTCCAACATCTACATTAGCAAGATGATGAAGATGAAACCAGGGTGGACATTTGAGCAAGACAATGATCCAAAACACAGCCAAGCAAACTGTCAAATGCTTTCAGAGAAAGAAAATAAAGCTGCTCAAATGGTCCTTCCATTCACCTGACAAGTATCCAATAGAAAATACAAAATAAAGATCAGATTTGATAGACGAGACCCACGGAACCATCATGATTTTTTGAAAAACTCACATCTGAGCAATGCATTCTCCATATCAGAGACTTCTTAATGTTTTAAATGCTTCTATTGTTCAGTGCTTTCTCCTTGTGTCATTCCATTGTTATTACTGTACACATTACAAAATTTTCAGATTTTTTTGTTTTGTTTTATTTTCATGTTGTTACTGTTTGGGTTTTACCAAAATCTGGTTTAATTCCATGTCAACAGCTCCATTAGAAATATTATTCTCGCTCTATTGCTGTATATAGTCTTTTAATATGTTAACAAAAAATTCTATCAAGCTGTTGTTACACTAAATAACATTTTCTATTTTCTGTCTGGTCACATGACACACTATAAAACATGAAAATGCAGTAAAACATATTGCATTTGTGTTGTCCTGATGCTTGAAAACCCTTTCATCTTTGAGTATATGTACATTAGTGGCTTATAACATCTCTACATTAGATCTTTTCCTGCTGAACGAAAACAGCTTAAACTAGCTCAGGGCTAGTTATCCAGTCTTTGCCAAGATGGTCATGCAGGTCTAATTTGATGGTTTTAGAGGGATTTGGGCACTGGCCAGCCAACTAAAGACCAGCATGAGCAGGCTGAGAAACCATTCACAAGAGGAAAACAACATTAGGCTAGTGTTCCAGGGCGATTCCAAATCGATTTATTCTACATAGACAAAACCCTAACCAAATGTGGTAACCTGATAAGTTTACTGTTTGAAGCCAGATATAGATGTTTTGTTTTATTTTTGTTCAAATAAAATTCCCCAAAATGTGGTTGTTATGTGAAGTGAATCAGAGACTGGATTGGACAATTGATTCAATTGAAGTCCAAATGATAATTGTTGATGATTATTATACCTTTCACTTTTAAATTGATTTGTTTGGATTTTATTTTCATTTGACATTGTACTATAAATTTAGCAGACACTTTTATCCAAAGCAACCAGACTGGAATGGAGTTCAGATTCTAAAAGGTTTCAAAATTTAAAAATAAATAAGTAAAGAAATAAATTGTTGTTATTTACATATATTATAAAATCCAGAATTTCAAATCAATTAATTAAATAATTGACGAATTAGCTGTTTCTGTACAATTTCTTTCAAATATATAATACAGTTTATTATGATTGTTTATTATTTTATAGTTATTTTAAGTGTATATCAGAATAAGTTTTTTGTTTCATTATTACAATTGAAGTATATATATATATATATATATATATATATATATATATATATATATATATATATATATATATATATATATATATATATATAATGTACATAAATACTTTTTTGAGTTTTCAAAAGAAAATACATATATAACTTACATAATCTCTTATACAGAAAGAGACTTACAGATCTTACATATTAGATCTTACGGGGTGCGTAGAGGCAAGGGTGGGGATGTGTAGGTCCCACCATCCCATCTGAGAAGAGAGAGAGTGAATGGATGCCTTCAGCAGAGATTATAATTTCTAATTTAACATAACCTTAGTTTGTTTGTTTATTTATTGAGCTACAAAAAGTCAACTGAAATAAAATGTTTCAAATAAATGTTGTGCATTAATCAGACTTTTAAAAATGTAAATACTGTAACTCGTAGAAAGAGCACAATAAAGAGAACATCAGCGAGCAAATCATGACAAAGGCAGGTGCAGCTTGTGTATTTAGCATTGAGCACCACTGTGTTAGAAATGTGTTTGTTTATGTTTTTACTGTAAGAAGTTCACTATAAACATGTATCATTATTAATATGATTGAAGTATTTTTTTCCATTTATTTTTCAAAATCAATACATTAGGAAATTACTAAAGCAGCTTTAATGTAATAGTTTGGTATATTAACCGTCTGCGCAACCCCTCAATCAAGTTTGGCTTGATTTCACAAGAAAAAGTTTGGGAGGATCTAAAATTGGAACACTAATAATTAGAAATTATATTATTATGGTCATGAATGATCTAAACATGCTATATATTTACATTTATCAGCATTCTCTTGACTTATTCTGAGCATGTGTAATTTTACAGCAAAGCTTGTGTGTTTTTCAGCACATAACCCTCACAGCATCAGCTCTGCAATACTAATCCTCCTTACGTCAGTCTCGCTGTTGCATGACTGTTTCTTGTCTTTATCTTCTTTCCTTTCTTTCTCTTCCTCTCTTCCTCTTAGGTTCTGCTGGCTCTTTTAACATGAACTCCGGGGACTTGTTCATGAGTGTTCAGTCTCTGAATGGGGACTCATACCAGGGGGCCCAAGTGGGGGCCAACGTTCAGTCACAGGTAGGGAGAGAGAGGGCAGATGACCGTAACTAATGTCATTCAATTAAACCCAATCACACATTGTGCTGTCATAATGACAATCCTGATTACCCCGCTCACTAAATCACATCTGGGGATGCTGCAGTTTACCAAGCTAAATCTATCAGTGTGCTGATTCTTTTGTTATATTTTTTTATTGAATTTCAAAGAAAGGCCCTTAGAATAGCATTTGTTCTGCTTTTTTGTTTTGTTTATTGGGTTTTGCTTTTCTATATCCTCCCCTTTTTGCAAGCAAGCACATGCTGTATATGCCAAATAATTTAATATTTAGGCCAAACACTGAAGGTATTTAGGCATCTATTGTTAGTTCTTTCACTGATTGGTCTGAAATAATCGTCATCATCGTCATTGGAAATATGAGACTCCTCATATTTTGGCTGCACTCCAGGCCAAATTTTTATGCCCGTCGCTCGCTAACTTCCATCCTTTTTCTTGTCACTGTTGTGACGTCACAATTGTATTGTATTCTGGTACATATGGTATACAAAAATATTCTAGCTAAATAATAAAGCTAAATAATCTGCCAATGGGGTAAGAAAAATAATGTTATTTCAAAGTAAAACAAGATTATTTTGCTTGTTTTAAGGAAAATCTTACTTAATTTTTACTTAATAATTCTAAAAGCAAGACAATATTTTTTTGTTTTTCCAAAAAAATGCTTTTTGATTTAAGAATTTTTAGATTTTTGGATATTTGAAAAAAGTACAGTGCCACCTAGTGGTTAGGATATATGAAATATTTGTGCTCGAGACTTTATAGGCTCTATTTTAGCTAAGTGTATAGTTTAAATCACACAGGGCAGATGCACTTAGAGCACATCCAAATTCACTACACTTGATATTTTAAGGATTGGAAAAAGGGTCTGTGCACCCAGAGCATGCTCTAAAAGGAATATTCTTATTATCTTAATCAGTTTTGGGTGTGTTTTTGTGGCAAAACAAATCTGCAATAAACAAATCTGAGTTTTATCTCCCATTTTCTTTTAAAGAGAGTAATGGTCATAGCATGGCACATTTGCTATTTACGTGACTGCATGCTTCACTAGTGAGAAAATGGATCTGCTTGTGCATGAGGTTAAAGCATAAGAAGCAGACCATTTACAGAACGAGCCAGATTCCAACAAAGTCTACCAAAACAATTGTGCTGAGCCTGATGCTGCATTGTGCTGTATAAATGATAGGGCCATTTTATCAAGCAGCATACCACTTCAAACAATAAGACAATCATTTTAGCACTCTAAATTTTTAGATTAAATTAGATTAGATTCAATTTTATTGTCATTACACATGTACAAGTACAAGGCAACGTTTATTTAGCACATCAATAAAATTGCCTCTGATGCTGTAACTGTCCAACTGACTCAAAGGAAAATCTATTGACTCAAAGGAACCTATCATACATCCCGCGCAATAAGGCGCAAGATGTGTATGGAGTGATTTGTTGCTATTTTCAGACCAACGCAACCCCTAATTTGCATGTTTTGTGGCATGTTGTTTAAATAGCAAATTCATTTACGCCACTTTGTGGACTCATGGGTGTTCCAGTCTAGAAAGGAGGTGTGTTAAGGTGCATTATTGGCTCGTTTTGAGGAACTGAAATAGAGCAACCGACCAATAAAAGCTGGTTTTAAAGTCCAGTGCAGAGTGTGTTAGTTATGCCCCTTTTGCAGGCCCAAATGCTTAGACATTGCTTATTACACACAGGACAGCAACACACAAATATCTTTACATATGAAAAAAAAAAGAATTAAAATGTTACAACAATTTTTTTTTTCATACATATAAAACACAATATTTCCATGCCTCACCACGGTGGGCTTTTTTCAGTTATTCATAACAGTTTGCATCTGTATAATGTTATTATTATTAGCAGTATTATTTATTATGTGCATATTTATATTTGTTACAATTTTTTTTTTACCACACTTTGTTATTATTGTTCATGCATAATTTTGCTGAATATTAGAACTGAATTTAGTTTTGAAACAAATCTTTGCACTTAACAAACAAAATTAATTATGTAGCCTAATGGGTGTCTCCAGTGGAGTGCGTACAACACCGTTACCTTATCCATGAAAGTAAAGAAGAAAAGTAAAGAGTAAAAGTAAAATAAAGAGAAAGTAAAGAGCCTGAATGGAGGAGGATCGTTCTTTATCCTCGCGCTGCAGATGCTCTGTTTAACTGTTTTCTTGCTAGTGAAGCGTTCAGTTTTTCTACTTACAAAGTCTGTCATGTAAATAGCAAATGCACCGTGGTGCGATGCAACTGACTCTTAAAGGGAATGAGAGATGAGACTCTGATTGGTTTAATGCATGTTAGAGATGTGCAGATCAGCTGAAATGTCACCCGGATCCGCGGCTTCATACTAATCATCCACACGCTCGCACATATATTATCAGATATATGTATCCACACCCGATCGTCACTTTAATAATATAATTCTTTGTTCTAGGCATGATGATAGGTCATCGTGGATATTAACAGCAGATTCAGTGAGCTAATCTGCGCATCTCTTTTTCGTTTTTCGTTAATGAACATTTAATTATAAAGCAAAAGTTTGTTTTGAGACGAGGTTTTCTTCATTTTCAAATAGATACTGAAAGTAAAAATAGGAAATTTGTGCTTTTACAGATACAGGAACAAGATAACAAAAAGGGTGCCATTTTAGCCTAGACGGCAGCTATGTTATGTTTACTTGGCCTTTTTTTTGCACTGTGCAAAAACAGAATAGCATCTACTGTGCCTAAATTTGAGCGATTCCGCCTCACCTCCAAAACATGGCAAGCTGCACTGAATGAGCACCGCTCGCACTGCTTGTTGTAGGAATGCACAAGATTCTCCCCGCAAGGCACTGCAGTCCTGTAAATAAGCGATCTTGTTTCTCTAAGAACGATAGCACGTTTTCTGAAAGTTCATCTATTATTTTGTCTCATCGTCCCATTCTGCTAAGTCCGCTCCCTGCTTTTTCGCTGGTACACTGCCATGTCCCGCTACATCCACCCGTGACCCACCCGCAATTAATCTTAATGTATTTTTTTATTACCCAACCCGCCCGACCCCCGGATTATCCGCAGCGCTCGCGGATATAACCGCCATCCGTGCATCACTAATGCACGTAATACTCAAAACACACCCAGAACTCATTAAGACAATAAGCACAACCCTGTTAGACCATGTGCCAGTGCACAGAGTGTATTTTTTCATCCTTAAAATAGCAAAAGTGGATTCGGACATGCCCTTAATGCTTTTGCACCATGCGCTTTAGACTTTGCGCCTAGATCATGAAAATAGAGCCCCAAACTTTCTGTGTGACATTGTTACCTCACACTGACCACAACAAATCAATTTGATCAAAAGTCACACACAATTAAGTCATTTTGCCAGTAAACCTATTTATGATTTTTCTGCCATTTCCTCCTCTCTGTCTGACCTCCGCCGTCATACTTACCTTCTCATTCTGCTTGGCCCCTTAATTGCTGCTTGCAGCTATATTTTATTGTTGTGTTAATCAATATTTTCAAGGCAACCTTCTCTGTTAGTTCAGAATGGTGTGTTTCTGTCATAAGTGATCAAACAGTTGCCATCTTGTTTTATATCCTTGTCATAACAAAGTTCATCTGTGAGCTCCAGTCACTCATATCCCAGTGTCGGACGCGTGTAGATTTGTGTTGGTGACGGGCCTCCTGACCTTGAGGACGGTCTGGGGTTACAGTTTGCCTCCAGCAGGCCATTGTCAACTTCCAAATGAATAGACCATCAGAGACAGTCTTGGAAACAATACAGCTCTTGTCAGCAACATTGCTGTCACGTCCGCCACCGCGGCTGCCTGACCTTGCCCGATACGCTAGCATTCAAACACTGGGCGCTTCAGTTTGTCCTCTTTTGACGTCCATGTTTTTCCTTTCCTAACGAAGCAACTTCTCTAAATGCTCTGGGTGATTCATGAATATTCAGTGCCGGAATCCCAGAGGAAATCTTCTGAAATGAGTTCATGTGGTGCAAGAATTACACAAGAGAGATTTTTCATTGGGCTATTTGATGCTTTGAAGTGCTGAGGAAAATGTTTAAAAAATGTTGGAAAATCTTTTGCTATACATTAGTTAAATTGTTTAGTTAGTATTATATCATTTATATATTTTCACATTTATTGACTTATTTTTTCAACGAAACGTTTGTTCAAATAAATAAATTAGTTTATTTAAATTAAATTACTTGTTTTAAAATAAATGTATATTTATTCTATTCAAATATTATACTATTTCTTGAAATCGTATTTAATCATATTTTTGGATTGATTATTTTATCATTATTAGAAATATTGAGTGAATTCAGATTTTGTGACTTTTTGTCTTCTTTACATGTGTATTTATTTATGTAAAAATGTTTAAATTATTTAGAAATATTGTTTATAAAAATATGTATTAAAAAGTTATAAATGTTTGTATTAATGATAATAATAATAATAATAATAATAATAATAATAATAATAATAATAATAATAATAATAATAATAATAATATTATTAATAATAATAGTAATGATAATAATGATAATAATAATAATAGTAATAATAATAATAATAATAATAATAATAATAGTAATAATAATAATAATTATTATTATTATAATTATTATCATTATTATACTAATGATACTACTACTACTAATAATAATAATAATGATAATAATAATAAATATTATATAAAAATACATGCATAAATACATACAATTGTATATGGTTTTATTATTATTATTATTATTATTATTATTATTATTATTATTATTATTATTATTATTATTATTATTATTATAATTATTATGTATTTTACTCACAATATCACGATTAATTGAAACCACATAATGTAATATAATCATTTCCAAATGTAATTAGTTGATTTATTAACTGATTGAAACATAGTGGAGTATAATGGTAATCATAATTTATATGCATATTAAAAACTGTATTTAAATACATTTATGTACACAAACTGCCACATGTAATTACTTAATAATAATTGTTATCTTTTAAACTTACGTGTAATTACAAGTATAGTAAAAACAATTAAGCTTAAAAATGTTATTAAAAAGTAAATAAATTAGTTTATGCATACATTTATTCATATTGTAATTTCTTTTTTGTGGGTTGTTTTATTTTTTTTAATTGATTTAATTTAATCTCATGTAATTAACTGAATCCCCCCTTATGATTAGACTGTAAACACAGATGTATTCCCTCATCTAAAACCCAGAACAAACCTTGTCTTGTTTGATATCTGCAGCACAAACATTTCATTCAACATTTGATGACCTTTTGGGCTGCCAATATCCTTCTGATATCAGGCTGACCTTTTCTCAGCACAGACGTCTTTGTTTTGAACGCTTTTGTATGTTGTGTTCCGGTGTCTGCAGGTGGATACTCTTCGCCATGTTATCAGTCAGACAGGAGGATACAGTGAAAGCCTTGCTGCCAGTCAGATATACAGTCCACAGGGCATCAATGTAAGTCCGCACTCTCTGTTTTTCACTCTTGTACCTGATTCTGCTGTTGTCTTGATGTGCTGCTGAGTTTGCGAGTGGGATTTGACAGACTGTACTGGGCAGCAGGAGAGATGTGTCAGCAAACATCCGCGTAGACTGCTTGTGCTGGGGACATTTGACCATATCTGACAGAAGATTTGTAAAAAATCGTTTTCTAGAAGGGTAATTGTGGTTTATCAAAGGTAAAAACATGGTATTGTTTAATATATTTGCTATTTTTAATTAAAGATTGAAATAAAATGCATATGAAGAATAAATTTAACTTAAGTACAAAATCTAACTCTGAATCTAATCTAAAATCTTACACCTAAAATTGAAATTCATTAAATGTGAATAATTCATTAAATAAAAAATACAAAAAAATAAAAAATAATAAATAAATAAATAAATAAATAAATAAATAAATAAATAAATAAATAAATAAATAAATAAATAAATAAATAAATAAACACATTTTATATGGATGGATTGGATGGATGGATGGAGGATGGATGGACGGACGGACAGATGGATGGCAGACAGACCAATATATTATTCAATGAATAAATAAAATTTGTTATATAATTTAAAATAATAATAATAATAATAATAATAATAATAATAATAATAATAATAATAATAATAATAACAATAATAATAATAATAATAATAAAAATAAAACTAATTAAAACTAATGAACATTTAAGATGGATGGATGGATGGATGGATGGATGGATGGATGGATGGCAGACAGACCAATATAATATTCAATTAATAAAAAAAATTCATTATATAATTTAAAATAATATAAAAAAGAATAATAATTAAAATAAAACTATTTAAAACTAATAAACATTTAAGATGGATGGAAGGATGGATGGACAGATGGATGGCAGGCCAATATATTATTCAATCAATGAATAAAATTAATTATATAATTTAAAATAATAATTGTATTTTAATATTTTTTATTGTTTATTTTTTTATTAATTAAAACAAGTAAACATTTAAGATGGATGGATGGATGGATGGATGGATGGACGGATGGATGGATGGCAGACAGACCAATATATTATTCAATAATGAATAAAATGAATTATAAAATTTAAAATAATAATAAAAAATAATAATTAAAATACAATTCATTAAAACTAATAAACATTCAAGATGGATGGATGGAGGGATGGATGGATGGATTGACGAATGGATGGCAGACAGACCAATATATTATTAAATTAATGAATAAAATCAATTATATAATTTTAAATAACCAAAAAATAATTAAAATAAAATTAATAAAAACTAATAAACATTTAATATGGATGGGTGGATGGATGGATGGATGGATGGATGGATGATAGACAGACCAATATATTATTCAAATAATGAATAAAATAAGATTTTAAGATAAAATTCTAAAGATTTTTTTGGGACAACTAACTAACATGACCAAAGCAAGCTAACATGGAGTACAATCTATATATTCGACAGTAAAACAATTTATTTAGCTTCATGTAGTTTGTTAGGAAATTTAAAACACATTTAAAACAAATGGTGTCTGGGTACTTGCAAAATAAAGTCCAATAAAGCAACCCAAAAGCCATGGATTACAGAGAGCTATCATAAATTATCTGTAAACCACAGCTTCATGGGGATTATTGCTTTTATAAAACAGTTATTCCATATTCACAGCAAGATTTTACATTGTAGTTCCTCTGAAATGACTGCTAAGCATCAGACACAGCAGCATACTTTACACAATAGCGTAAATTACAATAGATCTGCTCAGCCAATCAGAATCAAGGACAGCAACTATAAAATGTATAAGAAAAAAACAACAAAAGCAGTCCCTTTGATGCCATGATTGTTATTTAACGCAAAAATAAACCGTTATTGTTATTTCAAATTTATGAATCTGAATACACAGAAAATAATTCACAGTAGCTTCAAAGGCAGCTCAACCAATCAGAATGGAGCTATATTTTACTTTATATTGAATTTATACCTATAAAATATACAAAATAAACTGCAGCTCTATCAGTAATTTAATATTCACTGAAAAACATTACAATGGGTTGATCACAGAAGCTTGACATATTCAAAAGACTTAAATGGTTCACCCAAAACTTAAAATTCTACCATCAGTCACTTGTTTCGAAGCTGTTTGTCTTTTTTTAATAGAAAAGAAAATAACTGAATATCTGTAACCATTGACATCCATCGTATGACAAGGCACTTCAGTGTTTGGGTGTTCTGTGTTTGTCTGATGTAATTAGTCTACCTAAATGTGTATATTTCAAAGTATGAAGCTGATCGGTCAGTTCTTGTCACGTGACTCGTTGTTTTCAACTTAGTGTGCCTGGGAAATGCAAGTGCGCGTAAAATGCACAAAAGACGCAATATGTGAACGACCCCATAAGCAACTACGCTTCACTTCACATTCAGAAGATACCTTCACTCCTGATCCTGCACAATTTCTTTTAATTTAGCCTGTTTAGGCTGAGTTGGGCCACCGTGTTTTTGGGTGCCAGTGTCCTCCTTGGTGATGAGTTTTGTCGTAGAATTCTGTTCTTTTGCTGAACAAGTTGCTGGTCAAGTTAAAAGCAGTCGAAAGTTCTTTAGACTTTAAATATTTTTGTTTTTACGCTCAGTGAAATCAAAGTAATGTCTGTATTTCCACCTGAAGATGCAGCCACTCTCGACAGCTATTTCAGCTTGTATTCTCCAGCTTTTTAAAAGCACTTGCTTATTAACTCACGTTGCAGCAGAAAACATGATTTAAAAGAATCATTTCTTCTTCCAAAAACTATATTTGTAACGTAAGTAATGCAATTACATTGACTTTAGTAACTGTAAACAGATTACACAAATTTAAAATGTAATTTGTTACATTACTGCGTTCCTCAAAAATGTAATTAGAATACAGTAACGCATTACTGTGGATTGCGTTCCACCCAACTCTGGTTATAACTATTGTCAAAGACAAAAATTATTATCCCTCTTGTGATTTTTTTTTTTTTTTTTTTTTATATTTGGTGTCTTTAGCAAAGATAAGATGTTGTTTTCAACACATTTTTGTCAGTATATGTGTATATATATATATATATATATATATATATATATATATATATATATATATATATATATATATATATATATATATATATATATATATATATATATATATATACTTTTAATAAATGTTTTCTAATAACTGATTTCGTCTTTGCCAGGATGACAGTATATAATATTTAATATTTTACTATATATTTTGCAAAATACCTTAAACTATTTTAAAAGACTTAGCTAGGTTCATAAAAGCTGTTTTTTTTATTTTTAAAACTATTTTAAGGTCAATAATATTAGTCCCCTTCATTTATTTTTTTTTCGTTTGACTTGACTAATTATGCTAACTTCAGTTGACTTGCCCATTAATCCCTAAACTTAGAATAAATAGGCAAGTCAATCAAAATAAAAATCTTCTATAATATATTTTAAATATTTATTCCAGCCAAACTAAAATAAATAAAACATTCCCCAGAAAATTTAAATTGGGATATGCTGTAAAAACTTTATTTGTCTGTCAAACACCACTTGGGAAATATTTGAAAAGGAACACAAATTTCACAGGAGCACTATTACATTCGACCTCAACTGTAGATGGTTAGTTTCTTTCTCAATGCATCATGCTGTGATAGTGTACAGTGAGCTACGCCGTTTAATAGGCAATACACCCCAGTCGTGCTGCTGTATTTGGGCTCGTGTGCTGGGGGAGGGAGAAGCGCACAGGCCAGCATGTAAAATCCACTTGGACAAGCCGTGTCGCCGGCAGAGGAAATTGATCAGACAGTCTCAAGGGAGGCTGAGCGGAGATTTGGGACAGCAATCCAAGTGCATTGGTCATATCACACATCTGCCACCTTAACAGCACTGACAGCGAGCCAGCAAAGTGTGAGCAGGGGAGGGAAAAAAAAGACAAACACAGTAACACAGGCTCTCTAAATAGCCGCTGTGGAAGTGGCCCAGTGTGTCTGTGTGCCGTCTGTTGCTGATAGAGAGCATGATTGTGTCCCAGTGGCTTATGATGATGTAAATACATCTCTTGTGGTTAGAATGCAATAGTTAAGGATGAAATGTCATTCGAAGAGACGTTAATGTAAATATGTTAAATTATTTATTTACAAATGCAATCAAATCTGCGCAAACAAAACTAATTATTAATTTTATTGGCATTTCAGCATTAAGTAAGATCTGAATACATCAGGAATACTTATATTATTATTAGAGATTTTTAAATATTTAATCAGCATATGAGAATACACTTTATCTGTTTATAGATTTTAATGTAGTTATTTGTAAATTAAAATCTGACAAGACTTTAAATCTGATATTCTGTTTCATTCACAGATATTAAATGTAAATATTTCTAAATAAAAAGCAGAATAGGCATTATATATGATATTCTCTTTCATTCACAGATATTAAATGTAAATATTTCTGAATTAAAAACTGAAAAGGCATTATATATGATATTCTGTTTCATTCACAGATATTAAATGTAAATATTTCTAAATAAAAAACTGAAAAGGCATTATATATGATATTCGGTTTCATTTACAGATATAGAAGATAGATTTTTTAAAATTAAAAACTGAACAGTCATTATATATGATATTCTGTTTCATTCACAGATATTGAAGGTAAAGATATCTAAATTAAATACTGAATGAATGAATGAATGAATGAATAAATAAATAAATAAAGTAGTTTTTAAATGGATGGATGGACAGACAGACCAATATATTATTCAATTATTGAATAAAATTAATTAAATAATTAAAAATATTACAAATTAAATAAAAAGCTAATTAAAATAAAATTAATTACTACTTATCAACATTTAAGATAAATGGATGCATGGATGGATGGATATGTAGATTACAATATTTTTTGACATCGTCTGTCACGGTTGGGTCATGAACCTGTGTCTCTGGTGTGGAGACTGGTGAGTGAACCAGAATAGATTCTTCTCAGAATGAGGTTGCAAAACAGATAACTAAGATTCTTCCCAGGTGAAGTATACAAAATGTTGTTTTAACAGTATAATAAACATACAAACAAAACTCCACAAAGGGAGAAAACAAACAAACAATAAGGCAGCAAGCAACAGGGAAAACAAAAGAGTCATTATATATGATATTCTGTTTCAGTCACACATATTGAAGGTAAATATTTCTAAATTAAAAACTGAATAGGCAGTATATATGATATCCAGTTTCATTCACAGATATTGTTTAATTATGTCTAAATTAAAAACTTAACAGGGATTTTATTTTTAACATATTAAGCAGTTTAATAAGATCTGAAAATATCAGAAATATTGTTTTATTATTGTTATTATTTTAAATATATGCATCCATATAATTTGTTGTGAGCATTTCTGAATTAAAATCTGAACAGACAATTTATCTGAGACTTTTTTTAGTTGCATAATGTTTCATATTAATATTTATAAATTAAATACGATCTGAATATGTAAATCCATATTTCTTCTAGCCTGCTATAGTTGACACAAATAAACAACTTAATCATGAACCTTGTAAAAATAAAATAAAATAAAATAATTCTGAATGTAAATAAATTAACTTTTATTGTATTCATAGATTTAATATACAAAAATGTAAAACATTTTCTGATTTTTCCATTTATTTTCACAGGTATTACATATTGCAGACTTTAATGAAATCTTATTTCATTCACACTGATATGAAGAGTAAATGTCATATTCAGTGCTGTAATTTCAAACACAGATATTAAATCCTCAATGTAATTGATTTTATGTTTGTATCAATAATTAAACCAAGAATATTTCAAGCCTGAACACCTGTAACGAATAGAGAAGAAAGCCGTCGATTGAACATTTGCATCATAACGCAGTGATAATGTAGCCAGTGAAAGTGTCTCAATCTTCCAACAAATTCACTGTCTTAAATAACATGATGTTTTTCCTTCTCCACCCAGATAAGTTATTCTCCCTTTTTTTGGGCTGTGGATAATGACGGCCTGAGACATAAAGCATTTATGTGGGGGAGCTTTTCCTCTCGTCCATGCGCTGTAATTACGCCTTTGAAATAGACATGGGGTGTCACCAAAGCTGAAGATTTGAAAAGTTTTTTTTTTTTTTTTCTCTCTCCTCGCTCTGCTCTTTCTTTTTTGATTACAGACTGCCTCTATCTAAAATAACAGGCTGGGAAAATAAGAGGCTGCCAAAGCCCATTTCTAGTCTTTTTTCTGATGGCATGGAAATTGCTATTAATGCCCCAAATGCTCTTTAGGCAACCTGTCTCCCGGACATGAAATGGCCTCCATTTTAGGTGCCCATTATACTTTCATTCCTTTAGCCAATGTGATAATTTGCAATAATTGATTCCTCCATCATCTGTCTTTTGAAAATCATGTTCTGGAAATGACTCGCTATGACTCGTAATATGCAGCATAATGTCATTCCTTTTGACAGCCTCACTTTGTGACTCACTTCTTGCAGAAACGTGTTTATAGTGCGGAAATTCGCTAAAGTCGCTCGGCGTTTAGATTTAGGGCTGGACGATAAAACGATAACTGTAATTGTCTTGATGGAATTTTCCGTGTTAAATTTATAACAGAAGTTCGATATAATGTTTGCAGAGCACGTTCCTTTCCTTTGTTACTTTGAAGATGAAATAAACTCCCAGCTTTCAAATTAGGTTCATTTTATTACTAAATACAAGCAATAAATGTGATTTTGAAGGGGTTTAGACTACAGGGCTGTGCAATTTGACGATATACTGTATATAGTACGAACAAAATAAAAAGTATTCTTGTATTATGTATTCGTATTATGATTCGTATTATGATTTATCATTTATTTTGTGATGTTGCAAAATACGTTGTTTTTTTATGGATTATTTACAATCTTACACGCAACCATGGGGTTGCAGGCAGAAATGTAAATAACAGCTAACAAAAAGTTCTTTGAATTTTGCATTTTGTGTTTTTTAGTTTTTTTTTTATGGGACTGTATTCATTAGTTTTTGTGTTTTAAAAAAACTCGTGTTTTATATTTCATTAATATTTATTTTATATTTCAAAATCAAATATTTGCCCTGAAATAAATATTGTAGGGAAAAAAAGAATCACAGATGAATGAGTAAATTTGTGTTCCTACTTAAATAAACAAAAAGTTAACCTTTCCATTTGCTTAATCTGTATGTACTGTAACCTATTAATTGATTAAGTTTACAGAAAAAGTACTATGTTTGTTCATTCATTCATTTTCTTTTCGGCTTAGTCTCTTTATTAATCTGGGGTCGCCACAGCGGAATGAACCACCAACTTATCCAGCATATGTTTTACGTAACGGATGCCCTTCCAGCTGCAACCCATCACAGGGAAACATCCATACACACTCATTCACACACATACACTGCAGGCAATTTAGCTTACCCAATTCACCTGTACCACATGTCTTTGGACTTGTGGGGGAAACCGGAGCAACCGGAGGAAACCCATGAACACAGGGAGAACATGCAAACTCCATATATATATATACACATATACATATATATATATATATATATATATATATATATATATATATATATATATATATATATATATATATATATATATATATATATATATATATATATATATATATATATAATGTTATCAGGATATGAGATGGCTTATGTTAAGATATGAGATTTTTTCATGTCGCCCAGCCTTAAAACTAAGCAAAACATTTTGCCTGTTACAGTATTTAGTCACAGTTTTGATAACACTATTTTGACTTCTAAATTAATTTTGTATCTTGGACAAAAGACACGTTGGCCAATCATAGCTTGTCAGTGTTATCGATGTGTTTACTGTCATTCACAAGGTTGTGCTAGTGACTGACTTGTTTTAAAGCTGAGAACAAAAAAGCTTCTGTTCTTCTATTGGTCAACATCACAGAAGTGTGGATAGTAACATTAGTTGGGTTTCCATCGTGATGTGAAGCTGATCTTTTTAAAGTTTGCTAAAAAGAAGAGGAAAAAAATACAATAGAAAATTAGTTGCATTTCCATCAAGTTGTTGGAGAGTCCAACTGTAGTATTGGTAACCTAGCAACCAACAGTAAACATGTCAATGTCACAGTTATGTTCGCTACATCATAGTTTTTGTTAAATGCATTTCTATCTCCCACTATTTACACTAACCTACATGCACTTTCAAAAGCACCAAACTCAAACGTAGAAATACTTACAGATTAAAGGACTTTTATTTGATATTTCCGATTTACATCACTCGTTTTTCATATGATGGAGCTACTAATGTGTATGATAGCGGTCAAAAGTAAAACATATTTTGACACTTCAAATGAAGGTTTAATTTGCAAAACAGATCAATTGCATTTTTACACCAGTAGGTGGCAACACTTGCTCAAGAGATTGATTTTTTTTTTTTTACTTTTCCGCTAATGAAACAATCTAAATCTTTATAAAAGAGACAGACTATTTGACTCAAACAAATTTGAATAATTCATTCTAATAATTTATAGAATTTATAAAAATGCAACAGTTAACATTTGTATTAGAATGTCCAGTAAATTGCTTTAGTTTGTTTGGTTGTCTATTCAGAATCATCAGAGAATAGCGATCTTTGTTTCAAAAAAAAAAAAAAAAAAGGTGTTTCTCAGTTTATTCAGAATCAGGCAGGAGTAATATTTTTTTTTCTGAAAGGAAAATGAAAATTTCTTTTCTCGAAGCTTGTATAAATTTGGACATTAAACAATTGTTTACAACCACAAATAACTTCACTCAGAAGCAAAAATATGTCTTCGAAATGATGCCTTGAAATGAATGGATGAACTGAAACAAATTAAAGTTAGTTTTTTTATTGCGCTAATTATCAATGTTGACTGAACCGTAAAATTTAATTATGATATTTTGTCAAATTTCTACATTGCTCAGCCCATTTAGATTCTATGACAGAGTTTTGCAGCCACTCACCTATAGTGTTGTGTTTTGAAAAATGCATATTTCTTAAACTTTATTTTTTTCTCTCGTAAAAGGCGAACGGCGGCTGGCAGGATGCCCCGACACCCTCCTCAGTGACCTCGCCCACAGAAGGACCCGGGAGCGTCCATTCTGACACCTCCAACTGATCCGCTTCATCCATCTTCACCATCTTCAGACTGCTCCACTCCACATCCACACATCCGCAGATCTGGATTACTCTCCCACATGGTCACACACAATCATGCCGTACCACCGTGGAACATTTGGAATACTTTACAAGATTTTAGAAAACAATTATGAATAAAAAAAAATACGAAAAACAACAAGAAAAAAAGATGTGTTTGTACAGTTTTCACAGTGTATTTTAGGTGGCACAGGGCGACTAACTAACCTGTGACTGTTTCAGTCTTATTGAGGCTATTGTTAATGATGGAACAACCAGTCGTCGTGTTTCAATTTAAATGCTTCATTCTACCTCTCAGCAAAAAAAAAAAAAAAAAAAAAAAAAGAGAAAAGAACAATTTTGTTTTCTAAAAAAAATGTTAATAACAGATACCACTTGATATAGTGCTTGAGAGGAAGCTCTCCTTATTGGTACAGTCGATTATTAATGCCTCTTTTATTCATTCATAGTGATATCTTGACTTTTTGTTTGTTTTGTTTGTTGTTTCCCTTTTTTATTTTTCAGAAAGCTCTGATTTTCCAAATTTCACAGTTTGTGCCAGATGAAGCTAACCTTTCTTATACATGATTGTATAAAACACTCATTTGAAAGCTGATTATCATGTATTTCCTCCATTAGATAAAGGTACATGTTCACTTTTATCATAGAGAGCAGTCCAAACAACTGCTGTCGTAGATTTCATTTGGACTCATTTCCTCACTCTGTTTGTTTTTGAGGACACTGTCTGCGAGTCGATGAAAATATAACTGATTCCGGAAATGGCGGAAGCATCAAGCCATTACGGCCCATAATGACATTTCCTCCCCGCTTTCACTTCAGATTGCTTTCAAATGCTCCCTTAGACCCTTTCTCCTGCAAGTGAAGGAATTTAACATAAAGAGCGAGATATTGGTTTGATTTATACAAACGGTACCCCAAATCATAAAAAAAAAAAAAAAAACAAGCACTAATGCTCTTTATTCTTTGGAATTTGTTCCCTTTTTAAAGTTGTTATTCTTTATGATTATTTTTTTATTATTATTAGCAAAAGCCTGCAACGGTATGCCATGTTCTAGCAAATGCTAATCTGAGGTATTGTTGTTTATCCTGTAATTTTAAAACCAACTGTGAGTGTACAGTTTTTGAAACAATAATGTACATTTAATATCATCCGAGTGTTGCTGGTGAGCAAAATGCTTTCGTGTAAATGCTTTAAAAGAATATGAAATATCATTCTCATCGCTGTTCGAACATAATGAGCTTTTCTCAGTTTTATATAGCAGAAATGCAGGGGGCATTTACACGACACCTCTTTCAACTTATTTTGCATTTTGTTTACAGTGACAGTTTTTAAAAATATTGCTTTTTTGTCTTTATGTCAGGGGTGTCAAACTCCTGGAGAGCCACAGCCCTGCACAGTTTAGTTCCAACCCTGCTCCAACACACTTACCTGTAGGTTTTAATTAAGACTGAAGGACTCGATTTGTTTGATCAGGTGTGTTTAATTAGAGTTGGAACCTAACTGTGCAGAGCTCTGGTCATCGAGAACTGAGTTTGACACCTGTGCTTTATGTAAATTAAAAAAAGGCAACATAATATAATTCTTTTATTGTTTTTGCTATGTGAACGGGATAGTTTTGAAAAATTTGTTATCTGTATTTAAATCTTCTCAAACACACAAGGGGAAAGCTTTTGGTCACACTTTATTTTTGTAGTCCTTTTGTTGAATTTAACCAACTAATTCTCATTAGATTATAAGTAAACTGTTAGGTTGGGGTTAGAGTTAGTGTAAATTGACATGTACTTGCAAAGCTTCTTATAGTCAGTTAAAGGTCTGTTTAGCAGCAGTATCAACAGATATTAAGCAGACAGTACTAATACTCAAATGGACAATCAAAATAAAGTGTTACCAAACTTTTATCATACTTAAATATCATGTGAACACATCTAAAGTAAAAACCTTTGAAAACAATAATATCAGCTCCATGTAAACTACAAAAAAATGCAATTTAAGGATGTGTTTTCGAAAATGTTAAGATAAAACTATTAATTTATTTATTTCATGTAAACTTATCCAAACAGGAATATTTAGAAATCTTTAAAACACTACACAAAATGTAGGAAAATTGTACTATTTTGGAAAATTTTTCGACAACTTTGAACATTGTTTGCTAAATGTTCACAATTTATTTCACAAAAATACAAAAGAATCCTTTTTTAGCACCTCATAATAAAAACGACATTCTTAGCATAATTGTAACTACATTGTTATCGTTATCGTAAACTACAAAAATATGTAAAAACAGAGATGTCATGCACTTATGTGTTCAGTATACAAAAATGAGCCAGAAGCTAGCAGTCAACAACAGTGGACTACAGGACTGTATGTGCAACGATTCATTGTGTTTCCAAAGTTTTCTTGGCCAACTACTGAATGCAGAATTCTTTTTTCCCCTTATCCATGTGAATCAATGTTGTCACCTGTTTTCACAACTTTTTAAAACTGCAAAAGAAACACATTTTTGTTTTTAAGCTCACAGATGTCGTATAAATGTATCCAAACTGCAAAAATCCACAGGCCTTATTTACATATACACCACAAAAAAAAAAATTATTAATAAAAGGTGACGCATATTACTTGTTAAGTCTATAGACATGAGCAAGTACTACCAGGGTAGACAACAGGATTGTATGTTTGCAGATGTGTAGTTTTTTTACAGTCTGACATTGCCACTTGCTGGCGTAGCATACAGAACAGAACACCTTTATAGTCAATTAGTCAGATCCCAGCAGACAAACAACATCATAAGATGTTAATATTAGGTTAGATTTAGGTCGCCAGCATCTAACGACAATGTTATTTTGACATCCAATAATGACATGAAATGACAGTGGTATTTGTCTTGGAAAAGTGACCACAATCCAACGTTGAGTCAACATCTTACCAATGTCATATTAAATTCAAATACTGACATTTATTTGTCAGGTATGGTAACCAAAATCCAACGTCTGATAGACGTCATAGTGGTAACGTCCACATAACGTCAAGCTGTTGCATTGGAAAGTAACCAAAATTCAACATCTGTCCGACATTAGGCATTCACGTTGACCTGACGTTGGGTTCTGACATCAACCTGATTTTCATTTCCAAACAAAATGCAACGTCCCACTATGTTGGGGTACAACGTCAATCTGATGTCATGTTGACTTCCTGTGCCTGCTGGCGACAGTGTGAACGAGATTGTTTTGACAACATCGTCTTCTGTACACAAAACTATTTTTGTACATTACTGTTGTGTAAACGCGCCCTTAGAAACGCAACACACAGACATGTTTACTCCAGATCACTCAAGTAATTTCTTAGGCCTATTTATATTATTAATGCCACTGTTTCCATTGTGAAATCATGACAAATAAAGCTCTTCTGCCTAATTGAAAAAAAAATTATCTTGAAAAATCCAATAGTTAACTAATTTTTGTTGAAAATATATCCCTGTCTGTCAGAGCTCCAGCTAATGAAGTTTGTTTTGCAGTACATCGAATCAGAATCCATTTAAATGGGGGAAGTCATTAAGTTAATACAATTTGAACATTTCGACGGTCACTCTTAGCTGTGTTGATGCAGGTAAAGCGTCCCCGAACACAGAAATCCAGCTTCTGAACAAGTTTCAAAGGTGATTCCAAATGCTCGTCGTTTTTTTATGTGTATTTATTGTTAATATGACATTGGTTGTAATATCATTACTGCCCCCTGTTTATTTATTCTCGCTAAAACATCTCATTCTACCAAAAACATCTTTCCAAACAATTGCCAAAAATGGAAGAAGCTCCGCCTCTTTAATGGATTTTGGGAGGGAAACGTTTGGGAATGTTCCATCGCTGTTCACTATCAAAACCAAAAATGTACAAACTGAAAGTAGCTTATGTGTGTATAAGAAACAGAAGTATGTGACGGATATTTCATTGCCCGTGTCTTCAATAATGTCCTTTATTTCTTGAGTTTCCTTTTGTTTATCAAGATGCCACTTTCGTTTTGTGATAGTTTGAAAGTAATCATGCTAAAATGAAAATAAAAAAACATGCATCATCTGTTCTTTGAACGACACGCACTCTAGTTTGCTGATGGTTGCCATTGTGAAAATGTAAATATATTTTGTGAAATAGACTTGACCGCACCTGCTATAAATGCATTATTAGACTTCACGATTATGTACCATATGAAGCATTGAAGTCCAGACTATTGTGTTTGGGTTTCCCCCCACAATTCCCACCAACTTTGTCTCAAAATTGACATGATTATCATCAATAAATGTTGTATTGCTCACTGAACAGTATTGATACACATCGGTATGTATTTTTGTGAGATTTCTCTGTTTTGTTATTATTCTTTTATAAAAGGTTTTACAGGGTGTAAGGCTTTTCTTGTTCTCTAATTCGTGTTTGGGGACCATTTTAAGACAGAAAATATGAGTACATATTGTGCCACGATAGTTAATTCAGTTCAAAGTGAGATTTTGCACACTTCAGGTTTAAAATCACACAATTACACAGCCTGAGATTTTAAATTCAGCCCTCAACAAATTATTTCATTTTACTTTGTTGCATGTGTTTTGCTTATAATAAAATACTGCAGTGTTTTAAGTAAAACCTGTTTTTTTTCCCTTTGTCTCCAAATACAGTATACTGTTAAAAATACTCTAAATGAACAGTAATATTGTAAAATATTATTGAAGTTAAAAATGAAATCTATAACTCCAAGTTTCACACCAGAAATTATTTTGGTCACACTTTATTTTGATGTTCTGTTTGTTGAATTTAGATTACATTGCATCTACATGCCAACTAATTCTCATTAGATTATAAGTAGACTGTAAGGTTGGAGTTGGGCTTAGTGTAAGTTTACATGCACTTACAAAATTTCTTATAGTCAATTAAATGTCTGTTTTTAAGTAGATAGTCTACTAATACTCAAATGGACCATCAAAATAAAGTGTTTCCATTATTTTACAATTGTTTTGCCACATATTTTAGTACTCTGATGTCAGTTTTCAGAACTCTAGACACAAAACTCTAAACAGTCTCTAAACAGTCTTCTTTTTTTAGAGAAGCCTTGCGTTTGCAGGATCATCGATTCACATAATCCTTTTATCATACAAATACTACAGGAACAGAACTTTAGATCACCAACACACAAGATGCACATTGATTAATCATTAACAATCATTGCATATTCACTGATGTTTAAAATATATTATACAGCTTTCATTATTGTTTATACATGAGTGTAGAGGGAATAGCACAGATATCACTGAACTAAGGTTAATGTAGGTTTACTTTTAAAAAAAAAACAAAAAAAAAAAAAACAGAATAATAAAAATAACCAAAGTGTTTCTCACTGCAAGTCCCCAATAGAAAGCTGATATATGACAGGGGTGCCCAAACTCAGTCCTAGAGGGCTGATGTCCTTCAGAGTCAACACACCTCCCACGACGTTTGTAGTACATCTAGCAAGACATTGATTAGCTGGTTTAGATTAGTCTTATTTGTGGTTGGAGCTAAACTCTGCAGGGCACCGGCCCTCCGGGACTGAGTTTGGGCATTCCTGATATATGGCAACATATGCTAATTACAATTGGATTTACATACTGTGTGTGTTCATATACAGCCATATATGAATATCTATATAAACTATAGGTAATATATTTGTAGGTAAAATTTACACATATGTACATAGTACATATTTGTAATATATATATATATATATATATATATATATATATATATATATATATATATATATATAAATATATATATATATATATATATATATATATATATATTGCAATATTTAGACATGTATGACATATATTTTATATCCAACTAGTATGTCACAAATGTAATTTGCATATTTTCCACATCAGATTTCTTTTTTGGGATCAGTGTTTCCATCAGTCTGGTGTTGTGGATTTGGCCACAGGTTCTACTCCACATCACAGTGTGGTTTTCATTTGTCAAAAATCTTTGAAAGAACCTTGTTAATTCAAATCCATGCGAATATACAGTTAGGTCCATAGATATTTGGACATCGACACAATTCTAACATTTTTGGTTCTATACACCATTACAATCGATTTGAAATAAAACCAATGAATCAGGTGAACGCTGTAGGAATTACAACAGTTTGTATATGTGCCTCTCACTTGTTACTAGTCCAAAAGTAATTGGACAATTGAATTTTAAGCTGTTCCATGGCCAGGTGTGTGTTATTCCCTCATTCTGTTACTGTCAACTCTCAAGATGAGACCCAAAGAGCTGTCACTATTAGTCAAGCAAGCCATCATTAGGCTGAAAAAATCGGCAGCACTAAAAGACCCAGAAGACCACGGAAAACAACTGTGGTGGATGACCAAAGAAATATTTCCGTGGTGAAGAAAACACCCTTCACAACAAGTGGTCAGATCAAGAACACTCTCAAGGAGGTAGGTGCATGTGTGTTAAAGTCAACAATCAAGAGAAGACTACATCATTGTGAATACAGAGGGTTCACCACAAGATGTAAACCATTGAACATCATGGCCAGATTAGAGTTCTAAAAAAGCCTTCACAGTTCTGGAACAACATCCTAAGGACAGATGAGACCAAGATCAACATGTACCAGAATGATGGAAAAAGAAGCGTATGGAGAAGGAAAGGAACTGCCCATGATCCTAAGCAGTGAAGCATAGTGGTAGTAGTGACATGGCAAGAGCATGTATGGCTGTAAATGGAACTGGTTCTTTTGTATTTATTGATGATGTGACTGCTGAAAAAATTAACAGGATGAATTCTCAAGTGTTTTTATGCAAAATTTTCTGCTCATATTAGGCCAAATACTTCAGAACTTATTAGACGGTGCTTCACAGTGCAGATGGAGAATGACCCAAAGCATACTGCAAAAGCAACCGAATTTGTGAAGGGAAAGAAGTGGAATATTATGCAATGGCCAAGTCAATCACCTGAACTGAATCCGATTGAGTATGCATTTCACTTGCTGAAGACAAACCTGAAGGGAAAATGCCCCAAGAACAAGCAGTAACTGAAGACAGTTGAAGTAGAGGCCTAGCAGAGCATCACCAGGAAAGAAACCTAGCGTCTGGTGATGTCTATGCGTTCCAGACTTCAGGCTGTAATTGACTGCAAAGGATTTACAACCAATTAATGGCTTATAGATTAAAAAAATGGTGTATAGACCAAAAAAGGTTAGTACTGTGTTGCAGTGGTGGTTCTAGACCAGAGAAACTGGGGGGTTGGGGGTTATGGGGCTATTAGGGGGCATACATCACAAACTACACAATAATTCAGTAATTTTTTTCATGTATGTCTTAGTAAACAAGATAATTGAATAACAAACTAATAATCTTCCTTGTTAATTTATTAGACAAGTAACTTTGTATTGTAGTAGGGTAACACATTTCATTCGTCCATGAAGACACATTTTTGCACCTGTAAACATAAAAATAAAAATTATTTCCTATTATGACTTATATTATGATAGTGAAATATGTAAAGTAGCCTGTACATTTTTTAATAAGTTTAAAATAAATATATATATTTTTCAATTATTATAAATTATTTTACAAGTCCCTGTAGGGTTAAACAGTCGAGCTTTACCACAGCTGAATATACTCTGCCAATCTCTGGTTCTGCTGGGGCACTATTAGCTAAGCATAAATCATCAGTGGAAATCATCAGTTTTAGGTAACTTATATATAAATATATGTTCATTCATTCATTTTCTTTTCGGCTTAACCCCTTTATCAATCCGGGGTCGCCACAGCAGAATGAACCGCCAACTTATCCATCATATGTTTTACGCAGCAGATACCCTTGCAGCTGTATAGAATGTATCATGTGTGCATATGAATGGAATGTATCATGTGTGCTTATGTATAGAGTGTATCATGTGTGCTTATGTATAGAGCGTATCATGTGTGCATATCTATGGAAAGTATCATGTGTGCTTTTGTATGGAGTGTATCGTGTGTATATGTATAGAATGCATCATGTGTATATGTATGGAGTGTATCATGTGTGCATAAGTATAGAATGTATGATGTGTGCATATGTATGGAGTGTATCATGTGAGTTTATTTATAGAGCGTATTGTGTTTTTTTTTTTGCTTGGCCTGAATTTGTCTCTTGTTGCCTTTCGTTGCCTGTCTTCAAAAACTTCCAGTAGCTCAGTAAATACTTGATTCACCTTTCACGCCAGAGACCCAGGTTCTATCAGAGGGCCTGACAGGAGTGTATCATGTGTGCATATGTATGGAGAGTGTATATGTGTAGATTGTATCGTGCATGCATATGTATAAAGTGTGTGTATGAGTAGAGTGTATCAAGTGAATGTGTGCATAAGTATGGAATGCATGTGCATCGTGTTTGTATGGAGTGTGTCATGTGTGCCTTTCATTGTCCAGATTCATCTTTTAGTAGCTCAGTGCTTACGTGACACCTTTCATGCCAGAGACCCAGGTTCTATCCCAGAGCCTGCCCGGAGTGTATCGTGTGTAACTGTGTAGAGTGTATCATGTGCATATGAATAGAGTGTGTATATGCATGGAGTGTATTGTGTCTGCATATGTATGGATGTATTATACTGTATGTGTGCATATGTATGGAGTGTGTCATGTTTGTATATGTATAGCATGTAAGATGTGTGCATATGTATGGCGTGTATCATGTGAGTATATTTATAGAGTATATCATGTTTTTTTTTGTCTCATATTGCCTTTCATCCGAACTCAACTTCCAGTAGCTCAGTCAATATGTGACCCACCTTTCATGCCAGAGACCCGGGTTCTATCCCAGAGCCTGACAGGACTGTATCACATCTCTAAATATAAATGTATCTAAATGTGTAACGTGTGCATATATGCATAGACTTATATGCATAACATGTGAGTATAAATATAGAATGTATCATGTGTGCATATGTATGAAGCGTATTATTAATGCATGTGTATAGAATGTACCATGTGTGCATTTGTATGAAGTGTCTCGTGTGTATATGTATAGATTGTATCGTGTGTGTATATGAATAGAGTGCATCATGTGAATACATGTATAGAATATGAAATGAATGTGTATCATGTTTGGAGTACATGTTTAGAATGTTTTGTGTGCATAAATATGGAGTGTATCATTTGTGTATATGCATGGAGTGTGTCATGTGTGCCTTTCGTTGAGTTTATCGTATGTGTGCATATGTATGAAGTGTATATGTATGGAGGGAATTATGTGTGTGTATATGTATAGAATGTATCATCTATGGAGTGTATTATGTGAGTATATGTGTTATATTGTGTGTATATGTATGGAGTATATATATGTATATATTGTTATATTGTATGTATATGTAGAGTGTATCAATGTATAGTGTATCATGTGTGCATATGTATGGAGTATGTATAGAGTGTATAGTGTGTGCATATGTACAGAGTGTATCATATGTGCATTTGTATGGAGTGTATCATGTGTGCATATGTATTGAGAGTGTATCGTGTGTGTGCATATGTAAAGTGTATCGTGTCTGTATATGTATAGAGTGTATCATGTGTGCATATGTATGCAGTGTATCATGTGTGTATATGTATAGAGTGTATCGTGTGTGCATATGTATGCAGTGTATCGTGTGTGCATATGTATAATGTGTATATGTATGGAGTGTATCATGTACATGTAAAGTGTGTATCGTGTGTGCATATGTATGGAGTGTATCATGTGTGTATATGTATGGAGTGTGTCATGTGTGTATATGCATGAATGTATTATGTGTATGCACATGTATGGAGTGTATAATGTGTGTATATGTACAGAGTGGGTATGTGTGTATCATGTGTGTATATGTATGCAGTGTATCCAGTGTGTATATGTACAGAGTGTATTATGTGTGCATCTGTATAGAGTTTATATTGTGTATATGTAATGTGAGAGTTGCATTTTGAAATGCGATCAATTTGATGTTCAATTGTGTTACAATTGTGTATTGAAAATGTGATTTTTTTTTTACTGAACAAATATCTTTGACCTGGATGTATTGTATCCAAGCATGTGAAAAAAAGAGTTAAGAATTTTGCAAAAATTTGCAATTTTGGCAATGGTTGTAAATTTTGTGTCTAGAGTTTTGAAAATTTATACCAAGGCTCTGAAATTTGTGGCAAAACGAGTGTAAAAAAAATAATATTGATTTGATGCTAAAGAAACTGTTTATTATTATAAATGCTAAAAACAAACAGTGTTTGTTGGTGGAAACCAAGCAGCAACCTCCCGCTCTCTCTCGGTAAGCCAATACGGAAGTAACTAAAACTGCAATTCATCGACTCCCTTGCCTTGAGGGGCTGGCTCCAGGAAGTCCAGGTGATTTCTGATGGTAATTGGAAATTGGCTATTTTTCCAGCTGATAAAAACGTTTACAGCCTGGTACAAAAGATGGCTTTGGTGCATATAGTCATGATAACCCTTCATGACAACTGTGAGGGGGTGAATTTTTTTATAACTCCTCCGTGTTGTTTTTATTAAGTTATATTAAGTCTGCATAATTAAGGGCATGGCCACTTGAGTGACAGCTAGGTCTCGCTGCTCGCTGTCTCGTCACCTCAGCGGATTGCGACTAATTTGCCACTGAGCTTGTCATATTCATCGTATTTTTGTTTTGGTTAATGTTTCTTTACACAGTCAATTGCCTTTTGGGATTATTTCCTACAATTATCACATGGATATGATCCTTAATTGTGCTTACAAATCGTTTAAGTTGCCTCCATTTCACAGGTGAGTGAAGTTATATAGTTATATACCATCTCTATCAATGTATTTGTTTTATTTAAGATCGTTTATCATTCATAATGTTCTTTATAGATGTAAAGCACTCCAGAATGTGACAGATTAATTAGCTGTAGGCTCTAGAACAGTCATCTGAAGCGTTGTCATACAGTGTTATGCCTGGAGTTCATCAATAGTCTTGCATTTACCAACACAGGCTATATGTGTAGTGTTTGGAAAAAAAATTGTGTTTTCCTCCTGTTGAAAAACGTCATAAGAACAATGTTTAGTGGCTCAGTGTGTTACAACAGTGTTTTTAAAAGTCTAAACACTTTATTGACATAGTACACAGCCAAGCACATGTGGTCAACACAAACGAGTCGCAGGTAACAAAGTATTGAGCGTTCTCCCAAAGTAAAGTCTGTCTAAGCCAAGTCCAAGCAAAATGAAAGCAAGCATCTGTAGCTCTCCGCCTCTTGCCCTTGTTTGGTATCCCACCGTAGGTGCGATGATGCGCGAACAAAATGGCAACGGTTGGCCGCGCCTACTTGTTGCTTCTTTTGCAGTGTTCAGAAACCTATGGGTGACGTCACGGATACTTTGTCCATATATTTTACAGTCTTTGGTGGAAACACTTTCACCCCGATGATAATATAAAACATGCAGTTAGTTAATGCCCTACTGAAAAAAAAACAGCCTAAACCAGCCTAGCCAGGCTGGGAGCCCAGCCAAAACCAGCTATATCCAGCTTAAACCAGGTTGGTCAAGCTGGTTTTAGCTGGTTATTTTCCAGCCTGACCTGCTAAGACCAGGCTGGAAATTGCTGGAAACCAGCCTGGAAGTGGCAAAACCCCTCTAAAACCAGGATGGTCAACCAGCTAAAACCAGCCAACCAGCTTAGGCCGGTTTAAGCTGTTTTTTTCAGTATCATGATGGTATTCAAGCAGAAACAAACATGATTTAAGCAGTGTTTACATGTCAAGATCATGATTTAAATATCAGATGACAATTTCAGTTTTATATTCTGATTACACAATGAAAACTAACAGTAGAGGCATCAGATGTATTGAAAATGGCAGAGGGCCCAAGACAGATCTACACAGCACTCCATAATTCATTGCCATTTAACCTAAATATTCATTATTTAAATCTACAAAATGATAATAGACAGTGAGGATTTGAATGAATACAAGTGTAATTTTGTAACAAATCAGTATGTTATGATCTACAGCCTTAAAAAAAATAAAAAGATGATCACTACTGAATGATTACTTAATGGTAATGTAAATGTTTTACTAAGACCAAGTTGTTTGAGATCAAAATTACCTTAAAAGGAGCATTTGGGCATGTTTACAGATAAAAAACAATTGTCTGCCAGTTTTGTTTTATGATTATAATTTAGATTTTCCTCTAAATTATAATCTTAAATTAATTTATGGTTAGTAAATGTATCATTTATCCTCACGCACAACCATTAATAGTCACTATTCCATAAAACGCATACTCTGGAAACACATTAACAGATAAATAATTGTTAAACAACAAGATTTGACTGCATTTGTGACTCATTTAATCGCTCACCATGGCTCCATCTTCAAGATATAATTATAGAAAAATCGAAATGTTTTTTCTGATTCAAAATGTTTGAGTCTCTAGCTTAGTTGCAGAATGTCATGGCGTTTTGTCTTTTACTCATGCCGGGAGTAAAAGTGGGCCAAGGTCAGAGCTGGACTTCACAGGTCTGTCAGGGTCTCCAGCCTCTGGATTTAGAACAGCTCCGGGCTTCTTTGCCTCAGGAGTTTCTGGCAGTTGGATTTATATATATATTCTGGCAGTCATTTGTCGCTGCATGTCTTCAATGTGGAGTGTGAGGAGGATGAGATTTTTTTTTTAACATGTCTCCCACCTCCACAGGCCCAATCTGACCCAGTCTCCCACCTCCAAACCACAAAACAACACCCTAAACATCCTCAGATCTTCCCGCTCAGATCTTGTCAACACGTGAGAAAGAGATGTGAACGCTAACAGAAATGAAATGTGAAATTGTCCTCTCTAATGTCACGTCTGATTCCGCTATTGCACACAAAAAAAGTTATTGTTGCAAAAACATAAAAAACTGTCCTAGATGTCCAGATGAAGGACGCTTACATCCACTCATGATAAAAATGCTGGTTATTAAATGATTATAAATTATAGAATGCTGTTGTTATAATAATTAAATACACCATATGGTACCAATTATAATAATTACAGTTTTCGTAAAGAGAAAAAAGCATTTCAAGCAATTATTAAATTAATTAAAAAAGAAATTACAATTATGAGCTAAATTTTCATAATTAAATAAAATTAGAATATGTATAATATATTAATATGTATAATTACAATTATATATATATATATATATATATATATATATATATATATATATATATATATATATGTATATATATATATATATATATATATATATATATATATATATATATATATATATATATATATATATATATATATATACATATATTCATATTGCCAGAATATTTTATTTATTTATCTTTTTTTAACCTATTTCTTTCAAAAATATTTTTGTAAATTACAATTGACAGTTATATACGTGGCTGTATATCGACACTGGTGGGAGGCATGCATTGGCACGAGGCTGCAGGCCGATTTAAAGCCACATCTCAATGTTACATGCGTGATATTGCGTTTATACAACAGATCGATGGCTTGATCGTGTGTATAAAAAAACAAACACGCAAAGTCTCAAAAACCCTTTTGTACGAGGAACGCTACGGTTACTAAAGTAACCCTTCGTTCCCCGAGGGGGGGAACGGAAATGCTATGTGGAAACTTCCACTATGGGGATTTCGTCAGAATCCAATCATCTGAAAGAGTATAAAAACGGGCCAATGAAATGCCAATGAGTTGGCAGCGTCAGCGTGCACAGCTGGCGTCAATGACAATTAGTCATGCTATAAAGACGCAGCCAGTGCCATGCTCGACATCCTTTTCTAGCTGAAGAGACTTTCACGCTCAACAGCTAAGGGACAATCGTTGTGGCGAAGGAACATAGCATTTCCGTTCCCCCCCTCGGGGAACGAAGGGTTACTTTAGTAACCGTAGCGTTCCCCTTCGGATGGGGAACTCCAATGCTATGTGGAAACTTCCACTATGGGGAAATCTATGGAAAACGCCACAACGAAAGAACCTTACTGCGTCCCTGGCGAAGGGTGTGCCACGCAGTAGAGCGAGCGCACCTACAACGCCCCGAGACACAGTCTTCCAACGTGTCCCCTGGCCCTCACTTACCTGTTCAGAACAGTTATGTTTTTCGGGGAGTCGCAATAACCCAGTAAAATAGGTTTTGATACGACAGTACGTTGGGAAAGCGTTCAGTCCCGATAGGGAGGATGCTGCGGAGCTCACCTGTTACCCAGAGGGGAGACCTGGTGACAACCTATGGACTAGCCCAGAGATGGGGAGTCCTTGTATAAGGATGGTTAGCGGGGAGGGAAGACACGAGCCTGCCCTAGAAGGGGGGACTATACCGTGGCTGAGTGAACGTATGGGATCGCCAGCGGGGATCACACATAGCAGGCACCTATACCCAGAACGCGGGCTGACCAGCGGGCATGCCGACAACGTAACGGGCCAACACCTGACTCCTCCGCTGAGTCAGGTGCTGGGGGCCTCGGAGGAACTCTGCAGGGTTCGCCAAAGAAATGGGGAACTAAACTGACAAAGCTGAAAAAGCGCACGTATCTCCAGGTTAGGGAGAGTGGCGCAGCAAGCGTGTTTCGACACCTCAACTGAATCGTTTCCTCAATCACCAAGGGTTGCCTAATACCCTTGAGGAAACCGGCTCCACTCGCAGATTGTAACCTTGCAAATGTATTGAGTGTCACCCAACCCGTAGCTCTACAAATGTCTGTCAGAGAGGCGCCGCGTGCTAACGCCCAGGAGGATGCGATGCTCCGTAGTGGAGTGGCCCTCACCCCCGGGGGACACGGCTCACCCTGGCCCAAAGGCGAGGGAGATGGCATCCACTATCCAGTGGGCCAACCTCTGTTTAGATACGGCACTTCCCATCTGCCGACCACTGTAATGGACAAAGAGCTGGTCAGAGGATCTAAGGCTCTGAGTGTGGTCCACATATATTCGCAAAGCGCGAACAGGACACAACAATGAAAGGGCTGGGTCTGCCTCCTCCACGGGCAGCGCTTGCAGGCTCACTACCTGATTCTTAAACGGCGTGGTAGGAACCTTGGGCACATAGCCGGGCCGGGGTCTCAGGACAACGTGAGAGTAGGCCGGCCCGAATTCTAGGCACGAGTCACTGACCGAAAATGCCTCCAGGTACCTAACCCTCTTAACCGATGCCAACACGACCAGCAGAGCTGTCTTCAAGGACAGAAATCTCAAGGATACTGAGTCGAGTGGTTCGAAGGGATCCCCACGTAGGCTCGTAGCACTACCGCGAGATCTCAAGAGGGTATGAGAGGGGGGCGGGGGAAAACATCCGCCTCGCACCTCTGAGGAACTGGATGATGAGATTATGCCTCCCCACGGTGCCGCCATCCACGCATTATGATGAGCGGAGATGGTGGCCACGTAAACCCTCAGTGTGGAGCGCGACAGCCTTCGCTCCACCTGTCCTGAAGGAAAGAAAGCACAACACTGATCTGGCAAGATCGGGGGTCTTCTCGGCGAGAAGCGCACCACTCAGTGAATAGACTCCACTCCAGGGCGTAGGCATGCCTCGTAGAGGGTGCACTAGCCTGAGTGATGGTATTAACCACCGCCACCGGTAGGTTACCTAAGTCTTCCTCGTCGCGTCTTATGGACCCCACGTGGAGGTTCCACAGAACTAAGCGAGGGTGCCAGATGGTGCCCTGTCCCTGAGAGAGTAGGTCCTCTCTCGAAGGGACTCGCCAGGGGGGGCGTCGCGAGGAGGGAGAGTTCTGATATCCAGGTCCGGTTGGGCCAGGGGCGCAACTAGCAAGACCTGCCCCTCGTCCTCCCTGACCTTGCACAGAAACTGCGCGAGTAGGCTCACTGGGGGGAGTGCATACTTACGCATGACTCGGGGTGGAGTCGCCATTCTCCCGGGGAAGGAGCTGCCGTGAGAGCCTGTTGGCCGCACGGTTGAGCCCATCCGGGGTGTGAATAGCAAGCAGCGACTTCAGCCGCATATGACTCCAGAGGAGCAGACGGCGAGCGAGCTGAGACATGCAGCGGGAGCGTATACCCCCATCCGGATGGAATACGCTACCGCGGCCGTGCTGTCCGTCCTGACCAGCACGTGTTGCTCCCTCAGCACCGGTAAAAAGCGGCACAGAGCGAGAAACACTGCCAACAGCTCTAGGCAGTTGATATGCCAATGCAGCTGGGTTCCCCTCCACAGGTCCGCAGCAGCATGCCCGCTACACACGGCCCCCCCACCCCATACTGGAGGCATCTGCCGAAACGACAGCCTGCCTGGACGCCTGACCTAGGGGCACACTGGCCCGTAGGAAGGAAGGGGTCCTTTCCAGGGGGTGCGGGTGCGGTGACACAGCGCAGTGACAGTCACTCGGTGTGTGCCCGCGTGCCATGCGCGTCTGGGGACCCGATCGTGAAGCCAATGCTTTAGTGGTCTCATATGGAGCAATCCGAGCGGCGTGGCCGCGGCTACGGATGCCATATGCCCCAGGAGCCTCTGAAATAATTTCAGGGGGACCACTTTTTTTCCTGTCGAACTCTCTCAGACAGTTCAGCATTACCTCGGCGCGCTCTCGTGAGAGGCGCGCCTCCATAGTGATCGAGTCCAGCTCCAACCCGAGAAAGGAGATGCTCTGCACGGAGGCGAGCTTGCTCTTTTCTCGGTTGACCTGAAACCCCAACGGGCGGAGGTGCCGGAGCACCTTGTCTCTGTGCATAATCAATTGCTCCCGAGAGTGGGCTAAAAATCAGCCAGTCATCGAAATAATTGAGCGTGCGGATGCCGGCGAGCCGAAGAGGCGATATAGGATTGGCCATAGCCCACCGCTTTTTTTTTTTTTTTTTTTTTTTTTTTGCGGCACGATGAAGTGCGGGCTGTAAAACCCGCGCTCCATCTCGGCTGGAGGGCCGGCTCGATTGCATCCTTCGCCAGGAGGACAGCAATCTCCTCTCGCAAGACAGGGGCGGACGCAGGACTGACCCTGGTCGCCCGTGAACCTGGGAGGCCGTTTAGCGAACTGAATCGCATAGCCGAGTCTGGTCGTATGGATGAGCCATTGCGATGGGCTGGCCCGCGCTAACCAGGCAGGCAGAGCCCCCGGAAATGGTCCCACACGATCGCTGACGTGCCAGCGGCAGGGCAGCGTGGAGTGAGTGGGCTCATCCGGGGAGCGCTGGGGTCCCACAGGAGAGCAGGAGAGGAGATGTTCTCGTCTCGCACTCAAACTCCAGGAGAGGGGCTGGGAGTGGAGAGAAAGGAGACCGTTCTCTCGTGCTCCATGAGCCATTGGCGAAATGCACCGGTCCTGCGAGCTGGAAGGCATAGCGTCCCAGACTGGCAGTGTTCGGGCTGTCACATCCGGAGGAGGGGAAAAGTGCTCTTTCACTGAGGATTTTGATGGCGTTTTTTTTTTTTTTTTACGCCTTTAAATAACGTGCCCCGCCCTCCAGCGGGGAAAGAGCAAATTCCCTCCTCCCCAGATGGCCCGCCTCAGGGACGCTTCGCGGTCCGTTTTACCGAACTTAGCGGCGCCCTGGGCGGGGGACGCTGGTTGCCTGCGCGATGCTCGGCGCAGCCGCGTGGCCGGAGGCGCAGGCGGGGCGGCGAAGCAAAGCTGCGGGCGGGCGTCCTCGGCGAAAAAGCAGCGGATGTGGATGGCTCGGCGGAGGGGAGCGGTCATACAATCCCGCCGATAGAGACCTCGCCCATCGCCTCCGACTGCTCTATCACCGGCGTGAATTCCTGGGCGAATTCACTGCCAGTGTCGCCGAACAGGCCAGCCTGGGAAATGGGTGAGTTAAGAAAGCGAACTTTGTCAACGTCACGCACATCACCAGGTTTAGCCTGAGGTGGCATTCCTGGATCACGGATGTGATTATCGTCCTTCCCAGGGCACACACAGCCGACTTTTTTTTTTTTTTTTTTTTTGGTAAGAGCATAGTCGGTTGCGGTGCGGAGCGCATGCTCAGTCCTGGGTCAGAACCATCCTCGCGCAGCCGGGCCAGCGCCTGCGCTTGGTAGCGCTGGTAGGTGGCCATAGCGTGCATGGTGAGGGGGAAGGCGCACGCAGCACACTGCGTGAGCCTACTGTGCCCATCCAGGAAGAAGGGGATGGGGAGGCTTAGAAGGTCTCGCCTTCATCCTCCACATCACACCCCTCTAATCGGTCCGGCCGCGGGGCTGGGGGATAAACCATCTCCAGAGCCACGGCCGAAGCAGCCTGGGGAAGCACAGCCGCAAAGTCTGCTTCTGGATTCGACGCCGCGCTCAAAGTCCCGTAGGGAGCGAGCGGGTTCGAATCCTCGTCAGACCTTGACAGCCCAACCTCCAAGGATGGTGAGGATGGAAGCGCACGCAGATCGGGCAGAAAAAAGTGCCCTCAGGACAGCGTGAGTTTACTGTGCACTTCCGGGAAGAAGGGGACGGGAGGCTTTGAAGGTCTTGCCTCCTTATATCCTCCACATACACCCATCTAGTCGGTCCGGCCGCGGGGCTGGGGGATAAACCATCACCAGACCCACGGCCGAAGCAGCCCGAGAAAGCACGGCCATCACATCTGCTTTTTAGATGCTAACGCCGCGCTCTCCACCCCGGAGGGAGGGAGCGAGCGGGCTCGCATCCTCATCAGACAATGACAGCCCATCCTCCGATGCAGCGATGGACATCTGACCCCCGGTGTCATCAGGTGAGAGAGCGACCATCCAAGGACGGAGCGCTTCTCTTCACCTGAAGCTTGGATGGAGTGCGTGGAGGAGCGAGAGGTCCGCGGCCCGGGGGCGGCGGATTTACTCTCACTGAAACCCTCAGATCTGCCCGAGTGCCAACCGCAGTGCGGGGGACAACTGGGCTGGGTGGCTCTTTTGCAAGAGCGAGCCGCGATCTTAACTGCGCAACAGACATGACATCAGTGATGGCATGCACTGCCCGCGAGCACCGCATTAACATGCTGGACCCCCAGACATGAAACGCTGTGCTCGTGCCCATCATCCGGGGATAGGAAACCACCGCATCCAGAAACGCACGGTCGGAGTGACGTCTTGAAAAAGACGCGCTGCACGACCGTGTTGCTCTTTTAGGAAAGCTTTTTTCCTATATACAAACCGCTCTTGGAGGACCGGACCCAAAGGACGCCAGGCAAGGGAGAAATACCCAGCTCGACCATCTGCCACTGCGTATACGCGCTATGGACCGGGAGAAGCTGCTTCTCGATCTCTCTCTGTGGACACAGGTTGGAGATACCCTCAAAGACTCTCTCAGAACCTTCGTGAAAGGCTCTGAAAGCGAAAGGATGTCGAGCATGGCACTGGCTGCGTCTTTATAGCATGACTGATTGTCATTGACGCCAGCTGTGCACGCTGACGCTGCCAACTCATTGGCATTTCATTGGCCCGTTTTTATACTCTTTCAGATGATTGGATTCTGACGAAATCCCCATAGTGGAAGTTTCCACATAGCATTGGAGTTCCCCATCCGAAGGGGAACTACTTTCTTCTGCCACACATTCACATCTGCAGCTTACGATCAAAACAGCAGAAACCGTTGCTACTTCACCAACGTCACTTTAAAGCCAGTATTTGAATGATTCTCTACAAGGGGGAACGGCATGAAATGACTTCAGTCTACAGAGATTTTCCAGTATTTCTCTGTTGCCAACAGGATTTCACAATAATTAACCCAAAAAAATCCAGAGCAAAGCAAACACCACCCGTTTCTGTGGTATAAATACAGCACTACAAAATACAAGAGAGAGAGAGAGAGATCGACTTAGAATGTCACTTACTGTACCTCATTTGTAATGATTTGTCCAGCTGTAGTTTGAAATTTACGCCGACAAAATGCTGTTTTTCTTACCTAAGGACTTATTATGCAATCTCTTTCACCATCTTGTGGCGGAACGTCAACCATCACTTTCTTTGGTCTGCTCAGACAGGCTGATGGCGGCCGATGCACTGAATCCGATGCTCCAAAATTATAAATATTTTTAAAATAGGTGCTATATATATATACAGTTGAAGTCAGAATACGCAAGTTATTGTGTAATGATGGTTTGTTCTGTAGACAGTCGAAAAAAAAAAAATCTTAAAGAGGCTACTATTTTTGACCTTAAAATGGTTCAGAAAAATATTTAAACTGCTTTTATTCTAGCCAAAATAAAGCAAATAAGACTTTCTCCAGAAGAAAAAATATGATTGCATACTGTGTAAATTTTCTTGCTCTGTTAAATATCATTTGGGAAATAAAGGGGGCTAATAATTCTGACTTCAACAATATATATATATATATATATATATATATATATATATATATATATATATATATATATATATATATATATATATATATATATATGAAGAGTTCAGATGCAAAAGCCGTTAAACGCCACCTCCGCCAAAAGTGAACTAATGACTTTGAGCTAATGCTTTAGGCACATACTACATGTTCAACAAATAGTTTTGCTTGAAATCATCTAAATCGCAGCATCAGCCCATTCAGAAATAACAGTTTGTTGGCAAAATATGGAGTTTGATGAACTGGATGAGCCTGTCTAACTGCCAATGAATGGCAAATGAAAACATCCCTTACCTCAAAACACTCTGCATTATACGAAAAAGAAAACACTGGTGGTGTAGCGTGCATTCATAATGTTTTGTTTTTTTTTCTTCGCAGCAGTGATACTACTTTGAATGAGTCCGATTTACTATACATTAAATGGCAACTGTTTCAGGAAAGACGAAGTTATTTAGCCATTCTTTTATCCCACATGGATGCTATGAGGATAAACGAGATGAAAAAGAGACAAAGACCTTGAATATGGTGAGAATGAATGAATGACAGCTTCTAAAAGTGTCTGAGAGACGTCCCTTTTTTGCCCAGTAGGCCTACCTTGTGTTTTATTTGCTAATGCAAGCTATTTTTTCGAGATAAACATAATGTGTAAAACGATACATTATTTATATTACTTCATAACACCTATACGCCTGATTGATGTTTCACAATGTGTTTACCATTTGACATTTAACCTAAGTCCCAAAAATCAGAAATGACAACAGATATTTAAGATTTAATTAATCTCAGTTTTAATGTCACGGATTCATTAATTCATTTTCCTTTAGTCTCCGGTTTATCAGAGATTATCACAGCGGAATGAACCGCCACTTACTTGACAGATCATGTATTTTTAGTTTTAGGTGGTTTGTGTAATGTGTTTTATATTTGGTAAAATAATTTCTAATTGTCTTGTCCCAATAGGTGGATTTAGAGGTTTTTGCAACAAAAGCACACATAGATTTAGCTGGCTTTGATGCAAAAGAAAATATTCCTTGTTAAAAAAAAACATTGAATTGTCTAAAATTAAATTTTTGAAAAAAAGGTATTTTATTTACCAGCTAATAACCTTTTCATTATCTATTAAATGAAACTACTGAACCTAATCAGAGGAGCCTGATAGAAAATGCTCATTTACAAAAATAAGGATGCATTTAGAGAGGTTTGCATCTGAACTATATATATGATGCAGGACAACAAAATAGCTCACAATATCAATGGTCACATGAGAGAATGAGATTGTTATACTTTTTATATGTTTTTTTTTAAAAAGGTATGTATTTAATGCATTTAAAAATATATTGAAATATATTTTTGTATATATATATGATTTAAAAAAAATATATATATATATATTTTTTTATCATATATATATATATATATATATATATATATATATATATATATATATATATATATATATATATATATATATATATATGATAAAAAAAATATATATATATATATATTTTTTTTAAATCATATATATATATATACAAAAATATATTTCAATATATTTTTAAATGCATTAAATACATGTAATTTACTTTATTATTTATTTTTTTGAAATATACAATTATAATCATTATACCTTTTTTTTAAAAAAACATATAAAAAAGTATAACAATCTCATTCTCTCATGTGACCATTGATATTGTGAGCTATTTTGTTGTCCTGCATCCACATACCAGGAGAGCACATTCAGTGCCATTGACAGTCAGTGAATCCAGCTCTGTGTATTGGGAAATTAAAAAGGGCAATAGGAACATCTGTGGCCAGTTCCGTTTAATTCTCTTTATCTGTTTGGCGCTGTAGGAGCCTCCCGCTCGCCTCCGTGTCATTTGGCATTCCATCTCACGACTGATCTTCTCAGGTTTGAAAGGACAGGACAAATCCCAGAGATAGACGGTCTGGTCCAGACGCAGCGCCTCTGCATATCAGCCACGCACAGAAATCCCCTTCCTGACACTCGCAGACGCTTGCTTTGTCAAACCTGTGAATTATCTGAGCTCCACACACAGAAGCTTTAGTGCCAGTCAAACACTGAGCAGCTTTCAGCCAACTTTAAATTATACTGGGACCACGTCTTTCCCCACAACAAAACTGGGGGAGACCAGTGAATGTGTGATTACTTTCACAAAGTTTTCTGCTTTATTTAAAATCACACACACAAAAAAAAATCCATTATTATGTCTTGAATGAATTGAAGTTAAAAGTTGAAGTTAAAACTGAAGTTAGTTTTCAATATCCTAACCAATTTGGAAAGCACTTTATTTTGATTCAATCAAACATTTGTATACTTGCTGTGTTCATTTATTCATTTTCCTTTGGCTTAGTCCCTTTACTTATCAGTGATCACCACATCAATGTTTTACATCACATGTTTTACACAGGGGATGGTATGCTGTGTTGTGTAATGTTATTAAGAAAATTATTATAATAATATTTTAGTCAAAAAATAAAATGTTTTACTGATAGTTTCTTTTTAAGCAAGGTAATATAAAAATATGTTATTTTATGTTTTTTTAAAGATTAAGATTGTAATATATTACTTTTAAAAGTAAAATTGCCCAACACTTGCTACAGTACATGATATTAGCTTGATTTTGTTATAATCCACTTTAAGCATTAGTAAATGGCAGTGAAAATTGTACAGTTTTTGCTTTATTTGTACGTTTTTAACATTTTGTTAACCTCTGTGATGTAGACCAGAAGTATTTAGAAAAATAAAAAATATGAGTGAAAAAAATTAAACATCCCAGGGAGTGTCACTGGTCACTGATGATACATAATAAAAAAGACATGAAAACATCTTGAGAGATAATCATCAAAACTTGATGTGTTAAAATGTGTTTTTTCATTTTTGTTGCCCACAAAATCATACCAATCCTGCAGTAATCTCTAAAACATAAGAACCTTATAGTACTGAGAAACTCAATTAGAATTTTAGGGGTGGTCCAGAGTGTATTTTTAAGGCTTGATTGTCTTTATAAGATGCAAAAAAAAAATTGTGCTCATGCTTCACTTGTAAAAAAAATCAAGTTATTTTTTCATATATCTTTGATCATATAAAATGAAAACGACTTATTTCCTAATTCCTCCAAAAGGCCTGCCCTCAAGAGTCTCTGATTGGTAATCTAAAATAATGTGCTGTGATTCGTGGATCTAGCAGTATGCATATACTGCATACATGCCACCTGGTTTGTGGGCATTGATTCATAAGGCAGTGTGTTTCAATGAAAAACTCCAATGTGTTGAATAAATGAAGTATACTTTGAAAGGCTGTGCATTTCTTACTCACTTTCCGTCATGAACATAGGGGGGAAATGCACAAAACTCAGCACAAAAAGGCTTCCTGGTCCTGCCGGTACTCGAACAAGCGACCTTCTTGCTGTGAGCCACCACGCATTTCACTTTGACAAAAAAAAAATTATAATAAAATGTGCTCTTGAGGCTGTTTGTCTATATAGTCTCTGTGACGTATATTAATGTTCTCTACAAAAATGGTCTATACACTCTTAAATAAATAGCTAAAAGTGGTCCATTAGCTCATAATTATGGGGAACCACTTTAAGTGCTCTATACTGCACCTTTTATGCTATGTTGAACCATAAGAGCTTTTAGATGTTACTTCACTCTCATATGTTTTGCTGTGAAAGGGAATTTACTGCAATGGCAAATGCTGTTTTGAATCACTTAATGCTTTTATGAGGTAGAAAGGTCTCATGTAGGGTGTCTTGGAATATTTCCGTTTGGGGGTCTTTGTGGGTGAAAAAGTTTTTATTCCTTTCCTTTTTATTCCTTTGATGCACCCTCTGCCATACTCTTTTTATTTAAAAATATGGTTAATACAGTAACCTGAATTCTAAATAGAATGACCATATTAGTCATTCTGACTGTTCTCATATTCCCTCACCAGCCATTTTATTAGGTTGACCTTACTTGTTCCGGGTTGGACCCCCTTTTGCCTTCAGAACTCTCTTTTTGTGGCATGGATTCAACAAGGTACTGGATATATTCCTTAGATATTTTGCTCCATATTGACATGAAAGCATCACGCAGTTGCTGCAGATTTGTCGGCTGCACATCCATGATGCGAATCTCTCGTTCCACCACATCCCAAAGATGCTCTATAGGATTGAGATCTGATGACTGTGGAGGCCATTTGAGAACAGTGAACTCATTGTCATGTTCAAGAAACCAGTCTGAGAATATTCATGCTTTGTGACATGCTGCGTTATCCTGCTGGAAGCAGCCATCAGAAGATGGGTACACTGTGGTCACAAAGGGATGAACATGGTCAGCAACAATACTCAGGTAGGCTGTGGTATTGACACGATGCTCAATTGGTAATAATTCACCCAAAGTGTCCCAAGAAAATGTCCCCCATACCATTACAGCACCACCACCAGCCCGAACTGTTGATACAAGGCAGGATGGATCCTTCATGGATGGATGTTTTCATGTTGTTGATGCCAAATTCTGACCCTACCTTCCAAATGTGGCAGCAGAAATCGAGACTCATCAGACCAGGCAAAGTTCCAATCTTCTATTGTCCAATTTTGGTGAACCTGTGCAAATTGTAGCCTCAGTTTCCTGTTCTTAGCTGACAGGACTGGCACCCGGTGTGGTCTTCTCCTGCTGTAGCCCTTCCACCTCAAAGTTGGACATGTTGTGTGTTCAGAGATGCTCTTCTGCATACCATGGTTGTATTGAGTGGTTATTTAAGTTACTGTTGCCTTTCTATCAGCTTGAACCAGTCTGGCCATTCAAGTCATTACCCTAAAAGTCAGATCTTTTTGGTAATACAACTTTTAAATGTGTATGAGTTACTAGACTACCTGAGCACCTCATTTTCACTTCACAGTTGGGAGAGCAAGTTTTTTTCGTGAAACTTAATATGTTTTTTTTTTAAAGACATGTCTGAAATAAAGTCTATCGTAAAGTTATGTTTATGTTAGGAAGTTGTTGGACAACAGAGACACGCATATTCAAATGCATGGGGGAAAGAAAGATACTGAAATACACAACAGAGACTCATTTTGAAAACGCAGCCCTTTATACATTTCCGGAGATCACAAATAATGTAGCCAGTCTTTATGTATTTTGTCTTTAAAATGAATGCTACGGGGCAGTATGATGCCGTTCCTTTTCGCGCTTACCAGCTGAATGCTTACCTTCGTATGGATGGCATTCCCGCTATTACCACTTTGTCCAGTTAGCTCGCCATGTATGTCGAGTTGACCACGATGGCAAAGAACGGTTCCAGAAAGCAGGTAAGACAAAAACAAAAGCAAAAAAAAAAAAACAATAATAAACAAGTAAATAACAAGGTGAGAATGTGGTAAAATCTGAAAACGTGGTAAAAATCAGGCGAGGGCTTTTCTTTTTCTGCATTGCTTTTTAAAATTGTCGGTTGGGTTTAGGGAATAGGGTATAGGGTGGGCGGATCAATTGGTGCATTTGAAAACACTATTGGTTGGGCTTAGGGAAGGAGAAGAGTGTGTCAGTCGATCAGTCAGTCAACAGCGGCCTCTGTTGGAGTAATGCGAGAACATCAGGCGCAAATGGCACTCGCAAGAGAAAACAGAACTTAAAAAGTATACACAGCGGCCTCTGGTGGATTTGCGAAAACAAAAACTGCAAAAAAATTGTACCTCCTGGCATATAATGCGCTCTCCAGAAATGTATATAAGGGTGTGTTTTCAGAATGAGCCTAGGTAATTCTGATTACAGTAGATCAAGATAGAAATATTAAGAACTCTTGTGTTTTGTAATTTAATAAAATAACAATGTTAGAAAGAAATGTATACATTTAGGACAAATCCGGGTATTGATATGGGAGTTTTTGTTTTAACAGTTATTAAATTACTGAATGAAAAAACTGTCAAAATGACTGCCTTGGGTATATGGTTAATGTATGAATTATTAAAGTGAAACATGTTTTGTGTATGGGATGTAATGGATTATTATATTTTTATTGATCGTTAAGTCAAACTGAACAATCTATTTATCTATTTATTCTGTTAATGATCGGTTGACACTAGTTTTCTTTCAAGGAAACTACAGAAATTAGCAAAAAAAAAAAAAAAAACGATCAATTGGACATTCTTCCAGAAACGTATATTTTCACTTAATAAATTGTCACTGGGCCTGACAAGCTTGTCGTCTTCAAAAAAAGAATCTTACAAAATCAAACATAAATTCATACAATTCAATGATAGAACACATCCTTGATCACTGTCAGCTTCTCCATCAAATGATTTCACTTCCGAGTCATAGCTTTAAAAGTGTACTGCATGCATTTTATGTTAAATTTAATGCAAATGTGACAGGACTGACCGAAACATGGGGACAATTGTAAATGTATTAGTAATATATATTTGTAGTATTTATATTTTAGAATTTATTAATAATTTCATGTTTTTAATCAGTTGATGTAAATTAAAACAACCTAAATTTGCTATTTCTGAAGTTTTTTTTTTATTATAAATAACATAACAGAATAGTTTTTAGCATGACAAAACTATTAAAGCTGTAGGTGCAATTGGGCTGAGGACTAGGACAAGGACAGGGTTTGTACAAGAAACAAAAATCAGATAACCAAATGAACGACATATTCATTTACAGAACAACTCACAGAAATCAACCATCAGTCCATTTAAAAAATTTGGGGGATGAAATACATTTTATTCACTATATTTATGTTTTTATTTCAGGGACAGATAATGTACGTTTCTGGCAGAATGTCCCCCATATGTCAGATTACAGTCTGAATTCCTGGCATCCAAAAATGTAAGTTCTTGAGCTGTTATTCAGTTCAAGTGTTTCTTTTAATACTAGAGTCAGTCAGATGTCAATGCTGGAGTTCACACCACATGAACGCCATCTCTCTCTCTCTCTTTCTATCACTCTCTCTCAGTGTGTGTTGGTGTGTGTTGTTAAATTCGCCATCTCAGCGCACGGCTGTGGCACGAGCGGGTCATGAGCCGTGACTCCTGCTGATCTCATTACAGTGGCAGGGCTGAGACCTCGCTGACTCGACCCGGTAATGATCACACCCTGTCAGACCTGATCAACATCTCAGCCTCAGCCTCCCATCAGTGAGGTCACAAACACACATCAGCACACACAATAACAACACAATCACATTTCATTCTTAACAGACACAACAAGCTGCTACATCTGCTTTATGCTTTAAAAGAGATTAAAATAAGCCTGCCATTTGTTTGTGTGGTTATTACCAGCAAGCGAAAATATTTTTTTTGTTTGGATACCTATGTTAAACAAACAAACAAACAAACAAACAAACAAACAAACAAACAAACAAACAAACAAAATGATCTGGCTTAGTTAAGAAAATGTTATATTAAGACACCACACATGCTTCTTATATTAAATCATGCTTTAAATCAAAAATAATTGCAATATGATAATAATAGTAATAATAATATGTATAATAATAACATATATAATAATAATATTTATAATGATAATCATAAATAATTTTTTTATCCAGCCTAGTCCCTTTATTCATCAGGAGTTGCCACAGCGGAATGGACCGCCAACTTATACAGCATAAGTTTTACACAGTGGATGCCCTTCCGGCTACAACTCAGTACTGGGAAAAAACAATAAATAAATAAATAAATCAAATAATAATAATAACAAAAAACAACAACAATAATAATAATTAATAATATTAATAATAATAATAATAATAATAATAATAACAACAGCAATAATAATAATAATAATAATAATAATAATTTTTTGTTTTTTTCCAATTATGTTTATTGATCCCCCCCCCCCCATCAACTACAATAACAATGCAGCCTACAATACAGCACACAAATCTATACCCTTCTTATATAAGTATATATAATGTACATATACAGTACATACATATAAAATCAAATCACATAACTAAAAAAATAAATAAATAAAATAAGTAAATAAAATAATAATAAATACATTAAAAATGAGTTGAAACAATGAAAAATAGATAAAGAAAAAAAATGAATAAAATAAAAAATATAAATACATGTAAAACACAATTTACATAATATTCAAAAATGGTTCCCAAAGATAGTCAAAGTCCTTTTGCTTGCCTTTGATCATATAAGTTAGTCTCTCCAGTCCAATACAGATCAATATTGCTTTTCCCACAACTCTATGGATGGAGCATCCGTGCATAATTCAATAACCCTTCTAGCTTGAAGAAAACCAAAATCCAACATTTTTGTCCTTGTCAAATGTAAGTTTTTATTATTATTATCATTATCATTATTATTATTATTATTATTATTATTATTATTATTATTATTATTAATAATTTTTATTCTTTTTTTGTCATTTTTTTTTATGATTTTAATGTTTTAAAAAAATAATTAAATGTAAAACTTATTTTACTCCAGCCAAACCAAAAGAAACAGATTAGGAATAAAATACTGACTGGAATAAAACAAGTTTTACATAATTTTTTACATAATATTTTTTAAAACATTAAAACATTAAAAACATTAAAAAAATAAATAAAAATAAAATAGTTAATAAAAAAAGAATAGGGTCCAATGCTATTAGCTTTTTAGTAGTTTTGATTGGCTACAGAACAAACAACTATTGTCAATGACTTGCATTATCCTAAACTATCCTAACTTGCCAGCTTATTAAACAAGCCATTACATGTTAGCTGAATATGCAAAATAACTAATAAAATTTGGAAATATTTGAAAAATAATGTGAGTTTTACAGGAGGGCTAATAATTTTGAATTAAAGGTGCAGTAGGTGATCTGCCAAAATGCTATCCGTTAGCATAATAGCTTTGAAAACACAGTCCCTCCCCTGCCGTCCAAAGCCACACCTCCTGAAATCACGAACATGCACCTTAAAGATGACAGTAGAAAAACCACTAGTTCATGTCATTCACCAGTTAGAAAACTTTATAGTACATTGTAATACTACAATTTCCAGTGAAAAACTGTATTATATCTTGCATGTTTTCAGTTGTGTTGCAAGCAAAACAATATTTCATGCATGTAAGGACCGCTGGTCTCACTCTCTCACACGCTGTCCTAAACCAACTACTGTATTCTTAGTGGTTGGTCTGGAATTACACTTATTACTAAGACATACATACATGCTATTTTAGACCGAATTTTCAAAGTAGCATGTTAAACAATGACCATGTCACAGGTTGTCATTGTTCAAAAATGAGCCAATACAATGTGAATATAAAAACAACTTCCCCTCAGTAAAGCTGGCTAGGCAGAATAGTGCTATTTACTTCTGTTTTGTTGTTAAACCCTATAAAAATCTAAATTATCGATGCTGTAAAAGATCCCTTATTAAATTGAAAATAGTCGCATCTTTCACCAGAAGATTTCAGTGGCTAAACGACACTTCTGTGCATATAACCCATTCATAACTCAACAAAATCTACATAAGCTTTGCGTGACTAAAATAATTTAAAAACAGAACATTACCTGTCTTAAAAGAAATGCTTCAGTCATGATGTCGTCCTTCCTCCAGTGTGCAAAAGTAACTCCAATATTGATTCAGGATTTTAAAAAGTTTTCCCACATAGCAAAATTTCTTTGGCCAAGCTCTGGCCCACACAATCAGCTTTTGCTTGGCCCACATGCTGCAGTGAATTATGGTACATTACTGGACCAAGCCTGGCTTCCATTTAAGGGCCAAATATGGACCATATCTGGGCCTAGTCATAGACAAGTTAATAACCCATAACTCAGCCTGAACTGGGCCAGCTATGGCCCCTGTTTGACCTTTGTCTGGAAGCCATGTTTGGTGTGTCACAACTGCAACGAAATTAATAAAGCCAAGGAGCTTTGCACTTTTGGTGCATTAATAATGGTAATGGTTAGCAAGGGTAAAACATAATAACTTGGTAATAATATATATGTAATAGGTTAAATTCAATTATTTTGCAACATACAGGAAACAGTAGATAAAATAAATCTTGATAGTTTCCTGGATTAAAATGAAGGCATTAGAAGATGCAAACAGGAAGATGGAAATGGTTTTGAGCATCAAAATATTTATTTACTCAAAAAATAATTTAAATGTATTTTAAATGTGGGTCAGGATAGGCCAAAATTACATGGCCCACATATCAATTTTTAACATCTGGCCCATGTCTTGCATGCCACCTTAAAGACGGTGCCTGCTCTGTCAAACCTGGGCCATGTTTGTATGCCAGAGCCAGATACATGCCTGCTGTGCCAGCTTTATGCCAAATCTGGCCTAGAATTCTTTGCTACCTGGGTTGATTCAGCATTTGCTTTTACTGCTGAATGCTAAATGGCGGATCTTCATGAACAGAGGTGCACAGATCTACATTTGTTGACAGACAGTTTGGGCTCTGTATCAGAATTATGGGAATTGTTGGCCTAACAAATTTTAATTAGACAAACATTTTTAGTCTTATGCCTTACCCAAAATAAAAAAAATACATATAAACACATTTAGATAATTTACTTTAATCATTACTAGTGGAATGTGAAGAGACTTTCAACCAGCACAACATAAACATTTCTGAAGACAATCACCTACTGCACCTTTAATATTTTTTGGGGTATAAAAATATAATATCCCAACTTCTAAACAGTCTGTGATGCCCTTTGAAATTTGTAGTGATTAAATTTAAATAGAATGTCTCTTATTTTGATGGACATATTTTTTGATATGGTTGTGCAGAACGTTCAATCCAGAAGCTCCAGTGTGTATGAGTAAATCACACAGCACAAGCACTAATCATCCAGAGCTTGAGGAGGATCGTTTGTCAGGATCTCTGCATATTGGCGGATGTGACGGGATGGACTGTGGCAGGCAGGAGGAGCAGCGTCCCGCCCAGTCACCTCCTGTAGGACTCATGCCTGATGCCTCCTGACCCTCAGATCATCTGCTGCCCTTTTCCACACACACACACATAAACTCATCATGAGAAACAGCAGCAGAACATGACCTAAAAATGTGTGCTCACACTCTGAGGATGACACTGTTGACATAGAGTGAGAGAGATTCATCATTTAGTTTTTTTTTTATTTTCATATAAATATACATTATATTTCACATTTGCTTACTTGCATAATTGCTATCTATTACGTAGATTCCAGCTGATATTTTCCACAAAATAATAATAATAATAATAATAATAATAATAATAATAATAATAATAAACTGTAAATAATTTTATATTAGGCAGTTTCAGATAATAATAATAATAATAATAATAATAATAATAATAATAATAATAATAATAATAATAAACAGTAAATAATTTTATATTAGGCCATTTCAGATAATAATATTAATAAGACAATAATAATTCAGACAATAATAATAATAATACTAATAATAATAATAATAATATAAATAATTAACAGTACATCATTTTCTATTAGTCAATTTCAGATAATAATATCAATAATAATAATAATATTACTACTACTACTACTACTACTACTACTAATAATAATAATAATAGTAATAATAATAATAATCAGGGTGCCACGGTAGAGCAATGGGTTGCACAATCGCCTGACAGCAAGAAGGTCACTGATTCGAGCTTTGGGTGGGTAAGTTGGCATTTCTGTATGGAGTTCTGTATGTTCTCCCCGTATTTGTGAGGCTTTCCTCTGTGTGCTCCAGTTTCCCCCACAAGTCCAAAGACATGCGCAATAGATGAATTGGGTAAGCTTAATTGTCCGTAGTGTATGTGTGTGAATGAGAGTGTATGGGTGTTTTCCAGTGATGGATTGCAGCTGGATGGGCAATAGTGTAAATCATATGCTGGATAAGTTGGTGGTTCACTCCGCTGTGGCGACCCCTGATGATTAAAGGCACTAAGCCGAAAAGAAAATGAATGAATGCATGAATAAATAATTAATATCAATAATAATAATAATAATAATAATAATAATAATAATAATAATAAAAACAGTACATAATTTTATATTATGTAGTTTCAGATAATAATAATAATAATAATAATAATAATAATAATAATAATAATAATAATAATAATAATAATAATAATAATAATAACAATAATAATAATTTAAACTGGACATCAAATTTAATATTTTATTACATTAATTGCATTTACATAAAATATACAATTACTGAGTACTAAAATATAATAAACCAAAACATACAATTAAATATGAAAACCCTTTTAATTCAGATATTTAACTAATTTTAAATTGAACTTCTAAAATAACAAAAAATACCACTATATATAATTAATCTCATATAATAATAAATATAATTAAAATCTACTTCAAAATGTCTACAAAAGTTAAAGTAGTATCCCAGTGAAACTAATATAATAATAGACCATGTATAATTTTATAGACTGAGTTTTATAAACTGACACGATAACCATTTCATTGTTTGGAAAAGAACACTTAAAAAGAAACACTTATTTAAACGTCTACTTATGCCTTACACTGAAAAAAATTACTATATAGTAAAGGCGCACAAATTCTAACACAATATTCAGCTTAGCTTAACTACGCCTTTAACCAGAATGTGCCTGACTGTTTTCACTTTTCCGTTTTAAAACGCAATTACGCATTAATTAGACATTTCTGCCTCGTCCATTACTTTGACCAACTTATAATATTTTGCGGTGGCCATGTTTAAAATCAAGCTGGACGTACTGAAAGCTTTTCATGATGATAAAGGGTAAATGAGAGTGTAATTGTGTTATGGCATTATACGTTGACAGTTATGTAGATTCATAATCTCAGAGACGGAGCACAAGACCTTGAGCATGATTCGGCACGCGTCCCGACAGATCTGTAGCATTTCAGCCATGATTCTCCGGGACGGCCATGCGTGTGTGGATGTTTTATATGTAGGTCAGTCCACGGTGCGTATCGCTGGCTCTGGTCATTGTTCTACATCCACTGGAGATGGGCAGCGGAGTGGACAGGCCAGATTTTTTTGAAGGCCCAATCCCCCCGCATGTGGATCCTGTTTCCTGCTGCTAATGACTTTGACATTATTGGGCCGGACAGTGGCGTGTCTGGCCACATTACTCTCAGCACTATTGCATATTCATAATCGACTAAATATAGTCAGCCCAAGCGAAGACTAGCGGGCAAAAAGGCTAGGGATGGACACTGCGCTTGGCCACTGAACAATGGCGAAATGGCACCGGACCCCCTGACTGGCCGCCGGCTGATGGGGAACAGGCCAGTTCTCAACATGCAGGCAGATTCAACTTGAGGAGCTCTTTTCTTACAGTCCCTCAGGGCTAAAAGAGGGAACTGAAAAGACAAAAATGGCCCCACATGTTTTACATGTTTATATATGTTAAGTGACAGTGACAGGACTGCTGTTTGGTGAAATTAGATGCACTTAAAATAATGTACTAACTTTTTATTACATGCTGTTGTTGATTTCTGAATGCTAGTGAGCTATTTTGACAGCAGTTTGACATCAAGTGTATAGTGTAGGTTTTAACCTAATTAGTATCAATATGTGTTGGATATACATTAGTATAATAATAAACACTTTCATTTCAAAACTGCATGATGTGTTTACTTGTGTTGTCTTACATGCAACATATACAAAATCAGTGAGGAGGCAAACACTTTTTCACACCACTGCACATTCATACATACATACAGTATATTAATATATGAAGGTTTCAGATGCAAAACCCTCTAAATCCATCAGACCACTTTTTTGGAAATGAGCATTTTCTATCAGGCTCCTCTGATTAGGTTCAGAGGTTTCATTTTATAGACAATGAAAAGGTTATTAGCTAGTAAATAATATATATATATATATATATATATATATATATATATATATATATATATATATATATATATATATATATATATATATATATATATATATTTTTTTTTTTTTTTTTTTTTTTTTTTTTTTTTTTTCAGAAATGTCACTTTAGACAATTCTTTGGTTCTTAACAAGGTAAATTTTCTTTTACGTCAAAACCAGCAAAATCTACTGCTAATGCTGCTACTGCTAATCTAATGCTTTTTATGCAAAAACCTCTCATGCATCACACACACACAAACATATGTTCCTGATCCTGTCTGACACACTGCCGGAGGAATGTCATAGACTGATTACACTCACCGTTTAAATAGCCCAAACACTAGTCGCTGAGACTTGCTTACATTTTGTGACATTCCAACGCGTTTCCTTTGTCTTGTTTTGCCGTGTTTTGACCCTCGCCTAGTTTGTCTGTTTATGCCTGTATGCTGCCTGCCTACTGATCTTCTGCCTGTATATTTGACTATGACTCTGGATTACCTGTACACACCTGTTTGCCCCTGTGTTGACCATTGCTTGCCTGACCTCAGTAATAAACCTGCATTTGGATTCACACTTCCGTTGTCATTGTCACACTCTGGGTTAAAACTGGGAAACATCCATGCGCACTCATTCACACACACACTACGGACAATTTAGCCTTCCCAATTCACCTGTACCGCATCTCTTTGGACTTGTGGGGGGAAACCGGAGCACCCGGAGGAAACCTACGCGAACGCTGGGACAACATGCAAACCTCACACAGAAATGCCAACTGACCCAGCCTAGGCTCGAACCAGCGACTTTCTTGCTGTGAGGCGAACGTGCTACCCACCTTATTAATTTAATAATAATAATAATAATAATTAATTTTTTTTTCGACTTAGTCCCTTTAATAATCCAGGGTCGCCACAGTGGAATGAACCACCGACTTATCCAGCACATGTTTTATGCAGCGAATGCAAACATGCAAACTCCACACAGAAATGCCAACTGACCCAGCCGAGGCTCGAACGGTCGAACCAGTGACTTTCTTGCTGTGAGACGAAAGCACTACCTACTGCGCCACCGCAACGCCTAATAATAATAACAATAATAATACAATTATTATAGCATATACTTTTAAAACTGTTAGTGATAGCTAGTGATTGTATGTGATGAAAAGAAGCATAATTTTCGCCTCTTAAATTGGTGTTGAATCTTGAAATGATGAAAACAGAGCAAACCTTATGAAGGCACCATGGTGTGAAAATTGTCGAAGGTTGTTATACAAGTTTTGCAAGTCATTTCCTGCATCTGCAATTAAAACATGAAGATTAAATGAGGCACATCAGGGAACAGTGTTAAACATCAAATTAAGGGAAAATGATAAAATAACAGTTTCCAGGAGCACAGAGCCACAGATACCCTGCTCATCCAGGAGAAAGTGTCAAACAGGTCAGTATCTACAAAACATTGTGTTAAATTATGCAATTTGTTTTTATTTGCTATTGGATATAGATTAGTGTCTACTTACATACATTTGGCACATTTCTTTACAAGATTACAGTCTCAGCCTGTTTTTTTTCTTTATTATTTATATATAATAATAGTAACATACCTTTGTAAATATGTGTGCTAGATATGAATCTTGCACCATAAGCTCGTGCTTTATGCACTTTTTTTCTCCTGCCACAAGAGGGAGACATTGTTCCGTCTTTCTTATCTCTTGTTTCGAAATTGCTGTGGAAATTTGGTTGGGATTAAACCAGATTTTATCGTACAACACAGTAAAACCCTTTTAAATCTTTCCCCAAAGAGACTTATAATACTCCCGAAGGAGACAAGAACTAACGAGAGTCGTATTAAACACTACAAAAAGGTTATCCAAATGACTTTGACTTACAAACAAGATTGTGCTCTTTCTTGCAGCTCCTACATGATCGAAAATTCCCTATGACATTAATCATTGTATACTAATACTCTCATATTGAATGAAAAGGGCCAATACTCTATTTTTTGTAGGTATTATAATATACATGCAGGTTAAATTGATTGTTTTAAGTTTTATTTTATATTAAGTAACATATTGTAAACGAGTTTTAATAGAGTATATTTTTTGAAATCGAAAATGTACTTCATTTCAATCTCCATATAACAAATAAATAAATAAATTTTGCTATCTTAAAATTGAATATGTATTGATTTTTTTTAATTGAAGTAAATGTTCCTCAAAAAATAATAATAGAATTATATTTATATTATTATTCGTATTAATTTCATAATGTTATATTATATTAATTCTAATTAATGTAATATTTTATTAATATAATGATAATAATAATAATAATAATAATAATAATAATAATAATAATATATTCAAGTGATGATAATAATAACAAAAATTTAATTAAGTATGTTTTAAAATGTTTTCAAATATACATATTTATGCAAAAATTGTTTAAAAATGTATTTATATACAATGCACTGTTTTTGTGTAAATATATAAATTTGTAAATAATTTAGCAAAACTATTTTTGGCGTTTATTTTATATTCTGTAATATAATTTAATATAATATTTTAATATTATATTATGTATATTATAATATTTTATATACCAGTATAATCTATTATGTATTATTTTATTGTATTGTACATCTTTTTACAATATGGATTGCGTGAAATACTAATGGAATTTTAGTCATGGTCTTGAAAATATGCAGCTAGACAAGCAAAATTGCAGTCCTCTTCTGTTACCAGCTATTTCTTTCTATCAGTTCAGACTGAGGTGACCTTAAATCAGCATGCAGTGATTGCAGTGACTTTCCTGTTCCAGCGATCGAGAGTCTTCTTTCACACTCATGAAAATAACACTCTTGAACACAATAACCACCTGAAACGGAGTCATCAGTCAACAAATAAAATACAATGTCTGTTAACCTCATCATTGTCTTAGAGAGCTTTGGAATAAGAAAAATCTTTAAAAAATAGTTATTATCTGTGTTTATGAAGTCATATGTCAGTAATCAGAGTCAGACTATCCTATGCACAGTAGAAGTCAGAATTATTAGCCCCCTGATTTATTAGCCCCCCTGTTTATTTTTTTCCCCAATTTCTGTTTAACGGAGAGAAGATTTATTCAACACATTTGCGAACACAATAGTTTTAATAACTCATTTCTAATAACTGATTTATTTTATCTTTGCCATGATGACAGTACATAATATTTTACTAGATATTTCTCAAGACACTTCTATACAGCTTAAAGTGACATGTAAAAGCTTAACTAGGTTAATTATATTAATTAGGCAGGTTAGGGCAATTAGGCAAGTTATTGTATAATGTTGGTTAGCTTTGTAGACTATCAAAAAAAAAAAAAAAAAAAGATTAAAGGGGCTAATAATTTTGTCCCTAAAAGGGTTTTTAAAAAATTAAAAAACTGCTTTTATTCTAGCCAAAATAAAACTAATAAGACTTTCCGAGTCTTTCTAGATAGATAGATAGATAGATAGATAGATAGATAGATAGATAGATAGATAGATAGTTAAAAAAAGATTTTATGCATTTAGTTTTTCATTTATTTATATGTTGATTTTTTGATTTGTAGATAAAAATAAATATAAATAATATATAAACAATCGAAAAATTCTAATAAGTTATATATGTTTATACTGACATACAGATAGAAATAAATGATAAGAAAGTACTATTTCAAAAGCCATGTTTACATCAGTGTCAGGTTTCATTGTAATTATTAAAGGACATTTCTACACTAAAATATTATATGATCAATTAGTCCTGACTGCATATGTTTTTAGTTCATTGTAACTTATTAAACTAAGTTAATCATGTTCTAACTTGATTTTATAAGTTACGCAAGCTGTTTTATGTCGGTTTAACATAATAAAAGTTCAATGGACTCATAAAGTTAATTTGATTCAGCTTAAACATTAGGGCAACCAGGATTTCTTTTACAGTGCAGAAACTCATAGCAAAGAATTAATGATCAAAATTAGTTTTTTTATTTTTTTATATAAAATCATAGAAAATATACACATTCAACATATATAATCACCCAGCCCTAGTGTCTCTTTATTACATCCAGTGAGCTGCTAATGAACAGACGCAGAGCTCATTGCCAGCAGAGGCTTAAAGAAAGAATGGCTCTTCCAGCTCCAAACCAACTCGAGTCCCACAGGCTTGTTTCCTGAAGCCAGCAAATGGCTGAACGTGTCCAAAAGAATAAGACATGAAGAAAAAGCCTCTGCTGTTCGCTCTCATCCTCTGCCAACTCCTCCATGGGCACGGCCTTCAAAGATGATCTTCCAAGGACAAGATGGCACTGTAAGATTTGCTGTGTTCCTCTCCATCTATCTGTTTCCTTCTCTTTCTGTTCTTTAGTTCCCTCCTGTTTTGGTTCTTCTTGTTGCCTCTCTGCCCCTGTTCCCTTATCAGTCCCCCTTTGTATTTCAAGAGGGGTGGCTGGATTTTGGAGATGAAAGAATGGTGGGAGGAAGGCGATGTGCAGTGATAAAACGAGTCAGTGGTGCTTCAGCGTTGAATTAGGACGTCTCTATTATGCGCTTCTACCCAGGAGATGCTTAATGAGATACCCAGCAGGATTATGGGTGGTAGCAAAAATAGGCCTGATTGATTTCCTCACGTTGCATAATGCAGCGCTGTTCATCTTGTTGTGGTATCACTCACCACCACCAGATGGCAGTATTGAACTTTAGGATTTTTTTTTTGAACGATTTTAACTTGGCCAAGTTTGTTTAGGAGAAATGATGAACAGATCAAGACCAGATCTGTTTTTTTTTTTTTATTAAGGGTATAGTTCAGTCAAAAAGTGAAAATTAGCAGTTAATTTGCTCACCTTCGGGCCATTTAAGTTGAAGGTGACTTTTTGTTGTTGTTAAAATATCTGTCAGGCAGTAGAGTATTAAAGAAGATTTATAACTGAAATGGTGGTCCTTGGTGAAACATAAAATACTTATATATTACTAATAATTAGGGCCACACGGAATCTGCACACACAGAAATTCTCAAATTTACAGCCCATCATTGGGTCAATTTATTTACTTGTGTAAATGTGTATAAATTTATATTTATTTTGTTTTAAAAATAATTTCAGCAATATTATTGACTAATACGAAAAATGTTTATATGATTTATTTACAATATAGTTTTGTAAAGTAATGTTTTCTGACTTTTAATAGAAATATCATAGACTTACCAAAGTAAGTGGATCTAATTGGACTTGCATTGTAAACATTAAATAAAAGTTAAAAAGCTATGATTTTCTATTTCATATATTAAGTTTTATTTATGATACTTCCAAAATCCGCAGATTTTTTACTAAATTTTGCGCAGAAATAGCAAAAAAAATGTCCGCAGATTCTGTCTGGCCTTACTAATAATCCACAGCCTCAGCAGAAAGACATGATGACAGTCCGAAGCCCAAGCATCCTGTCACACAATGATGTACACACAGTACACAAACACACCATTTATATACAACCAAGAAAAATTATTTTCATACAGGTTTCCCATTGTGCGTCGTTTCTTCCCCTGAGAATAGAATTTTCTAAAAAAAAAAAAAAACTTGCAATTGCCCTAAATTGGGAATGTAAGGATGGGTTTTAAACCACAGCGGTTCGAACTGTAGTTTTGCTGAATGACTAAAAAGTTATCAGTATTGATGGTAAAAAAACTTCTAGTCAAACATTCTTCTGCAATCTCACACCAAAAATGGACATAAGGGCAGTATTAATAGCTTAAAATGTGGGAGAGCATTGATATTATGTGATTGTATTGTTTTGCAATATGGAACAATTAAATGTTGATGTTAAATCAAAAGTAATTCACAAATACTTGAAAATGAAATGATTTAATGACAATAACTTGCTATGGTTACAACTGAATTAATTACAAAATAACTGTATAAAATGATAAAATATGAAATGATAAACCATATGATATAAATTGTACCCAGCTTAAATGTAAAATTAAAGTTACCAGAGGTAGAAGGAGAGACACAGGGGGAGGGAGGGAGAGACAAAGAGAGCAGGATTATTTATATTTATATTAAATAGCCTGATTGCAGTAGAGTCAGAGAAGATAGACTCCAGAGGAGGAGCAGAGCAGAGCAGGAAAGCAGGCCAGGAAAAGAGGCAGAGCAGCCTTTTACCACCTATTTTGTATCTTCCTTGACCATGTGACTAAAACCCAAAATGCTGAGACATTCAAACTGACCAATTAACATGTGACCACATCGTAAAACTCCCAAAGTCCACATACCAGGCCCTGATCTTATCAGTATCTGCCTTTGGAGTCAGTATGGACCTTCTTGAGTCAAAAAGACATGTTTTGTCAAAAAAACAACTGCATATGATATTTTAGCCTCTTACAGGAAGATAACAGTGATACCAATGGATCAGAATAAACTCTTTTTTTTGACATTTGGTGGCTGACATGTCAAGCGACATTTATTGCATATAATATACATTTTTGCAATGTTATTGCACTACATGCACTTTTCTTTTACTGAGCATTGTATTGTTTGTTTACAATTTTATTGCGCACATTTTTGCAATGTTATTGCAGTAAGTGCATTTTTGTTGTAATAATTGTTTATAGTTTTATTGCACAACATACACATTTTTGTGACGTTATTGCACTGTGCATGTTTTTTTTCACTGAGAATTGTATTGTTTACTTGTTTAGTTTTATTTCACAATATACACATTTTTGCAATGTTATTGCTACAAATGAGTATAAGGATATAGAGTTCCAAATGCAGGCTTTATCAAGCAAAGGGATGATCAGACAGACAGTGTCAACAGGAGCAAATAGTAGGGTCAACAGAAGTAATAGTGACAATAGTAATGGCTGACGTGAAACTGATGTTCGACACAGTGTCAAGATCCCGAAGCGCAAGTGTTTCGAAACTGCACCAAAGCATGATCTGAAACACCCAGGTCACGTGATAAAGGTGACTGGAAACACCCAGGTTTCATGACTAAAGTGTATCAAAACATCAGGTTGTTTGACTAAAATGATTCAAAGTATCAGTAATTTTAGACCTGGCGAATCTGCGACTGACAGGGTCGGAAAAATTCTCTATCTCATGTAGCCTAGTGGGCTAGTGAGTAACTGTACTGCAGATGTTCAAATGCTGACTTGTACAAATTCTCTGAAATTATGATTTGATCTATTTTAATAATGTACTTTATGTTTTATGACCAAAAACAAGACATATTTATTCACAGTGTCCATTCGGATGTCGGAAAACACGTTACAAGATAAGAGCATTTACAATCTAATATTTATAACTGCATCACCCTGGTGTAACGGTGGTGTGGGAACAGTGATCCCAAAAAAACAGTACAAAAATATATTTGTCATTTGGTTTTAAATGATCAATCTTGGGTGCCAGACAGAATATCTGTCAAAATAACGTTTAAAGAAAATATAGCATGGCTAGGTTACACCACCAGTTACAAATATTAATAAAAAAAAATAAGTAAATAAATAAATAAACAATGAGAACCAGAAAAAAATTCAGACAATTGCTGCATTTGTCTAAATGAAGTTTGTATTCGTCAATAAGAAAAAAAATACTTTGCATTCTTGCGATCCTGTGCCTTCCTCAAGTGAACCCGAGGCGTAACATAATACTGGACCCAAAACAGAAAAATTTGATTGCGTGTTTTCCCCACACTTTCTCATGGATTCCATTTTCACCCCAGAGATCCTGATCCTGATGATGAAGCAGGGGGAAAGCAGCCTCCAAGACCATACGGACAAATTTATGTTTTTAGCCGATCAATCCAGCTGGCCGGACGACGTGTCAGTTCGAAGATGGTCCTCGGGGCAATTTCGCCGCTTATGTGGAGTAGACACTGGCGAAAGCCAGATAATCATTCGTGGAGTGCCACTCCAGACCCAGCAACCAGCCCAACTACCATCTGCATGGAGCGTACGCCAGAGCCCGCCGCAGACGGAGAGCCACCCGCAATGTGTGAGCCATCGCCATCGAGAGAGATAGAGCGGAACACCATGGAGCAGGAGGAGCTCAATCAGCCATCTGACCAGGTGTGTGAGCCGGTAACAATGCTAAATGTGGGAGTCCTGGTGGACATTAAGGGGCCGAGCGAGAGTTCAGCCCACCAACCCACAGCAGAGGGTGAGCTGGCCCTGGACCCTGATAGCTCCAGTGTCATGAGCAGCACGCCACCCAACCCGCATTCTTCACCTCTGCCGACGTCATCAACCACAACCATTCTGCCTTCTCCAGTGCGGCTACAGTCAGCCAGTCCCCCAGTTGATCCTCCAGTCTCATGTGTGGAGATATCCCTGAGGGCCTGCCTAACTGTTTTACTGGCCAGAGGTTGTCCCTCGACGTCATCTCTTCCGCCCTCCCAGCTACGAATTAAACCTCGGCCCTCTGACCCAACGGCTCTACGTTGGCTCTCTCTTCCCTCATCTTCTCTGTAGACCATCAGCCCACCAGCTCCACCAGGCTCCCTCGTCCCCCCGGCTCCGCCTTGGTCAGTCACCGCCCTGCCTCCACCTCTGGACTCTGCTCCTCCGGCTGTGCCTCATCCCTCTATCCTGCCAGCTCCGGTGAGCTCCTCCTTCCCTCCAGCTATGCCTTGGTCCTCTGTCACTCTGGCTCCTCCGCGGGCATCTGGACCTTTGTCATCTCTTTGGTCGGGTGAGGCGTCCGCTCCACCTCAGCCCTCCGGGACCTCGAAGTCAACTTTACCCTATGGCTCTCCGTCTCCTCCTTGAGCTCCAGCTGCAGTGTCTCCCACGGTCGGCACCCTGGAGTTGGCGACCACTCCTCCATGGCTCCTCCCTCCATCAACTCCACCCTGGGCCATCCTCCTGGCTGTGTCCTGGGCCCTACACCTCCTACTGCTCCTCCCTGGTCACCTCCTTTCCATGCCCTCCAACTCATCTCCAGGCTCCTCCATCCTGTGACTCCTCCCTGGCCACCTCCTTCGTTCCACGCACTCCAAATCATCTCCCGGTTCCTCCCTCATAAATTGTCCCCTAACCACCTCCTACCCTTCATTTTGTTTAGGCGCGGCTTTTTTGGGGGGGGGTGGTGGTGGTTGGGGGGGACGGGTACTGTCACAACCTGTCTTTCTTGTGTGTTTGTTTTCATAATGTGACCCTTCCCCATGTACTCCTTTGTTCCAGTTCCCGCCATATGTTAATGTTCATCACCTTCACCTGTGTTCATCCCCCTGTGTGTAATCAGTTCAATTGCCTGTGTGTATTTATAGTCCCTGTATGTCGTTCAGTCTTCGTCCGGTATTCTTTGTGATGTCTCGTTTGATGCTTGTTTTCACCCCATGTCCTTCCAGTGTTCTTCCTTGTAAGTGATTGTAAATAAATATACGTATTTGATAATCTTGTGATCCTGTGCCTTCCTCAAATGAACTCGGGGCGTTACAGCAGGCAGCAAACATTTAAAAAAAAATAACAAAACAGTCCAAAAATCAAAACACTGCTAAATATCTAAAGTCAGGAACCAGAAAACCACTGATTAATGCACAATAACAGTGATACAAGACAGCAAACAGAGAGCAAAGATGTGTTGAAGGTGAGGCATTTATACACTCTTGGTGACTCCTCAGTCCTCAAGAAATTCAGCAGTGTGATTGTAATCAGTGGTGAACTGGACCTGGTGCGTTTTGAAGTGCATGATAGAATATGTGGTCCAGTTCAGTAGCAGATGTGATGTGTCTGGTGGGCACTCAACTTGGTGACTGTGACAGTTATATACATGTTTAGCATGTTGACCTCCAGTGTGAAGTAGTTATTTATTTTCTATTTAGCTCACTCATTTTAGAGTTGTGAAAAAAATACATGTACAAATACAATAACAACCAAATATCAAAAACAGGTAGAATTTTGATGTATCGATAGAGTTGTAAGATGTAATGGTCACAGTTATGTGACTTTGAAATGTGTTATAGAATAGCAAATAAACAGAAAAAAATATATAGCAAATCAAACTGACAAAATGTTTTTTTTGTTTTTATATTGTGAAATAGATGCCTAATGTGACATATGTAACATGAAAAATTTATCATAAACGCCCAATGTCACATGTATGTAACATTACAGATATTTCACAAAGAGGGGTTGCATTTCAAACACAACTGCAGAAACATCTTATAAGTCGTCCATATAGTCGTCTGTATTATATGCCTCATAATTTTCCTATGAAGAGAAATTAGGCTAATTAATCATCGTTATCAAAATCATCGCCAAAAGTCATTTGAATATCAAGTAAAGATCAAGTTTCATTAAGATATTTTTTTAAATCTCCTATTGTAAACTGACTTTTGCTGTTTATTAACTTTTGTATTAGTAATATTAGTAATATTATTAACCTAATTTGAACAGTTTTAAAGGATGGGAAGACTTTAGAAGGCTTTCGGATGATGTATGAATCTTAAAATGAAATTTAAAAATGACATTTTACAGTGACATTTATTCATCTTGCTTTCCATGGGAATCAAACCCACTTCATTAACATTGCTCATTGACATGCTCTACTATTGAACAACAGTGCTGTTGCAGCCTATATAAAAATATGATTATGCTCACATGAGTGATGTTATTTGAGAAGATCAACTTTACGCAGATGTTCTTAGCATTTGGAACCTCAAAAATGCTCCATTATATACATCAGGAAGCTTGTGCTTCAAACTGAGGTGAAGCCACTAAGGTCAGTTTGTTGAGGACGAGGTAGTCAATTTAAGGCAATATTTGTACACTGTAAAATAAATGATACATGGTTGCCTTAAAATTTTTAAGGTAATGAGAATTTGCATACAGTATGTGGCAAATTCTGAGTTCACAACATGGAAATGGTATACCGTGAGGCGAGACACCATTGTTTCCTTGTTCTCATGTAAATCCTGTGAGTGTAAAAATTTGGTGAAAAACAGACACCGAATATCTACTCTGACCACAGCTCATCATCCGAATGCAATTTCAGGAAAGATGAATTATACAATTTTTAGGCATCCCCAAAGAGGCTCAAAGACTGTTCTTTTGTTAGTTTTTTTTTTCATTAGGGCCAACTCTTGTAGAATTTTCTAAACAAACTAAGCTAGAGAATTAAACACATTGAAAAAATGCACTTCATGGTACTTTTGAATAGTCTTCCACTTTTTTATACTGAACTGTGTGCTGAATCTGAAAAGAAAACTTTCAGAAACACCTCAGAAGCATAGTCTCATTGATAATTTTAATAACCATTCCAGACAGTATTCTTAAACTCTAAAGAGGGACTCAAGCTGTTATTAAACCGGCCCCTAAATATGAAAAATGATAGCGGCCTGCACTGCCTCTGGTGGATCATGCAAAAGTATTAAAAGTCTGTGAGTGTAAACTCTTCTGAACTTGAGATGTATGGGTATGTCAGGGGACATTACAAGAGGATTATGCTGTTTAGATTTTAGTGCTCTTAGGTGCTACTCTGTATGCAGTAGTTTGTCTTGAATGATCTTTCTCTGCAGGAATGATTCCATTAAACAGTCTGGCTGGAGGAACATGACATGCCCTGAAAGTGCACTTAAATGCAATAGCTTTTGGAAATTGCTGTTAGTGAGACCTGTTTGGTATTCAACGCTTTCATACAGATAAAATATCAAAATCACAAACCAGTCTGAAAGCAACACCAAACGACAGTAAGCCGTGCCAGAGCTACATGAATTCTGAAGGTTCTTTTAATGTGTTCCTTCATCCAAAAGTCAAAAAACGTTGGGTAAGGTGACATTTTGATGACCTTTTGCTTTCAAGACTTCATCAGGGACTGTGTGCATTTGCAAAGATGATTCATCGGGAGTTTACTCTTTCAACTAGCCTTTCCTTAGAGCTTCTATATCTGAAGGCATAAATGCGCTGCTACTAATACGCCATTATTTGCATAGATGTGATTGTGGGATTGAAAACCACTTGCTGTAGGGAAATACAAGGTAGTTTCATGCTATTTGCGACAAAGAAGAAACGGTTTCATGACTGTATGAAAGTGGATGTTTAAAATGATGAAGATGCAAGTTAAACCAGTCAAGGGTGGGAAATGTGAAGGTTGCGCCAACCTTAAAGACTTGAAACAAACAGCTTTCATTCGTTTTTACTGCAGCTGAATATCTGTTCAAACTGCCTTGTCCTCGAGTGTCCACTTGAAGGTTGATTGATCCCATATTACCTTGAGAAGCAAACAGACGCAATGCCTTTGAGAAGTTTTTGCAGATACAAAGCATCCTAGCTTTGACTCTGTTGGATGCACATGGAATCATTTATTCCATGGTTATTTGAGAAGTTCTCTTATGGTCACCTAGGCAATGTTTATTTAAACTACTGTAAAATTACTTAATTCATTCATTCATTCATTTTGCCTCAGCTTAGTACCTAATTTATCAGGGCAGAACAAACCGCCAACTATTGCAACAAATGTTTTACGCAGCGGATTCTCTTCCAGCCACTGGAAAACACTCATTTACACGCATTCACACACTATGGCCAATTTAGTTTATTCAATTCACCTATAGACGAATTACCATGTTTGTAAACATTCAGGATGCCTGCAAGGAATGACATCCGATGCGGTACAGAGTTTGTTGTTGTCTTAGAAATAAGATATATTGATTACAATTTATATATATATATATATATATATATATATATATATATATATATATATATATATATATAATTTACATAATGCTAACAGCGTATTATAACAGCTTGTCACCCAGTGATAAGCACAGTGATTCGGCAAAATTAATATTAAAGTGAGCGGCATTCATCTGACAGGTCCATCGGCGATTGCACCCTCTCAAAGGCTATTGAATAAGACGAAATGGCCAAGCTTCCAGCCCCAAATATACAATCTCATTAAAGCTCCAAGTGATTTTACAAGAGAGAAGTTAAAGGCCTACATGTCTTTGGATGCCAACAATTTTGTTCTGTGTGGTCATGTGAAAGAAATAATGTTCCATGATTACCAGATTCAAAACTATGTAGTGCTAAAAACCGAGGTTCTGCCTAGCCAAAGACAAGGACAGAAGATGGAGCTATACAAGGCCTGGGTAATTAATCATGAACAAGCAAAACAACTGCATTCTGACAGCGAACCACTTGTATGGCAGGGTATGTGAACTTACACATAGAGGTAAAGTAAAGTTTATATTCATACATTCGGCCTTTCTCAATAATATAATTTCAAAAAAGTATTAATTGCAAACTCTAAATAGCGAAATCATATTAGAAGCCAATGACTATCAAAGTACAACATTGATCACAGTCAAATAAACAGTGTTAATGTTGTTTTTAAGTCACACTTGCAGGTTATTTCAGACCAAATATTCAAAGTGCTGTGGTAAACAATATAGGGAGTGTGTCACAAGTTGTCACTAAATGAACAGTTTTTGCTGAAATCATTGCTGCAGTCAAAAATAAGTAATGTGTATGATTCAGCATAGTGTGAACTTACCTGATATAACATAAGAACTGCAGAGTCGAGCATTTCTAATTAGGTCGTCACTTCATTCAGCTCCCTTTTAGCCAAAGACGTCTGCAGTTAGCATTAAAGCAGTGTGGTGTATTGTAAATGTTAAGTTTTCTATTTTTGGACTGTCGAATTTGGCATCCTACTGCACAACATGACATGTTTGCTTTTGCAGTCGGTCTTTTTTTGCAACCGGGGACCCGTGTGACGTCATGTGTGACATAGGTTGGTAATTTGTCTATAGCGTGTGTCTTTAGACTGTAGGAGAAACCAAACACCCGGAGGAAACCAATGCAAACCTGGGGAGGACAGGCAAACTCCAAACAGAAATGTCAACTGCCTCACCTGGGACTCGAACCAGCGACCTTCTTTCTGTGAGGCGGCAGTGCTAACCACTGAGTCCCTGTGTCATCTCTACCCCAAAATTACTTTGTTTTAATGTACAGTACAATTCACATATTTAACTAACCATCAACTAAGACTATTAGCTCAATGGACTTTTAAGTAGCTTTAATAGCAAGTACGGCAGTAATTTGGTTTAAACATTGGACAGAATTAGAGATGTAGAATAAGAACATTACAGATATTAATAAACAGTTAATACATTAATGATAAATAATAGTGTGAATTAGGGGTGCAACAATACAGACATTTCATGGTTTTAGGGTCACGGTTTTAATATGGTTTAGATGCTGCACAATGAGAAAGTTAAAGACAGCCCAATTTTGTCAATGTCTATGTTATAAGGCATACTCATTTTAATGCTTGTCAAGTCGGACACATTGGGCCCTATCAATCACCCAGCGCAATAAGGTGCAAGATGTGTTTGGCGCGATTTGTTGCTATTTTCAGACCAGCGCAACCCCACTTTTCATGTTTTGTGCCACATTGTTTAAATGGAATACAAATCATGGGTGTGTCAGCTTAAAGCTGGTCTAAAGTCCAGCACAGAGTGTGTTAGTTATGCGCTTATATGGTCCAAATGGTTACACATTGCTTAATACACACAGGATGAACAGCAATACACAAATATCTTTACATATGAAAAAAAAGAATTAAGGATTAAATTGTTACAGAAATATTATTTTCTACATAAATATAAAACTCTTAAGTCTAATATAAGCCTCTTAAAGGGGATTGTAGATGAGATCTCAAGTTATGCTCAAAACACACCCATAACTTATTAGGAGAATAAGCACAACCCTGTTAGACCATGCGCTGGGGTGCAAACCGTATTTTTCCATCCTTAAATAGCAAAAGTGGATTCGGACATTTCCCTAATGGTTTTGCACCATTCGCTTCAGACTTTGTGCCTAGATCATTAAAAAGACCCATTGACTTTATTGGTCATAAAAAATAATAAATATATAAAAACATTAAGTAAATCTTGCATCATAACTTTCATTCATTTATTAAGATAAACACTTCTCAGATCTCCTGCTTAAGTGCTCTTCACTCTTATGGTCATATACTTGCGGTGACTCAGCAAGCCTTGTTTCAGCACATGGATATACATTCTAACATGCTTAAAGTTAGTTCAGAAAGTGATTAAAGAACTGGGGAAAATGCAAAGTACATTTTTTACAATATAAATACAACAAGTATTGTAGCATCTTGAATTTGTACTTAAACTAAAGTGTTATAAAAAAATTTGCATGTTAGCATCATGCTAGCAACTTCACTTCAACTAGTAAAATGCTCTAACATCCATGAACAGATTGCAATTACAGCTTATAAACTGTGCATTTTCAAAGAGCTATAATTTATTTTGTGTGACCACAGTACAACATGAATGCCAACATTTGTTTAGGTGCTATGGGTCTATTTGTGAGTTGATATTTTTCATTTCAGAGTTAAAAAATGTGAACAGTACTGTGTTGACATCTCAGAATTATGATAATTATGAGAATGTAGCTATGCTAAACGTGTTACCATTTTTTCATACTCAAACACTGTTGTTATGACCGATTGACAATGTGAAGTTCTAATGTGGAATGTTACTTAATACCTAAACACAGTGCCCAAATGAATCTACATAAATGCTCTGATTGATAACATTTTTTAAAAGAGTGAACCATAGTGTACAGAATATTTGAAAATAAGAATTAGACACATAAATATGTATTGCAAATCTAATCCTAATTGCCGGGTCCTATATATTTGATGTTTGATTTCTCTGGCTTCCCAAAATCTTAAAATCCCAAAATCTTAGATGGGCTCAGAATATTGCAAATACAACCCATTTTTCAAGGCAAATCTTATAGAAAGAAGCATATGCTAAAAATGTTCAGATAACTCTATATAAAAGACAGAAAACTGTGAAATATTGATGGGAATAATCTGCAAAGGTGATGTTTCTCTTTCATGCAGGCAAGAGTAACGCTGACATGTAGCACCGCTTATTCAACCATGCTTGCAATTTAGATGTCATCAGGAAAGATTGTCTTGCATTATAGCTTGGTGTGCTGGAGACTTAAGAAATGGAGTCAGCAAAAGGACATACTACATCCATCAATTTGCATTTAAGGTATTTGCGCATTTACCCTAAATTTGCGTTTAGGGTAAAACTGGTGCATATCACCAATCCTCTACAGTTGATCTATTAAATAAACCAAACATTTTTTTTTTTTTTGCAAGTTTTCTAAAATTTTATATTTAAATATGCATTTGAGGCATTAATTTGTTAAATGTGCAGTGATTAGCATACCTTTTTAGCACAAACATTTGTGAATGTTAAATCTAGTGAGGTTTCGTTCTCTTGACAGGTTTTCTGACACATTAGAGTCAAAGGATTTCATATTTTGGGAATCTCTTTAGCACTCCATAACTCAAATACTGTGAACCGTCAGAAAAAAAAGTAGAATAAAAGGTTAACACTATAATAACTTCACAGCATAAATCACTTATAAAGCATTAGCAAATAGTTAATTCATCATTTGTTAAGCATTAACTCTACATTAACAGACATTTGTAAGCAGTTTATAAATACAGCTACAAATATGGATCACAATATTTTCATGGTCTGTTTGTTGAATTTAAGTTACAATGCATCTACATGCCAACTAATTCCCACTAGATTATAGACTGTTAGGTTGGGGTATGGTTAGTGTAAGTTGACATGTACTTGCAATGCTTCTTATAGTCTGTTTAATGTCTGTTGAAGGAGCAGTATCAACATATATATATAGCAGTATCAACATATACATAAGCAGACAGTCTACTAATACTCAAATGGACCATCAAAATAAATTGTTACCCAAATATGTGTTCTTGAGGTGATTATTAATTGCATGGTCAAGCTTATGGTCAATTCATTACTAAATTAAATATTGCATTATTTATTATTTAGCATTATTATATTTATTATTTGATGGTTTTTAAGCTCAGTAATAGGTAGGTAATGCTTAAGAAAACTTCTAATGAATTTGCACATCTTACTTATTAGGCATACAGTAATAGTTACTCTTGTTAGATCACACTCTCCGTGTCAGATAAATAAGATCTAGCCCCAGATGCCAGATCCTGTCAGAAAATATCTGTTTCTCTGGTATCCAGACAAGCCACCCAACACCCATAGCTGTTAACCAGTGTTCAACTGAATTAAAAATCTCCTATCAATATAGGAGTTGACTGAGAAAGCTAGAGAAGAGCAAAAGCAGGAGATGAAGTAATGATGATAAAGAAAGAACAGAGTTTATTGAATAATCTTAGTTGCATATGTTTCAATGCTCAAACTTCGTCTGACCAGGATAAATACAACAGTGTTATTATACCACAAGCAACAGCAATGGAAAATCACTGCTTCAGAACATTGTCCAGTGACAATGCAGACCTTGAAATGGAGACATCTTACTCATAAAAACAAGTGTCGCTTGAATCCACAAAGTCATAAGATTATAACAATATGGAAAAAGGGAAATAATAATAAAACAATAATTATAAGAAAATAGTAATAATAAAATATAAAAACATGATAAAAATGGCAAATAATAATCAGTAACAATCAAATCATTAACTAATGATCAATAAAATGATAATTGTATAAATGACTAATGATCATATGATTAAATAAAATATTCAAATGATGAATAAATGAATATAAACAAATGAAAGTAAAACACAACACAAATTAATGGTTGCTTGAACAACACACACATACGTATGCTCATAAGGATTCTCAGATCCTTTGTTAGATTCTATACTCTGTATACCTGTCAAAAGTCTTGTCGTCGATCCCAGTTGTAAGAGCAACAAACAATAACTTCACTTCTAGTTGATAATTTGGAAAAGTGGCAGAAGGTAGATTTTCCTGATTAATCATTTTTTGAACGGCATTCCAATCATCACAAATACTGCAGAAGACCTATTGGAACATGGACCCAAGATTCTCAAAGAAATCAAAGTTTGGTGAAGGAAAAAAATCATGATTTGGGGTTACATTCAGTATGGGGGTGTGCAACATCAACAGCCAGAGGTATCAAGACATTTGTGCTGCCCATTGCATTACAAACCACAGGAGAGGGCAAATTCTTCAGCAGGATAGCGCTCCTTCTCATACTTCAGCCATAATTTATTTTGGTAAAATCTAGCGTAATCTAGAGGCCTTTGTCTTTCATATGAACCACTTCTAATACTAAATGATCAAGTAGAAGTTAAGTTATTATTTGTCGTTCATAAAACTTGGATAGGCGACAAGACTTTTGTCATTAATGTATATTAATAAACACTTTATTAACACAGATTCCTATAATGAGGGCTTTGAATAGTCCCGAATAACAATGAAATGTTTTTTTATCATTTGTTATGGTGTTAAATTATTATACTCTTCTTGTTTTATACAATTTTATGTGGTATTTTGACATTGCTGTTACTCAACAATGTTTAAAAAGTACAGTAATTAGATTTTTACATAATATTGCAAATTCCTATTTTGTTTTAATTTTATTTTTGTATCTTTTAAGTTGTAGTAACTTATAATTAACAAAATGTGTAATAAAGACCCTCAAAATAAAGTGATACCAAAATATGTTCTGTAATTGAACAAATTGATAAAGTGTGACAAAAGGAAAAGAAGACAGCAAACTGAAAAATCTCATGATAATGACAAATTCATAAAAAACAGTGTCTTTGCCTGCCCTGCAGTGTTTCTCCTTAAAGGCTGGGAGGAGTTGGAGTGTGTGCCAGTGATGTGCGGGGCAGAGGCGCTGGTTAATTAATCAGCCTGTGAGCGGCGAGCCAGTGTAAACACTCCTGATAACAGAAGTGTGAGCGATGAGGTCGGGGGGAGATAAACAGAGTGCGATGGGGCCCTTTGGCAAGAGCACTTCATTAAGCTGTTTTAGGCCACTCTTGCTCTGCCTGCTTCTAATGCATGAGTTATCAGTAAATTTGCCGTGGCTATGATCTTACTCAATATTCACATGAGAAGTAATTAAGCGGGCGAGACCAAAATAAGCTGTGACATTTGCATATTTGTGCACTAAGCTAATTTGGGGTGGAGTCGAAGGCTGATGTTTTGAGAGTTGATGAAGAAAGGGTTGCTTAAGTGGAGAATGGGCAAACTTATTGTTACTGAATTGAATTTTAAGTGGCTGGTTCTTTTGAATTCAATGATGATACAGTATGTGGTTTTACAGTTGTGTAGATTAGTGAACAGCAAACTTATTTTTACTTTTTTGCAGGCTGAATGAAAATATTTATTTTTATTTTTATTAATATTTTATATGTAGGTATTTGATTGACTGATTGATTTAGCATTTTAACGTAAGTATCAGGTTTGTTTCTGATGTTTTTCCATGTTCCTTTTTTTCTGATCCTTTCACTTTCATGAAAGTTTCAACTGTCTCAGAAGTTTCTCAAAAATGTATGCACAATTTTTTTTTAATGGTTTCCATCCATCCATCAATCCAACCCAGGCTCATTCTGATTACATACCCCTATATACATTAATACATCCCAGGAGCTACATTTTTTTCATGTGTGCACTTTTTGATATCTCAAATTTCTCTTGGGAGTGCCATTCGCGCCTGCTGTTCTCGCTTAAATCCACCAGAGGCCACTGTCAACTGACACCCTGTTATTTACTTGTGTATTTAATTTTTTGTCTTTTGTTTTTGTCTTACTCGCTTATTGGAATCGTTTTTCGCCAGTCTCAAACCCTGTCGTCACAGTCAACTCCGCTCTGTGTTTCAAATCTTTCAACATACTTGGCAAGCCACTTGACAAACTAGTAACAGTGGAAAAGCTGTCCACACAGTGGTAAGCAGTCAGCTGGTAAGCGCGAAAAGGAATGGTGTAATACCGCCCAGTAGTTCGTTTTAAAGACGTTACTTAGCCATATGTTCCAGTGGCTGCATAATTTGCAATTTCCAGAAATTTAAATAGGGGTACATTTTCAGAATGAGCCTATGTAGCATCCATCCATCCATCCATCTATCTATCTTTTTATTGTACTTCTCATTTCCATGGAAGTATCAATTCCATCTCAGATGCTTTCCAGGAAATTATTTGGGAGAACTTAAAGACATTCTGAACAAATAAACAACTGTTCAATGATTTTAGATAGTAGCTCAAATAATTCAGCCCGGACTAATTTGATGTTAATGTAAAAAATTAACTGCCTACTTTAATGTTAAAACAGTAATGACAAAAGTTCTGGCAGACCAGGAGACACAAGCTGCATCCAATATCCAACTGGCTTTTGTGGGCAAATAAACTATAATAACAAGCCAATTGGCACACATCTTGGAGGAAACACAGTATTAAGCATAATTTCAATCTAATAATGTAAATATAGCAATATGAGTGTTATGATGTTATTGCCATCTCATATACACAAATTGTCTTCATTTTTAGAAATAAAGTGATTCTTTAAGGTACATTGGAGTACGCTTTTGTGTACTAATATGTATAGAAAATGTATCCTAGTCAAATACGAACCCTTTAGGTAAAAGCTTGTAGCTTTTGAAAAGGAAACACTACAGTAAGTTTATTATTACAATTACTTTTTTTTCTCTCTGTAAACATTTATAATTATAATTATAACTTACTGATCATGCACGAGGCTGCACGGTGTCGTAGTGGGTAGCACGTTCGCCTCACAGCAAGAAGGTCGCTGGTTCGATCCTCGGCTGGGTCAGTTGGCGTTTCTGTGTGGAGTTTGCATTTCCTCCCCGTGTTCCCGTGGATTTCCTCTGGGTGCTCCGGTTTCGTCCACAGTCCAAAGACAAGTGGTATAGGTGAATTGGGTAGGTTAAATTGTCCGTAGTGTATGAATGAGTGTGTATGGATGTTTCCTAGTGATGGGTTGCATCTGGGAAGCATTTTTACGCTGTGTAAAACATATGCTGGATAAGTTGACGGTTCATTCCGCTGTGGCGACCCCAGATTAATAAAGAGACTAAGCCAAAAAGAAAATGAATGAATGAATGAATGAATGTGCATGTCATTCCAACACTACAACTACTCGGGTAACAACAAAAAAACAAAATGTATTATTATAAACAAATGGGCTCTTTCTTTTATGCAATGAAAGTTGGGACTCAAACATTTCTTAAAATCTTATAATTTAGTAAATGATGTAAACATATTGTTTTGTTTGGGTGGATTATTCCTGTAAAACTTTGGTAACACTTGCTTAGCAAGTTCGATTTAAAGACGAAATGCAGCCATGCGTACTTCTGGCTACATAATTCGGAATTTCAGAATGAGCCTATGTAGAAGTTATTTATTTACATCATTGACCAGCAGAAAAAAATAATTCTCATTTACATTGCTATCTAGTAGTCTACTTACAATACATCAAACTTTCAAAGTAAAGGGATGCAAAACTGCCCTACATAGTGATAAAAATACCATGACCCATGTTGCACCCATTATCCCAGTATTCCTAAAACCTTGGCAGCCCATTATTACACCGCTCTCATCAGCCCCCCACACTAGCAGAAGGCTAGATTTAGGACCAAACACCTCAGAGGCCAACAAGTCCAGTTATCGCTGATGCTCTGAACACAGCTTTTTTTGTCTGTATGCCTGTGCATTTGAACAACCCGAAATCAGGGCTGAGGGACAAGGCCAAGCCATGTGAACGGCCCTGCTGCTCCTGGTGCTCTGTCTGGCCTGCGTCCTGCACTGCCTGCTCCTTCCTGACAGATGGCACGACTAGCCAAGCGTGATGCCCCACTGGTGGTACACTGCGTATTTATAGAGTCAAACCAGGGGATGCAATTTCTTTTGAAGTGCTTATGGATATTGATGGTGGTCAGAGCTCCAGAATGTGAAAATATGTGGGATAAAATGAAGTACAGCACAATTTGACCCACTCTGCATGCAGGGTTGAGGCAATTGACCTTGTTTTATTGTGTGATCGTGTCAACGCTTCGTACGCTCAGATAAATCTTGAACCAGATGGCTACAGAGGGTTAGATGATATTTCTTCAAGTGAAAGTGAGTGATGAGAGAACAGTTTGCTTAATGGTTGCATACTTGGTCTAATGCTGGGTTCAGATTATTTAATATCAGGCCAATTTTTAGCGAAATTTGTTTGATTTATTGAATCCGTGCAATCTTGTAGACCCACTAAGTCCACAACTGTGGACTGGGACATTTATGTTGTAGATTTGACAAAGCCAAAAGGGGAGAGGAATGCCCTGCTTGAGAGCCCTTGCTGCTGGGGGAAATTTGTGACGTATGATGAAAATAAGATATAGGCAATGGGTTGGTATTAATGGGCAAGCCATCGAACTGACCACATTGCACAACATCTGAAATGTTGTTTTTGTCATTCTAATATTCTTTAACCAATGACTGTCATCAAAATGGTTCAGTATTATTTACCTCCCAGAACTGTCTTGAGTGGCTGCGCTCCAAAAGTTTCATCCTCTAAGGCGCAGGTAATTTTTTACATAGGAAAAATACGCCTTCTCCTTATTCTTTCAAAGGAAACACCATCTTTCTTATTTCTATATATTTTATTATATATATATATATATATATATATATATATATATATATATATATATATATAAGTTGCAGTTTATTATGTAGTGAGACTTGTTATCTTTGACTAATTGGTTGAAAACCAACATAGGCGCATTCTGAAAATGTAGCCCTATATACATTTCTGGAGATCGCAAGTTATATAGCCAGAAGTACTTATGGCTGCCTTTTGTCTTTAAAATGGACGCTACAGGGTGGTAGGACCAGGGCTTAATTTGTGCCGGAACAAGCCGGATCCAGTCAGGCACTTCTGACATCTGATCCAGCACCTCATTTTACAGATCCCACTCCTCACACATGCACCCCCTCCCCTTCACTTTCTTACGCAACTCCCCAACCCTCTTCACTTTCGTCCCCCCAATCTTTACATTCATCCACGATACACCCCCTCACACACACACACTATTCGACCCCCCCCCCACTCTTCAGTTTTGTCTGCAACAACCTCCCCGCCCACAACCCCAATACCCCCCTCCCCCACCCGCTCTTCACTATCATCCGTGACACCTCTCCCTCCTCTGGTAACATGCCAGATCCGTTACACCGATCTGTTCTGGGACCTGGCAGTTTCCAAATTAAGCACTGGGCATGATACCATTCCTTTTCACGCTTACCAGCTGACCGTTTACCTCCATATGAACGGCTTTCCCACTTTTACCAGTTCGTCCACTAGCTCACCATGTATGTCAGTGGACTTGAGATGCAAAGGGTCATTGACCACGACAACTGGGGAAGTCTGGCGAAAAACAGTTCCAAAAAGCAGGTAAGTCAAATCAAAAGTCAAAAAAATAAAACAAGTAAATAACAGGGTGAGAATGTGGTAAAATCTGAAAACGTGGTAAAAATCAGGCGAGGGCCTGTCGGTTGAGTTTAGGGAAGTGGATGTGCAGGACAGTCAGTGCTTTTGAAAACACTATTGGTTGGGTTTAGGGAAGGAGGAGGGTGGCTCAGTCGATCGGTCATTTTCAAACTTGGGATCGGTCAGTCAGTCAGTCAGTCGGCCTCTGGTGGATTTACGCAAAAACAGCAGATGCGAATGGCACTCGCGAGAGAAATTTGAGATCTCAAAAATCATACGCAGCAGCCTCTGGTGGATTCACGAAAACAAAAACTGAAAAAAAATATATTCCAATACATTTCATTACCTTGGAAGGTTCTATCTGCATTCTGAATGATTTTGTTATATTGAGCTTCAAAGTTTTTGCATTACATATAGCAAACAGTATGTGTGTAACATTTGTTTTTAAATAATATGAATGTAATATAAAAATGAATGTAAGCAAAAGTATTTTGTTTTCAGTTTAATTTATACATTGAACATTTATTTTACAACATTTGCCAGTTTTATCTCCACCTTCCCTTTATGTGACTTTAAACCCTGTTCCAAATAAGTTCTCTCTTAAAAAAAGTCTGTCTTATGACAAATGTGCTAAGTAAATAATGACCAAGATTGAATTTTTCTTTAAAAAATCACTTGGACACACAAACTCTTTTGGATATAAATTGTATATGCTGAAAAAAGCTATAGTTTGATCTATACAATGCATAACAAATCACTGCACAGTTGAGCACAGGCCTCCACGGGCATCTGCTGTAGTGCCATCATCAGCCTACAAATTCAGGCATTTACTTCCTGCTGGCAGGCTGAATGGCTGTTGGTTTGTTTTATTGAGGGCATGAAGGTTATGTAGCTTGAAGCTGTTTGTGTACAGTGGATTGCTGCTCACAGTGTGCCATGCTGAAATGAGAAAACACATGCTTGATGCTGCTGTAAATCTCTAATTGTTTATTTATTAATGTATGTTTGTGTTTTTGGCCTGGAGATATATAATTTGTCAACTGTTACATGATTATAATAAGGTTATCACATTGTATTTATGCGAAATATTTCTTCAGATGTTTAATATAAAAGAAAGATCATGCAGCATAATATAAAAATATTTACAGTAATGTTCTGGAAACACAAAATTTTAAAAATTTAACAGACCACTAAAAAGTTTGTTTTGACATAATTTAAGTGTGTTTACTGTATAAAAATAGCATGGATGTGGGAAAATACATTGAAATGTATTTTAAAATAAAATACTAATTACAGCAGCCACAAATGTATAAAAATAAAATACTGTATTTTGTATTTTAAAAATACTACAAAATACTTTTAAATATGAGCATGACATATCTTCATAAATCTTCCATCAATAGGCCTAGCTGATCACCCTTGACCATTAAACTGACTTAGTAAAGTAAACAATGTTTCATAACAATGCAACGATTACTAAAGTAACCTTCGTTCCCCGAGGGGAGGAACGGAAATGCTTTGTGGAAATCTTCCACTATGGGGATTTTGTCAGAATCCAATCATCTGAAAGAGTATAAACATGGGCCAATGAAGTTCCAATGAGTTGGCGGTGTGAGCGTGCACAGCTGGCATCAATTCCGATTAATCTTCTATGAAGATTCAGCTTGTGCCACGCCACAACATCTTTTTCTAGCTGAAAGAGCCTTTTTATGGCCAACAGCTAAGGGGCAAGCGTTGTGGCAAAGGAATATAGCATTTCTGTTCCCGCCTTCGGGGATAGAGGGTTACTTCAGTAGCTGTTGCGTTCCCCATCGGGAGGGGAACTTCAATGCTATGTGGAAATCTTCCACTATGGAGAAAACGCCACAATGATAGAACCTTACCATGTCTCTAGTGAGAGGTTATGCCAAGCTCCCAGTGTGAGTGCACCTGCATGACCAGAGGTGCAGTCTGCCAACGTGTTGCCTGGCCCTTACTTATCTCACTTATGGAGAAGTTTTACAGATTTAGATATATTTTTTGGGAATCATAAAAATGCACCTAGTTAAACTTTAGGAATTTTAAATCCAAAAGTACGTTGAGAAAGCAGTCCCAATAGGGAGGATGCTGCGGAGGCCACCTGCTGCCCAGATGGGGAAACCTGGTGGCAAGAAGACGTATAGACTAGTCTTGAGAAGGGGGAGTACTCATATGAAATGATGGTTAGCAGGGAGGGAAGACACGAGCCCACCTAAGAGGAGGGACTACATCGTGGCTGAGAAAGTATATGGGATCGCCATTGGGGATCGCGCATAGCAGGCACCTATAACCAGAATGTGGGCTGACCATCGGGCAATGTAAAGGGCCAACACCCGACTCCTTCGCTTAGTCAGATGCTTGGGGCCTCAGACGAACTCTGCAGGGTTCGCTAAGTGGGGAACTCAACTGAAAAAGTGAGAAAGTGCACGTATCTCTGTGTTAGAGAGAAAGGCGCAGCAAGCGTTTTACAACACCTAACCTAATTTCCTCATTCATTGGGGTTTCCCAGCACACGTGAGGAAATTGGCTCCACTCCAAGATAAAAAAATCTCGCAAATGTATTAGATGTTGCCCAGGCCGCAGCTCTACAGTGTCTGTTAGAGAGGCGCCGCGTGCTAACGCCCAAGAAGATGCAAGCTCTGAGTGGAGTGCGCTCTCACTCCTGGAGGACACTGCTCACCCTGGTTCTGATAAGTGAGGGACATGGTGTCCACTGTTTAATGGGTTTGTTCCAACCTCTCTTTGGATAGGCACTTCCCTTCTGCCGATCACCATAACAGATAAAAAAGATGCTCAGAGGATCTAAAAGCTCTGAGTACGGTTCGTATAAATATGCAAAGCGCGAACAGAACACAGCAATAAAGAGGCTGGGTCTGCCTCCTTTGTGGGCAGCGCTTGCAGGTTCACGACGTAGTCTAAAACAAATGCTGTAAGAACCTAGGGAACCTAGGTGGGCCGGGGTCTCGGTAAAAACGTGAGAGTGGGCCAGCCTAAAATGCTGGCACATTTTGCTGACCGAAAATGCCTCCAGATACCTGCCTATTTGACCAATGCCAACACGACCAGCAGAGCTGTCTACCTGGAGAGAATCTTAAAAATACTGAGTTGAGTGGATCTAGCAGACCTTTCCTAAGAGAGATCTCCAAGTGAGTATGAGAGGGGAACAGGATAGAATCAATATCCATGTCTCACACCTCTGGAAATTGGATGATAAGGCGATGCTTTCCCAGCACACCGCCATCGCCGCGTCCACAGAGAGGGAATGATCGTAACGCCAACCCCTCAGTACAGAAGGGACAGCCTTAGCTCCAGCCAACTGAAGGAGGAAAGCATCACACTGATCTGGCATGTTCCGGGTCCTTCTCATAGAAAAGTATACCACACAGCGAATAGACTCCACTTCAGGGCCTAGGCATGCCTCGCAGAGGGTGCTCTGGCCTGAGTGATGGGGTTAATCACTCAATAGGTAGGTCACCTAAGTCCTCCACACTCCATCTATGGACTACACGTGAGGTTCCATAAATCTGGGCGTGGGTGCCAAACGGTGCCTGTTCCAGAGAAGAAGCTTCTTCCAGGGGATGTGCCAGGAAGGGGCCATCACGAGGAGAGTACAAATACATGAGCCAGAGAGGCGCAATAAATATACCTGTTCCTCGTCCTCCCTGACTTACACAGTATCTGTGTGAGTAGACTCACTGGAGAAATGTGTATTACGCATGCCCCGGGGCCAGCTGTGTCGCCAGTGCACTAGAACGCACCCATAACAGCTGGACAGCCGGAGGTGGAGTCTCCATTTTCCCAGGCAAATCTGCCATGAGAGCACATCAGCTGCACAGTTGCAGAGATTTCGCCATGTTTGACTCTGGAGGAGCAGACGGCGAGCGAGCTGAGACATGCGGCAAAAGCGAATACCGCCCCTGTGGTTGATATACACCAACGACGCCATGCTGTCCATCATGTGCGAGATACACTGCCAACAGCGCCAGGCAATTAAAATGCCAATGCAACCAGGTTCCTAGCACGGACCCACAGCTGCATGCCCACAACACATGGCCCCCCCAGCGCAACTGGAAGCATCTGTCGAAACTATGACATGCCTGTACACTAGTTTTAGAGGCATGCAGGCCTGTAGAATTGCAGGGTCCATCTAGAGGCTGAAGGTGCGGCGACACAGCAGAGTGATAGTCACCCAGTACGCATCCGCGTGCCATGCGGGACCCGATTGTAAAGATAATGCTGAAGCAGTCCAGGAGCCTCCAGGATATGCTCCAGGAGCCTCTGAAATAATATCAGTGGGACCAGTTTTTCTGTCGACCTCTCTCAGACAGGTCAGCATCAGCTGCGCTCTCAGGGGAGGTACGTCGTCATGGTGATCGAGTCCAGCTCCAACCTGAGAAAAGAGATGCTCTGCACGGGGGCGAGCTTGCTCTTTTCTCGGTTGACCTGAAGCCCTAATATGTCGAGGTGCCGAAGCACCCTGTCTCTGTGCGTAATCAGTTGATCCTGTGAGTGCACTAAAATCAGCCTGTCGTCAAGATAATTAAGTATGCGGATGCCCGCAGGCCAAAGAGGCACTGGAGCACCCTCCGTGAGCTTGGTGAAAACCTGCAGAGACAGAAAGAGCCCGAAGGAAAGGATTTGTACTGCTAGGCTCAACCTTCGAACGCAAACCGCAGAAACTGATGATGGCATGGAAGTATGGAGACATGAAGTACGCGTCCTTCACGTCTATTGCTTTCAAACCAATACAGAGGACGAACGCACCCGAGGATGCGCTTATGCATAAGCGGTTCAAACTGCACAGATCTAGGATTGGCCATAGCCCACAGCTCTTTTTGGGTACAATGAAGTACGGGCTGTAAAACCTGCTGTTTATCTCGGCTGGAGGGACCAGCTTGATTGCATCCTTTGCCAGGAGGACAGCAATCTCCTCTCCTCAAAAGTCGCGTAGCCAAGTCTGATCGTGCGAATGAGCCACTGCGACGGGGTGGCCCACGCTAACCAGGCAGGCAGAGCCCTCGCGAGCGGCATCATCGTCGCAATCGCTGACGTACCAGCGGTGGGGCAGCGCAGAGTGGGAGGGCTGATCTGGGGAGCGCTGGGGTCCCGCGAAAGAGCAGGAGGCGAGGGATTCACTCTCACCTCGAACTAAGGATCTGGAAGAGGGGCTGGAAGTGTGAGAGAATGGAGACCGTCCTCCCACACCCTTCAAACCACTGGCGAAGTGCACCGATCCTGCGAGCTGGAAGGCACTACCCAGACTGGTAGTGTTCGGGCTGTCACATCTGGGGAAGGGGAAAAATGCTCTTTCTTTGAGGGTTTGATGGTGCTTTTTTTTCAAACGCCGTTGGATGAGGAGCCCGGCCCCCCACCGGGGAAAGAGCAAGTTCCCTCTTCTCCAGATGGCCCGGCTCAGGGACGATTTGTGGACTTAACAGCACCCTGGGACTGGGAGCTCGGGTTGCCTGCTAGGTGCTCGCAATGGATGTGGATGGCTCGGCGGGGGGAGCGGTCTTCCCGCCGATAGATGACTTCGCCCATAGTATCTGAGTGCTCCTTCACCGCGTGAATTCCTGGGTTATTCCCGAGTTAAAAAAGCGAACTTTGTCAACTTTGCGCATATCTGCCAGGTTTAGCCAGAGGTGGCGCTCCTGGAGCACTAATGAGGCCATCGTCCTTTCCAGGGCACACGCAGGTCCATAGAGCATAGTCGGTTGTGGTGCGGAGCTCGTGTAACAAGCCTGGGTCGGAACCACCCTTATGCAGCTGGGCCAGACCCTGCGCCTGGTAGTGCTGGTAGGTGGCCATAGCGTGCAGGACGGAAGCAGCCTGGCCCGCGGCTGTGTGGTCTCTGTCTCCAAGGGAGGCAGATAACCTAAACTCCTTGGACGGGAGACGAGGCTGATCCCGCTAGGAAGAGGCACCACACAGGCCTAGAATGGCACACTGAATCTGGGGAATCGACTCGTACACCCTGGCTGCTCTGCCATCAAGGGTGGTAAGGGCGGAGGCGCATGCAGTTCGGGCAGAGAAATGTGCCCTCCAAGACTGCGTGAGCTTACTGTGCATTTCTGGGAAGAAGGGGACGGGAGGCTTAGAAGGTCTGGCCTTTTTTACATCCTCCACATGACACCCATCTAGTCGTTCCAGCCGCGGGGCTGGGGAATAAACCATCTCCAGGCCCACAGCTGAAGCAGCTCGGGAAAGCACATGCATCATATCTGCTTCTAGATCCAACAGCACGCTCACCACCCCGGAGGGAGGGAGCGGGTTCGACAATGACAGCCCATCCTCCAATGGACATCTGATCCTAGGTGTCATCAAGTGTGAGGGCGACCATCCGAGAATGGAGCACTTCTCTCACTCAAAGCTTAGATGGAGCGCGTGGAGGAGCGAGAGGTCCATGTCAGTGTGCCTCAATCTCCGCCCTCGGCTGTGTCAGACAACAGACAGACATGAAGGAAACAGATCTTACGTAACGTTTGTGAGAAATACTACAGTAAGAACTTCCCCAATGATTATTTGATGCATTTGTTGTAAAGTTTGTAAAGACACAATGTCGTTACAAAGTTCAGGCACACACACACACACACACACACACACACGCACACACACACAGACACACAGCGGACACAGACAGCACGTTTAGCTTTGCACTGTTTTTGCATGGTAAATGACAGGATACACATTAATATCCACTGCTGTATGAATATCCGTTATGTTAAAGTACAAAATAAACCTGATTTAACGTCCACAACCCGGGATCGAAGCTTCTTCTTTTATAATTGTACTGACACGCGGCACTGAAGTAGATCGCTTTAATTCATTACAAATATGCACTGTTTTAAAACATTTTAAACTTGTAAAACTCACTCTTGATCACATTTGATGGTGATCAATAATCCTAGCAAACTGAACAGATGTTATATTCCCGATTGCTTTACGCACCTCCTGTCTTGTAGATATGATTATACGCGTTACTACAGAGACATGTTATAATGCGGCTGTCAATCAGTTCCGTGGGTGGGGAAACTGCACTCAAATTGCGGTCCGCTTCGAAATTTCTATCATCCCAATTTGACTGTGAGCACACTATACCTACACACAGTTCTGTTTAAACAGCTTACAAAAGATGATTTTCATCATTGGTTCCCTTTAAAGAAATTTCTGTAATCCAGACAATTTTAAGACACTCAGCAGCCACTTTATTAGGTACCTCTGTTCAATGCAAATAGTTATTTAATCACATGTTGATATTTATTCAGGTATGTAGACATAGTCAATATAATCTGCTGAAGTTCATACTGAGTTAAAATGAGGAACAAAGATCATTTGTGACTTTGAAAATGCCATAGCTGTTTATGCCAGACTGGCAGTGGCAGAGCCATGGATTTGTCAGAGGGGTGGCCAAGCAAGAAACAGCAAACAGTTTGGGATGGCACAAAAACAATCATTATAGAGACAAGCATAGCTCTCTCCCAACATTAAAGTCACCATGAAATGGAAGTTAAGATTGTCCTTTTTTTCCAGATTGTGATGTACATCAAAGTGAAATAGTCCTGAAATTAGAAAAAATTTAGGGAGGTGCATGATTTCATCCTTTAGATGCTGATTGTTGTAAGATGGTTGTTGCTAACAAAATGAAGGAAGATTGACGAATGGACAAAAGCAGCACAGAAACGAAACACGCTATGCCAGCCCCTCCCGATAGATTTCATGTGACAAGATGTGAAGAATAGTCATTTCAGGAGAAGTGTGAAGGTTATGGTACTTGATAACAGGTTATGAGGAGAAATACATTTTTAGAAAATAATGTAGTGCACATCATTTATAACAAACACTAATATAAACAAAAAAAAAGAAGACCAAATTTTGATTTAATGATGACTTGCTTTGAAAGTGTTGTAAGTGCCCAAATCATAAGAATGTATAGTGCATTTGTTACAATGTTAGAATATAACAAATATAAAATTGTCAAAAATTAAATCATAATTTATTCACCCTTGTGTTGGTCAAATTTATTTTAACTGAATAAAACTTAACGATTTCACTTTTAAAAAACATTCGCATCTCTAATTTCTGAAAAAATATATAGTAAAATTAGCGTGAAATCAAATCTTACAATGGTTATTTCGTTAGTGAACATTGTTTTTCTTTAGACGAACAATTTGTCTGTGCAAATTAATCCACTGAAAAAAGATAATTTTCCACCCAGGCTTATTGTGGATATGTATCCAGGTTTACATTTCAGGAGAATGTTAAATATGTACCCAGAACTACATCTGCTTACAGTTTTTGTTTTTTGCAAATCCACCAGAGGCCGCTAAGTACACGTTTTGAAGATCTAAAATTTCACTCGTACATGACATTTGCGTGTCCTCTTCTTCCATAAATCCACCAGAGGCCACAATATGCATTTCAGCTAACCAAACTGACTGACCCACCCACCCCCTTTCCTAAACCCAACCAACAGTATTTTCAAAAGCAGTCTAGAAAATAAAAAAAGCCACTGAGCAAACTGGTAACACATGGAGATAAGCGGCCAGCTGTTAGTGCAAAAAGAAACAGAAGCTGTCAGCAGCATCATACCACCCCATATCATTTGTTTTACAAAAAAAAAATCAAGCCAAATATAACTTTAGGTACATATTTTGCGATCTCAAGAAATGTAGACCTGGGTACGTATCCACAATGAGCCTGTGTTGGTTATTTTGGTAATCTTCTATGGTAATCTTATGACCATTTGCTTCCAAATTTGGAGAGACGGTCCTTCTCTGTTGACATCAATTTGATGACTTCAGCCACATTATTCTTAACCATGCCCTCTTATTGTTAGTTTGCTATGAGGGAATGATGTGCAAAAGAAAGCCCTGCCTCCTACAGTACTTAATATTTAGTTTCAGTTGGAAGTACAGCATACTGAAATAAAAGTCTCAGCAACTTTTTCACAGTGCTAGGATTTGAACTTTTACTGCCAGTTCTGAGACAAGCGGCAACCTCCTGCTCTCCCTCATGAAGCTAATGCAGCTTCTGTAACTGAAAGTAACTGAAACTGCAATACATCGAAATTTTACTAGTCCTGGCTCCATAATAGTGCACATTTCTATTAAGCCCAATGTTTAAATGGCCAACTTTACAAAGGTGTTTACAGCCTGGTTCAAAGAACGATTTTGTTTATATAGCTAACATTACCCTTCATGACAACTGTGAGGGTGTGAATTTTTTAAAACTCATCTGTTTAGTTTATATTAAGTTATATTAAGTCTGCATAATCAAGGGCGTGGCCACTTGAGTGACAGCTAGGTCTCGTTGGTCACCGTCACTTCACCTCAGCTGATTCCAGCTGATTAGCTGCTGAACTCGGCATATATGTTGTATTTTTGTTTTGTTTTATGTAGCTTTACACAGTCAATTCAGTCAGTCCATTTGCCTTTTGGAATTACTTTTTACATTTATCAGATAATATGGTATGCCGTGCACTTAATTGTGCTCACAAACCATTGAAGTTGCCTCCATTTCCCAGGAGTGAAATATATACTGATATACTTGTATACCATGTCGTCCAAATGTATTAGCTTTATCCAAGACAATTTATCATTTCTAATTTTCTTTAGACCTGTAATGCACTCAGGAATCTGAAAGATTGATTAGCTGTAGGCTCTAGAACAGTCATCTGAAACGTCATACAGTGTTATGCCTGGATTTCATAAATAGCCTTGCATTTACTAACACAGACTATATTTAAAGTATTTGGAAGTAATTCACATTTTCCTCCAGTAGAAAAACATCTTAGGAACAATGTTAAGTGGCTAAATGTATTACAACTGGGGATGCAATGGTTCTCTGTAAAAAAACGCATTGTCCCATTGTTCTCCCATGGTTCAGTGCATCCTGTGATTAGCAGTTCAGAATATGCATTATTAATATTGGTTTGTTAATAAAAACAGCTGCAACAATGCAGTCCCACCTTTGTACGCTTCCGATTACCTTTCACGCTCATTGCACATGCAAAGTCCTGTCCAATCACCTGTTGGTATGTAAATTTGTAGTGGACATCACGTTTCTTCACATGTCGGTGTGTGTGTGTGGAGTTTCTGTGGGTTTTCACTTAACGTAAAGTCAGAAAGGCACAAAAATATAATGAAAGCCTTTTTGTTGTTGTTGTTGCTAACAGGGGTGTAGCAACCTGGGGGTGAGGGGTATGGGGATACGTCCCCCTCACTTTTTGAGACAGACCATTTAGAAACAGGTGATTAATAATTATATGAACGTATGATCTCATACAGCCACCCACCCCCCTCACTTTTAAAATGTCCACTACGCCCCTGGTTGGAAAGATCAAAAAGAACCCAGAACAGCGTCCCATACGGACGCGGACTTACAACAGGTTTGTTACTTTAGTCAAGCTTCTGCTGGGTGTTCTTCCGCACTCGATCACTCCCACTATTCACCTGCTGTCTGCTAAAAATACATTTCTTCTCGACTGACTGTTCCCGCTGAATTAAGAGAGCATTTCATTCACTACGATCGTGCTGATACGTGAAACAGAGCTCTCTGGAATCATAATAAAGACATAAAGAAATCATAAATAAAAATACGGTGTTGCCTTGGTAAAGCAAGCATAATGTAAACAGAAGTAATAAATACTTTAAAAGTGCTCAATTATTAAAATGTGTTGACAAAATTATTATCTGCATAATTAGTTGAGACTGTTGAGTCGAGATGTAAAATACAAAAGTGAAAATTTAAGCTTTTTCTCTTTATTTTCTTAAGGATTTTATTATAATACAATACAATACAAACAATACAATATTTATTTATAAAGCACATTTAAAAACAACCGAGGTTGACCAAAGTACTGTACATAGGATTGCTAAAGACAGAGAAGCAAAATATAAAAGAAACATTTAACAAATAAAAGCAATAAAACAGTTATCAAGGAGTATTAAAAGCGAAAGAAAATAGATAGGTCTTTAAAACAGACTTAAACACAGAAATGGAAGGGCAAAGTCTAATGTGAATTGGTAGACTGTTCCAGAGTTTAGGACCAGCAACAGCAAACGCTCGATCACCTCGTTTTTTAAGGCGTGTTTTGGGTACAGTGAGTAAATTGAGATCATAAAATCTCAATAATCGAGAGGAGGTATATGGACAAAGCAAGCAAGTAAGGTACTGAGGAGCAAGATTATTGATGGCTTTGTAAACGAATAATAACATTTTTTAATCAATTCTGTATTTAATGGGTGACCAGTGAAGTACAGCTAAGATTGAAGTTACCAACTCATACTTGTGGGTGCCAGAGACTAGTCTAGCTGCTGCATTTTGTACCAGCTGCAGATGAGAGAGAGAAGACAGAAATACCAAAATAAAGAGAGTTACAGTAATCTAGACGTGTTGTGAAGAAGGCACGAATCACCGTTTAAAAATTTCTCTGGGATAAAAATGGCTTGACTTTAGCCAGTTGTCTGAGGTGGTAAAAGCAGGATTTTACGACAGTACTGATCTGTTTGTCAAATTTAAATTTTCATCAAACATTACACCGAGATTTTGTACGCACTGGGTAATATGCGGGCCCAAGGATCCCACATTGACATCTAACAGAGGATTTTCATTGTGCCAAAACTACTTCAGTTTTTTTCATTTAAATTTAAAAAATAAGCAACCCAGGAGTGGTTGTAAGCCATTTATATCCTTTTGTTTCAGAGGAAAATACATCCTTAGTGTCATCCAAATATAGATGGAAGGAAACTTTATAATTATTGAAAAAGGAAGCCAGGGGGAACATATACAGGGTGAACAATACAGGGCCAAGGATTGATCCCAGTGGAACTCCATAGTTGAGAGGAATATTGGATGAGGATTGATGGCCAATGCACACACTAAAACATCTATTGGTCAGATAAGAACAGAACAACTCCAAAACTGTACCACAAAGTGGTCAATCAGGTCAAAAGCAGAACTTAAATCTAATAAGACTAATGCCATAGATTTCCCCAAATCAGTTTCTGTAAAAATGTTGCTTGATACTCTTAAAAGTGCAGATTCAGTACTGTGTAAAGCTTTAAAACCAGATTGACATGTCTAATGCACTGAATTTAAAGTCAAATAGGTTTGTAATTGAGTCAAAACAACTTTCTCAAAGATCTTTGAATTAAAAGGAAGATTAGAAATAGGCCGAAAGTTAGAGAAAGAGGCTGGATCAAGGTTTGGTTTTTTAAGATATATTGTTTCACACCACATTTGAGACAGTTAGGGAAGGAACCAGTTGACAAACATTTGTTTGTCACCACTAGCAAACAAGGACCAATTGTATCCATAACTTGTTTAAAGAAGAAAGGTGGGATAATGTCCTGAGGGCACATTGAAGGTTTTAAATGGCTAGCAATGTCTTTACATTAGTTCAACTCAATAAGCTGAAACTCAGACCAAGTGGAAAAGCATATAGGAACATCATTAAATACATAATCCGAACAAGGCAGCTGTGATCTTAATGTTGTGATTTTCTCAGCAAAGAACTTTCCAAAGTCATTGCAAAGTGACATACATGGCTCTAAAACTGACTGGGTAGAAGGATTTAAAACAGAGTAAATAGTAGAAAACAGAACTTGACGTATGTGACAACTGTTAGTGATAAGTTCTGCTAGATATTTGCTTTTATTTGCTTTAGCAGCTTTCTGAAACATAAAATAAGAATTTCTCATAAGATCATAAGAAATCTGCAGCTTGTCCTTCTTCCATTTGTGCTCAGTTTGTCTGCACGCCCGTCTCAGGGTCCGAGTTTTTTCAGTGTGCCAGGGCACAGGTGCAGGCTTATGGTTTTACTTCAAAGGGGCAATGGATTATTGTTTATCTAATTATTTTTTAATCTTCCCTACTTTTATTTAATTAATGCAAGAACATGCAAATTCACAGTCATATGTGTAAAGCTGTTGCATTGTCAGGTGTTTGTTAACCAATAAATATGTTTATTGTTCTTTCAATTGTTCTGTAGGCATTTTTTTCTAAGCATAGCACAAACCTTACTGTACCGAAACCATGACCCTAAAACCGTAAAAAAATACCGATCCGTGAGTAGATAGAACCGCTGCACCCCTAATAAATACTGTGTTTTTAAAAGACTAAACACTTCATTGGTATATAGTACACAACCAAGCACGTTGTCAGAACACAAACGAGTCGCAGGTAATGAAGTATTAAGCGTTTCTCCCAAAGAAAATTCCATCTAAACAAAATGCTAGCAAGCATGTGTAGCTCCACTGACACACTGCTTATTTGACCTTGTTTGGTTATCCCCGGTTGGATCGATGACACGGGAACAAAACGGCACCAGTTGACCACTCCCACTTGTAGCTTCATTTGCGCTCTTCAGAAACCTATGGGTGATGTCACGGATACTAAGTCCATATCTTTCAGTCTAAGATCTGAGAGGTTGAGCGTGCCTACTTGTGCTCAAAAGTCAAACTAAAAAGCGATCAGGTAAATTTGCCATACACATTTGTATCTGTGGTTTTGCTTATGTGAATTATATTTGACAAATTCAGAACTATTAATGTGCAACCTTAAATTCAACACACAGAGTTCTGATTATTATCTGTGTGTGCATAAATCGAGAGGTTCAGCTTTTCTGATCAGAGCTGTAAGTGTACATTTCAACTCACAAACAGAAATATTAATATGACAATTTATCACAGTCAGATTAGCAAGTTGGGTCCAGTTGGGTCAGCATGGTTATTGATGGCTAATCTTCAGAGTCTAAGAGCTACAAACAAACAGTCTCATATCTCAAAGTTCTCAAACAATGTAAATGGATTGATATAACGGATTTCCCTTCTAATTTTCAAACAGACACCACAGGGTGTGAGTAAGGGTATACCTGATATTTCTCTTGGGCTTGTGCTCTGGATATGTTTCTGCTTCATTCTCTTAGTCAGTCTGTTCGTTCTCTCTTTCACATCTAAATGATATCCTCCTGTGCCTTCGAGACAATTGGCAGGTTCTTGCTTCTCTTCCTGAAGAAAAATGCTATATCTGCTGTCTTTTGTTTTATTTTTCTCCCAATGGACTGGGAGACATATTGAACACAATGGAATACACTTAGGTAAAACATTTAAACATTGGCATGCTTCAAAAACAGATGAAAACAATTCCCCAAGATTATAATGTACCGTAATTTCTGTTAGAAATAAAATCAATCTTGATCCATGAGCAAATTACCAAAGTATGCCAGCAGTTCACCCCAGTTTGACAAAACAGGCAAGCAAACAGGAGCAGAAAACTAACCCAAATTAGAACTTAAAAGAATAAATACATGCCAGAATTAAAGAACCGTTGAGCATTCCAATGACTTAGTTCACTTGCAGACTCAAGTGAGCCCATAACTCAGAGTCTTGAGTCTTGTAGAGGCCAGGCTCAATCAATAAGTAATAACATACAGTTCAAAAGTTGGACAGCCATCTGAAGGTCACCAAGATGCAATTTAATTCGAAATAGCAATCAAAGATACCAAAGAATGTGCTATTTATAACTGCATTCTCAACACTTTATTTTTCTAGGCAAATATTATATACACACAGATAATCTCTGTGATAATATCTTCAAGACGGTTCATTATTATGTGCATGCAAAGTATTCAGCGCTTATAAGCACACTGCACCTGTCTAGTTAGTCTAAATCCCAGCTGCTCTCCTGTCAGATAAGCTTTTTTTTCCCCCTTTAGTAAAGACGGAGCCTGTGTAAAGATTGCCCCCGTTGTCACATGTTGCTCCTCTATAATGCATCAGTCAATCTGCTTTTATCAGCAAAGAAAACATATGTTAAATCCTGGTTCAGAGGCCTTTACGGTCTTTTATTAGATGCATATTAGGCTTGGAATAATACGTTTGTTTTTCGCCCACTAAATTTTTCATAGATGGAACAATGTGATATATTTTTATCCCTCATGCATTTTTCAGAGCTCTTCAGGGTGTTGGCTGAAAATCCACAAGGAACTGAAGTGTTGTTTCTGCTGCTACTTTTGTGCTTCCCCATCTAGAGTTTTTTTAATAGATCTCAATCTCTATTTCTGTCAGGCTTCGCTCAGAAAACTCACAAATATAGTAAAACATCAGGTCCGGTGTGAGGAAGTTTTGGGATTGTTGACTGATCAGTCTCTTCCTGGCTTGAGCCAGTGCTGCGTTGCTGCTGAAAATTTTACGATTATTGATTTTGTACATCTGTTTTTGGCCTTGCAAACTTAAATGTTTGGTATCTTTTGATATATTGTTTTTATTGTAGTAAGTTTAGCAAAGGGAATGTTCTCTAGCCGGCTTACAGCACAACTGTCTGGTTCAACTCTTCATTTACAATAACAGCTGACAACCCTTTAAAATCAGACCTGTTAATTGATAGCATGTGCATTTGTTTAACCCATCTGTTTGCATTTAGTCATCTTATTTTTTAATTCAGTTAAGTGTAATAACAGAATTTGTGCAGAACAAATACATATCCACCATTCTGAAAATGTAGCTCTATATACATTTCTGGAGATCATGTATTGTGTAGCCAGAAGTAAGTATGGCTGCATTTTGTCTTTGAAATGAATGCTACGGGATGTATGATGCTGACCGCTTACCATCGGACAGTTTTCCTGCTGTTACCAGTTTGTCCAGTAGCTTGCCTTGTACGTCGGTGGACTTGAGATGCAAACAGGAGTTGACCGCGACGACAGGGTTTGAGTTCTGTGAAAAATGGTTCCAGAAACCAGGTAAGACAAAAACAAAAGCCAAAAGTAAAATAAACAAGTAAATAACAGAGTGAAAATGTTGTTAAATCTGAAAACGTGGTAAAATCAGTGGGATTTTCGATTTCTGGATTGCTTTTCAAAACACTGTCGGTTGGGTTTAGGAAAGTGGCTGGGCTCTGGCTAATCGGTGCTTTTTAAAACACTATCAGTTGGGTTTAGGGAAGGCGTGGCTGAGGGATATTGGTCAGTTGATCAGTCAGTCAGTCAGTCAGTTGACAGCGGCTTCTCGTGAATGTAGACAAGAGAAGCAGGCGTGAATGGCACTTGCATGAAAAATTTGAGATCTCAAAAAGCATACATGGTGACCTCTGGTGGATTTGCGAAAAAAACAAAAAACTGCAGTAAAATGTACATTCTAGCACATATTTGGCACTCTCCAGAAATGCATATAGGGCTTCATTTTCAAATTGAGCCTGGGTTGAAAACATGCTGCATGCATTTTTCAGATTTTTGTATACATGTACTGTACATTTTATCTTTATATAAACGTTTTAAAAATTATAATTCTCCTCTTTCACAGTGATGGGTTGCAGCTAGAAGGGCATCCACTGTGTAAAACATGTGCTGGATAAGTTGGCGGTTCATTCCGCTGTGGCGAACCCAGATTAATAAATGGAATAAGCCGAAAAGAAAATTATTGAATGAATAATTATCCTCATAGTTGATTAGCTTGGTTCATGGCTTATTAATGTAATGAATGGGAGAAGTACTTTCAGAACCAGCAGTTAAAAATGTAGAATGGTACTAATGTATAAATAAATAAATTTGGCAGAATTTTACACAACAGATTTACACTCACTGGCCACTTTATTAGGCACACCTTACTAGAACCAGGTTGGACCCACTTTTCCCTTCAGAACTGCCTAAATCCTTCATGCCATAGATTCAACAAGGTACAGGAAATGTTCCTCAGAGATTTTGGTCCATATTGACATGATAGCATCACGCAGTTGCTGCAGATTTGTTGAATAGACAATCATGATGCAAATCTCACGTTCCACCACATTCCAAAGGTACTCTATTGGATTGAGATCTGATAACTGTGGAGGCCATTCGAGTACAGTGAACTCATTGTCATGTTCAAGAAACCAGTCTGAGATGATTCACGCTTTATGACATGCTGCGTTATCCTGCTGAAGTCATCAGAAGATGAGTACACTATAGTCATAAAGAGATGAACATGGTCAGCAACAATACACAAGTAGGCTGTGGCATTGACATGATGCTCAATTGGTACTAATGGGCCCAAAGTGTGCAAAGAAAATATCTCCCACACCATTACACCACTACCACCACCAGCCTGAATCGTTGATAAAAGACTGGATGGATCCATGCTTTCATGTTGTTGACACCAAATTCTGACTCTACCATCCGAATGTCGCTCAAATAAGACTCAACAGACCAGGCAATGTTTTTACAATATTCTACATTCTGATCTCTGGCATCAACACGGTATTTGTGCCCACAGAACTGCCACTCACTGGATATTTTCGGTTTTTCGGACCATTCTCTGTAAACCCTAGAGATGGCTGTGCGTGAAAATCCCTGTAGATCAACAGTTTCTGAAATACTCAGCCCGTCTGTCACCAATAACCATACTACGTTTAAAGTCACTTAAATCACCTTTGTTCCCCATTCTGGTGATCGGTTTGAACTGCAGCAGATCATCTTGACCATGTCTACATGCTTAAATGCATTGAGTTGTTGCCATGTGATTGGCTGATTAGAAAATTGTGTTGACAAGCAGTTGGACAGGTGTACATAATAAAGTGGCCAGTGAGTGTACTTTTTTAAAATTCATAATAAAATAATTATGCAGACTTTTTTTGGAATTACAAACACAAAATATTCTTTGCACTGCTTGGGCCAAAAAATAACTAATGGCAAGTGGGAACCTGACCTACTCGCTTTAAAAATAAACACTTCAAAATGAAGTTTATTAGCCTTGAACGTGCAAGTGATCACAGATAAACAACAACAAATAATAATATAAATTCTGTTTCTGTTGGCTTGAAATTGCTATGAAAGTTGCGATTTTTTTTTTTTTTTTTTTTTCTGAATCAGTATTACACACAGTCAAAAAAATGATTTATTGTCTACAATTAAGCTATTCTGATCATCTGAACATCTGTACATCACATGTGCGTACAAAGCCCTCACATATGAGTTAAAAACCACCCCTGAAAGTATACTTTTTTGTTAAGGCTTTGAAAAATTCATCCATCCTTTGAGAGTTTGAATTATCAAACACTAACAGTATGAGACAAACTCTTTGAAGTGTGTCCTTTAAAGAGCTTGGACATACAGCAAGGTTGAGGGATCGTACATGAGTAATGAAAGCAGGGTCAAAGATCAGCTGCCTGTGGTGTAAATGCCAGCTGTCCTGAAACAGCTTACAACAATGGAGAAAAGACGTATCTATGCTTTTTGAGGGCATTGCCTTACTGTAGGTTCATCATGTTTCTGCAATGGAAAACCAATGACTATTTTTGCATTACATGCTTGTGGAATTTAAGACAGCAGATACTGACACACTTTAAAACGACTGTACCTAAAATAGCAGCTATTACATGACATATTAATAGTATTTATATGCAAATAAAACCATTGGATGACCAGTAGAGGAGTGAGTAATTTTGTCAGACCTTATAATAAATGACATGTGTTTTTAGTAATCTGATAAACAGTGATTCAAGCTTGCATCTTTTGGTGAAATTTGGATTTCATGTATAGCACTTTGGTCAGCCGTAGCTAATTTTAAAGTGCTCTATAAATTTAATAAACTAAACTAAATTCACCACTTTGAATATAAAATATTCATTTGGATCGGATGGGAAGCCCAATTTATCCAAATGTGGGACAAAACTTATAACTTATGTAACTAACATGCTCGCTAATGTCACCAAATGGATGACACAAATCACATTACTCAATTCTGATCCAAGTTCCACTCAAAAAAGTGTTTAGGCTTAATGAGTATGATTTATGCATTCATGCATGTAACATTTCCATTGATTTGAATTATATACTTTCAACCTAATTGAACTAATAAACTTTATGTGATTGATATTTGCAGGTTAAACATAAATGAAACAAATAATGAAACAAAATGAAACAAATAAGAACAATATTTATGTAATAATAGAAAAAAAATCTGATGTGTTTAAGATGCTTATTCTAAATTGATTTCTTGTGTGTAGCATGGAGCTACGTCAGTGTAAATGTCCATCTATTAACCCAATGATGAAACCAACAGCATGGTCAAAGGTTAAATGTATGTTAGCCTTTTCTAGTGCTTCTGAAAAGAATTTTGATATTTATTACTTTCAGTAATATTACTTTGATATTGCTACTTTCAGTGTTTAGATGATTAAAAAGATCTTCACGCTGTCGCGCCAAAACGGCTTTGTACAGTCAAATGCGCCTATTAATCAACTAACTATGTTGAATCATAAAGGTAGCGCAGACTCCACTTAATCTACGGAATATAAAAAGATTCAGGAGAATTCAGAATGAATCAAAACATAACATTTTATTTTTCAGGTAAAATTGTATAATGCCAATTACATAACAATCAGAAAGCCAATTCAGAAATGATACTGTAAAAATACAACAGTCATTACTCAAAGATAAATCAAAGAGTTAGAGATGCATACCTGACCAGAGAAGTACGTTGCAGCATGAGTCTCAGAGGTGCTGCAACAGGGTGTCTTGACTAAAAGATCCCAATGACCCATATCACATCTTTACCTTATATACTCAACTCAAAACAAACATCCATAAATTCAAGGCAATAGAAGCATCACAGAGACCCTTGCCTGGTGAATTTGAGGTGTTAATCATCTCTAGAGGAGGGAGCATCTGGCAGAGATTTTATCAAAGCCAAAAACCAAATCAACATATACCAGTGAAATATTACAGTGACATTAAGACCATTTTACCAGTAATACAGAGACATTTAAAATTATACCAAACATGTAAATAGAGCTACAAGATACACAATATTAAAACCTTGGGCATTTTATGTGAAATGTGCTCTGATCAGTAAGTCACTTAAAGGTCAAGAAGGGGGACTTGGGGTGAAATGAGAAGAGTGCATTCCTGAATTCTTCCCTGATATTGTCAAAGACATATAGTCAGGAAGATTTGATAAGAATGATTTGAATAGAACATTTGAACAGCTGGTTTCCTGATGACTTCTCAGATCAGAAAGTTTATTGTTGTATTGCATAGCAATTCGTGTGGTCTTGTCTCACGAAAATCCAGTTCTTAGGGTCTGATATTCTGGAGAGATTTTAGCCATCTTACAACAGTTTTGCCCCTGAATATTACATTAGCTAATCTTATTGAATTTATTTAAGTGGATCTGACTTTTTCTAGAGCTAGCTATTTTTTTTATACCATATTCTATTCATATAATTTAACTGATTAAATCTAATAGTATTCAATCTTAACAGATTGAGGTTGATTCTAAGGAATCTGACAACATACATTTTTAAAACTGACAAATTCAGCATCACTGTCTCTAAGACAAATAAAGGCAAACATGTTTGTTTGTTTGGAAGGCAACTAACCTCAGGTAAAAAGTGGTTGTTTTTAGCAGTCCCTGGCATTATTCTGTCTATTACCTTTAATGAGACCACCTGTTTATTTTGTTCAAGGTCTTGTTTGATTCTCTTTGAATTTGTTCACATGCAGTTTTAGTGCATAACAGGGCGTCTTATTAAATAAAATGAAATAACAATTTTATTATATATATATATATATATATATATATATATATATATATATATATATATATATATATATATATATATAGTTGTGTAAGTTAAAGTAATTATAAAGTCTGTGTCTGCTTACCCCTGCATGTGTTCATTCTTCATATACAGTTTTTGTGCCTTTCTTTTAGTATAAACTTCTTGTGAGTTGCTGGGTTGCTTCTTCTAATACATTGCTGGGTTGTTGTACCCAATGCTGGGCCAAATATGGGTAAATTTGATCATTGTCCATTGGATTAAAAAGTGTAATTTGAATTTAACTGAAACAAATTATAATTTGGGATAAAAAAAAATAAAAAAAACTTTGTGATTGTCCATATTTGCCCCAATGCTGGTTTTTGTTTGTTTTACATAAACTCATCAATAAATTGATTTTGTCAAGTTGAAAGTAAAAATAAAATCATCATTTTGGTCCATTTTCAATAGAAAAGTTTATTGTCACCATCTAAAGGTGTAGAAATTTTAATGACACATACACACTTTCATGCCTATTTCTCAATATCGATATCAGTCAAAACTCTCATTAAACACGGTAATTATAGAACAATATATTGATTGAATATTAACATTTAACCATTATAAAGACATACATTAGAGAGAGAGAAGTGTTTGAGGTAAAGCTGTTATCGGCGTGTTCATGAGTGCTGAAGTTCTAGAGTTCATGTCACCAAAATTATCAAACTTTTTTTTTTTTTTAATTTTACTTGTGACCACTTTTTTTGGATTTTATTCAGACTTTTATTTTACCATAATCCGTATCATTTATACCGGAGCATTCACTGTGTTCCAGTTTGCAAGGGCTCAGACCTATGCCCTAATCCCTTCGAAAGGTTTACCCTCCAGATTGACAGCAGGGATTAGGGCATAGGAATATGCCCTTCCGAATGGAACGCAGTGTGCTATACCAACAACTGCCTTGCGCAAAGAATAATGGAGGCCCAAAATGTCCATCAGTTGTACTCTAGAAATCCTTCATTCTGAAGGGATCTTCGAAGTGGCCAGTTTTGAGCACTTCAGTTGGAACAACACTTCAATATGGCAGCCATGATTATTTTTACTCTGAAGTGTCCTTCAAAGAGTGATATATATATATACTGTTTGCAATGCATTAAGTGTGGTGCAGGAGCACTACTGAATGAGGTGGAAAACTAACAATTAGAATAGATGTGGATGATAACATCCTAATCGGCAGTATATAGTACTGAAACCAGATGATCATTTGTGAGGGGGTTTTAACCACATTTTATTACAGATCGATTGCTTTTGTTATAATCTGTGGAAGTGGTTGAAAGTAGAGAAGCTCAAAGCAGTTCAGGCCATGCTTAGAATCATACACTTGCAATCAAACCGATGAAAATATCTTTATATCAGGAGATCAGATTCTCAGACCAGCTGAGATTTGCTCTGCACATTTGGTCTGTTTCGGCTGAGGTGCTTTTAACTAGTACTGTATGTAATGCAGTGTTAGGGTGACAGGTCAGAGCTAATAAGCTATGAACATGCTGTGTGTCTGGCCTTTCCACCGTAGTAGGGAAGGATCCTAATGACTTCTGTTCTGCTCTGAGTGACAGTGTCACTGTAGGTGCAAAGTGAAAGAATACTTGTTAGACACGATGTAGATATCGGATTTATTCCACTGTTCAGCCTCACTCCTTACACTATACTTGTGAGAGACTCTATATATTAAAAACTAAGAAAAAAGCAAAGACCTAAGTGGAAACTCTTCATACAAATACAGGTGGAAGTTATATAACTCCAGCTCTTATTACTACCACAGCAGGAAATTGAGTGTTTAACAAGCTGTTCTGCAATTTCTCATTTTCTCCACTTGTATTTCTTATAGAAGCAGCTATTAATGTCATTTTTTGTGTACAGTATAGGCATATTAGGGTACGTTTTTTGTTTTGTGGGATGTGCAGCAGGCCAGGAAATTGAAAAAAGGGAGTGACTGCAGATTTAGCACGTCACCACTAATAAGCCTTGTTTGTGAAGACAGGAGATTGTGTAGGCATCAATTTCATGCTTAATATTTAGATCGCTCCTGTTACTTTGACATGTTTAGCACTTTTGAAATGCCTATATATGTTTAAATCTCAAGGTTTTGAAAGGAACCATGGAAAAAGCACACTTAACCCTTCTGTTGTGTTCACCTCCCGCCCCTTACTTTAGTGCTTCCGGTCAAAATTAACCGTTTTGACTGCTCTTAAATTAGCACAAAAACCATTTTCACCACCTAATCGTTATTCAACATTCTTTAGCTGTGAACAATTTCTTAGAGTAGTGTTTAATGTGAATTTATAGAATTAGACATGAAATAACTGCACTGAAAATACAAATAGGCACTGAAAATGTATTACAAAACTAACATGTGATGTCATAGAGGTAATCACATGGGAGGATCAGCACATATAAGCATGGGAAAGAGATGTGTGCCCGCAAAAGACATTAAGTCTGAAATGTGTGTGTGAGTGAGTGAGAGAGTTGAGGTGGTGTGTATGTGTATCTAAACTAATATGCCCTTGCTTTGAATGACTTCTGAAGCCAAAGGGCATCACTAGTTGCTCACACTGCTCTGCAATGATTTTGATCCACTCTTCTTCCTGTCTTTCCACAGTTTATTGACTGTAGTGCAGGGGTTTCCCAGAAATGCATAGACTGCATCCCGACATATACTATACTGTACTGTTTAAATTTACTACTACTATATAAATCAAATTAATTACCCTAATCAATTACAGCTAAACCAGCTAATTAAGGTGAAAATGTTGTACTAAAAAAGTAGAATCTATCAAATACATCCTATTGGTTTTGTATTGGTTTTAATGGTTACAATAAAAACTATAGTGGCTTTAATATAAACTTTACTAGCCATATCACGCGAAGCTGCTTTCGGGTCCAAACGCTATATCAAACTGTATGGGGAGACTCATTAAATGGTAATAATAAACGTTTACAAAGCGATGTAATACTTTCGAAAATCACGATCGCAATATGTATAACCATGCCTAACATCTGATGGCCAGAGTGAATAATTTTTTTTTATAAATTGATAAAATTTTGGTATTTGTGATGCAGCAAGTCCAGAGACTGATGTGTACATTGTATATAAAATTCACTTTATTGTTTGATATGAATAAAAAGTGATCATAAACTAATACTTTCTCAATTCAAATGAGTGGCGGCTTGGACCCAGAAACAGTATTCCATACATCACCAACATGTCACCACTTAACAAGCGGATACTGGTAATGTTTGTCTTCTAATGATGGCAGGTTAAAACAAATACTGTACACCCTAATGTAAAGTTTCCCAAAGCACAAAAACTATTAAAATGTACTGGTAAAATGTAATGGTTTTAATAGAATTTCTAGAGGAAAGTATATGTGCTTTGTGCAGTGTTGCTAACTTAGTGACTTTGTCGCTATATTTAGCAACTTTTCAGATCCCCCTAGCGACAAATTTAAAAAAAAAAGTGACTAGTGACAAATCTAGCAATTCTTTTTTGATGTTACTGGAGATTTTTTATAGATTCTCATCTGTCTGTACTGTACCATTCCTACTATTCTCAACAAACTGCGGGTGATGGCGATGGCCCCTACCCCACCTCAGAGCACTCACAGGTGGCCCAGTACCAAACAGCCGTCTCTCACACTGCAGCCTAAGGGCAGATTACCCCTCTGCGTATAATGATTTAGCACCAAAAGTGTGAGGTATTTCCCTTGTACAGTCAAATCAATCTGCTTATTTTTTTCTTTTACAGTTAACAATTTACTTTGACCATTTATTCTTTTGTTGTACATAATCACAGAGATTTTAGTGACAGTTTCTGAAATTGTGTAAGTTTATCATGTCAGAGAGATTATTGCAAATTCACTCCACATTTATACTGATATACTGTATTCAAACAACAATAAATGTAATTAAATTGACATGCATAGGTAAAGCGTAGTGCAAATACCCCTTTGTTAACCATAGGTGTTAAATAAACAGAAACTTCTGGATGTGATGACGTCAGTCATATGCAAACTGACATATGATGTAATCTAGCGATATTTAGAGACTTTTTGAGCAGGGCTTACCGCCTTTTCATTGAAAATAGTTAGCAACAATGATTTTGTGATGCTTTCTTTTTTCTTTTTATTTATTTTCAGCTTTATTTTATTTTCTAGACAGGAGAGGTGTGGCAAGTTGGAGCTACTGTAAATTCATGTTGGGCAGTGGCCCTCCAAAACCAAGTTTGGACAAGGATTTTCCAGATATTTTAAATCAGATTTATATTGGGACTATGGACATTCCATTATTTCAGTGTTTCAAGCAATTGATTTACCCATTTTGCTGTGTGACTGGACTTGTTTTCCTGCATGAAAATTGCTGACTGATTGTCGGCGAATGCAGGGAAGAAATCAGAAAGCATGTTTCAGAAAGTGCTTCTGATAAATATTTACATGTTCTCTGCCATTAAAAGGTCAACTCCTGCTGCAGAAATCATCCCCAAAATTCACGACACTTCACCTCACCTTTCACTGACTTCTTTACGCAAAGTTGGGCTGCAAGTTCAATACTGTAGTTTCCCAGATACTTAAGGGAATTACCACAACGTGCCAAATTAAGATCAGTAAGGAGGAATCAGGGAGTGCTCTCTGATTTTGACCAGTATTTGTTTCCCAAAACAATACCATGTTTCAAAATGTATGTAACTAATAACATGAGATTAAAATAACTTCTTTATTCAAATAAAAGGATTGTAAATTGTTTAGTAATTTTGATCTCCTCCATATAGACTTAATAAGATGCAAACAATTAATAAAACATAAGCTAATGAATATTAATTCATTACATTTAAATAGTGCTTTTCTGGACACTCAAAATGCTTTACACATTTTTGGGTAATCTCATCCACCACCAGTGTGCAGCATCCACCTGGATGACGCGATGGCAGTCATATTGCACCAGACTGTATTGGTGAAGAGGAGAGAGAGTGAGGCCTATTATGATATGAGGATGGTTAGGAGGCCATGATGGACAAAGGCCAGTGGCCAAATTTGGCCAGGATGGCAGGGTTAAACTTAAACTCTTTTTCGGAGGACATCCTGGATTTTCAATGGCCACAGAGAGTCAGGACCTTGGTTTAACACTCATCTGAAAGACAGCGCTCACTGAGCAGTATAGGACCCCTTATCAATATACTGGAGCATTAGGAGCAACACACTAATGCTGCATTTACACCAGATGCGGAAGAAGCGTCAAGCATGAGTGATTTACATGTTAAGTCAATGCAAAGACACGAATAGACACCCTGTGGCATGATACGCGCGAATGAGGTGCGAGTTGAGCATTTTGCGCGATTGACACCCTTAAGGTGCGTTTACACTAGAGTTTGTGCCTGCAAAATTCTGTCATACGGCGCTGCGAAAAGGGGCAGAATAAACTTAGATGATTAGACATTTTACAAAGCAAGCGATTGGACCATGTTTTACATTTCTGTCCAGAGAGGTCATGTTTTGATGATCGGTTGGTCTCACGCAGTCACATGATGCGATTTTGCAGGTCAGAGTTCACCTAGCTTGAACTTTGCAACGCATCAAACTACGAAACTTGTGGCACGAGCTTGCGTTTCTGGTCTGATGCATTTGGGTATGTATTAATGGAAGTCTATGGGGAGAAAAGTCCAGTGTGACCGCAGCTTTAACGCACGTCTTGCGTGAATCAGCTGGAAATCAGTTGGAAAATCAGCCGCATTAACCAATCAAGGGCTGTTGGTGTCCTGGTGGAAAATCCTCCTGCTGAAATTCCAGGGGAGAGGGAGCCCAGGCGAACCAACAATGAGAAAGAGAGTGAGGAAACCCCAGTGGGCGGACAGTGAGAGGCGAAAGAGAGAAAGCCCCGGCGGGCTGAGAAAAGTGCGAGCCTGGACGTGGTGAAAGAGAGTGCGATAATTCTTTATATCGAGGACGAATAACCACCACCACCACCAGTAAATGAATGCTTACTTAATAGGTCGCTGCCAGAGTTTTCTGCGCGTCCTGCATGGTTTGTTGATCGGTTCAACGAACCATTGTTCGGATGTAGGATTCGTATGTATTGGATGTCCATCTGCCGAGCAGTTTAAAATACCTTGTTCAGCAGCGGTAGTAGCTGTGCCAATACAAAAAAGTGGCCAGTATGAAGATAAGGTGATAGGCCACATGTAGTCAAGACCGATGTGAGGTGAATTTTAAGCCAATTTTTGGTCATGGGATTACAGTTGGGTAGAATGAATAAAGGAGAATAATACGTTATTTTAGGGTGAGTTTTAATGTACTTAATCATAGCTGAATAAGGGCAATGATTCGTATTAATTTTGAAAATAAATATAGAGAAGCCTCTCATCTCAGCATCATTTTTTTGAATGTTTTAGGAAAAGAGTGAAATTACCTGGAAAAACTTTAAGTCGGAAATGGACAAATCATGTACAGGATTAAAATGTGTCGAATCCGTAGTAAATTCTCCAGACCGCATAAAACCAAAAAAGGCTAAGGTAAACAGCCTCGAGAATAGTATTAATGTAATCTGAAAAAAAGCCCTTGAGGTAATATGGTTGTGAGTTTCTGCAAAATATTCAATGTAATAGGTAGACACTTGTCAGAGAAGGTACAAAAAGATTAGCTATGCCTTTAAGTAACAATCGAACCGAAGGATTAGAAAAAAGGCTGGGGTATTCGGGATTATGAACCTGTGCGTAAAATTGTTTTCCTGCCAGATTCTTACGTATTGTAGGAAATTTAAAGTTGCGGGATTGAAAACAAAAAACTAAGAAAGTTCATATAGTCGTAATTAGAATGGGAAATTGAGGAATTTTTTATGAAAGACAAAATTTATTAAAAATGACCATACAGAGTTATATGCTTTAAGGGTTGAAGGAGACACTCCTTTAGATATGTGTGATCTGGCTGAATTTAGCAATTTACTATAGCTAGAACCGGATCGTGAATTAAGAAATGACTCCATTACTGATTTTATTCTATTCAGTTTTTGGCATGGGAGAAAGGCTTGCATTTTAATGCTATCGAGAACGATTCCTAAGAATTCAAGGGAGGTAACGGGCCCCGTTGTCTTTTCAGTAGAAATCGGAACGCCTATATGCGAGAAGACACTTTTGAGTATTTCAAGCGCCGAGCTATGAGACCAAGAATTTACTAACATTCAAAAGAATCCAGCATAAGGCTTCTAAAAGGCAGTTGAAACTTTTTGGGCTGCTTCTACATCCGAAGGCCAGTCTTACAGCGAAGTAAAAATTAGATTGCCATTTAACTCCGAGCAATGGCTAGTCAGAGGGATGAATTGGAATTATTTTGAAGGCATCCATGATGTCAGGTTTAGCAAATAATTCACAGAATATAGCTAACTTATTTAATTTAATAGTGTCATCGACTGAGGCGTAGTGAAGGGAAAAAGACTCGAGCAGAATGCATTTGTTTAAGCTTGTAGTGCTGTTTGAATGAAGAGAAGACAAATCAAAAATTAGGCGCTTTTTATCGGACTATTTACGTGTTGCTAAACCTAAGGAATTGACTCTAAACGGTGAAAAAGATAGAGATCTGAAAGGTCCAATTAGGTAGCCTTTATTCAGTTCCCTCTCTAGAAGGGAAGTAACAACCTTAGGTTCATTTAAGGCCGACTGCAGATTTTTGGCAACATATGATAATGATAGAGATGAGAGGACCCCGACTCGAAACTCTTGAGAAAGCCCGGTTAATAAATAATCTGCAAACGTTGAATCAGGATGGGAAGAGAGATATTTAGCAAGAATATTGACATCAATTGGAGTAGAAGGATGGTTGCTCAGAATTTCTGTGGAAGCGTTTTTCCTCGAGCCGAAGGCCGAAAGCAAATCGGGCAAATGAATTTCAGGTGCGGGTCCTTGCAAACTTTGCAAACATGAGAAAATCTACAATTAGGAAATTGACATACTGATTCATTAAAATTATTACACAGTGAAAAACCATTGAACTTAGTCATAGGTCGGACTTTTACGTCAAACACTGTTGTTGAAGGTTCAGCACTATGGACAGCAGCCGATTCTTTGAAACCAAGTTTTTGGACAAAAAGATGCCGAATGACCATAAGCGCTGCATACAACGCAAGTCAAAGCTTTTTGTCTTGCAAATTTTTGAACCAGCAGTTCAGTATCTACCACGAACTAATCCAATCTTGAGTTGTACAACGTAATGAAGTATGCGGACTTAGCGGAAAAGGCTTTGTGATATTAGTAAAAGAGAGTACCTCCGTATCTTAGATTAAGATCGGAAATTAGGGCCAAGTATACATCGAGTTCCTCCCTGCGATTAGGAAATGCTTGGCATAATATAGCTCCGTTTATGCCTAAAGCGATTACAAATTCACTAAAGGAGAGGTTGCGTTGCAGTCTGGGATCTGAAGTTTTTTTAAAAAGACGGCCATGTCTCCACAGTCAACCATTTGCCTGTCATTCAGAAGCTGGTAATGAAGTTTTAGGTTTTTTCATAGACCTGGGTGACGATTTAACGGTTCTCCTTCCGCCGGTTTGTCTGGGTTGTACTGACAGAGCTGAGGTTGTAGATATGTCCGTGAGTGTATTAGGTTACATTCCAAAATATTGGCAGCCAGTAGGAGCAGATCCTTGCGTGGCAAGTCATGGTTAAAAGGTATGCCAACCTCTTCTAGTGCCGCAGTATTTTTTTTACGAAGGCCAATCGGCCCAAGGAGAGTTTTTAGATTGCAAGCGAGAGCTTCGGCACACATGAGTTAGTAAAACGGTTTCATTCTTCGAATCGGAGATCTCGAAATCTACAAGCGGTCTTTGAGACATGTTGGCTGAGTTAAAGTTAAGAGAAGCGGAACTTCGGTTAACTCACCTATGATCAGCAAAGGTAATTGTTTAGACAACTTATTTATATAGCTCGCTTGATCATAATTGGCTGAATTGATAATTATAAAGAATGACGCAGAATTCGAGTCTTTCTGGTAGAACCTTCGCTAAAGCTTACAATTCCAGTGTTAATCAAAAATGTGCCTGACATTTTCTTTGCTTGACCATTAAGATGTACATTGAGTGGTTTTGAAAAAGATTTGTACAGGGATCATTTCGAATTGAACCCATTGTAATAACCAGAGCTGAATCGGCAGGTACGGCAGGCAGCACATGAATCAGCTCAAAAATGGGTCACACTGAAGAGCTAAAGCGACTGTTGTAATATTCCAAAGTCATTTGTGCAGAATTGAATTTCTAATAACACTGAATGAAAACAGAACTTTGAATATGTTCTGCTCGCTTTCTGCCATTATAGCGGGAGAGGAGGGCAGGAGGAGAAAGAAAAAGCATGGTTTATGGAAATAAGGGTCGCTGAAAAAAGGAAGAAATCATTTATTGTGGTTTTATGTAACTTTATGGCTGTGTGATAAGTCTCTCTGACGTCTGTGATGATATCAACATGAGATCTGAGAATGAAAGGAGAAAGATTGACGCCCTTTGCTTTGTTCTCATTCTCAAACACAAAGCACAAGAATAGCACCTTCTTCCAAGTTTTCAGCACTTCCAGCATTTCAGCTTCACCTAGCTCACACCATCTGTCATTGATCCAAGGGGTAAGAATGCTCATTAAGCTGCAAATCCACAGCTTCTAATAAGGTTAAGTTCTTAATCTTGTATCATGCCTCTGAAAATAACACTGTTACTGTAGCTCTTAGACAATAATTGCATTTGATATGTGCTATAGATCAATACAATGTGTGAATGGATCATATGTTCTTTGTTTCTAATTTTACAAAGCAAATTTTTTTTTCAAGGATAGTTGCTATCTATAATAAAGGTGGCAACATATTTTTTATTTTATTATTTTTATACAGATTTAATTTCTAGCACTATGCAATTTCATCCCCATGAACATGACTCATTCACTACATTTACATTACATTATTTTTAATATAATCAATCCCAGTAAGTTTAGCCAATCTGTGTGATGTTTTAAACCAACTGGGACTTATTATAGCACTTTACACTTGAATTGGATGACTCTTTTGTTGATTTTGATTGGTGAATTGAAATGATTGCTAAAAATGATGTGTGTTCAGGCGCATTGTTGGTGCATTGCTATTTTGAGGCAATTGAAAGCGATTGCGCCATTGACTAACTGAAACCTCTACTAAAGTCAATAGACTATTGGAGGGCATGCTATATGGAAAAGTGTTCTGTTTTTTCACTTGCAAATTCCACCAAGTCAATCTGCTTAGGTGCAAGCACAGCTGGCTTTTATAGGGAATTGGAAATTAGACTCTGATAGGTTTATTGCATGTTACACCCAAAAAAGCACAAGACTCAGAAAACAGGTCTCTTAATCTTTAAGGTCTTTTAAAGCAGGCATATTGCTACGGTCTGAATTCTGATGATCAGAACGTTGTACATCCACACACCCGTTATGAGTGAGATTTTTATGACCTGGAATTCTAAAACAATAACATGAAACTCTGCGGCAGAAACATGGACAGAGGAAAACACTGCTTTCATTAGTTTCAAAGCCACTTTAATCCTCCTGATTATCATCTTCAGATACTGTAGATCGACAGATTGTTCAACGCGCATCACAAATTGAAGCCACCAGCTTCCAAACTTTTTTGACTTGTGAGCCGCTTGGGTGCTAAGTTACTCTTACAAGAAATAAGCCAAGATCCGACGAGTGTCAATGATTTGCACTTCTCCTAGTGGCAAAAAACTTCATGCAATCTTGTATAACAGTAAAAATCGAACATAGTACGATTGCATTTCGACCAAGTGCCGAGTGTGCAAACCTTTTTTTCCCCCTTCATTGTTAATAGCTAAAGTAACTTTAGACATATACCCTAGTCATGCCATGCGCTTTGTTTATGTAATTGTTAAAGGGGTGGTCCACTGCGATATCATATTTTAAACTTCAGTTGGTGTGTAATGTAGCTGTGTGAACATAAACAACATCTCTCAATTTAATATGCTCAAAGTTCAATGCAAAAGGAGACATTGGCTTTTACAAAGTTAGCTAAAGTCTACAGCAAATGAAGTTTGGGGACTACAAAAACACATGCGGGATATTGAGATCACAAATGCTTCAGGTTACACACATACAACATGCGCATACCCCTGAAGGGGCGTGGCCAGAGGCGCTATAATGTTATAACAGATAAAGCTAAAACAGAGCCTTCAGAGCTTCTTCTGTTTCTGCATTTGTTCTTCTAAAGGACACGACACAAAGAGAGAAGTGCTTACAATTGAATTTTAATTATGTTCCAGAGTATTTTAAAAAAGATATAGCTCTAGCATTTGACAAAAGACAGCTTCCAGAATCTTTCCCTGTTCAGTGCTGGATTCGGCTAAAAACTCCTCAAAGAAGGAGCAGCTCTAACCATAATAAACAAAAGTATTTTTATTTGTTAAAATTGATCGATTACATGCTCAGTTTCTAGCATTACCGGTATGTAAACAAGGGTGTAAATAATTGGAAATGCTGTTAACAATTTAACTACAAATTAATATTTATCCATTAAATCGCTGTAACTCCCACAATCTTCACCAGCGCTGCAGTGTCTCTCTATGCGGCCGCTTTCCCTGTGTTATACATCTCAAATAACTACCTTGTAAAAGATATGTGAACGTATTACTTACACATGCTTATCACCAGAATATGTATGAAAGATACCTGTCAGATTTTATTTTAGAGAGCAGGCGTGAGGTTCAGCTGTGTCCTCTTCATTTGATGTCTAATTCAGGCTCACACAGACACGGCTACACTGACTGACCTATTGACACAGCAGAGGGACAATGCGTGCAAGTAGAGACATGACTGGCCGTGATGCAGAGCCGATCTGCGAATCCTGGCAGATTTTGTTAGCTGACCAATCAGAACCTTTTGAGGGCGGCCTTTCAGAGGAACCAGGAAATATGATTGTCGTTTTCATGTTAGCTGAGTAGCAGTATATAATTAACGAAAAAAGATAAACAAAAAAATAATGTTATTTTATACAAATGAAGCTTGAGCACACATTGCTTTGCATCTTATAAACAACCAAGCTTTGAAAAGACACTCTGAACTACCCCTTTAAAATACTGTAGGGCCCAAATGTAAATAAAACAATAAAAACTGTCTAGTTCAAATAATATAAATAAGTCAAATATATATGATATTATTTGTAAAGTAAATAATATGTCAAATATGGATGATATCATGACTTTTCATCGTTCAGTATAACAAATATATTTATGTAAAAACTTGATCATGTGGGTTTCACCTAAGAATGTTCTAAAAACAAATTTTGCCTATGTTTCATATGTGTTCCACATATTTACATGTGATTTTAACTCTTTCCCCACCATTGACAAGATATCACATCAACTAGAGAAACTCGTTTTTCAACACAATCTCATGACAATTCATAACTTTTTGATTTAGTGGCTAATTCGTATGAATTTTTATGATCTCATACAATTTAGTATGATTTGCTCATCCCCCAATAACGGTTGGGTTTAGGGGCGGGTTTGGTGCCACGCCTCCTTTTAAAATTTGTACATTTTCATACGACTGAACTTGTACGAATACATACTAAACTTACAAAACGTAAAAAATTTACGCGTCCGTGTGAGATCAGACTGGGTATTTGATGTATTATGCTGAGGAAAGCCCTAGCACATGTCTGGAATGAGTTACGGGTCTCATGGGTACAAAATACAATGACAGAAAGGTCACTACTTTGTCAGGTTGGATGTAAATAATAATAATAGGAATATTCCAGAAGAATATTACAAAGCCTTGCACCATCATATTTTGTCATTGCCCAAGGGATTTATAAACCAAAGCAAGCTTACAATTTAATATCTCAAGCCCTAGTCTACATCACCTGTTTTGTCTTGCTTATAGAAAGAAAGAAAGAAAGAAAGAAAGCTCATATGTTTGTAACAGAAAATATTCTGAAGGCTGTCAAATGTAGGTGAAAATCCTCAAAAACACTGGAGTTGACAAGCAAATTATTTAAAAACCTTGGGGAAAAAAAACAGGGTTTTGGGGTTATGAAATGGCAGCACGTTCAGTTGGCATTTCTGTGTGGAGTTTACATGTTCTCCCTGTGTTCTCGTGTCCAAAAACATGCGCTATAGGTGAATTGGCTAAATAAAGCTAAATTGTCTGTAGTGTACAGTGTGTGTTGAATGAGATTGTATGGGTGTTTCCCAGTGATGAGTTGCAGCTGGAAAGGCATCCGCTGCTTAAAACATATGCTTGATAAGTTGGTGGTTTGTTCCACTGTGTCAACCCCTGAATAATGGAGGGATTAAGGCAAAAAGAAAATGAATGAATGAATGAATGAATGGGTTATGAAATTACACAGCTACACTGCACTGTGACCCCCAAAAAGAACACAGACATGGCCTAAATTGTTTAACTCTTGCATTTATTTGCTACACGTTCCATCTATCAACATTTTACCAGCTGTTCTCTGATCAGCAAAATGCAGGCGAAGTGTGTGAAAATGTGTTTTTGGGCTGTCAGAACATAAGGAGGATTTATGATATCTTACCTGACTGCTCTCTGTGAGGCTGACATCTCTGCTGACAGACACAGTAAACCGTAGGCTGCTCTGGCTTTTCATTTATTTAATGGTTACAAGCAAGACTCATCCAATGAGCTTTTAGTGTCTGAAGTATGAAAAGGCACTTTTCACCAAAAAAAAGTGACCAAGGTCGCTTATCTGCAGAATGACTGTCTCTGGTGAAAGCTGGCTAGTAAATATTAAGGCAGCTGTATTGACACATCATTCATTTCACTGTCTAGACGTGTTCAGTGCCTGTCACCATGCTCAGTTTGAATCTCTTTATGGGGAGAAGACCACATTGTGGGTCCACCTGTCCTGTCACTTACTGAATAAATAAGGAAATTCAATATTAGTTCTATAGTGCTGAAAAAACACTTAACATTAAGCTTTTTTCCATTTATTTGATTAT